>NC_142410.1:5417243-6052243 GCF_059441095.1 Idiotropiscis lumnitzeri
ACTGGGTCAGGCTCGGGATTACAGTACCGATCAAATCTGCATTGACACACATTGACACCACGCCGATGTGTTCCATGCGAGCGAATAGAAATCTAAAGTAGCGGCACACTGTGGGGCAATGGTGGCTCAGTTTAGATAAGCTTAGTGGCCCAGAAAAGGAAAGCAGGCGAATAACGCAACAAGAGGCAGCGATCCGAGCTTTTGTTTATGGTGCTGTGACTGACACCCGCAAGTGTCAGCCTGCAGGCGGCTGGCGATAAAGCGGCCGGCCTCACGCCAGTAGGAAACTTGGACGCGGAGGCAGATGGGTAAAGTGGCCTTCTGAACTTGACACGCACAGTGGAAGATATGAAAGTTGACTGGCACGCAACACGTGAGTCAAAGGGGGGCGGCCGCGCGGTTCACTGCGGTCGACTGCTGCGTGACTATTAGTCCCATTTGGAAAATGCAACGGATCTACTGAAATATTATTTTTCAAAGCGTTTCTTGACATTAATGAAGCATAGAGTCTGGAATTTTCTGACGCACACCCTTTGTTGGTGTGAGAGTGGACAATTAATAATGGAGACGCTGTACTCTTTTGTCTAATATAAAAATAACTGATTTTAGATTAACACTCATGGTGTTAGTATTATATATGGTAATAAGTCAACAATATAAAGTCTAAAAAAAAAAAATTCTTGTGCAATATTATCTGATCATTAAATCAGCAATACTCAAAAAGTTTTTTCGTGTTTGCCAGGCTGTACAATTGATAAATTGATATAAGAAGGCGTCGGGTCAGACCGTAATTAATCGAGGGCTGACACTTGCACGGCTGTTTACAACAACAGCTACATGTCATGCAACGTCTAAAATAAGCACATGAACTGCTGTTGACCCGTGTTGTCCTCTGAGCGTGTCCTCGCCCGTGCCCATGCCGACAAATACATTCATATTTTATCATGAAATTTTGAACTACGTGCAGAATCTTGAAAGCAATCCTAATCGGGCGTAAGCAACATCGTGCGCTGAATGTCCTGCCTGTCTACATGCGCGACCGGTTTTGTGAATCTGATTTCAATTTGTTGCAGAGACACTTTTCACGAGCGTGATGGGCGGTGGAGGCGGTGGCGTGGATGTCAAAGGGAAACTGGGTCAGTCACATGACCACCTTCATTTGAATTTCCTTGGTTTATACGGGAATTCTTTTTTTTTTTTTTGTCTGTGTTAGGCCTTTATAATTTTGAGACTTGGAAGTTTTGAGCAATGCCACTGTACAGTTATGGCAGTATTAAGAACAGATGGATTATGATCATGTCATCATGATGTCTTACGGCCGTGTTAGCAACATTTAGTGTTTGATCAATATTCCGCTTTAGACGCTTTGCCCATCTTGTCTTAGATTCCATTCATGAAATGTGATAAGAAGCTATAATAATCCCTACAAGTTAGTTACTTAGCATACTGACGCTTTCCACATATTTACTTTCAACTTTCAACCACAATATCACGTGTCGCTCGCCTCCACCAATCGGCAATGAAACGTGATGCGAAAGGTCAACCGGGATGATGTGAACCAAAAGGGCAACAGGGGCGGCCTGTTATTTGCTCACGTTTTTCTCGATTAGATCACTCTTAATCGTTTCTTGATTTAAAAATAATCCTAATGATAAATGACATTATTGAATTATTTCTCCATACGTCTGAAGAACATACTGCTTTTATTCGGATTAGAAGAAGGCATTTGAAAACGGAATCCAAATGAACCCGCAAATGAAGATCCCAAAGATAAATGTGTAGGTCTTGCTGTCCTGCTGCTCTATAGACGCACACTGCAGCCTCATTAGTTGGAACTACTGAGGACCTTAAAAAAATTCTGCCACAAGGGGGCAGCATTATACATGGACAACCTTTACAAAGACTGCTCTGTATTGAAGCTTCCATTAGTTTTGTTAAAAATTACACTGATTTCATGTCCTAGCCAAACGCATTTTTTCCCCTGATTTGATTTAAATATGCAATAAACCGTGGCAATAAATTATAGTTCTAAATGTCACAAGTGTTATCATCCAACATGTTTACTATTTTTTGCAGTGGTGTGGAACTGCGCTGCACCATACTGAGTGATGTTTTTAATCTGTCTCCAAATTCAGTTGCATAAAATATTAAAAAGCGCAGGTTGCAGTTTTACATCACTGTGAAATGAGCGTTTGAAGCACATAACAGTTTCCCAGCAGGAAATACATTTTTACAGCAATTGTGCCAAGAAGGCTGTTTATCTTTTCTACTACGCGAAAATGTGTCCAGCCTTTTTACTGGTATGACGGATTTAGGTTGACGTGAGTTGAGGAGCTTGATTTTGACGTAATGCTTTGACATCATCTTGAGGCATTTTGGTGCCAATCGGACGATGTTAAAGTCAGTTGAGTAGCCTCATTTAGACAAAAGTAGCGCTTTGTTGCCATCTTGGGGCATCTCAGTCGCAATGAGCTAAGTTGAGCTGAGTTCACGAGCTTCATTTAGACAAAAAATAGTGCTTTGACATCATCTTGAGGCATTTTGGTGCCAATCGGACGATGTTAAAGTCAGTTGAGTAGCCTCATTTAGACAAAAGTAGCGTTTTTGCTGCCATCTTGAGGGATTTCAATGCCGATGAGCTAAATTGAGATGATTTGAGGAGCCTCATTTAGACAAAGGTAGTGCTTTGACATCATTTGGAGGTAATTTGATGACAAGGAGCTAATAACTGAGCTGAGTTGAGGAGACTCATTTAGACAAAAGTAGTGCTTTGTCATCATCTTGCGGCATCTTACAGCCAAGGAACTAAATTGAGCTGAGGGCATGAGACGTACATAAGTAGTGCTTTGATGAAAAGTTGTTCCGTTGCAATAAGAGAAAGCCTGCAAAAGATCTATAATAATAATTTTGTCTTCTATTAAATATTATTGATTACCAACAAGGTAGGAAGCAAGATAAAATGCTATTTTATATTTTTGTATTTTTATTTTCAATAATGACTTCTACAACAATCCCCGGAAATCACAATGTCCCATCACTGGTGAGCTATTCAAGCTATTTTTAACAGTCCCGCCAAACTCATGCGGTCCTTGGGATCACCCTGGTGCCCGTAGGCACCATGTTGGTGACCACCGATGGAGCCAACTTATTTCTCAACCTCACCAAGGGCCACACGCAAGCACGGACTCATTCACCCCATTGCCGCCGCCCCCCCCCACCCCGTCCAAAATAAAAGCCCTGAATGAGGTCTGCGCCGACCGCTCTCCACAGCTGGAAGTGTGATTTTGTCGGCGTCAAACCCCACCGCACACTCCTCGCCGCCCGCCATCCTACACAGGAACTCACGTTTCCCTCTCGTTTGCCAGATGCAAACAATGCAAGTGTGTGTGTGTGTGTGTGTGTGTGTGTGTGGGGGGGGGGGGCTGCCAAATGTTCTCTCAATGTCTTTGAGACAGTAGAGGGGAGGGCTTGGGGAGGTTCTGTGCAGAGTGCAGTGTTTCAGATTACACTTCTCTGTTGGAGGAGAAAAAGTGGGGGGAAGACGAGGAAAAGGAGGCGGAGGAAGTTTTGGGCTCCTTTTGCTCCGATTCATTGAACTTCAGGTTTTATGGAGGCTGCAGTCGTGGAAAATGCTCTCCTCTGTGGTCTTTGCTCTACTGGTTCAAGCTCTGTTTGGAGGTAGGAACGATTTTTAGAAAGGATGCGTTGAAGGTGAATGGGAGAGGTGTGAATCATTTCAAACAGTTGATGAAGTCATTTATGATGAGCGCTATTTTTTGTTGTTGTTGTTGAGGGTGCAATGATCGGCCGGGCCAAACTGAACATGCAGTTTTACCTTGACATCATTTCTCGTTAAAACTTGCAATGAATGTCGATAAAAGATTTTATGTGCGTTCATCATCTGCATCATAAGCCACGATATAAAAACACGTCGGTAATGCAGTACAGATCAACGCAACTAAAATAATAAACTTGTAGTTTAATTCTGACAAAAGCTATCTCAATTGGTTGCTCAGGAGAGGCTCTTAGTATTGTGGCTGATCAGAGTAGATGTTCACATTTTTATGTCCAGGGCCCAGCTAATTATTTGGTAGATATTAGCTCATAAAATCGGCAAAAAAAAAAAAAAATCAGGACTTTTTTCACACATTAGCATATTGCAATGTGAGACAAAAATCATTAGATTTTTGCAAATTTTTCTCTGTTATGTTAATCAATGTTCTGCCTGTAGTTCATAAATTTATTATTTGGGTTATTGCATTTATTATACATTGTTTAATTAATTTTATCCTGCCAAATATCTGAATCGGCCTCAGAAAATTCATTTTGGTCGGACCCTCGTCCTGCCTAATCTTTATTCAGCTGCACAGTCCAGCAAGCCCGTCGCAAATTCACAACTTTTATTATCGGCAGATTTGATGGGAACGTAGCCGACGTATTATTCATTGAAAAACTCAGCAGTATTGTTTCGGTGTCATTTTGGTTCCAAAGAAACAATTTGCAGTGAGTTGAGGAGCTTCATTCAGACATATGTACGTTGCCACCCTCTTGTGGCATCTTTGAGCAACTACAAACGTACTTAAAGGTGCTGACAATCATTGCTAATTTTGCTATTTTCACCAACAATCATTTTCCAAAAATGTTTTCTTTCGCCAGATTTGTGTTCCGCCATCAACGTTACCATCACGCCGTCCCCCTTCACGGTGGCCCAGGAAGGCCAAAACGTCACGCTCTCATGCGTCGTGTCCCAGCGACGTCGCAATACCGCATTACCCGTGGTGAAATGGACCTTCTTGCCGGCGGGCTCCGACGGGCCGGAGGACGAGCTCCTCATTGCCCGGGTCAACATGAGAAAGGCCCGTTTCTATGGAAACTACACTAAGAGCTTCTCGTGGCCCAAGATGAAGCTAACGGTGGTCAAGCAGGGCAAGATTTTTGACTTGTTGATCTTGAACGTGTCCGAGCGGGACCGAGGGCTCTACATATGTCGGGTTCAGGAATTCAAAAAGCAGCAAGATCGCTGGAAGGCCGCGTCCAATTCCACGGCGACAACTGAACTCAGAGGTGAGCGGTCAAGCTTTTTTTTAATATTTAAGTTCCCAATTTAAAATTGGTTGGGAACTTTTTGATTTCTTGCTGACCTCACTGCATTCACTTCTGCATTGGCGACAACGGGGGGGCGGAGACTTCGCCAGCTATTCCAGTCACTGCAACAGAAGCGCCGGCAAATGTTTTGATATTAGTTTGAACCGCATTTTTGACACAGGTCGATCCACGGGGATGTTCTACGGCAATGCAGATGTTCCTAAAGAGCTCCCAGATGTGATGAAGCTGTTTGAGGTTTTTACGACGGGACATTTCTGCGCCGTGTTAAAATCTGTCTCCATTAGTAAAAAGCGCTAAAGATGACATTGACCATGTGCCGAACGCCGTCTTTAACCAGCGCTGCAAAACATCTGAAAATCATTCCAACGCAACAGTAGGTTAGAATAAATGTTTCTCGGTGTTTCTCGCAAGCAAAAAGCATCTCGCTGCTTTCGATTTGGAGCGAGAAATGTGACTGGCTGCGATCCAACCTGGATATATAAAAGGATCATCGGCGGCAGTTTGCTCAACATGAAGTACGACCAGAGGCAGCGTGAGGTTTTCGTGGTGCGTTTGCTGACTCACAGAGCGGAACGGATGACACATGCGGCGCAGAAGCCTTTTCGCTTTTATTAAAAAGAAAAAGTGGCATTGGCTCGCATGCCAACTCTTCATCTGTTCAACATTTTGTTCTGACAAGGCTGAACACAAGTCTCAAAATTGTGGGCATAAAATGGCATTAGGAGTCAATTAAGCTCCCGAATGAAAAACGCCAAAAAACTAACAAGACTCAATTCGGGACCCAAAGAGGTAATTGAATAAGGGACTCAAAGAGTTTAACGGTTGTAGTTTTCCAAGCATGATTTTGCAAATGCGATGGAAGCGTACCCCATATTTTCCTTTCATTCGCGGAGCAAAGACAAAAAGTGTCACTTTCCCTTCCCTTTCATATTTCTTGCCTGCAAAAACACGACATGTTACTCAGTCACCACATTTTCCCATTGATGTGTGATTCTATGGGCTGTGACTTTTCGGGTGCCGGCGTCCCCGGGCCAAGTCTGGGTCGGGCCGACACGCAGACCTGATGTTGTCGTTGGCCGCGTTAAAGAGTTTCCTCTCAATGTAGAACAGAGAGAGTGCGGACAGACTTTGCAGAAATGGGACAGTAAAATTGTTGTGCGAAGGGGAAGCCACTCGGCATGAATGGGGGAGTGGATTACATTGTGGTACGGTTTTCTTTTTCATAAATATTTCCTATTTAATACAGAGCAGTATTTCGTCTGTAAAATAAAAAAAAAAAATAAATAAAAAAACAGGAAGTCCATGTTGACTAATAGGGGAAGTCAAAGTAAAAAAAAAAATCCTTACAATATGATCTATGCAGGCCCACTAATGGAAACATGATTCTGCTTAATATTGTGTTTGCTGAATAGGAGTTAAGCAATAAAATCAACCCATTTTTAACCATCGCACGGGGCGGCCATTTTGTCACTAATGTTGACTGAAAATGACATCCCAGTAGCTCAGGGCTCGGCTAACGACCAAACATGGCTCAGCTTTGAAAAACAGTAGAAACAAATTTTGGGTTTGACGTCCCCTTTAATATTTTCAGATGGTACCATACAATTGCATTATATTGATTCAACGCAAATTTCATTGTAAAAATGTTTTTGTTGTGTGCTCTCTGCCAAGCAACAAGCAACCAGTCATACATGTACAGTAACTAAATTAATGAACTAATTTGGAGTAAAACAAACAAATTCAATTAATAGCAGTAATAAACGACTATGTTTGCCTCAATTACGCTTTTGACTAATGAGGACTAGCCTGTATAATTGTGACAGGGACCTCATCGAATCCCTGGGGTCCAATGACATCAGGTGGCCAGGCTCTGGCGGTAAAAGAGAGCCGAGACTCCGCTTGGCATCAACAAACTGAGAATGTGTCGTTTTTCTTGGTAACGCGAGTACAACTAAGCAAGGGCAGTTTCTGCAAAGTATTCCGTTCTCATTTCAAAGGGCATGTTCTGGAAAGATGAAAGGAATGAGAAATATATGAAGAGAAGTGGCATAGAGGGATGACACAAGGATAAATAGAAGCTTGTGTTGGTTTGTTTGGCTGAGTTTTGTTAAGGTCGGTTATTTGGAATACCAGAAAACAGTGGTTGAATTAGTGGCTGATGAATGCACAGACTCAACATTCACAACAGGTCCGCATCTGCGTACAGATGCCGCCAGTGTTGGGACACCAAAAAGAGCCACGGCACGGCGTTAAATAAATAAATCTCTGTTCGTTCGGATGGTTGACTCGTTCATTCTAGGCTAATGTAGTCTTTTGAAATGCTTTCAAATTGAGGACAGATTCGAAAATGGGCATTGAAGCAGTTGCATTGCGGCGTCATCGCAGTACTGATTGATGGTTGCTTCAGTGTACGAAGCTTTACACTAAATTCCAAAATAAATCCCAAGCAATTATGTCATATCCTTAAATGTTACTCCTTGCAAAAATTTTAATCCCCAGAAAAATCACCAACGCTTGTAAATCAAGGGCCCATTATTACAGGGACTGCCAAACAACTTGCCGGGCATCATAAGTGCTGTTTCAACTCGTGGATAGATTTGATGAAGAAAAATTCCCACAAATTTATTATTTTTTCTGCTTATTGCAGTGGTGGGCAAATTTTTGATTGGCGGGCCACAATGGGTTCTATAATTTGACAGAGGGGCTGGACCAGGAGCAGATGGATGGAGTGTTTTGGTAACCTCACCTCATCAGAGAAAAAAAATACATTTAATTTAAAAAAAATATATGAAAATAGCATGACAACAAAATATCTGTGTTTGACACACCAGAGTGTTTAGAAAATAAAACATTAACAAGGTTTATTCATTTAATTTTTTTCAAGTGTGGCGGGCCAGATTAAAACGTTTAATGGTCCGCCTGTGGCCCCCGGGCTGTAGTTTGCCCACGCCTGGCTTATAGTATACTGCAGTGGTCCCCAACCACCGGGCCGCGAGCCGGTAACAGGCCATTGGACACTTTGAACGGGGCCGCTAATATTAAACGCACAAGCTACGAAACCCGCTCGTCACAAAAAAACGGCGAGCGACTCCCGGTTTGAATAAAATAGGTTGTTGAGCAGTCCACGGCGGAAAAATGTCGGGGACCACTCAAGATGACCACGGCATACCGCACACGTAAAAATATCTCCACAGACAATCACCTCCCCCTTAAACGAGATGCCGGGTGTAGTAGCAAGTCTGACCATGAGAGGCAGCATGGAGCCACAGGGAATCCAGGTTGACAGAAAATCGAAAGAGTAGAGGTAGTTGTTCTTCACTCGGTGGGGTCCTGCATTGTAGAAAAATGTCTTCTTTTCTTCACGCCTTTCGAATAATGATCCAGGCTTATGTTGACCCCAGGATCTCGTTAAGCATACATTTATTTTCAATTCCAGCTCGTCCATACTTCATTCCAACGAACTTTGACTGTCGCTGTTTTCATTGTCGCTCACAAAGCCGTCTGTACTAGTTCCATGGAATTCCACGAAAATGTTCTGTGCGATATTTCCGTGTGGAAATGGCATGATCCCCATTAAAATGTTGAATTCGGGATTTTCGTTGGTGCGATCGTCACTTTGAAGGCTAGTTGCGTCGCTGCCGCTATCTTCCGTGGACGCCTCACTGTCTTCATTATTGGGATCGTTGTCGTTTTCGACATTGGCGTCAACGTTATTGTCTTCGACATTGGCCTCGTTGTTATCGTCTTCGACGCTGGCGTCGCTGTCGTTGCGTCCAGCGCTGCTTTCACTGTCATTGTGTTCGATATTAGCGTCGTCGTCTTCGACATTGGCGACGGCGTCCTCATTAATGTCATCGTTGTCTTCATTATTGACGTCGTTGTCGTCGTGGTTATTGGCATCACTGTCGTTGTTTTCGATATTGCCGTCATTTTCTTCACTGCTACGATTATGTTCAACGTCTTCGCTATTCCCGTCACTTTCTTCGATATTAGCATCACTGTCATTGTTTTCAACATTACCGTCGTCTTCACTACTAGGATGAGGATCAACGGCTTCACTGTTCCCGTCACTTTCTGGATTGGCATCATTGGCATTGTTTTCATTGTCAGCGTCTCCAGTTGGCCTTGGGACCACCTGAAAGGAAATAGTGATCTCCTGGTTGGAGACGCAAACATTGACCCTGAGGGCTCCCACATTTGGCGCTCCTCGTCCTAACCTTCGTCGGAAACGGCGGCCTATGATATAGTTGAAACACGATATGGTCATATTTAAAAACCAGCACAACGCGCAACAGTTTCAACGCTAAATACTTACGAATTGGACCGTTGTGTTGTCCGTCGCCTTGTACTTCCATTTTGTCTAAAAAAAAAACAAACAATCAACGCATCAGTTGGAGAATGTTTAAAAGGCAAACAGTCTTTTCAGAGTCACTGGTCGAGCTCTGACGAAAATCATAGGTTGGGACTAGTAACCTTACAGTAGGCTACACAACCTTTTGAATCAAATTTACACTCTCTCGCTTGGTGAGCTTGCTCTTGTCCATGCTTAGAAAACTCGAGCCCAATCGAATTAGCGGTCAGACAAAACATTTAACGTAGCAGTTAGCATAGCGTCATCATTATGAGGCTCTGTGCATCCAGGAATCTTCGCAACGAAACCGGAGCACGGACGCCACACCAAAGCCACGCATATGATGACATCAAAGACTGACATCACGTTCCAATACCACATTGAGTTGTCGTTTGTATTTGCTTACCTTGCGTTCAAGGAACTGGTCGATAAAACGCCTGTTTACAAAACAGTTGGTGGTGAAACGTGTATTTCTCACGCAGATTCTGCAGTACTTTGGACCTTATCATGATGCTTTTCCAGAAATGTGGCCAGTTTGGAGGTCAAAGTACAACTTTTGTCAGTAGCGGCATTTTGTTTCCAGGTGTCGTGACCAAGCCGGTCCACAACAGAGCGCGCGGCGCCGAGTGCTGCTGCAGCAGCTTTAATGTAACCCTATGGCATCATTCGCTATTTGTTTGTAATGCTTCATGAGATCATCTCATTGTGATGAGGTGTAAATTGTGAAAGTGATGTCACTTTGAAAGTAGATTGGATAACGCTGTCATAGGCAGTGGCGTCGTCAAGAATAGCGACCCTCGGAATCTGCGAATGACGTTGTCAAACGGCATTTCTCTCGGCTGCACTGCTTTTCGTTTGTGTATGTGGATGAAAAGTTGATATAATAACTGATTCAGCATTTTTGCGCTGACGTGGCAATGCAACGGAACTTCAGAATAAGCAGCGCTGGTTGACGCTCTTTATATTAAGAATAAGACTGGGACTGTTTCTTTGGATTTCTAATTTAACTCACAAAGTCCACCGGATGGCCAACATTGAGGTCAGGTTACACCTTGATTAACTCATTCACCACCAGCCGAGTAAGAAAAAAACGGATCTTTGACGACTTTAGCCGTCAATGGCAGTAAATGAGTTGACATCAAAATGCAGGAAAAAATTTTTTTTTTAAACTCAATATTAGTCTACATTTGATGTCGTCTTCAAATGATACTGGACAATAATCTAAACCTATCTTTAAGGATATTCAAGGTTGGACATTTTTAAAGGGTCACGGTTTATGAGCAGTCCACACCTTTCTGTGTCATACCAATCTCATATGAAGCTGAAACCACAAGCAGTTGTCGTGCTACACTGAGCTTTGTTTAAACAAAAAATTGAGTCTGGCAGAAAGGAAGCCACAGTGATGACTATAGACTTTACATGGTTTTTTTTTTCTTCCCTTCCACGCAGTACATGTGTTTCCGGCCACCGAGGCCAAAGACGGCCTGTGGAGCTTGCTTGAAGGTAACTTATTGTATTTAAAAAGTGTGTGCGTGTGCACGTGTCAAAAATAGCCCAACCAAAAATGAAACCTCCAACATCCTCTTTTTTTTTTTTTTTTAAACTTCCTTTTTTTTATTTAATGTTTGTCTTTCAGATGTTTACCTTTGCGCTGTACTGATTTGCTCCGTGGGCCTGCTGTGCATGTGCATGTTCACAGTGACGGTAACCTGCCAGTGTATACAGAGGAAGCGGCGGTTAAAAGGTTAGCAGACAGAGAAGACATCTCTCACTATGTCGCTTTCCGTTTCTGTTTGCATGATTTTTCAACTGGTTGCCCATTAACCGGACTTTTGCCTCTTTACTTTCTTTGTAGACAATTACCACTTGGTCAAGAGCTCCAGGAATAGGTAAGAGTTACTAATAGAATGTGATTTTTGGCTTCTATACCCGTCAATGGCAGTGAATGACTTAATCGGCAGACAACCGTGTTTCAATTGAATCAGGCTATTCCAACGGGCGTGTTTTATGCCAAGTGATTGATTGGCGACCAGTGTAGGATGCAACCTTGTTTTCATCCCATTGGGATAAGCCCCAGCGGCCATGACCCTGAACACGATAAAAACCTTAGAAATGGAAAGCCGCCATTCGGTACAGTTGAATTTGGTTCATGTGGACACAATGTGGTACAATATTGAGTGAATATTTATTTTTTTCCTCCACTTTAGCTCAGGAGAAACCGTCACCAGTGTGGTCAGTGTGTCTCCTGCCTTGCCTAAGAAGGAGAGGCGATGCAGAAAGAAAAGGAGCAGAGATTACCAAGATGAAATACCACCAGAGATACCAGCAAAAGGTAGCAAATTCCCTTACCTTTATTGTCATGTATCTTCATTTGTTCCAGTTCCTTTTAGTTTGTTGGAAAAAAAAATCATGAATATGAGTGGAATTTTTTTTTTTCAATAAAAGTAGTTAGTGTGTTCTGCCTCGGTTAACAAACATTCTGCATTTTTAACGGCATTATCTACTCAAACTAACATTCTAAATCTAAGCAAATCACATCTTGGTTGCACTCGGTAATTAGTCGCTGGAATGCCAATTGGATCCAATCTATTCTTGTGTTGCTCTTTCCCCACATTCGGAATGTTGCTAGACAACTCAAATATGAATGATGATAGCTCTGCAATAGTTGAAGTTTTGCGGCTGCGTTTTTCAGACCAGAGAATGCTGATTGTTGCTCTTTTGTGGCGCAGCTTATTGTTCTTTTTGACGTTGTCACTGTTTTAAACACATGGCATATTTGCTGGAGGGGAGGCGGAAAAAAATAAAAACAAAACACCAACGTTTGTTTCACCCCTGGCAGTTCCCATTGGAGACAAAGCTAGGAAGCCCAAACTTTTAAAACCACAACCAAGGAAAGTTATTTTGGTGAGTACAAATCACATTTTTAACAACGTTCTCTTCTGCTGATCTTCACAATTTTATTATTGATGCCAAATGACTGGAGAACTGTCCACTAATCACTTTCATTTGTTTTCACTTGCGTTTTTATTATACAAAGCCAAAGGGGATTTTAAAAAAAATTAATAATACAATAAAACACATTTGTAAATCATCTATTTTTTTTGTGTGCTTGCTGTGCTAGCTGGGATCTTTCTCCAGTTAATGTGCATAGATATTGTTGTATCATTTTTTTTCTTCCAATATCTAGATTTCAGTGCAATCCTTGTATCGCGCTACTATTGATATCATTGGCAAAAATATCGCAATTGTTCTGCTTATTTTTATACCATTGCTTACGTCTGTGCCCATCGTCTCCTTCTCCATTATAATCCCTTCCCGAACTCTGTCTTGAAATCCTCAGCCAAAGATAGTGGAGGAGAATCTGACCTACGCAGAGTTGGATCTGGTGAAGCCGATCCCGGAAGCAAAGTCGTCGCGGAACGGCACGGTGTACGCTCAGATACTTTTTGGGGAACAGCAGCTATGAAAAGGAACGGCTTTCTCCTCATTTTGCCTCGTGTAAATAGGGTTGTTTATTTATAGTTTGTTGTTCGCATTTGAAGAGCAAACGTTGTCCATCTGAATTTACTGTGCATATAAAGGCAAAGATGGTCACGTTTACATTGCGATAAGGCAGCATATTGACTGACTTGATCCGATACGTACGGCAATTCCACAAAACCGGCTTAAGATATCAAAGGTGACGTTCTACAAATCCCATTCATTAGTATCTCTTATCTTCACCGACACTTACCAAGACTTACCTGCGAGAGGCAGTGTGGTGCCAAAGGACATTCAGCCTGACGGAAAATAAAACAAAGAAGAAACAGAAGAAGCTCTCTGAGTGAACTATTCGCCCTCTCACTTTATTTTGTAAAATTACTTGGGAGACGAGTTATGCAAACAGTAAAGACGCTGCCTCTCTTGTTTTGATATCTGGAAACAGTGTGAGCTGTTATCATTCTGTTTTACGTCACAATCACGGAAACTGTGGCTTGGCCGAACACGGTTGACTTTGCAAGTATTTAACAGGTTTCACGTTAACAATTGTTGACACCGACCATTTTCTGATTGGGTGGAAAAATCCCGCTTAACGCGTCACAACAAAGAATAATTACTCAGCTTTAAGTGTTCAGACACAGCTGAGAATCGGTATGCGTCGTTATGTGTGTGTCCCCGTTCTGTGCATCAGGTATTAACTAGTCAAAAGTTGTGTCTGAAATTAACATAAAGAGTGTTTGTGATATGCCGTTACACCTAAAGGCTGTTCTCAATCAAATTTATCGCGCAAAACTCAGCCACAATAAACGCAAACATGAATGTGACCAAAAGTAATTCATGTGACTTGCTTCCAGTGTGTCCCCAGCCTTATCTCGCCACGCAACATCTGTGCACCGTCTGTTTTTTTTTTTTAAGTGTCACACTGCAATTTACACTCACCACAAGTCAAGACAGTTGATATTAAAGTTGCGATTGGCCCTTAGACTGCAACCCTCGCACTGTCAACTTTGTCAGACGCTTTCATCTTGTGTTTTAACAGCCCAATTTAACAGCGACACGCACACACTTGACACAGGCCTGCAGCTACGTGTGCGTTCAACTACGTATAAAAAAGGATAATAGTGTAAATCTGGCAACAAACAGCAACATGTGTTTAATCCATGACGATCGTTTCAAATAAGGTTTTTTTTTTGTACCTGATTTGTGATCAGCGCTCTAGCAATATTCTTGCAGCGTTAAAAAAAAAGTGCAAAGGTCTCTTATTTCCACATCAATCTTTGGATTGAGGCATGGAAAAGCAGCAACTGTGAATTTGAAACCCAGACGCAAAGGCAACGCATTCCTTCTCCTCCCCCACCGCTTGCACCATCAAGCGGAATCGTGTCAATCGATGCAGTTGGGCCCCTTTTAAAAAAAAAAACACTTTTAATTTCTAACTGGATGCATGATGAATTTTTTTTTTTTAACTGAAAACTAATACATCAAGCAATTATCTACATTATTATTGAATATTATCTTTAATGTGAGCGTGTTCCAATTTTGCTGATTCTCAATTTCCAAATAGCTGATGCCTTTGTGTTCTCTGGCTTACAACGACGGAACAAACAATGAAATAATTTTTTTTGTGGGGGTTTGCCTCGTTTCAGAATAGTTGACTTACACTGTATAAAATTTGATTTGAGCAATGAGTCCAAATCAGACTTCATGGGACGACATTTCCAGAGATGAGTGTATATTTATGAATACTGGTGACATTTGTGTGCATTCCAGCTTCCCAACATTGTTTTTTTTTTTTTTTTCAGCTGTCGCTAGTGTGTATTGTTTCGACAAAAGACTGAATGAATAAATGTCATCCAGTTGTGAGAAGCAACCTTTTGTTTGCAAAATGTCGTTTTAAAACTGTGAAATGTGAAGTTTCTTCCAAACCGCAATGCCCGTAATGGGAATCCCCTAACAAGGACCATGTGTGTGATTGGGGCCTCTCCGCTTCTCAGTTTGCTCTCCTACTGCCCTCCACCGACCTCTAAATCCAATAGTCGGTCAGTATATGTCATACTCATTTTTTTGTTCATGTAGTTTGATTTTTTTTTTTTTCATTCAATTCGGAAGTTTCAATGTACCCTGAAAATTTGATTGTGGACTGCATATGGATTGTAGCATATACATTTGTATTATTTTTAACATCCAGCAGGGAGGAAGTGCAATAAGAAGTCGAAAAGATTAAATGACACTTCTTATTTGATTTATTACCTCAGTATTTTTTTATTTTTTTTTTGCATTTGTGGCCTCAGTTACTTATCCTTGTTTGTTTTGTATTGTATGTTGTTGAAGAGTCAATAAAGCAATGTGTGCATTAAGTTCTCACTGCGTATAGTTAAAAAGAAAAATGTCAACTACTCACTCTCCTGCTCCACCATTTCCTCACCTCGCATTTTTTTATAAAAACATTCTGGTGCCTCAAAAGGGCACAAGCCGACTCGTATTCCCCATCCTCATTCCCATTCGCTACATTGCTTTTTACCGTTTTAACTGTCAACACTTTTAGCTCCACCATCTCATAGCACCTTCTTCTTCTTATGCTATAATTTAATAGCAACCCCCCCCTGACAAGAAAATGAGTCCCATGTGTGGCAAATCTCAAATAACCGACTGCAATTGGGTTAAAAGTGGTGCTGTGTCTCGATGCAATCCAACTGGTTGCGGCCAGGAACGGCATAAAAAGACACATTTGCAACGTGGAAATTCCGCAGTATATAGAACACATCATACCAAAGCATTGATGTAAGTTTCGTTGCATGAGGATCAAAGTATTATCCTATATTGCGTTTGAAAAGGTAGTTTGGTGTACAGTGTATTAGTCACTGTTAGCAACGCCTCAGTTATTCTCCATGCTGGCATGAGGGCGTGTGGGCGGGCGGTAAAGAAATGAGAGGGGAGATAAATATTAGGTTGCGTTCACTGACAGTAGGACCTCGGAAATATTTAAGAAAACAGAACAAGCTGATGCTCACATCCGCATGAGGCAACGCCAAGCCCTACATTTATTTTAAACATCGAGTAACCAATTCGGAGGACAAATCAAGGAGACTTCGCACGCATCCCTTCACTTATAAACAAGCGATGTCACCGGTTAAAAAGAGGAAAACAAAACCTATTGTTAGGGACCAAAACCGCTGAATGTCTCAACAACCATTATGGCTCATCACTTCCTGTGTGGTTGCACAAATGCACAGCTTGAGCAGACACAAACGAACATAATGAAAGCGTAGGACTAAATCACAGGATGGAAGAATGAGATACAGGATTTAAATTTGGAAATAGTGGACGACAGTGTCCAGTGGAGGACATTCCATTATGTTTAACCCTGGGAATAACGCTACTTCCTCTGATGGGCTCATTTCGAGAAGTAAACGTTTGCTTGCTTCACATAAAATCAAGACAAATACACATTGCATTTTTAGGCAACGACATTTGGAAGTCTTAATGCTAGCACTTAATGCAAAACGCTAGAAGGCAAATTATTTTGCAGTATAAACCGTTACATAACAAATAATAATAATATTCCCTTTATTAGTCCCACAATGGGGAAATTCGAGATTCGAACCCAGGCCTCAAGGGGAGACTGGGTCCTAAACGCGGCGCCTTAGACCACTCGGCCATCCTGGCAATATTTGAACTTGTGCTGTCAAGTGATGATTTTTTTAACTAATTAATCACAGAAATTCCATGATTATTTGCGATTAATCACATTTTTCAACTACTATTTTTTTGTGACCCTTCTAACAGATATTTACTTGAATAATATCTTGGAATTGATACAAAATCACCAAATATGAAGTACATTTAATTCAAAGACTGCTCTAATAGCTTTCTTTCACTCTTAAATATGCTCAAAATGGAGACATCTTTACAGGCATTTTTTTTTTAAACATTTCTCAAATTTGCTCACAAATGCCACACTCCAGCAGTGTTGATTTGCAAGGCCCAGTGGTAACTTGAACACGGTGTTTTGTTCTGAGACGTCCTAATGATGTACAGTTAATATGGCACAATATTGGCAAAGTATGCAAATTATTTTTGAAGTAAATCTCTATAGGCATTACACATACTATTAACATTTAGATAAACTGTCAGGTCTTTTTTGGGGGGAAGGGGGTGGTTCCCTCACACTTGGCAGCCATGGACCCACATGAAGTGTTGAAGCATTTCACCACAGAGATTTATTAGTCTGCCATTGCTATGATCTGCTTTTCCATGGAACTCTAGTCCAAGTAGACTAAAGAGAAACAGATTGACTCTGTAATATCAATGACATCATTTGCACAATCACCTTCTTGAGCCAAGTAAAAAAAAAAAAAGAAAAAAAAAATGTTCAAGTAAAATGACTGAAAATGTTTAGGAATACTGGCCCATCTTTTGTATACATTTATCATAGGCAGGCCGTTGACAACTGCCAAAAGGAGGCTGCTCCACTTTCATTCCTTTCGAAATATTTTGTCGTCAATGGTCAGCATTCGCGACTGGAACGCGAACACGCGTCCAAATGGATCAAACCGCCACAACTGAAGCAAAGACAACATACCAGGCATATATGGTTAGAGGGCGGAAAAGCCACAACCATTTCGTAGCTTAGACAAACACATGAACGTCTGCGCCCATGGTGCCTACTTTTCTAAACATGTCCAGCAGGCTGTAATTCTTCTGCCCACTTAAGTTGTTTGTTTGGACTCAAGAGGCATAAAAACAATAGTTTGCTGAGTTACAAAAGTCTTGTGGCCGTTTTTGGACTCATTCATATGTTGATCCTGTGTGGGATAAGTTTCAGGAATAAGATTTATCATTTTATTTTGTGCATGCCTGTTGTTGTTCATTGTATTACATTAAAAGTTTGTTCAACTGTTGTGGTTAACGTTATTTAAAAAAGAAATGCATGGACAGTAACATAACTCATTACTTGAGTGCTGTAACAAATGCTGTACCGTACAAATCAAAGGTAGGAAATTGGTTGACTGGTTGATACAAATTCATTTGCAATATCTTAAAAAAACACATTTAAAGAATACAATGAAAATAAATACCAAAGAAAGGGAGAGCTTTTTTTTTTTACAAATTGAAATGACCTATGAATTTAATATTTGTTTTTAATCATGGTTATAGGGAATTAACTGATGGAAATTCGGTAGATATTTTAAAAATGCATCATAATAAACATTTAACTTGTACTGTAGTATGGGGATAAACTACAACCATATCTGTCAAGAGCGCACGAAATGCGACTTGGTGGTGCCACCTGGCGGTGGGATGGTGTCACTGTGCGTGTCACGCGATATGTACCGTTTTACTCGCCAAATGACAATGACGTCAAAAGCTATTAAAACGTCAGAGAAAAACATCCCGCCTCAAACACGATTTGATTTGATTTGTAAAGCACTTTAAAACAAACAACCGCATCTCAAACAAAGAGGTGGGCAGCAACACATTTATTTACCTATATATTTATTTATTTATTTTTACATAAAACGCAATAAGTAAATGGAGGTGGTTGGGACTACAATAACAGAGGAGAATAAGCGATCTCACACATTTCGGATTACTTTAATGTTTAGAGAGGTTCACCCAGTTTTTTCCAGCAGTATTTTGCATGAAGTGGGCAATGGACATTGATGAACAGTAAACAGCAACTACGAATTAATGGGTAGGTGCAACGTAAATGCTTTATAATGTAATGTATAGTGTAATTTCATGAGCAAAACAATTCAAAATAGATGGCAAATTACTTATAAATGAAAAAAAAAATCCGATTTAACTACTACCAGTCAAAAGTTTGGATCCGTTGTGTCCAAACATTTGATCGTAAAATACGTAAGACGTCAGAAAAATACTCACTTCAGTGCAAATACCTGCAAAATCTGCTTAAGTTCAGTATTTGTATTTTTACTTCTTTACATTCCACCCCGTTTTAAACTGGGCAACTTTTCTTAGTTTCCGTGAACACATCTCGAGAAAGCGATCGATATGACGTCATACAACTAAAGTACCGAAGGTGACTCTGATTTAAAAACAATGGATGAGTACATAGAAAAACGCTACGTCACCGGCGGTTCTCGCGTTAACCGGGTCCGTTCCTTCGCCTGCGACAGTGGCAAGTACGATTTTTAGCTAGCTTTAGCCACATAGACAATATTTCAAAAGCGAACAGTACATGTGTGGGTCAATTTATGTCGGCTACTAACTACGAAGACGGTAACTGCGACTTCATGCATGTAGATAAACTGATTTAAACTTGCTCTGATTCGCTCATGGCATTGCATCACCCTTAATAAATTAACTGTATTTGCTCACTGCCAGGCAAAGAAACTGCAGGAATCACAATTGTTTCGTCCACACAACCTTGCAGAAGACTCGTGATTTCACGTGTGAGTGCAAGTTATTAAAAAATATGTAATGCATAAATCAATTCACTGTAAATACACACAATCGATCCTTTTCCAAATCAGCAACTGCATATTCCCAGTAAAGGTGTCATATTGTTTTAAACTACAACAGTTGCTAGGAAACCCAAGAAAACAAATGCAATATTCGTTCAGGTGAATCAGGCACACAATAACTAAAGGTGATATTCATGTCAGGCAGCTTGGCAGCTGAGTTGATGACACTGACCACTTTCGGACATTCGAAGGCCAACTCCATGCTGGTAAGAAACCTCTTTGCGTCTGTTCCTAACAAATAATTTGAAGTATACTGAAATATCAAGTCTTCAAATGAATAGGATTTATTTTACGGCACACAAAGCTGACACGTTAACATTGTCATGCCTTACTTAACCTTGCAGAATCATGCCCAAGAAAAAGAAAGGCAACCTTCCACGGAGCAAGTTGTTCACCTCAAACATGGCCCTGAATAGCATTCAGCTGATACGGGACGGCAGACAGCGCCTCAATCTCAGTTTCAAAGAGTTGGACGCAGTGCCAGATAGCATCCAGAACTTGTACCGGGTCGATGAACTGATCCTGAGCAGGAACCTCATCATCACCCTCCCTGATTTTATTTATGAGTTCACCAACGTCCAAGTTTTGGACCTGCACAGCAACTATGTGAGTACAACATTCAGTTTATGATTTCTTAATTTAATGTTCTTGCTAGTCTCAATCATCACTGCTGGTGTGAGAACTTTCCGTTTTTGCCCGCAGCTGGAGCAGATCACCCCAAGCATCGGCCTCCTAAAGAACCTGATCATTTTGAATTTGTGCAACAACCGTCTAACGCAAGTCCCCAAGGAGCTGGGCCTGCTGCAGAACCTCCAGATGCTCTACTTGGGCCTCAACCGTCTTCAAATACTCCCCACAGCCATTGGTAACTTGAAGGGGCTCGTCTACATGGGCCTCTCGGACAACAAATTTTCTTCGGTGCCCAAGTGCCTCGCAAACCTCCAAAAACTGACAAAAATCAACATGGACAGAAATCCCTTTCCTCCGCCCCGAGATGAGAAAGCTGAAATCCCGAGGAAGTTGTACCTAGCTCATGCGTGCGACTTGTGTGAAGACTGCCTTAATAATTGCAGGACAGACAAAAAGAAGCTGGTGGAAGCACTGCAAATGAAGGAAGCCACTTCAGTGCATGTGGTGCGAGTGGAGACAGTAATCTAAATACAGATCAGTTGGGACAATACAGATTTGACGCCACTAGTGGTCTCGGACGCTGTTATCAATTCTTGACGCCAGCTTGTAACGTGGCCGAGGTATTTGTGCCGCTTCAAAAATTTGCTGCTTGAGTCAGCGCTAAGCGGTTGATCAAGGTGCAAAAGGTAGAATACAAATTGTGAATTATTGACTCTGACCCTTTGACAACCCTCAAGCAGGAGAAAATCAATTTGTGTCCACTAGAGGGCGGCAAAGACTCACTAACTAACACTAAAAGGAAATGAATACAAATGATTTATTTTTTGTCTCGGTAACAGTAGAACTATCGAAATCAATCTACATGAATAATTTAAGTATAACTTCATTGTCAACGTGATAAAAGCCGTGTTTATTCACCACATTATTTCCAGCAGATGATCAATTCTCCTCGCGACAATTTCTTGTGACTCGCAAGCGGTCGATAAGACTTGAAAAAGTACAAATAACCTCGAAAACCCACTGACGATTTTTCCTTCTTTTTTTTTTTTTTACCCACATGGCTGAGCTGAGGAGTGCTGAGTGGGCAGAAATAAGATCTCATCAGATACATTCATTAGGACGCAAGATGTCCGATATTGATTCAGCCGAGCTGACCTTTTGTTACAGTGAAACGTGACAAGAGGACCGCCGTTTCATTTAGAATTCATAATATTCCAAGCCTTCATCTCTGACCATATTCCAACTTGAATACAAATCACTAATAAACCAAGACCTTGGGTGACCCTGCCGCCTTTTGTGAGGGGTGTGAGGGGGGGGTTTACAATCTCACACTCATTGCACAATGCTCCCGGATACACGCGCTCCGCCAGTGCCATTGAAAATCAATTCGCAGCTATACACACACCAATAGATGGACTGTCTTTTTTTTTTTTTTTCTTGCTTCTTGCTTCCCCCTCCACTCACCTTTCCCTCTCGAGAGTCTGCTCTCCATCCCCACTCGCTTTCTCTCAACCTGTGCGTCCGTCACCTAAATGCGCACGGGCAGGCTGAATGAATAAAACTGCCGCAGCAGCCAAGCCTGTGGCCACAAATAGAATTTAATTCATTCGGCTTTGTTTCCCCCAATTGGACTGGAGGAAATTAAACCGGATAGCAAATACGCTATCGAAGTTTTATCGGTCACTTGCTGGGATGCCTCTTACAAAGGAGTCACTTCCATTATCTAAAGGAGATAATATAATACGACACATTAGGAAGACATGATAATATCAAAGCCAATATTAGAACTGTTCTGGCTGGTCTATCAGTATTACAGGCCTTTGGAGTATGGAATGCAGGTGTTGCCATGGTAATGACAGCTGCTTATCTCTATACTACAAGCAAGCAGAGGCGAGCTGCGGATTTTGTCCACGGGTGTTGAGTGGTGACTTCTTGATGCCAATGCTATGAAAAGGAAGAACGTAATGAATCAATTGCTTACAACAAGCATTTCTAACAGCTGATTTAATCAAAAGGTGTGTAGGTTATTCTGCCCTAAAGAAAAAAAAAAGGCAGGGTGCTGCCGTCTATAACGTTTAGTCACAATCATGCTTATCCTGCCTGCTTTCTTCATTGCATTAGTGGATGAAGTCATGGCCATGTGCTAATTGTCAGCGACAGAAGAGAGGGAGGGGAGATAAAAGGGGTGAAAGAGCAACACCTGTCGACTTTGCGTCCCCTGACTATGTCAAACTACTCTCTTAATAAGACATCATGTGGCTTTCTTTGTCCTGATGGCAACAAGAGAGGGTTTTAAATTGCATTAGTAGGTTGATACATTTTTTTATTTTTTATTTTGGCATTGCAACACAATTAAGAAATAGGAGAGTCAAGCCCAATCAATAAATAAAACTATGTCAACAGTCCAGACACCTCCATCCCCCCCCGTGGCCTGTTTTAACACAACCTTTTCCGTTTTACCATGAAATTTTAATCATCCCGCGTTTCAATATTTCAAAAGCTCCTCTTAAATTCACTGATGTTATTCGGCTTCAGCAGTGAGCAGGCAGGTTCTTGCTGTGTTGTGGATCGACTTGTCAGGGGCAGCTGTTGCTCAAGTTCACCTTGAGCTTTGGCAGTCTAAGAGGAAGCAGTTCTGTTGTCAGTGCATGGAGATGCAGTGGTCTGGGAAAAAAAAAAAAAAAAAAAGATTTTTAACCCCCTCACCTCCCTCAAATGTTTTCACTCGTGATAGAAACAACATTGGGTCGGGTGGTAGAATCACAAACAACTTTTAAGTGCCACACCCAGGATGGAGTGCATGGTTACACCCTTTTTAGTTTGAAAACCCACAGACTGGCACTAAAGGCTTTTTATTGTCCTTTTTTTCCCCCCCACTCTCGCTTGCTCGTTTCTCCCTTTTTACACTTTCAGTTCCACAGGTCAGGTGACCTCTATCTTGCTTTCCATCTCATTTGATTTGGCTTTGACTTTGAGCCGTGCGTGAGCGGGTGCTGCTTCATTTCAGATGCTTGTAGGTTTTTCAGTGCATGTCATGTCAAAAAAAAAAGAAAAAAAAAAAGGCACCCCTCCACCCTCTTAATTCCTGCTTCCCTCTTTGCTCTGTAATAAGAGCAGCTGTGGCCGCTCTGATTCAATTGCAGTGTAGGACTTATGGCTATTATCCAGTGTCGACTGGAGCAGGGAGACTGGCTGCTGCTGTGGCACAGCTGCGCCTGCAACAACACGAGAGAACTCACTTGAGGGTCGTAAATGTAGACATCTCACGAGCAAAAAACGCTGCGCAGGGGAGTCCGATTTATTTTTTATTTATTTTTTACTGACCAACTTGGAAGATTCTATTGATTTTTTTTTTTTTTTTGGACAATTCAGTAGTGTGTGTTCCCTAAATTTCACCCATCCATTATCCAAGCCGCTTCTAATGACGAGGGTCACGGGCCTGATCTGGTTTGCCAGCCAATCGCAGGGCACACATAGACAACGATTTGCACTCACAATCATACCTCGTGGACAATATGGAGTGTTCAATTAATCTGCCATGCATGTTTTTGGAATGTGAGAGGAAACCAGAGTACCCGGGGAAAAGCCACACAGGCACGGGCAGAACATGCAAACGCCACACAGGAAGGCAGGAGCCGGAATCTTACTCACTTCTGAACTGTGAGGCGGACATGCTAACCGTCCACTGTACCACCCACACTATTTATCATTCACAAATATATTGCATTGCAGTTGATGGACAGGAGGAGTCGAACACATGATAATAAATGTAGCAATTTGTACACTCAGACGGTTCATTAGGTACACATTGAACATAAAATAAAAAAAAAAAAGAGCTGTATTACAAATTTTGCCTTTTCAACCATACTCACTTTACAATATGTTCTTCAGCACCCCTTCAACCCTGACTTTTGTGTTAAGTAACCGAATTACGGGATGCATGTCAGTGGGTTATTGTGCTTGGCTTAATCAGACCACGACATCTAAAAGAAATCGGGGGTTTTCTTCAGATGCACGGTGGAGAAAATTATAAACAGTCCAAAAAAAGCTGTCGGTGTCTGTCAGACGTTTTCGTATAGAAAGCAAAAGATAAAAAGGCAGAAAAAAGCCTATTAGAAAACCAGAATGCTATTTGTGGTTTGAACAGAAGCATGTTGAATTGTGGCGGGTGTGTACTAACTCCCATTTAACACGAGGTTAAATATTAGTGGTTAATTCTGAACACGGCCAAATCGTGTGCACATTTGTGCAATAACACCTCAATTGTTTATTTTTACTGGCACTTCCAAAATTGAGTTGGAAGGGTGATAGCTCACATTGATGAGGGAAAAAATGTTCCTAAAAACCTGGCACTTGAACAGGGGTGTGTAGACTTTTTTTTTTTTTTTTTATATCAAATGGCAGAACGCAAAACTAAATTTTAATTTGTTTTGCCTCGAATGTCACAATCTATTTTAGTCGTAATATGTCAAACATAGATTGCAGCTCAAGGGGACAGGATGTTGTCAGAGCCATTTGGAACCATATTTTTCCTCCACTGTGTTTTCGGAGTTGTCCGTGTCTCATTGGATATTATGTTTAGAAACAGAAAGTAAAAATGGGAAAATGACGGATTATTTGATTTAAATTTAAAAATAGAAATGCCAAATTTAAAACACTTCAGTCAGGACGTCTAATAACAGTAGAATGATCTATTTTTAATCTCTAAAATGGAATATAGAATATAACGCGGGATTGGCAGGGGAGACGAGCTCGGAAAGTCTTAATTAGGTGGAGGCACCTGCCACATGACACATCCTCCCCCCTCTTCAATTCTCTTTCACTTTGAAATATTTCAAATTTGCAAAAATGCCCATTTAGGTCATTTGAACCTAAAGTCAGGATTGAATTTGATCTGCTATTTTTTTCTTCCAGTCAAAACGCTCCATCCACCCGAGGCGGATGCACCGCTATGAATAATGGAGTAGGGAGGGGTTGAGGCCACTAGCCGTGTGCATGGTACGAGAGTGAAAAAACACACACACACACACACACACAGGGTAGTTCCTCCCCATCCAGTCCCTCCCTCTTCCCTCGTTCCGTTCCCCTCCCTTGTGTTCCCAACCCCCAGCTGGCGGCCACACTGCAGAAGGTCAGAAAGAGGAGAGGGAGAGGAAGAGGAGGCTGAGGGAGAGACAGCCAGGGGCGGGGTGCTTGGATGTACACGAACATGCCGAGAGGAGAGCGTGCGGACAAGCCATGACAACCATGCTGAGTCCCAAGATCAGACAGACCAGAAGAGGTAGGACACGTTTGACGCTGACATTTATTTCTTCAACTTTCAAACAACCTCCTTGTTACTGATAGTCTGTTATTAACAGATGCTTGCCAGTGTAAAATCTGGTTGGAACCAAATGCATCTCGGGTTTCATCACCGCTACGAGCCTGCTGTCAGCTGGCGCAGACGCGCGTGTGTGCGTGCGCTCGATTAAAGGATGCGTTAATAAGCCCATGTGTGCATATGTGTCCACGTGTCCTCCCTTCCCTCCCAATTATTCATCTGGATGTGATTAAGATGTAATGAATAGCTCCCGATAATGGGAGAAGGATGCGGAAATCTATTCCTGGAGCGGCGTGAAATTGCGCCTAAAGAGGATTCATTGTGAATTTGCATATATTATCAGACAATAGGGATTGGTTCATGTGTGTTTTATGAATTGCCACATTAGCTGCTTGATTAGGATTTTTATATTGATGTCACATTTTGCATAGCTGTCCAAAAAAAAATTCCAAGATTAAACTGGGACTCCTTGACGAATTGCTGTAAAATGATCAGAATTGAAAACTGGTGAAAGAAAGCAACATGCATGATGCCAGGTTTTCCTAACCTTTATTGAGACAAGCAACAAAACGGCAATCTAACTCATCAATGGGTAGTTGGATCATGTTGAGATATATTTGTACAAAGTTAATTGACAAATAATAATTTCTGTAGAAATGACGTGAAATGCAACCATTTCCCACGGCACGACGGCACAAAACCTGCTCAACTCAAGCAAGCTAAATCATGCGCTTAACTGCCTTGACTCATTTGTAGCGTGGCATACACGTGACAGTAGTATTCAGATACGTACTCGGACCACCAAGCAACTTTTGATAAGGACACCACGCAGTACAATTTTTTGAGGTAAATATTAAGGAATATACTGCGTGTCATTTTTGTGGTGTGTCCTGCAAGCTCAGACATTTGCGTTCTCGGGCAAAAGTGACCATCAGCGTTCACTTGACCAACCGGGTCCAGTTTGAGCTCCGACAGCACAATTAGGTGAAACTGCTCGGAAACACGCAAATACATCGCGGCTAGGCTTCTCTCTTATCTCCTGTCGCTGTTTTAATTGCCAGCGTATAGGCTGCTTCCTTTCTCCCACAGCATCTATTCGATGCGCGTTACCATGGTTTTACGATCAAAGTCGTCGCGCTGACATTCTGCATGAATACCAGATGCGCCAACTGGCGGAATCCCTCCATGCCGAACGCACATATACAAGTGGAGATAACATACGACTGCATCGGTTCCACTCCGCTGCAGGTTCCACATACCATATATGATTGGCCACACCCTCGCAGCTTGTCAGCGGGCAGATTTAAACACACACACACACACACACAAACGGGATGGGTAATTTATCAACAGTGGTAAGCTTACTGCAAGTTCCGCGCTGATGCACCTGTAAGTCTGTCCGCCATAAATCACCAGCCAACGACGAGATTAATGGAATTAAATTCCTCCAGCATGCCTGCGCATCCTTGTAGATGTGTGTGTGGAACAAAGCGCATGTATGGTTTGATGGTGCGTGTCAGACGTAGTAAAAACCCTTCAAACCGTATTAATGAGCACTATAAAATGAAGTCAGACTGAGTGGAGTGATATTTATATATATATATATATTTTTTTTTTTTTTTCTTGAGTGTTTGTATGGGAAGCATGCATCATATGCGTGTCTTGTGTTTGAGTCACCAAAGCGGTGTGTGGAACGTTCTGTAGCATGAAAGGTCTTTTTTTGGTTACCTTATTTAGCACATGCACGGGAGGACAATAGTGACTAACTATATGTAGATCTTTTAAAACAAACCTGATTTTCCGATTCAAATCAGTTTTCATTTTACACTCCTAATATTTACCTTATGAGGTGTGCTTCATGGTCTGGCCTGTAAATGAAATTTGCTCATCATTAACCCATTGACTGCCATTGACGGATATAGTCGCCAAAAAAATACATTCATCCTACCTGGGCTGGCAGCTAAGGTAAGTTTTTAACACCTTTAGACTCATACTTGGTCCCACTTAAAATTGTGTAGTAAAACAATAATCAAAATATAATTTACGATATTTTATCAACAATACCAATAATATATCTATACAGTGAATCGGAAGAAGTAAAAGCATTTTAGAAAAATAATCTGATAAACGCATTGGTCACTTGACGTACAAATACCCCGATTTGGAGATATGAGCAGTCATCCCGCCAATTTCTGCTTTGACATAAGAGCAAAAAAAATTCAGTCACTCGAGCTTCAATGGAAGCATGCACTCAATAGAATTTTAATGGCTCAACACCATTTTTTTTTTAACCATCCTCCATGAAGGAGGACATAACACTCTAACAAATAAACAGATGGGCAAAATTCAAAATTAATCATAATTCATGCGGTACCAAACCATCCACTAGAAATGATTTTCGTGAAGAGAAACTAAGTGGATGAAAGGTTTACACGTCTCTTCCATTTTGAGCCAATCAGATCCATTTTTGGATGTGTGCCGCCTGCCGGAGTACTTATGCATGAAAGGGCCCATGAGGAAACTATGCATAAAATATAAGAGACGCACATCCATGCAGGTAGAGTAGTTGGCACAGAAAAGCCTCAAGGGTACTGTTTTAATACCCTTGACGATTACAGCTCGTCTCCGCCTGGCAACGGTATAAAATGTTACATTCGAGTCCAATAATTATCCTTATATGGACACATTAGTGTGCTGTAGGTTTTAGTGCATAAATTGACTTCCCCGGGAAGAAATTATGCTAAGCCCCTTGATGTGCCCTCTCCTAAAATGTCATTCATGACAAATGATAATCATGCGTCGCGTTCCAACAAATTGCAGTGGGTATGCATAAAGCAGGCTTTGACACGAAAGCTAAAGTGGCCAAGGAAAGTCTGAATCACGCTGAGCGCGAGGTTCAAATTGGAGCTTTGGCACTTTTCGACCCACCAAAAAAAAAAAAAAAAAAAAGAATAAATCCGTGACTCAAGCGTGAATCACAGACTCGTGTTCCACTCACTCACAGCTGACGTGTTAAACAGTGGAATGCTTTCATGCGAACATTGGCAAAGCAAGTACAGATGAAAATATACAATATTAGGGATTCATCCGGAGGATTTTGAAAAGCACAGCATAATAATTGTGAAATGGAAATCATTGACCAGGCATGCATCTTAAAACTGATTCTCAAGACATAATGTTGCAGCAGGAAATTTAGAAGAGCCAGTTGGACGATTTAGTCAATAAACATATTGTGACTATTGCCACACATTCCAAAATAGAAACGAGTCCGATGCAAAAACATATTCATAAACAATAAGTGTTTGCTCCTTTATGAGGATTTATGTGTCTGCATCAACAAAGCAATTTGTGATTTAGTTCAAAGCAGCGCCACAGGGAAGTACGAACTAGACCGCGTCGAAGGAAGACTAATGGAAGGATAAGCGTCATTAACGTAAAATATGACAACAGAGCTTCACTTAATCGATTACATTACGGCTGCGTCGTCCAGGAAAAATGAGAAAGTTCCAAGAAAGATGACAAAGCAGACTGGTGGCGAAAGCAGAGAAAAACTTCACCAAAAAAAAAAAAACCCAGTCGTAGTTTGACACTAAATGCCGAAGGGCCTGAAATACCCACCGAACAAATAAGGTGATCATGTGACCAGACTAGTGAGGCTGCTCTGGATGCCTAGCATACCGAGAACATTCTTCAATGTGACGTGTGTACGCTGAAATCAGTCAAGCCTCTGAGTGATGCAACGCCACAACTGTGTAGGCTTTATTTCTGAATATATATTCTAACGAGGCAATTAACCGTGACAGATCAAATGAATCAAACACGTCCCACCTTGGGGACAAGGTCAAAGAGCAATTAACTGATCTTCCATCTGCAAGGATCATGATCCCGATCAACATTTTTTTTTTTTTTTGAGGTAGTGCCTATAAAACATTATCCCCCTAGCTATATGTGTGCCCGAGGGGAAAAAAGCCCGAAATGAGACAATGAAATTGGATTGATTTACTTTTCCATTTCTCCACCCTCGTTTTCCTTCTGCACCACTGATCATATCTTGTGTGCACGTGCGCGCGCACAAGGAGGGAGGTCGTCTGCACAGTTGCGCTGTATAAATTATTCATGATCATTAAATTACATCGCCTTGTTTGCATAGCCCGTCACGAGGTTATACCCGTGCACAATAAATCCGTACGGCCGAGTTGTCAGCCGAATATCCCGCTAACTGGATCCCTGTGCCGCTATTGTGAACTTGTCTCAAGATAAGGGCAATGTGCGTTATCTCAGTCAGGGAAAGACGTTGGGAGTCGGGACGCGGCTCTACTGCCAGTCCCTTTGGTTTGAAACTGCCCTTGACTGAGCTCAGGTTTCACGCATTTGCTGAGAATGAGTCAGTCAGTCCCATGTGGTCTTATTATCTCAAGCCAAAGCCGTTTGCCTTTCTTTTGGCTCGTGGCGAGACAATAAGTCTCTCCCAAGGACCTTCCAAATGGAAGGCGTGGCGGGGGGTACAATCCCTGTCACCCCAGGCTACACGAGTGTGTGTGTGAGTGTGTGTGCTCGGACATTATTTGTGTTCTATTCATATTTGTGCCCGCCGCTGCCTCTGTATCTCATCTTGAGGTGTTCTAGCCCGGAGGGCAGAAGGTTGTGTGTTCCTGAGTGATGAGCAGCATACGCAATGAAAGATAACAGCGGAGGGTGAAAATGAAAAAAAAAAAAAAAAGGGAAAAGATGGCATGAGGCCAAGATGGATAATGGAATAGTCTAATCTTTGTCAACACAATTATTGACTAATCTGTAATTCAGTGGTGGGAAGTGTTACCGTATTTAAATAGAGATTATAGCTTTACTTTTTTTGACCATTTTTTTCAATTAATTTTGTCCCGTTATTTATTTTGAAAACAGAAAAAAATAGCCCTGTTACTTTTTTTTTTTTTTTTTTTTTTTAAATAATGTACTTTTTGCCACACTAGAAATTAAAATATTTGCGCGTGCGTGTGTGTGCAGCCAGGTCCAAGAGCATGGTGATGGGCGAGGTGACCCGAGGCTCTTGCCAGCCGGGCTCACCCAGCCTCCACGAGGGGGCGCTAAAGGCCGGCTGGCTGAAGAAGCAGCGCAGCATCATGAAAAATTGGCAACTGCGCTGGTTCGTGCTGCGCTCAGAGCAGCTCGACTTCTACAAAGACGAAGACGAAACCAAACCGCAGGTAATTGCAAAGCTCGACGCATGTTGAAGTTATTTCTCAGGCTTATTTTATGAGAAAATTGCTCGTTTGGTGGGTGGACTGCAGTTACGTCATTCACGCGTTCTGATTGGCTAACTAAACTGCGCTTGGACACCTAATTCTTGAGGCTCTTATTTGATTAAAGATGTCCGGAGTGTTTCTGACATTTTATCAACCGACAAAATTCCATGCGTGCATCTTTATTTGAGTGGTCGTTTTGTAATTCCAAATTAAATAAATGAAAAGATGAACAAATTAAATTTCATGAGAATAAATCTATTTCTGCGTTCACAGGACAACTATTGAAGATCTGAAGTTTTACTTTCATCATTTTAGACTACGTTTATTTCAATTACTAATAAATAACAGCAGCGATTTGATCGTCTCATCAAAAATATAAATCATGTTAGCAAGGTCTTGAGCTGTTCCGTCTTTTTTTTTCTGAAGATTTGAAATTTACCAATTCTCATAACATTACAACTTTTCCTGTAATATTCCTGGTAAAGGGAAAATAAATGTCTTTAACTAAATATTAGGGTTGGGACGATACACTTTTGTCACGATCCAATACGGACCCGATACTTGTGTGGTGATACTTAAATATTATAAAGTATTAACCTTAAAATTTGTATTGAAAAACAGAGGCGTGTGTTCCCAAACTCTTAACATAAGTGCCATTTGACATTTATTCAAGTCCCGATTGAAAAGTACAGAAACTGTTCCAGTAACTGTTCCTAACACACAAGAGTGAGAGATAGAAGGGAAAAAAACTGAGCTCAACTTTAAGGACTTCAAATGTTCCAAAAGAACATTATAGAACGTTTAAACATAACATAAAGTATCAAAACTCAATCAATGCATCGATACTTGGTATTGGCATAAAAAGTATCGCGATACATGGCATAATTAATTTTATTAATTATTTTATTCATTAATTACTATTTCCCCCCAGCCCTACTCAGTATGTAAAATAAGATACTTTGTCTATAGCATCTTTCCTTTGCCAACACATCCCTAAATGTTTGAGCCATGAAAAGATATCTTGCATAATAAAGTCTTTATAAACTGGATGATAACCCACTGGAGTTGTCCCTGGGCTTTCCATGCTACAACGAGGCCCTCGAAAGCAGCTGTGCCGGCACAAAGCCAAGCCAGCTGTCACATTAAACTTCCAAAAAATGTTTTACCTCGTTCTTCTGTCTTCTCTCCATGACGTGCATGCACTCATGGTTGACAACGAGGCGCTCTAAAGTGGCCACATTGTCGCTGCACATGACAATTGCGCTGGATTACGGTGCTAAAGTTCATATACAGTGAGGAATGACTCATAGAAAAATATTCATTCATCCATCTATCCATTATCCGAGCCACTTCAAAAACTGAAATGGTGATCTTTTTCAATCTCAAAATTCAATTCTTGTGTGTAAAAAAAAAAAAAAAAAAAAAAAAAAAAAACATAAGTGCAGTCAGATTCTTTTTGGATTTGCAAATATTTGCAGTAATTGATATCATAAATTCCCAATTAGCACCAAATAATGCATCTTATGAAAGAGGTTTTAACACCTATGGTGATGCCTCAAGAGTCAAGACACTCGTAAACTGGGAGTTCCGGTCTAAATGCATCTCATACGCACGGCATCGCACTTGGTTTCTTTCTCCATTAGCGCATCAACCGAAAAATATTTGCAAGAAAGATGCCTAATTGATTCGATTCCTTTCTCAATTTAAGACACCCGATTTGTGGCTGTGTGCTGACTCATCCTTTCCTTCTTTAATAACCACTTACAAGTAATGGAGTGGGCGTGTCACTTGACTGCATTCGCACGTGTCGGGGCGGGGTTAGCTGAATAGTCCTACAATGGCCTCACAAGAGGGGATGATGTCATCCGACAACAGAAACGGACAGCAGGTCCATCACACCATTTAAAACATAATCATCACTGAGTATTCCTGACTGAAACCTCGACACGTGTATTGATTTTTTTTTTTCCCCCTCCAAGTCCGGATGACTGCCGTTTATTTAATGTAGGCCATCTGCCATCACCGTCTTGTCCCTCACACACGCGTGCACAGAACACACACGACATAGGATGACATCTTGGACACATTGCATGTCTCTATTCTACAGGGACTAAATGACCGAGAGGGTCCGCGGAGTGCTTTTAATCCCAGTTTGCCAATATTCATCTGAGCTGTATTGATTTGCAAACCCTGATGCATTCAAGTCTTTGGCACGCCAGACATGAAATGAGCATACGTACATCTACTCAAGGAAATGAACACTCACACATTTACGCAACCTCCTCCTCTGAAGACAGGATGTGTGAGAAAGTGTCATCCCGCCTTAGTTCTCCCTCTAATCTTCTAATCGATAGGATATTTGAAACTGGGAGTGGTGCTCTGTGGGAGGAAGGGGAGAAGTTGGCTTATTGTCCACCTCCGTGCAAAGATGATCAAAAAAAATTAAATCAGAGGCCACGCTGACAATAGCTGGTATGGGGAAGGTACAATGAAAATCAATAAATTGACTTTAGCTTTTGGACAGAACAGAAAAAAATGTTTCTGGGCACAAAGTCACAAATCAGGTTATATTTTATTATTATTTTGAATTGATCGTTTTGATATGTGAGAAACTAAATTCATTTCAGACGACAGATCAGTTTCAGGCGGTTGTGTTTTCCGTCTGCAGTTTGAGTCTACAATGACCTGAGCAACTTTAAAAGTTCCAAAAACTGAGCCAATCCCTGATTGAACAAGCCCAAAGATAATAAAATGTGAACTTTTCCGTTTTGATAACGGTCTCGCCACTCACTTTGCGTTTGTTTGTGTTAAATCTTTCTGTACTCGCTGTTATCAGAGTGTGAAATGTACGCGAGCAAACCGTGTGGAAAAAGATACCTCTGACGGGAAAGGGAGAATTAATCGTGATCGGGTGTCGCAACCAGAATGATGACGGGCATTTATAGGCAAACCTGATTAAGATGGGCGTGTCAACATCAACTAGTTGGAGCTGAGCCTCCTTATGTCACGCAACTGGATTCAGATTAAAACGTGTCAAATTTAAAACCTGATTTCTGGCAAACCTGGATTAACCAGAATTGTGAAACAACGTCAACCTCAAAAACCAAGTTGATACTGACTCTACTTCTCTGACAGCATGATTTGTGTTCTCAGGTTACGTGTTGCCCTTTGTAAATCATTCATCCCCTGCTGTCTGTATCGTACTGAGCGCATAGCACCCTAGGGAGCCCACCCCCTCCCAGTCCATCCTCAAACCTTCAGTCCCCTAGTTGCAACTCTTCCCCTGCGCTCCCGCCTCTTCCATTTGTTGCCATGGCTACTAATGTTGGCGAGGCAATTTGCCAGCCTCGGCCGCCTGTTTGATGGAGGATGCCAGTCAGCGGATTAACGGGGCCGACCTACAGATGCTGGCATGTCTTCACAGCTCACTCGGTTTTAGTTGTCGCAGCTAAATGGGTATTGATCTTGATAATGTATTCTGATAATCCGTGTGGGTCCCCGTTCGGTTGCAAGATGGTTCTTATGATGACATGGGGTGTCGTTTCTCGAACTGCCACTTTCCTATCCTTTAAAATGAAATCAAATGCACAGCTATAATAAGAAGAAGAAAACTTATAACTGGCACGTTTTCTGTTCGTTTTGCTGAAGCTCGTTGTTTTGTGAATTTCAGGGCTGCATACCTCTGCAGGGTTGCCAGGTGAACGAGCTCACAGCCAACCCAGATGAACCGGGAAGACACCTTTTTGAGATCGTACCGGGTAAGATTCCTTCATTCACACAACAGGGGGCGCTGTTGCACAAGATTGCAGATCGTGACAGCAGCTTTCGAATCTCCCACTTCTTGAGAAAGTGGCAATGCTAATCCCGTTTCAACACTCCTAGTAGGCTATTTAACTTCATTTAATCACTAACAGAAACGACAATTTTGAAAAGCTGACCTCTCCTTCAACTCGCTCGTCCCCCCTCGCATATTTTGCTGTTTGCGCGTGCATTCTTTGCTTGAATTTGGTTCCGCAATTTTACGCACTTTTACTCCAGATCAATGCAAAACATTTTGATATGAAGTAATGAATGAGTTCCATGCAGACCATGAGTTGTTGTATCCGAGCACGGGGGCTGGATATATGTCGAGTACATTCTTGCGCCCTGTGGTACACCGTCTTCCAAGCAGTGTTTGCTTGGGGACCTCTCCTTGTGTTTAGAGTGGACGAGCAACTTGGGAGTGTCTTGTGTGTTTTGTTTATGGCCAGTCAACATTGCAGGAGGGTGTGAAGTCCAACGAGCCTCTTGCCGTGTCCACTGGGAAGTTTTTTTTTTTTTGCAAAATAAGAATTAATGATCGTGTAGTCAGTGTATCACGGTGAATTAAACACTAAGCCCAATGTCAAAAGATTTTTGATTCGGTCAATTGTGACGAAGACGCTTATGAAACATTGTTTAATTGACTTCCAACGCCATCTGTGTCCAATTTCACCATTTTCCAAATACGCTACGGCAGAGTCAAAGTTTCCGACTTTCAGACTTTGAACAATTCATTTCGCACGGCCTCAATTTAAAGCAGATGTATCTCGAGGTCGCCGTTTGTCAAATATGTAATTGTGGTTTGTACATACAGTATGTGGTGGGAAGACACCCCAGAAGTCTTGGTTTTGCTACTTTTGCAATAACGCTGAGTCATCATTTTTGGTATTAATGTGAAATTGTGTTCTGAAGCAAGAGCAAAGGCACTACGGTTTAATTCGGGTTAGCGTAATTCACAAGACCATTTTGAACTTATGAGTGTAATGCTCAATTAAAAATCTGCACATCTCTGATGCAACGCTGCTAACGGATCGCTGATGTGAGGCGCAGAGGAGAAATAACCGAACGTTGTCTCCCAAAGGAGCACGGCGACCTTGACATTTGACGCAACGCATTTGTATTTAATTTCTCCGTCCACATGCCTTGTTTGCAAGGTCACGGTCATTGTCGGAGTATCTTTGCAGACAAAGACCTGACGGCATTTCAGCAGCAACATAGTCGCAGTATTTTTTTTTTTTTCCGTTTGTGAGCTGAGGAGTCAAGCAAAGCTGATTCCTTCGTCACGCGCCTAAATTGGAACTGTGCTTGTTTGTATCAAAGCCTGGAGGCATACGGCGAACTGGGGAATTACTGGAATTTCTTTTCTTCTTTTTTTTTTTATTTAATAACAGCTGACTCAGGGCAGAAAGTTCTGTTGTGATGAGGTGAAGCAGCATCTGACAGCTGCATCGGCACAACTTCACTACTTGCTGGGTCTCAGAAAACCTCTTCCGGATTCTTTGACCTTTGTAGAATTAGTGTGCCGTCTGCACTACATCCTCACAGAGCCAAGCCTGACAATAAACTTGACTTTGAAATGTTCTTTCTCTGACACCCCTCAGCAACTGAGGCCTGATGTCGACATGTGGTCGTTTCATCAAAAACAGCCCTTATTTAGCACACTTATTGTCTTGTGCTTGCTTACCGTGCATGAAAGGAAAACATTTTCCGGGAGCTGATGCTGCCAAAAAAGCCTGACACGCATGCGCACGCCTATCTGAAAATAACATAGCACTTCAAATATCGGTTAGTGGGATCATAAACACTCAACTCGAAAGTAATTTGCATTATGTAAACTAGTCAGAGTAGAAGAACCCAAAGTCTGTGCAGATTATGTCACAGTCATTGATTGGCATTATCTGCTTCTTTTGTTCGTGTGCACACAAGTTTAGTTGGCAAAGATTGGAGGACAACCCATCTTCCAGCACACACAAGTGACAGAGACAGAGACAGAGACAGACAGAGAGAGAGAGAGAGAGAGACAGAGAGACACAGAGAGAGAGAGAGAGCGAGAGATCGAGACACAGAGAGAGAGAGAGAGAGAGAGAGAGAGACTCGTCACACCTCCTCCGTAGGGATTTACTTCTCCCCAGGGGGGCTGAGGGAAAGGACCTGCTGCCCACAATGCTCAATGGGCGAGACGGGAAGAAACCAGGCAATGAAAAGAAGGAATACATGGTTGTAGGAGTGGGACTCACTGGATGGCTTCTGTTTGTGTTTGGAAGCAAGCATGCCTCACTGGCAGCTCCCGGCGTAGTGATCTGCTCCCAAGCGGAGGCGAGGGCGCTCCATGCTGCAGGCTTTTAGGAGCAAAGAGAGCCCCTGAGCCAGTAGCAGTTCTGGTCTGAACATGGGGCCGGTTTGCTGTAAACCGGACGTGCTGAAGAAGCAACATCCCCAAGGTAACAGGAAGCAGATGCTGGAGCTTTTTTAACTAGAGTGGTAAAGAGTCAAGAGAGGCAGCTCTTCACTCTATGTAAACTAACTTGCAACTTTGTCAAATAGAATAGAAGAACTAGCTGCTCTACTCGGTTGCATGTTGTTTGTTGATAGAAATTCAATGGGGAGCAGGTGGGGGGGGGGGGGGTATATTCCCCAGAAAATCAAATTTCATCATGTGCAAACTGATGCAATATTCAAAGAAAAGTGTTACAAGGACACTTTACTAAATGCTGTTGTGATTCATGCTGTCACTTCATTTGGCGCTTGCAAACTTTTTATAGAAAATGAAACTTGCAGTGATGTGAACCACAACTTGGTCCCTCATAGGTTGAGGAGCTTCATCACAGCTAAGAATGAGAAGAATAAATGCGGCGCGCAAACATTAGCGCAACGCCTCATAGTCAAGGCAGTCTTATATTTCTGAGGCCTGGCGCTCACCGAGTGACATGGCCGAATTCAACTGATATGGACAATTGCGATGGAATAATGGTCTGCGACTCACACGCGTGCACCTGACGATTGACCCTTGTACACACACCGCAACGGTAAAACATCAGCTCTTAGCGGCTGTGACTATATTAGAATATAAAGGCCACTAAATCACAGAGAACAAAGCAGAGGCTGTTGAAATGATGGCCTGTACATATCGATGACAGAGACTCCCCATGCTTCGCTTTTTAACCACAGGACCGTATGGAATTACAAATATAGTGACATATTATTGTAAATAATACATATTTCAGATATTCCAGTAAGCTCAAATGTCTGTCAGCTGCCATGTAGAGACACCGCAATAGGTTCCATCACTTAAAGCAGCGCTCATCTTGGAAACCGTGTCTAGAAAGCCCGCAGTCAGTGTTATCTTAATTAGCTCCTACAGGCATCTTTGGACTTTATTAGATCCATTCACTTCAGGCTGAGATGCTGTGGTGATTTTTGGCGTCTGCTGGCTTTGGGTGCATTGATTTTGTGGAGGCGCTCTCTGTCTGTGTGTGTTATCAGGACATGATTCTGTGGAGTGGAATCAAAAGATGGCCAGGCTCCTTCATGTCTGTGTCTTTACATTTAGAGTCTCTTCATTTAAAGTTATCTCAGTTGTGCAGACATACCCACGGGGTGTCTGTCGCGCTAATCCATAGCTCCCACACTGTATTGGTTCACCATTCCAAGTGCACATATGAAAAGACATCATGATGGTGTGAGTTTGCAAAGCTGGGTGACAATAGCATTTCGCTTTATGGCACCTCTGTTTATATTTGGACTCCCCTCTCACAGCTAAATGCCTACGAACACAATGACTGAATCTAGTCACACCACCATGCCACAGTTATTAAAGTGCACTTTTGATTAAAATGTTTTTTTTAATATAGGGTGGATTTGTTGTTCGTGCCAATTTTTTATTTGCTTTATTGTATGATTCAGTCGATGATGTCCTGCGATATGATCGTGACCTTGATTATATAAGTTAAATAAAAACAAAACAAAACAAAACCTAAGTATTTATCTAGTCAAAGGCACATGAGACATTCTGCTCACTAAAATCCGCCGGCTTGTTAGAGCAACTCCTGAATTAAACTAATAGAGCTATGCTGCCATCTAGCGGTAAGAAACATTCATAGCACGTTTGTTGGCAGACGACCGTCAGTTTTTTTTTTGTTTTTTGTTTTTACATTACATTACATATTTTCGACCGCAAAATAAGCACATTAGTTATTTTTAATTCAGTTTGGCTGATTTATGCTTCACACCTGTGACAACAACCAGTTTGAATATACTGCGAAATGGGTAATTCCAGTTTTACAGTAGCAACAAAAGAAAAATGGGGGAGGATTATATATAAATATATATATATATATACATATATATATTAGACCATTAGCTAGAATGATAATGTACATATACTTTATATGTAAATACCCCCAACAGTCGCATCCGTACTCCTTATATAACCCAATGTTCATTAACCTGTTGTGTGTTTGCAGGTGGAACAGGGGAGAAAGACCGCGCGCCAATCAGCCATGAATCCTTCCTACTCATGGCCAACTCCCAAACAGACATGGATGACTGGGTCAAGGCCATAAGGCGGGTCATCTGGGCACCGTTTGGGGGAGGTAAAGCCAAAGCTTTAACTGTCAGGATGGCAAGCCTCATTGCTAAACAAGTGCAATATGAATATAGGTTTGTTGATAGTACAGGTGTCCATAGAAATTGCTAAAAATTGTCGGTGATTCCTTTCTTTGTGCTACATGGCCAGAAGAGCTCTTTTTAATTGTACTAGTTTCACCCAAAATCTTTGGATTAAACAGTGGCACACAAAAAGGCTGCGTTAAATGTCGCCTGAATGGAATAGATAATCCAACCGTATCACATTTAAACGGCTGCCATATTCCTCTACAATTTCATACTTTGTCTCGCCTGGGCCATATTTTAAAAACCCCCCCTCTGAGTCTCACAGGGCGTGTCCTAGTTGTCTGTCCAGAATAAATCTGTCACCGACTACAGAAGCTGTCTTTAACAGCAGCACTAAAAAAAAAAAAAATAAAAAAATAAAAAATTGCTCACATTCCATCTGCACTACTTTGTGCTTCAGTGTTCTGAGTTCGAGCGAGCAACTACTCGTGCACTAGCAGACTCAAATGCCAGAACTGGAATAGTTCTACTAACTTGGTAAAAATGCAGCTTTGTAAAGGACGAGAATCACACACTGCTGTGGTGCAGACCCTGCTCCGTCAAGAAGCACCATCAGTCGATCACGGCGAGCCGGCAGCCAGCGGCGACTGTTGCGGCCGAGCAACAAGTCCCACTGATGGACCATCCATCAGTGCCTGATGTAGCGATTGATTTTATTTTCAAGCAAACCTCTTGAACGGGGGCGCTATTGCAAACTAATGTGTTTAGCTATTGAAGACCAATCACCAATGATTTGTTGCACTCGTGTTGTACGGTGCTTGGGCGCAACAAACCGCTTCTATGGAGACAACTGAATATACTTCATGCATGTGTTTGCTTTGCTTTTTGATGGTTAAATAATACTGTAATTGATTTTGCAGCTCTGCAAGTAACTGACTCCCCCCCCCCCCAAAAAAAAAACACACGATGGTGGCAAAGCTCTACTTATGTCTAAATGGAACTCCTCAACTAACTTCAACACAGTTCCTTGATAGCACAAAGATAACGGAGAATAGAAACCGATGAAGTAATTTTGATTTAAACTTTTCTCCAGTGGATACTTTAGCGTCCTTTTTTTTCCTTCAGGGATATTCGGCCAGCGATTAGAAGACACGGTGCAGTATGAGAAGAAGTTTGGCCCCCGGCTGGCCCCGCTACTGGTGGAGCAGTGTGTGGATTTTATCAGAGAGAGGGGCTTGGATGAGGAGGGTCTCTTCCGAATGCCGGGCCAGGCCAACCTGGTCAAAGATCTGCAGGAGGCCTTCGACTGTGGCGACAAGCCTCTTTTTGACAGGTAGTTCACATCGAGTGATTGCAAAAAAAAAGCGCAGAAACACAAGGCATGCGTTTTTTTGGTGAATTCCCCGCAGCAACACGGACGTTCACACTGTGGCATCCCTGCTCAAGTTGTACCTGCGAGAGCTGCCCGAGCCTGTCATTCCCTTCAGCAAATATGAAGACTTCCTAACATGCGCACAGCTTTTGGCCAAAGATGAGGAGGAGGTATGCGCGCACGTCATTGCTTCTTTAGTTTCGGTCTTTAAACGTGCTTGCGTTTCGGCAGGGGGTTCAGCAGCTCGGCAAGCAAGTTAACACACTACCTCTGTCTAACTACAATCTCCTCAAGTACATATGCAAGTAGGTTTTGACATTGGATGAAAATTCCCATCACGACAAGTGCTGATGTGATATATGATATAACTTACAACTTTCCTTTCTAGATTCCTCGATGAAGTCCAATCTCACTGTAATGAAAACAAGATGAGCGTCCAAAACCTCGCCACAGTGTTTGGGCCCAATATCCTTCGACCCAAGATGGAAGACCCGGTCACTATCATGGAAGGTACGATACGCAAAGAATGATCAGCAATTCCATTTCATTAAAAAAATAATTTGAGGGTGAAAATATACATTTAGGAAAAGGCCAACGTCAGATGTGGTTTATGGAAGGAAACTTGTACATTACAATTTAACATTGCATTTTTTTTCTAATGCAGTGATTCCTAATCGCTGTGTAGCCAAATAATCAGGTGTTCCACAGGAAATCTTATTTCACTTAATTGATCTGAAAATTATTAAGACCCTAGACTGCATTTAATCAATCGCTTGTATCATCTTTGTATTTATCTAGACAAGTCCGGATTTCAGTAAGTAAACCTGCGAGTAAATTAATACGAGTATCATTATTTCCGTATATTTTTCGATGCCATTTTTGTTTTGGTGGTGTGCATTGGGATTTTTCTAATGCAAAATTGGCTTAATAAGCAGCCGCTTAAAAGAACCGGCAATGACATAATTATCGCATTTGAAAACACAAATTATTTATTCCCAAGCCTCCCCCTTTAAAAAAAAATTGAAAAATTGTTGAGCAATTACTTAGTGATAAGTTGACATATATATGTATACACATACATGTATACATACATATACACACATATATATATACATATACATACATATACACATATATATACATGTATATATACACGTGTATATACGTATATATACATATATATATATAAATAGCATTTAGAACTGAATGTGATCCATTTTCCCTAGGTACCTCTTTAGTGCAGCACCTAATGACGGTCCTTATCAGGGAACACAAGCGTTTGTATTCAGGGAGGGCCCAAGAAGACCTCACTGCACCCCAAGCGGAGCATCAGCTCCTCAATCGTAGCCTTGGTGCCTGGATCTCTGAAGAGGACCTGCACAGCTGCCCCGTCTCCAACCCAGAACAAGAACTGATCTGCAGTGCCTCGACACTCGAAGCCAAACTCTGCGCCGCCGTCACTCCTACGCAGAGCCCCAATCCCGGACCGAAATTGGGGTCTTCGTCGGCAAAGGGGGAGACGGTTGTGAGCCCGAGTAAACAAGCCAAGAGCATCCCCTCGTGGAAGTACTCGTTTAAAAGCTCCTCAACGCCTCGCTCTCAGCCGCAGCCGAAGCAGAGCAGCTCGGTGGCGGAACCGAGCGCCGTGTCTTCTGGCGGGGGAGGAGGAGGAAGCAGTAACTGGCTGATGAACGGTTTGTCCTCCTTGAGAGGGCACAGACGTACCTCCTCAGGTGAAAGGTCAGCCCGAGACCGTGATTCATCGGGGTCCTCGCAAAGACTCTCCACCTATGACAACGTCACCTCCTCGTCCAGCATGGGCAGCGTGCAGAGTGTAGGCAGCACTCCTTGGTCCACCTCTTCCTGTGAGATCTCAGTGCCAGACTCAGGGAGCGGCGATCCTTCAGCTCACCACAACTGCGGAGCGGCGGGCAACGGTGGGGACAAGGGGGAGTGGACGGAGAGTCAGAGGGAGCCGGAGAGAGGACGAGACGAGGGGACGGCCACGGAGCCAAGCTCTGAGCAGGACAGCTGCGAGGCGATGGAGCTGTGCAGCAGCAGCGCGGCTTGCAGCGAGAACGGAAACGTGAGCATGGGAGCTGGCGTTCCGTCCATCATCATGTCTGACGACGGAGACGGAACCAACGTCGCACTGAGCAGTCTGGTCGAGGGACTCAAGGACGAGCTCAGGAAGCAGAAGGCGGCCTACGAGGTCAGGATCCAAAAGTGAGTATACGCCAAGTGAAGACTTATGGAAAGCTATTTTTTTTTTTATAGAAATAAATAAAAAAACAAAAACAAAAAAAAAAAAACATTGGCTTGATTAAAATTGGTTAACCAATTATATCCTTCGGGTTAGGGTTTTTCATCTGGAACTGGGGCAATAGTGGAGTAGAGGGAATTATGAACAGTTCCAAATACCAGTTACAACACATTGCAGCTTCTGGTGCAAAGGAAAAATTCAGGTCAATCTGAAGTACCTTAAATGGTGAAAGATGTGTGCCAAATTCTATTTAACTCAAGTTGGAATGTAATTGGTGAGATCTTAACACAGCCACAGCTCAGTTATAAAAAAAAAGGGGTGTGAACACTTGTGCAACTACACTACCTCACTACTTCCCTTTTCGAAAATATTTGCATTGCACAGGTTAAAGGTCACATTGACGGCGGTGAAAGTTTTAAAATGAGCTATCTTGGTCTCATTCTCTACATTGCAAAAACCTGGCATTTGAAAAGGGGTGTGTGGACTTTTTATATCTATCGTAGGTTGATATAGGGCGGTAATTTAGATAGTAGTGTCTCAAAACACAAGTGATGGCGCGATTGTATGGCCATGTACAGGTTGGAGGACTCCAGTGCTGCCCTGTGTGCTCACATGGAGCGTTTGGAACAGGAGATGGAGCAGGAGAAGAAGCGGCAGCGCATGCTGGAGATCAAACTGCGCAACTCGGAGCGAGCTCGGGAGGACGCCGAGAACCGCAACAAACTCCTGGAGAAGGAGATGGAGGACTTTTTTTCCACCCTGGGAGATCTTACCATGAGTACAAGGACCAGTGATATTTGACCCGAGGACGATGTCAGGGTTCGTTTTAGAAAAGGGCTCACGGCAATCCTCGATGCCGCAAGACGTTCGGCCATGTTTGTGTGCATTGAAGAGAAACACAGGAGGAAACGGGGCCAGACTGAGGCGTGGTGAGTGCAGCGCGCTGTTTGGTATGCTTCACATGAAACATAAATGCAATCACTGAGCACTGACCAATGTGAGCAAACTGTAGCAAGTCAAATGATGAATGAATGCAACATGTGTCTCTGCTGTGTGTTCGCTAAATATTAAGAAACAGTAAACCCCCGCAATCCCCATTCAAGTGGAATAGGGACCAAGTCCTGTTGAGGAATTGATGCCCCCCTCAAAAAGACGTTTGAAACTGCTCATATTAATGTTAAACTGTAAATAATTCCATAAAGTACGATCTTGAAAAAAATTAGTAACACCTAATCCAATTGTCACTCAAAAATGAGACCTCTGTTGTTTATCAACTTGAGCGCTTTTAAAAATTACTCAGCAGGGCAAAAACATGCGGCGGAGACTCTCCATAATCTCCGCTAACAACCCAGGCTAAATTTGGCTCCTCCACAATATACAAAGATCTTAAAACAGTCAAGTATCACTTCTGCATCCCTGACAGCAATTACTACTTTCCTATTAGCTAGGGATTTGGCGGCATATAAGGTGTGACAGAAAGAGCACAAGAAGGCTTTGAATAGTTGATAAGTACTACAGAAATAAACGTGAATTTGCGAATTGACGTTAGTTCACTTTAGTCCCAAAATGTGTTGCTTAATTAATTTTTTTTTTCAAATAACAATGAAGGTAAGAAATAGTTATTGTACTTAAGTTGCCAGTAAAATGAGAAACGTTTGCCCTCAGGCTTATGCGGTGCCTCTCTAGTCACTTGACTGACAGGTCATCCCTTCAGTGTGTTGTGGTTTCAAACAAAGGCCAGTTCAAAGTGCGTCTGACCTGCCGGCCATGTTGACTTTGGCGCATGAAGCTCAACACTGCCCTTCATGAAACAATGCTATTTCCTGCTTGTGCCTTCAGGGAAGTCCTTTTAAATACTAAAATGGAAAAAAAATAAAATAAAAGAAAAAGATTGGCTAGCTTGGGTAGGCTCCCACTAGAACACAATGTTGCGTTAACTCGTGAAAATGTCGACAGAAGTGCTGATGACCAATAACTTAGAAGGTGCCAATTATCGTGAAAGTCATTTTGAATGGAAAGAATGTAACCTCATTGTAGTGAATGTAATCGTGTTTGATGAAGCCAGCCTGAGAGGAAATGCACTGGTCAGCGCTTCCTCCATTCTGTGTCTTGGACTAACTCTCTCGGGAAGAAAATAAAGCTTGTGCATATTTGTACTGTATTTGTACTGCATGCTGATTTAAAAAAAAAAAAAAAAATGACTCAACAAAAAGGGCCCAACAATGTAAATGTGCTTAAGAACCATGTGGCTGTTCTTTATTTCAAATATAATATTTTATAAGCAAATGGTTAGGTTTCTTATTGCACAGGAATGTCCCCTGAAAGACTACTACCAAGTTATTTTCCTCTTCTGTGTGTATGTACACGTATGTCACGCCTAAGCCTAAACGTCTTCATGGGTCAATGGTGCTTTTTATTTATTTGGATATACATGATTTTAATGAATGGACACGTGTGGAGAATAAAAATTGACATCAAGTCAATCGAAGATGGTGAATTTGTATGAAACTTCATTAGCGGGAATTGTAACCATGTGACCAGTGTGGAAAGAAAATGACGTAACCATTAACCAAAGTGTATTCTTTTATTCGTAGTACACATTTTTTTTTTTGTTCTTCCATTGTATTGAGTTGAAGAGGAGGCATCATGAGATCCCAGTGCGTGTTTTACTACTCGGGAATTCTTGGAACTACTTTGCTTTCTTGGCTGGAGTCACTCGCAAACATGTCCAAACCAGCACCGTACATATATGATATGATTATTATTATTATGAACATTATTTGTCTTACCACAGCCGAAAATCTGTCAGGCGGGTAAGGCCGAAGACTTAAAATGGATCTTATTCATATGAAAAAAATCCAAATAAAAAAATTGGGGATTTGACAGTACCAACACGTTTGATTACCTTCAGGCGACGCTTACAGAGCACATTTTGCTGAAGGTATTGCACATTGAAGTTTGAAAACAACAACACCAACAAAGAAAATACATAGGACTCTCATCTCACTGGTAGGTGAACTTTACATTATGTACAAAATCTGTGGAAAGCGACACCAATCCGCCCCCCCCCCACCCCTCAGTCAAATAAATAAATAATAATGGAATCTGTTATTCACATGTCTTGTCAAGCAGGCGAGCGACGACGACGCAGGAAGTGGCAGAAATTCAGCGTGAGGTAGTTCATCAAAGTTGACATAAGTGATTCGGGGAAAGCGGGGACCGGAAACCGAAGGGATTTTCATTTGAAAAGCCGCGTGGGGGGTGGGGCGAACGAAGAGCATTTTGAAAAAAAAAAAAAAAAAAATATTGATTGTTTTCAGTTTGGGATGAAAAAGAGCAAAGCACACCGTGCGATTATGACAGCACCGATTCCGCGTTGGCAATGTGAACTTCATCTTGGATTGCACCATGTAAACCGCTTGAGGTCCGAAGGGTGGAAAACTTGCAATTGGTAACTCGGAGAGTTCACTGCAGCCCGTTAACTAAGCTATTTACGTGCGTATATTATTGTAGGTTACTGATCGGCTATGCTGCGTGACAACTTGCGTATAAATTTGGCTAACATCAGTATTGTCGTAAACTTTCGCACCCCTGCACAAGTAATACCCGATGGCTACATGACTGGTGAGGGCGCAGTTGAGTAATATGAAATACATTTATTAATTTAATAGAGAGTAATGTGTAAAAGGTAATATTTTTTTTTCCCAATTCAAAATGTGAAACAGATTCACTTCACAGAGGAAAATATTTAATGTAGTGTAATTTAAATAATTTACAATCCCAAATTCACAATCTCTAAATAATTTTATATTCACATTAGGTAGTAATTGGCTTTCAGAAAAAGTATTTTCTTATGTATATAATTGAACAAAAAAAAAAAAACACATGAACCTTTCTGTCATCTCTTTTAATTTAGAGGCAAATAAAAATCAATATTTTTCATTGATTTGTAAATTATTTTTTTTATATGAACAGCAACTAATTTGGGACATTTTCATATCAAATAACAACTCGGAGATATGCTTTCTACTGTTTGTTGGTATTATTGTAGATTGCACAAAATATTCAAAGCGTTTGCTGGTACAACCCAACGTGAAGTTACAATTGTTTTTTTATTTTTATCATTATAGGAACCATTCATACAGTAGTTCTTGACATATTTAACAAACGACCACAATGCCAAGACAGCATAGAGCAAATAGCTACAATGTATGTATTAGAAGAGGCGACTTTCGTTTCTATCATGTTTACTGCGCGTTTCAAAAAATTAAAGACATTAACAATGAAAAAAAAAATGTGGACACGCCTCCACATGAAAACATCCTCGCTCTTTATCTATGCAAACTATTCCAGCATCATTTTTTTTTTCTCCCTGCTAATATCATAAAAGTTCTCCTTTATCTCTCGTGTTGTATAGCCCAACCTGGAAAAAAAAATAAAGGGGGCCTGTTGTAATGCCAGTTGTAAAACTTTGATGAAAGACCTTGGTGACACTGCCTGCCTCAGACATAATCGTCACCTACAGTGTCCCTCGAGGGTCAAAATGAAAAAGTAAAATAAAATACACAAATGCATTCCCCCTCCCTTGTAGTGGTTCTTGATGGAAACTACTGTTACCTGTCTAGATTCCTTCAAAACAACACAAATGACTCGTTACAGTACAACAGGCACTTTTCTCTTGAGTACAAACACTTCAAACGACAACATTATTGCATAAAGTAAGAACTGTTTGCTTTCCTCTAAATATTTTTTTTTTTTTCATGTGCTGCTGTTTGAACATGCAACTTTTGCGCCTCGGCCTCGTTTTCTCCGCAGCCGCCCGAAGGGACGTCATGAACGCACAACTGTATTAAAAGTTACTAATAACGGGATGATTCTTTTCCCCCCCCACATCCTTTCATCCAAAAAAAAAATAATAATTCAAAAACTTAACACTTGCATCATTAGCTCAGGTAAACCTTTCAACGGAAACATTCTCACATCTCACATTTCCACCTATCTTAGTGTAAGTTCATCTACACACCCTCCATTCGAATGCATTGGAACCTCAAAAGTGGGACAATATTCTGAGGAAATACGGCCGTGAAATTACCTAACGTTAAGATCCTTGAACATTTCAATTTTTCTTTGACTTTTTAACACCACCATATATATATATATATATATATATATATATATATATATATATATATATATATATATATATATGTAATTAAGAGGTTCCACTTAGACAAAACAACATTCTTAAAGCCTTGAATCGTTGTGTAAGACAGAGGAGGGGCATTGTCAATTAATTATCAACTATCTAGTGTGTAAACTGTACAAGTCATTGGACGTTTACATGACAGCTTGTCAGAGCAGTAGCTTACAGGCTTTGCACACACATTTAGGTCGCCACAGTTGGTGCGTTACTCACCGTGTCGTAGTGAAATTGTTAAAATTGTCTCTTACCTTGAGATTGTTTACTCTAAAGAACATCAAAAAACAAACAAACAAAAAAAAAAAAAAAACTAATTTGTCTTTTGAGACGGTGAGGACCAAGAGGAAGAGGAGGCGCACGAGATGGTCACCGGCAGCGGCCCAGCGCGCCGCCCGTTTCCGTGTCTGTGGATGTGGAGGCAACATGGGCAGGGGGGCGGCCGGAGGGGGGCTGCTGGTGCTGCTCCGGTGGGTCGCTGCTCACTGTTGCACCTGTGCTATGGCAAAGAGGGGACAAAATGCAGGGTCAGAACTAGCTAGGAGTGCTCCGCGTACAGCATTAGGCGACAGAACATTGCCGGGAATGACGAAAATCTGCAAGTGGGCTTGATTGACGTCAACCTATTGAGGGGGCTCTATAGGTTGACGGCAAAGCACTACCTTTTTCCAAACTAAACTTTTTTTATTCACTTATACATTGTTCCTAGATACCAAGGTGCCACAAGATGGCATCGAAATGAAAAACACTAAAAAATCTGCAAGTGTGGGGGAAGATTAATTGACAAAAGGCCAATACAATCAGCTGTAATGTAGATCAAGTACATTAACACTAACCAATGGACGCAGGCTGTCCTCTGATGACACAATTTTTTGTCCTTTCCTCCCAGTCCAAGACTTCTTTGTATATCAACTCTGGAAGGAGAAATAAAAAAAAAAAACATTCACAATCGATCGCACAATCCTTTTCAGTACAATACATTGAAGCAATTTGCTGCATAGTTGAGCCATGCAGTGTGATGGTTCAGTTTACTTAGTTAAATTGTACATTTATCAAGTGATATATTTCCAATAGGAAGGACTTATTTTCTTATCTGTGACGGAAAACATCTCTATTAGGAGAACAAAAGCAATTTTTTTGGTATCGGGAGATAGCTATTTTGATGAAAATGTGTTAAGACACCTGGGTTATAAAAAAAAAAAAAAAAATTAAAAAAAAAAAACATTCCTTCTCCAAATTGTGGCGCAATACAAAACTCACTCACAGTGTTTTTCGCAAGGCATATTGCCTCTGGAAGTGGCAACATTTAAAGTCACGCTCTGAAGCAATTTTTTCTGCTCAGCGAGGAGGTGGGGGTGGGGGGATATTCCGGGGAAGATGCCGACATTTGAGCATAATCCCCCGCAGAAGGGCAAAGTGGGTAAACAAGCAACAGTTAGGGATAACGCTACGAAAATGCTCTTATGTAATGAAGCACAGCGCTAAAAGCTAAGCCTCGGCAGCAGCCCGTCAAAGGGCGGAGAAAACACCGACGGGACGTTTTCCTACCTTTCCACTCCTCTACCGTGTGCTCCCGCTCATCCAGCTGCTTGTCTGTGATTGCCGGTGGAGGCTAAAACAAGATTGATGGAATTTCAAACACACTCTGATAACATGGCTGAGAATGACGGGGGTGGAGGCGTGATTTTTGGGAACAACTATTTTTGAGCGAGTACTTACTGCTTCCACTTCAGTGGGGTCATACCACACGTTGATGTAAGAGTGCTGAAGGGCCTCGTCCACAGAGATCCGCTTGGAAGCATCTATGACCAGCATCTTTGACAACAAGTCTCTGGCTTGACTTGCTGACAAAAGATTTGGGGACGACAAATACATTTTAGTACATCATGACTCCATGCGCAAGAGGAAAAGTCCATCCGACAATTCTTCTCCAATCAAAAGTGCTCCGAATCAACAGTAAAACAACCACATCGCTCCATTGCACTGAAATTGTTTTCCGCCTTGATTAACACACAGCCTTACGGAAATAATGACCTATCACAAAACCACCTAAACGATTCTGACAGGGAACACGGACGTCAAATCCAATATCCTGATACTTTTATTAATGAGGACAGAAAGAAGATGTGCAACTCCCCCCGCACACCTCCATCTTCCCTCTGCAACAGCTTTGCAGTGCTTACTGTGAACGTTCGTGTCATATTCTCTCCTTTTCCTCGCGAAGACACGCTTGAGGTTAAATTGCGTCCCGGTAAATAACTTGGTGCTCAAGTGCCAGCTCGCATATTAAGTGCTTATTCCGGAGCAGTGGCTGTCACTTGCACGCTGTTGTCAAATCAAAATTGCAAGGTATGACAAATGTTACTCTTTTGTTTTTTTTTTTATTTTTTGGGACATGCTCTGCCTCCTCAGCTATCTGGAGCACAATAAATAAATTATATTGATAAATCTAAGGACAACATCTTGTGTCCAAGCACATTTAGATATTGTTGCATAACACCCTTAATGATCATAAGACCAACATTTCTTGGGGCTGACAGAAAAAGGGATTTCGACACAATCCGCATGATAGCTTTCACAGGACGGACATGCAAGGTGATAAGACGGCTCAGAATTACCTTTCAGTTTGTTGTGTTCAGAGTCAGCGGGAAACAGAACGTCAGGGAAGAGCTTCTCGAAGCTGTAGCCTGCGTAGCGCGGTCGGTTCTCCACGTAGGTTCTGACCGATTGGTTGAGTTTCATCAGGAACTCCTGAGACGGAGTGCCTAACTGCTCGATCACCTTATTCCACTGGTCAATATCTTTAGGTTGCAATGTTAAGAAAAGAACTGGGCCGAATATGATGGGAGGGTTCCCATTTCACAGTTTCAACGGTCTTGGAGTTTGAGAAACGTGGGCGGTGGAAACTTTAGAACAAGTAGTGTAAGCATCAGTAAACTAGATGGGATTCACACACTCCTAAATAAATAAAGTCAAACAGTTTGGAAGATTGGAGAAGTGACGGCAGGTGATGCTCACTCAAGTTCTCCAGATGTTGGAAAAGTCAAGATAAAAAGTTCATTGCAACCTCAAAATCACCGTTACAGGAACAGTCATAAAAAATGACTGCACTGTGATCTGTTCTCATGAAACTTGTTCGGCCTTTGTAAAAAAAAATGAAGAAAATTAGATAATGACCTGGATGATAAACAGAATAGAAATGAACCTTTTTCAATCAGGGAGTCCTTATTTGGGGATTCAAACACATTTTTAAATAATTACATCTTCCCTTTACTCTTTATTCTTTTCAATTTTTAAAAAAATAAACCTTTTGTATTTTGGGACTTTTCGGATTCTTCTTTCATCCCAAATTTAGGCATTGTGAAAAGAATAAAGGTTTATTCTATTCTAATATTTTGTTGTTCAGAGGTCAAACTAGTTGAGATAAGTACGTTCAATAATCATCAAAGTGTAAAGCTTTCAAGATGGCGCCACTATTATTAGCCAGTTTTGTTTTTTTTCCCCAAATGGCTGCATCCCATTTATGATGCTAGTGAGACAATATTCTTTGGTGAACGACTGGGTGGGTTGAATGAGCCCAATTAATAGTTTATATTAAGTGGCGGCTCATCTCAGACAATTCAAAACAATCAAAACGATGTAAAGGAATAAAAGCCTTCTTGTTGCGTGCAAAGATGTGAACAAGGATGAGACAAAGATGGCATTTGGGTGGAGGTTCGGCGTAAGGATACGATCAGTGCCAGGAAACAACACACTACCCCGGACCATTTCAGCCATGATGCAGCCAACTGACCAGACATCAACTGAAAAATGGAATGACAACCACTAAATTAGCATGCAGGATGTAAATTATAGCGAAAAAGAAAACAAAACAAAAAGAAGAACTTAAAAAAAAAAAGACAAAAACATGAGAACAATGTGATGTGGTCAAATAAAAATGAAATCCATGCAATGTAACAAAAATAAAAACAATTTATCAGCCCTTCGGAAACACTTTTAGGGAATACGTCAACAACTGGGTAGTGCCAATGGAGAGAAAGTTGTGCAAAACATGTGGACTTAAAGCCTTTGTTTTTGTGAGTCGTTCCAGTAAAGGCTGCAAGCGGTTCAAGGATACAATCCCTTCCCGGGAAAAGGATTTTGTGGCGAACCATTTCTGCCATAATGCAGCCCACAGCCCATATATCCACTGCAAATGTGCAGCATTAAAGAAAGGAAGAGAAATCGGCAACACAAATGTCAGCAGGGAAAAATGTACTTCAATGAAGTTGGTCAAGGGTAAGAAATAAAAGACAACTTTGAAAAGAATTTCGAAGCAAAAGAATTGGTTCTGACAATCACGAGAGGCCTCATAAAAACATCACACAGACAGTTACCACCCCCCCACAGAGCAAAATAAATAAATGCCAGTCGTGCCAAGATCCCCGCTGAGTGTGACCTTTGGAAGAACAAGGAAATAACGCTGCCCAAAGACAACAAATGGCCGCGACAAACCACTCACCGTTAGCCTGGTAGCCCATGCCCAGGATGACTTCAGGGGCGCGGTAGTAGCGGGTGACAACATAGGGCGTCATGAGGAGCCCCGTGGCAGCTGTCCTGGCCAGGCCAAAGTCCAGGATCTTCAGTGTGCAATCCGATTTGACCACAATATTACTTGGCTTCAGGTCCTGGAGAGGGGAAGTCAACATTAAGAAAGCTACACACATGATTGATTTGGATTGAGAAAAAAAAAAAAAAGGATTAAAAGAATATGCCAGTTTGTTCTTTGGATCTACTGTACCTTCAACATACAACAGTTTGATAACTCAATGTCAATTAGCAAATCAGTACAACTACTTACAAATATTTGGATCGCAACTAAATAAGCCAAGAGGTAAGCAGAGCTGCACTTTTAGCAGAAAACATTAGCGGCATTAGCATCATTAGCTAAGTCATCGATGTAAGGCAGATTTGTGTTTTGCCGTGTCTCCGCTGCATGCCCCATATGCATGGATCAGCCTAATCATCCAAACTGACAGTGAGTAACACCTGCTGATAAAGTGCTTCCTCCTGGAGGGAAAATACAAACGCTTGCTTTCCATTCTGAGCTCATTCGCCTATTTGCAACACCCTAACTGGTCAAAATTGCTACAGAACACTGTGAACAGTTTTAAATCACGAAACAAAAGGTGTAATATTTCTCGTTTTCTATTTAATCAGCCGCAACAGAGACTCACAATGCCGGATACATCCGGTGCCTCTGTCCCGTTAACATTAAGCTATGGTAGAGTGATCTCTTGAATGAGCCTGCTTTAAGTTCTTAACAGAATTTAAATTAGGCAAATGCGTGGCCATGAGTCATGTTGCATCTGTTCACCTAGTAAAGGCTTTGCGTGCCAAGACGTGCAACTGAGAGTGAGGCTGGTTTTCTCTGCCTGTGGCTCATTTAGTTCTGCTTGGCAAAGCAAGAAGCTCTCCGCTGCTGCTTCTTCAATGCGGGTGATTGACGTGTGTGTATGGACATGTGTGACAAGAGGAAGGGGATTTATTTTTGTATACAACGTTACATTGCTTCAAGGTGAACAAACAAGTGTATTCTAACAACTTGTAGATGTCAAGTCCAAAACAAAACTCGGGTATTTTTCACAGAAATGTCAATAAATCCAAAATGTGTGTAAGTGCGTGTGTATGTGAACTGACCCTATGAATGATTCCAGCCGCATGCAAGTGTTTGATTCCACACAGCATCTGGTAGAGCAAATAGGACAGCCTCTCATGGTCCAGCTCCATCTGAATCACCTGGCAGAGGTTGGCGTCCATCAACTCCATAACGAGATATCTACAAAGACATCCAAGTGGGTTAATCCAAGAAGTAAAGATGTAAATACACACGTCATCAAAGTCACTTAGAAGGGATAAAGTCCACAGAATTCAATGTGAAGCTGATTGTAAGTCGAACTAAAAATTCCTTACACAATCATTTTTTTTTCATGATGAAAACCTGGACTGCCTTGTGAATGTTATATTTGTTGCCACCGACATAGCACTTGCATCCCGTGGCATTTAAGAAGTGACAGATAGAATTCTCATTTTCAGAAATAATGACATAATATTGTCTGACAGCCGTTACGCCACCGTCTACGAACTGTTGTCAGGAACTTTCAGATTTATAATTGAAACCCAACGGCATCTCTCACTTCAAAGCTCATTATTTGTGCCCAGAAGAAGCAACACACCAATTCAACGGTTAATTTAAAAAACGAAAAAAGAATCCATACCAATTAAATTTACACAATACACTTTTTTTTTTTATACATTTAAAAAAAAAAAAAAGATCAGGGGCTACGCTTTCACCCTGGAACTTATTTTGCAACCCTCCAGCTACCATTTGTTCAGCTTCCCTTTTGAGCTCCAATCAAGCAGAAACAAGAAACACAAACATACAAAGATGCATGCACACAATTCTACTCCAACGGGATGACACTCTGTGGTCTACTAAATCATTCCAGTCCACATCTTGGTGGTTTATATGTCAAGATATTTATCAGTCATGCCATGTTGAAATGTGGAAACACAGAGAACACAGCATCTTAGTCTGATTTTAGATGTTGTTATATGCAACACACCAACTACAGATTCAGCTCAACTCTCAAAGCGCTTATAAATGTCAGCAAATATAATCCAAGCCCCCTTGTGTGCTTCCCCCTGCATTAATCGACACGTGCAAATGAGTGAGCTGGGTTCTACTCACACGTCTTGAAACTCCTCCAGTGTCTTCTGTGGTGTGAATACATTTAATAGACCAATTATCTGTCAAAATAAAAAGGAGGTTATTACTCTGCAGCGGATAAAGCGTTATGAAATGACAACATGACCGCCACCACAATCATGACAATGCTGGCTGTTCATCTGAAAGCTTGCAGCTGCCGGAGCAATTATCAAAAACTGCAGGATATTTATTTTTCGCATGTGGGATGAGAGGGAGTGCGGACAAATACAAGACGTCCCGAACGTACGATGGTCAGTTATCATTATTTGCATTTTGGACAATTTTAGGGATGCAAGATTGAGATGTCAGAACAGACCTCTTCTAGGAATAATAAATGGAGGTCCTAAAAAAGATGATTGAGAAACAAAACATTTTCCGGGGCTTTTCCCCAGCCTAAGCTTTGCTCCATATTCAATCCGCTGATGGAAGTTTTGTCAGGTACGCGCGACGTGTGTACTGTACTCACCCCCCCTTGTGTAGAAGGATGCATTTGAATTTATATGGAAATCAAGCCACGCACAAATAAAAAGAAATCCGAAGAGGATGGAAACCAAACTTACATTCTTGTGGTTGACACATTTCATGAGCACCAATTCTCTGTAGGCTCGTTTGGCGTGGGTTTGATTCTGAAAGGGTCTGCTCAGCTTCTTGATGGCGACATTCCTCTCCAAGTTGTGGTCGTAAGCCGAACTGACGTGAAAATGCAAAGCAGAAGACTCAGACAACCGCTGGACACAAGGTGCAGCCAAATTCATGGGAAAGTCATATCGGGAGCTTTGTGGGTCAGAGTTTCAAATCGGTTCGCTTTATTTATTTATTTTTTTTTTAAATTGGATTTTGTTTGGCGCCTGTCTTATAAATACGAGCCAAAAACGGACACACCGGATTAGCAACAAACTCAATGCTAGCAATGCTAACCGCAATTTTAAATTGACCCTACAAGTGCCACAATCCAATGTAGTCAGCAAAGAAAATGAAACACAAACAGTTCTCATAAGTGGCGAGAAGCACGTTATGGATTTATTTATTTTTTTGTGCATGTCGTGCAGAAATGCAGCAGGATGCTGATTGCATCCCTGCGCTGTTCAACGCCTCCTTACGGATCAATTCAGCACCAAGTCAGCTTGACAATAAATGGAAAAAAGTCCAAAATAGAAGTGACTCACCAGACAATTCCCTGTGCTCCGGACCCGATGGGTCTAAGGTTCTGGTAGCGCTTTAAAACCATAAAAGTTGAGTCGCCCACATCTATACTGTAGTATTCCTTTTCACGCTTGTTGCGGTTCATGGTTTTGCCTTGGACTGGGGCTGAGCATCCAAGTGGAGGAGAACGCACAACACCTGCAGACATCGGGGTGGGGGGGGAAATGTAGCTATGAATATATAAAACCATTTACATTTAGTTCTATACGGTCAGCAAGTTTAGGCAGTAAAAAAAATTAAATATAGATGAGAAAAATTTCCACATTTTATGAATAATAGAATTTTAGAACCATGTGCTTAAATGTGCTTCTATTGATCCTCCAGTTTCTTCATTTTTCACATGGATGATATATTTGGCTCACTAGCCAAGAAACGGTCACAGGTGCATTATAACATCCTGGCTTATGGAATTATATCATAATTTCCCATTAAAAAAATGTGTAAAGTCAATTACAGTAATTATCCCACTTAGCAGTGTGACCTAAAATTGTAAATCCAACTCTTAAACTCAGTTAGAGTCAAGCTGGCAGAAAGTGAAGCATTTTCGCTGTAGCGTTGGAAACGTCATACGACCTCGCGAGTGCAGCAAATGCACAACATGCAAAGGAAAATGTTCAAGACAATAGTGCAAAGAGAGAGGCAAAGGATGAGTGCAAGCAGGAAGTCGGCTCTCATGCCAACTCCAAAAAGGAAGAATCATTAGAGGGATTTGGAGCATTGTGCTGAGAAGACTGGCTTGACGATGATAGCTGGATATTTCTCGGACCGTGACTTGGCCTGATCGTCATTTGCGTGACTGCCAAGCGAGCCTCCTTTCAGCGCCAATTAGCCTTCAAACATCCATTGGACTTTCTATTTATTGTCACTGCTGGTCAAGTTCACTACAGACTATTAATTGGGTTTTCATGTGCAGCACTTTCAGCTTGACCAATCAGGGTTCGCCATAGCGAGACACTTGCATGATTTGCTGGCGGATTTTATGCCCTTCCTGATACAACCCACCCTTTTTTTTATCCAGGCATGACAATGACATTAATCAACCACACAAAAACACACCAAATATTAAATATATGCCTGTGAGTATTGTTATATTATCTGTCTAATTGTGTTGCTGCACCATCTGGATTCAAATATCAGTTGCTTAAACTACCACAATTGTTTCAATGCTAGTTTCATTAACTCTTCTAGACCGTTTTGCATTACACGAGCAGGATTTTGTAAATGATGCGACTTGGATAAATAAATAACATGGAATCGTCTGTTTTATGTTAAACTCCAACTGTAAGTGGCAATGAAAAGCTTGAAGCAAGCACTGCGTGTTGAATTGTTCACTAGCTGATTGTTGTGAAGTTAGTCGCCACCATTTGGCGCTTGCAACGACAATTTTTGCTCACAACTCAAGACAAAATGTATCGGCTTGTATCTCGAAAAACTTGTAAGTCTAGGTAATACTCGGCTATCTTTGTAAAGGAAAAAATGTTGACGCAGTCCAGTGAGTCTATGTTAAAATTGCAGGCATGCCATCTTATCTGTCTCCTCTAAATCCTGTTTCAGACTTCCTACTCAGCTTTGCCTCCTCCTTTTCTTTGAACTCTAATCATAACAAACACCCACTCCCTCCTGAAAGTCTGCAAAGGGCCCAGGCAGTCTGCAGGTACCCTGCCAGGTTCCATACTTCAAAGTCAAATGTGTCACATCATTAATAGAGATTCCAAAGGTTCTAATCATATGCATGGCACATTCACAACGCATCAGGTATCGCAGGCTTTTAAGAAAATCAATGAATGATAATGGGCTGAATTAATTTCCATTTAGGGGACCAAATGGCAGAAGTGTAGCTCAGAGGTCAACGCCATCTATTGAGATTTAGACTGCCTGGAAATTTAACAGCTGCTTTGCATGTTTCGCAGCAAACCCTGCAACCATCATCATTATCAATACCGACACAGGTCCTTTGGAGTACCATTGATTAGGAAATAAAACTATTAAGACAAGATAGGACACCGCATATCATAGAAATTCCTTTTCAGTGGGTGAGCTCCAACTGTTGATCGAGCCAAATAGAAGTCAAAGTCCACACGGGCAAGTCTTGCCATGTTGATAATTCTGGCTCTGGTAAACAAGCCTTGCTCTTATCTAAATCAATGGTGAGAGGCATAACGACACTTACCAGAGTCACTGTGGAATACACAATGTATTAAAAAATATGCAGTGAAAATGGCTAAAGTCATACAAATAGTTTGCTCACTTTATTTCCGAATAAGATTTGTGCACCTTTCCCACGAGAGCAGACAACTCTACTTACGACACAATTTGAAGGGAGGTTATCAATATTCTTCCTTATAGGGAATCTTTCTATACCAACAAAAAGATGGGAAAATACCCAAATATTTATCACTAAAATACAACTTATGAACATGACTGTGTTGGTTGTTATCAGGGGAGAAAAAAATTGAGAAGGGACCACTGCGGTACATGTAGGTACATGCATTTGCAAAAACATTGTGTGGAATGTATCAATTCAAATTGAATGATGGGTACATTCCTACAATCGTGGCTGAGAGCCTTCCGATAAAGAGCTGTATGAGGCAGTCTGTGCTTCCATTTACAATAATTAAAAGGCAGAAAAGTCAGTGTAGTTTCCACCTCAACCATCATAATTTATTTTTATTAAACAAATGATCAAGGGGTGGGTCTGAGACGACAGAGATTCACTCAGTGATATACAGCGACCAATGAATAAAAGCAATGCAACCAGAGAGATTACAGGCGCTTGCAAAAGAAAAATGACAAGCTACAATACATTGCTTTTGACAAAGAGCATTAAAATGACTGCATCAGAAGAACCTAGCTGCATTATGCAACTGCCAACGGCAGATATTCCCGATGCAATTCGTAGGTCATGCAGTGAGGTCAATTAAATGATTTGGTGTTTTTACTGGGAATATATTATATATAATCACATGACATCAGTCGTTATATATGTCAAATTTGTCATTTTAAAACATTTGACCATTGGGTGCACAATATGCAAAACCCAACAGTGTGTGAATTCGTTGACAGTCTGCTGGCTCTTTGGATGCAAGAGTCCGTATTATGTCACAGCAATTAGTTGCACGAATGTTCATACTTTGCGGTTACTATGAAACGCAAAAGAGAAAAACGGGAGTATGTTTTAGCAGCTGCTCAGCCTGGTCGCCTTGTACCAGTTAGGCCAGACCTGTTCTGTGTGCTGTAGCGGCGTGAGTAGCAGACACACATTTACGTTCCCGAACGTGACTCAAATTCGCCACTTGCCATCCCCACCCCTCAAGTGTTGACAACACCACCACCAACACGCTTCACAGGTTAAAAACAACCAGACGTCGAGCTCACCCCTCTCCGGATAATTCCAACAGTGTCGACCCGCAGTCGCCGTTTGCTCGCTCACCGGAGACGCAACCGGGGCGGTTATGGAGACAAAAACAACGCTTCAATACTCCGACGGAGACAGTTCGGTGGCCCTCAAACTAACAGGCCGGGGTCCCGGTAATATACATGTGTGGCTTCGGCGTAACCTAATCTTTGAGCTTCCGTGACACGAGCAGTTTCTGCCATTTCATACCGACGTCGGCGGAACCTTGCGACGTTTCCTCGGCTGCACAATGAGGACCAGGGTGGGACGTTCAAGAGCGTCCTGCGCGTTCCCGGTTGCTGCTACGGGCACAAAGCGGAAATGACGATAACGCAACGTTTCGCAACCACGCTGCGTTCAAGAGCACGGTGCTGTTGACTTCGAACAATATTCGTTTGGCTCTTGTAAAGGCAATTTCCGAATTATACTAAATACTAAATACTGAACAAATAAAAATAAAATATGAAAAAATACAGATATAAAGATTATATAACAAACTGCTACGGGGATAAAAGTTTATATAAACACCTTAAAATTACTGCAAGAGCATTTCATAGCATTTTGTTCATCCGAATACTAAATAGAACGGATGCACGATTGAAATTAGTTACAAAATCATTAAAGCATTTTAACATTAGCACATTAAATATTCTAACTCATTTTAACGCATTTATCAGATAAAATGCATTTCTTTTTCCACTCTACCGTCAACCCCCCCAAAAAAAACAATACATTTTCAAAGCGATCCTGACATCACAATAATAAAATAAATAAAATCACACAATTCCTACCATAAGAACCATAACAAAATGTTTTAACCCGACGTGAAATCTGGCCCTGTTTAGTTGAACAAAAAGCTATTTTGTAATTATATTAAGTGGAACAAGTCATTAGAGCAGCCAAAAATTGTACACAAGTATAAGTAATTTTTTTGTTTAGAATAGTATCACTCAAGTAAAATTGGATACAGTTCTAATAATTACATGAATGATTGGGTAGCATTGTTTTACTTCGACTCAATCTCAGAATATTATATAGAAAATCTATATTTTTTGGTAACTTATTTGAAATATTAATAGGGACCACTGCCCATCTTCATGAATACAATACTTGATTTTTACAGAAAAGTCTGCAATATAAAGGTTAAGGTCACAGGATGGTCACAACATTATATGAATAGAATGTTGTTGATACGGAGAGTAAATCTTTCTCCTTTTTCTAGGGTGTGAGGTGTGCCATGAAAAATTTCAAACCCCAACTACAAGTTTTCCCATTCAGTGTCTACAAAAATATTCTGCATTCAATTGCTTTGTTCACCATGACAACCTCGCAACGCTCCGTACATCAGACAGTTCCTGGCAGAAAAGTACATTGGCATGCTGTAGCGACCCGCCTTTTGAAATGTATCTTTTAGTCGCACGCTTTGTATAATGGTGACGCGTTCACAGATAACAAAAGAAAGTGAGCTAATTGAAACTGACAGCCTCTTGTGTTTGAAATGCCTCATTAACACAGTGATGCCTCCACTGGATTGGCCCTTCACTTGCCCCAGCTGCCATTAGCTTGTCCGGCAAATCCAATTATGCGCTTAGGTCCCCGGTCTAAAAATAGTCGAAAATGACAGAAAACACAGAATCGACACGTCACTAGTTGTGAGTGCAGAGGAAATGATATCTGTAGTCTTTGGTCTCGGCAAAGACAATTATGCTGTCATGAGGACATGATGACGATGATGATAGGTAACAAGCTGCCATGACCGATGGGGACCTGGCGACGGAGGAGAGGCGGATGACATGGCAGCGGCAAACGTGTAAGAGGAAGGATTAGATTCACAAGGCGGATGTCTGAGGGCAATTAAAGGGAATAAGGTAAGCTATACATGACATGTAAACAAATAATTCTCACATCTAAACATGATTAAAAAAACGCCAGAAATATATTGTGAGCTCCTACGTGGTGCAGAGTAAATAACTTGTCAGGGGTATCGTTTCTTTACTACAAAGTATATTAGCACGAGTGATCAACAATAGAGCAAATTTTTTTCCTCACAAAAAACACAGAAGGAAAGTTTGTTAATTTGCACTTGACAGGCGGAGACATTTGATCCAAGAATTTAGCAAACAATGTACATGCTGTAATGAGAAATAAGTATAATTGCGACAAGAGGTTGGTCATACGTTCACATGGACTGCTCAGAGCTGATTTATCGTCAATGAAGCGCAATAATAATAACTATTTTAACTGAAATTATTCATGTGCAATTTAGTCTTCAGTGAAGCTTAAACACAGTAGTGTGCTTGAATATGGCAAAAGTTGCAAATTAAAAACGATAATAAGAAAGAGGTGGCTGACATGCAGCTCTGTTTGTCATCAGGATGGGTACATTTGTGACCCTGGCAGAGGTGCTAGAGGCCCGGGGGTCACCACTAGATGAGGATGAGGTCTGGTGTCTGCTACTTGTCACCACCGAGGCCTTATTGGATGTTTCCAAGAAAGGTAATTAGCCTCCAGTAAATTCCCACAAATGAGCCACCTGTTAACCCCAACAGTTTCTGCCGCTGGTCTGTTTAGGCTCTGGCAACATGGGCAGTGTTCTGAGCCCTGGCTCGGTGCTACTGTCCGCTAATGGGCGTATGGCCTTCAAGAGCTGCGGGCGAAATGATGATGTGGCCTCCTTCGTGGCTCCTGAAGTCATTCAGGGTCACATTGCCTCCACAAGAACCACAGCTGAAAAGGTTGGAAAACTCAACTAGTAGAGACCAAAGGTCACATTGGTGCATGTTCCTTCTTGGCATGCTACCATACAATTAAATTATTTTTACATTTATAGGGTTACTATTTTGCTATTAAAAGCAAGAAACGCCAATGCTATCTAAAGTCACAAAAGTCCAAAGTAGGATGGGAAGTTGAGCATTGGTTAGCCAGGAGCTATTTTCAAGGACACGTTTGACTTTCAGGGGTTATTGAACAATATCAAAGTAACCATCTCAGGTAGCGGCCATTTTGTCATGTTGACTGAAAATGACATAACAGTTGCTCGGGGCTGAAGTAACGATCAATCAGGGCTCACCTGGTTTCTGAAGCTGGGCCATGATTGGCCGTTATCGGTCTCAGTCGACGGAAGTGACAAAATGGTTAAAAACGGGTGCGTTTTACTGCTCAACTCACATTCCGCAAAGGAATGCCATGTTTCGACTAGCGGGCCTGCATAAAACATTGTCTTGCAAAGACATTTTTTGGGCTCGACTTCCTCTTTAAAGTTGATAATGATATAGTTCGAATCAGTTGATATAAAATACAGATGGTCCTGTAAGCCTAGCCTAATTTTCATACAGTTCATGTGAAATTCCCTCAACTTGGTAACAAACACTTCTATCTGCCTTGTGTCCAAAGTTTGCGGCGCAACCCCACAACCTTGGAAATGATAGTTATTAGCCATGTAATGGATGGCTACACCCTTGTAATAGCAAACATGTCTCTGCTTTCCCACAGACACTTGTGTACTCACTGGGCATGACTTTTTACTGGTGCTTGGATTATCAGCTACCTCAAAACCAGGTACTTTGCTCCTTCAAGTATCACCCATCCAATTAATAGCAGATGGTCACACTATATCACGAAATGTAGCCCTCTGACCCCCCTTTTCCTCTCCCATAGCCTGTCCAGTTTAGCGCAGAACTGGAGGGTTTACTCTTTAGCATGTGCGAGGACGCAGTAGTGAGGCGGACAGACCTGATGACGGTGCAAGAGACCTGCGAGCTTCACCACAAGACCTTTATGCTTCATCCGGCTGAACGGCTTGTCAAGCAGCTGGTGGAAGACATCTACAGAAACTCGGTTAGTGGGCAAGGAGGGAGCCGCAAATCGGTTTGACTATCTTGGTTTCCGCTATTTTTTTACTGACAGTACATTCTTGTAACAGGCGGATCCTGTGTCAATGACAGAAAATGGATCGCTGCTGAGTGATCGTAGTCAGATCATCAGAGACAAGCTACACGGTTAGAAAAGCGATGATGTGATGTTGAATGCGCAATCTACTATGTGTACCTTACTTAGAACTGGATTGTATTTCAGGGCGGTCTTTTTGTAACGCTACATGGTTGACAAAAAAGAAGATCTCCAGAAGATTCTCAGGAGCATCCTATACACCTGAGTCCGTAGGGTAGGAAATGATATGACGCGTCTCATGTCAGATCGCTCAAACAAAAAGCTGCAACGTTGGTTAGTAGATGTCAGGAGTGACATATTTAAGAAGATGATGACGTCATTCCTGCTTAGGATCCCCTCGGGATGCCGACGCACTGAGAGTAATGGGAGCTGGCAACAGTTCAATCGCACCGTCTCCAGCCCATACCTGGATGGGGGTCGACGCGCTAACTCGAGATTTCTCGCACAGTTTGAGTCCACGATGAGTCTGAATGAGAAAAAAATGAAGGTGGGGAAAATTGCTATTTCATGTGCAGAATTTGTATCATTAAAAATCAACGGCTAATTTTTTTTCTTTTTTTTGTGGTGGTTATGATTGAAGAATTATTCTATTTGTATGTGCGCAATCCTTTGTTGTAGGAGATGGGTCCAGAGTTTCTCAGAATGTCAGATGAGCCTGTGGTTGTCTTAGAGCTGCCTGGATCCATTTTGGTGAGAGCCCAAAGGAATTCAATATAATCAACCATTACAGTTTTTTTCATAAAACTAAGTCGCCCTTTCTTCCGTAGTCAAAAAAAGGAAAATCCCCCACCTCGCAGAGAGAACTGACTGTAGTGATGCCAAACGGTCAGAACATAGCCGTCAAATGTGAGGTGAAATCCAGAGGCGGAGACGTGTTCGATATGATTGTCGCTCACGCCAACCTGGTGGAACACTTTTACTTCGGCCTTGCTTACATCGACGGTAAATGAGCAATTGCACCAACAGACGCATTTAAAAAATATGACAATTCAGTTCACGTGCAAACTTAAGTCTCCTTCTCTTTCTCGCTCGTCAGATAACGAGTTTTTCTTCGTGGACAACGATACTAAGATTTCCAAAGTTGCTCCGGATAGTTGGAAGAAAGTGCCTTCAACCACCTTTGTCCTTTTCTTCAGGGTCAAATTCTTTGTCAATGACATTTCTACTATTTTGTAAGTATTTTAACGACCGAGTTGTCCCCCTCAAAACGAGCCTTTGTTACAAATGATTCAGAGTGTCACCCTATCAGGCACAAACAGACCCACCACCAGTTCTACCTCCAACTCAGAAAAGACCTCTTAGACGACAGATTGTCCTGCCACGAGGAGACTGCTCTGTACCTCGGAGCTCTGGCCTTGCAGACAGAGTATGGGGACTGCATGCCTGAGGTGTGGAAGAAGTTGAAAAAGACCTCATACTTTACGTTAAGTGCATTTCAATATGGATAATTACCGTATTTTTTGGACTATACGGTGCACAAGAATATAAGGCAACGTCTCAATAGTTCTATTTTTGAGAATTTACGTGACAATTTATGGGTTATAAGGCTCACCGTGTTATAATGTTGATTTTTGAGAAAAATAAAGGATCTTGAGTTCGCCTTATATTCCGAAAAATACGGTACATTAAAAGGATCAATGCTAATGTGGGTTTTTTTTTGTTCCAGGTGTATGGTAGAAACTACTGTCGCCCTGATCAATATGTCCCCAAACGCGTGATAGAGAAACGTGCCTTGCCTTATATACTTGGAGAATTGCAACGGCTTCACACAAACAATGCCCAGATGCTCACAGATGAATCCGAACTTGAGTTCCTGAAAGTAATAAAACTCATTTCATTCCAAATCCTTCTTTTGGATGCACGCATTCTGTCATTGATTTCACTCAACAACAGAATTTGGTACCGATCATGCAGGTGTGTCTACAGTTGCCTGAATACGGTGTTTTGTTCCACCGCGTGACACGTGAAAAAAAGCCCGTCGAAGGAGAAATTATCCTCGGAGTTTGTGCCAAAGGCGTTATTGTGTATGAGGTGAAAGATGGCTGCCGAAGTACGAGTCAAACGTTTTACTGGAGGGAGACAGAAACTTTTTCCTCCAATGTGAGTGGAATGGATTACCTAAAAAAATCCAACCAATGATTGCGAAACCAAAAAAAACAAAAAAAAAGAAGATAAAATGTCCTTTACGTTCTTTCAGAGGCATAAATTTGTAATAGAATGTCGGGCCAGTAAGAAGAAACACACCTTCCTCACCGAGACCTCCAAGATAGCCAAATACCTGTGTAACCTCTGCTCATCGCAGCACAAGTTCAACAATGAAATGAATTCTCGCCAGCTCGGTCACAGCATGGCATCGGGTCAGTTACTTCTCTTCACGTCCAGAAGAGTGAAACCATTATCGGAGAAATTAACTTCTTTGTTCTGTTCTATTTGTCTCCAGATGAGAACATTCCTCAATACGCAACAGCTTGCCGGACTCAAAACAGCCGCTTCAAGTCCATCATGGGTTCAGAGACGCCGCAAGATGACAGTGGTCTGACCACTCCTCAACACCAGTCCCTGACAAGGCTTTGCGAAGATGTCGCTGCGAGGATTGAGGCCCGCTTTAAACAGCAGCGGCAGAGTCTTTACGAACAAAGGTACATAAACATCAAGTTTTAATTCCGATCCCCGATGAACACAATTTTCCACAATTGCCATTCGGAAATCTTTTGCAGCACATGCTCCAGCAGTCAGTGCGGCAGCACTGGTATGCGTTCTCCGAGAAGCGGATCTGAAGCTCCGTTTAGCTCGCCGGCAGCCAGAGGTACAACCAGTCACACGCAGTTAGCCTTGTCAAATTCACATTCGTATTTGCCTGAGTTTGGATTTGTCGCACAGAAACTCCAACTAAACAACGGCCAACGTCAGAAAGAGAGGTCCTGTGTGTTTCTCTCAAGAAAGACCCCAAGCTCGGCCTTGGTAAGATCTTACTACACTTGAGAATTGACTATGATGTGTTGGCTGTTCTGCTCTGAAGTGCTTGAAGAAAAATCCTAAAAGAGGTGACATTATTTGCAAACGCAGTCAAGGTGACTTGGTTGGTCTAAGTCATGCGTTCATGCAGGCATCATGATTGTGGGAGAAGACACAGTGGGACGTTACGATCTGGGCATTTTTATTGCCTCTGTAGTGCCTGGGGGACCTGCTGATAAGGACGGACGTATACGAGCAGGTACAGAATCCAAGTGAATCGAGTTAGGTTTCGATGGTTTTCCATTTCTGCCTATTAGGTTATTTTGGCCCAAGCGCATACAAGTGCGTCTATTATGAACCCTTTATGATGTGGTTTTGGTAGAAAGCAAAAAAACGATTGTGACCTTTTCCCTTAGGTGGTCGCCTGATCTCTCTGAACCACATCAGCTTGGAGGGCGCCACCTTTAGCGAGGCAGCGGAGGTCATGCAGAGCAGCCCGGAGGAGGTGCAGCTCATTATCTCGCAGCCAAAAGGTGCCCTGTGTGTGCGCGCACGTGTCCATGTCAGCAGACTTGTATCAAATGAAATATTTTGCAACGAACTGATATTTAATTTCAATCTCAGCCCCCCAAACTCCAAACACTCTGCGGCCTTCCGCTTTGAGGAATTATGAGTCGCAAAGCACGTTGATGGCATATGGACAGCCAGGCGACAGCCTTGATGAGATTGTCTCCGTCATGATGGAGCCAAAGACGGGCAACAGACTTCAGCCTCCTCAAGAAGTCCGGATCCTAAACGCGCAAGTAAAGCGACATTTGGAGTGTGCATACTTGTTGTACACTCCTCTCCAAAAAATATTGTAATAACTAAGGTGTAGAATGAAAGCGTTCTTATTTATTTTCCTCCTCTAGCCTCTCCAAACTTTCGCCTTTAAACAGCCTAGCGCTCCTATTTTTCCTTTCATGCTAATTCTAATACTCTGACTGTCAGTTATTTGACAGCTGAGTGCAAAACTAAAATTTTGTGTCATTTTAAGGACGGCTGTTCGCTGTCTTCCACGCTGAACTACGTGAGGTCGGAGGAGAATGTCGTGAAGCTCAAGAAGGTCGCCGGCAGCTTGGGCATCAGCATCACTGTGAGTTTGCGATGAGCTGGGCACTTGACCAGATTTTGACGATCACTCCCCCCACCCATCCGGCCTTGACCCTCCGGCCTTATTCATAAAAATTGTTGGCCCCCGGCCCCATACCACAATCTCTAAAACAATCATTAGCTTGCAAAGTTACGATTCAATTATTATGGTTCTCTCTGTCTGAGGTATTTTATTTGACACATTCAGAGGCAATTTTTGTCATTTGCCCGTATCGCATGTAGGTTCATCACACGAACGAGGGCCGATTCGTGGGCCAGACTAAAATCCACCTCTGGCCTTTGTTAATCAAACGATTTTTTAAAATTTGTCACCCCCCACCCCCTCCCATCCTAAAAATGGTTCCGCCCCCGGTGTGGACTGCCCAGCTCAGCTGAGTTGTGCGTCTTAGCACTCGCTAACTGACTGAATGTGGGAAAATGTCGTTGACAGGATATTACAATATATTTAAAGAGTTTCACCTCAAATGATTCGTATTGATTACTCGGAAAAAGATGGTTCTGACATCCACTAAGGAGGCTACGAGGAAACGAGCACAGGAGTGGGTCACAAAGTCTACTTGACTCAATCTCATTAACATTCCTGGCCCAATAGGATTAAAGACAGAACGATCGCGCTTGTTGTTATACCAAAGCCGCTGCTTCAGCCAACTATCAATGTTGGCGTATTACTGATATGATGTATTTGTATTCAATTAATGCAAGGCTAAATGCTATCATTCAGGATGGTGTCAATACGAACGCTGCCAATGGAGGAATCTACATCAAGAGCCTCGTTCCGGGAGGGGCTGCGGAGAGAGATGGGCGCATACATGCAGGTACGGCTAAGTAATTAGAGCAGCTGCGGTAAATGCATTTTAAAACCATACGACAAAGTTGTGTTATCAGTCATTTTTTCGCGGCTACGGTTCGCAAACTGAGGCTATTTTTTTTTTTAAATCCCCCCAAAAAAATGTCCCTGCTTTCACCAGCTTTTTGTCATGTACTGCCAACGTTTCTTAAGACCAGAAATACTCAAGTGTGGTACGAGTACCATGAATGAGTACTAATTCAAAATGTTCAATCCATGCAAGTTAGATTTTTATTTAATTATTTAATCCAGTGTAGTACATTTGTTAAGTTGTAATTAACTTTAAAATACATTTTCATTCAACTTATGTGCAATATATTTTATTTGAATCATCAAATGCATTCTTTTTTTCCAATTTTCCCCATTTTATCACACAACTTCGACGCAATTGCGGGCAATATATTACACTGAAAATGTCTTTTTTTTTTATAAACACCTAGACCTACTATGCTACTGTATTTCAATGTAATATGTAGAACCATCTCTGACACACACTCACAAAGGATAGTGAAAATATAATCATACTTTTTTGTTTCCTGCTCCAGGTGACAGGATATTAGAGGTTGATGGGATTAGTTTTCAAGGCGTCACCTATGAACAGGCTGTGGATTGTCTATGCAAAACCGGGGAGGTAAGTGCAAAAACCTGACTGGTCATTCTACATTTGAGTGGCATGCAGATGAAAAATCTCCCACCCTCTGTTCTCCAGATGGTGACTTTGGCTCTGGAGAGTGTGCCCTTGAGCTTTCCCCGGGTTTCTCTAAGCGCCTACACTGACACCAGTGAACCCACACTTAACACCGACGTAGCGACAAGGCAGCTCAGGATCCACAGCGTCTCGTCCATTAGCACCCCTTGGAATATATTCTGCGACGGGCCCAAGGACTACAACTTTGTTACTGACGGTATGTTTTCACACACACTGCACTGTGGTTACTTGTAAGGCATTTGGAGTACAATTGACCAAAAGCCTGGCAGAATGGAACGGAGCTTAAGATAGATCTTTGTGAGCGAGCCAGCAGTTGTCACTAAGCTGAGTGTTTTAAAAAGCAAACTCATCTGACTGCATGAAGATGAACTTTCACACACTTCCTCTTCCTGATCTTTCTTTCTGACCCCGACCTTCCTCTTCTTATCCCTCTGGCTTGCCTTATGCTCAGGTCTGCCATCCCTCCTGCTTAACTTAGAAAGTCGATCATTTTCAAAGAAATGAGCAAGTTCTGCGAATCTTTACAGTGGCCAGTTCAGTTCCTAATCTGTCACCTGCTTATTTTTTTTTTTGTTATTCTTTGCTTTCGTTGTGTCTCCAAAAGTTGGGAGGACACGCAAGTAAGGATTTCTTTACTTTGAAATTGTCATTTTAATATTGCAACCAAAGCAAAAACATGCACTTGATAAAGTGGAACACACCAAAAATGGCACAACAAATGGCAAACCACTTCTTACCTTATCTTAACGAGTAGAAAATTGTAGCAGGACCCCCGAAATTAGCTCATGAGTGTGCTCCATAGTTAGTTACTTAGTAGTGACTGAAGTTAGATTTTAGGGCCACAGTGTTAATTAACTAAAAAGGTGATGTTGCAACAATTTCATCTACATGAATGAATCAACATGCAATGTCGATTTTTGCTGATTTTAAAAGCGCCAATATCAACCGGGCCCTACTCAGTACAAACAAAGGTAACGGTCACTTGACAATCCCGATCGGATGTGAAGCCGTGGTAATTTCGATGCACTAACGAGCATTCTCTCATCTTCCCTGCATCTCCATCGTCCAACCCCCTCCCCCCCCCAAAATCCTTTCAGAAAATACACAGGAAGTGACTCTGACTAAGAGCGCCAATAGTCTGGGCTTCAGCTTCGTTATGTGTGAGCTGGACCCGCCCATTCCGGACTTTGGCAACCTGATCCGGATAAAGCAGCTTTTCCCTGGCCAGCCGGCCCAATTGAGCGGCAGGATCAATGAGGGAGATGTACTTTTGGCTATCAACGACCAGTCGCTCAAGGAGCTGTCTTATCCAGTATGTGGATTAGGCTTTTTAAATGTGGAAACTTCACCGTTTTCTGAACTCTTGGAAATGTTCAAGTTTGCTTCATTTATTATAACGTCATCTTTTATACAGAATCCACCACCTGTATGATGGATACAATTTAACTTTCTGATTATTACCGAACCAACTGAACTGCTTCATGCCACCCATATTTGGCGTAGTTTCCATGATTTACAACACGCATTATTTTTCCTAGAAAGTACTAAAGTTGTTCAAGACGTCAGGCCCTGAGGTCCGGTTAACTCTCTGTCGGCCTTTACCAGGTATTTACGCACATTCCTTTTGTGGCCACACACATTGGCACTGTTTTTATATTTTAGTTGCTCACTCTGTTTCCTTCAGGGATCCTTCCGTCGGTCCATCAGCTAACAGGGGGAACATGAGTCATGCGTCACACAGCAGCAACCAAAAACATTTAAAGGCAGGTCTCTGCATCCTGATCAGACAGAACTGAGATACCAAGATGTGCTCTAAGCGAACAGGTCAGTGTTGTGTGACCTGAACAGCTGAGACAGATGACGTACATTGACATATTTTATGTTCCCAGCATACTAAAAAAGATGAACTGATTGAGGGTGAAACGTGGCTGTCAGCAGTTTGTTTGTGGCGAAAAGAACCAAATTAAAGGTGAGGAACTAACTGCTGACTGCATCAATACATATTTGAGACTTGTGTTTATATACACGCGTACCTGAATTTTCAACCCTAACAATAGAATTAATTGAGTCTCTTAAAGCGTTTGAATCATCCTCACTGAAATGTAGCAAACTTGCTTGTTGGGAACTATTACAAAGCATCTACCAGAAGGTGGCAGACTTGAGCTTAAAATAGAAGTGTTTGGGTTCAATGTTATTTGACCTACTCGCCAATAGGTGCTGATAGTGTAATTTTTTCCTCTCTTCCACAGGTGACTGGAATGAACAGCAAAAGATGACAAAATATTTGTGCTTCTATGCACTATAAAATAATATTGTGGAATTTGCGTCTAAATATGTATCTATGTTTTAAGTTGTCTTGACAAAGGCTACTCGTATCAGTGCAAAATAAAACCACCGAGCCAGAATCTCAACGTGTATGATTACCCTCCTTAAAAAAAAGCCAGCTAATTAGACATGTGGGAAAATTACGCAGCGTAGACACTCGCACACCTCCCTGGGTGAGGAGGAGCCAGTAATCGTCCGTCGTAAAATAAGCGTTCCTGTATTTCGGTGAAAGCCACTAGTGCATCTGGATCCCATCACAACTTGTGCTCCCTTTTGCAAATGATCCCAAATGTTTCTAATTATGCCAGTGGAGACGGCCCAAGGCTGTGTGAGTATGCGTATGTTATTTGGTGTGTGTAATCGCCCTGAAGGACATGTACACCCAAACACTAGCCTCTGTTTATTCATGAGCGGAGAAACAGAAATGGACAGTGCGGTCTTGACCTCTGCAGCCTCTGCTTAGGTCACTGCCCATGCCGATGACTGATGAGGGAATGATGGCGTATTTTCACGCCGCTTGTGACACATCACTGGTTGGGAACTGGGCAAAAAAACGATTAAAAAAATAAAATAATAAAATAGAAATAAAATAATAAAATAGAAATAAAATAATAAAATAGAAATAAAATAATAAAATTAAAATATATATATATATATATATATATATATATATATATATATATATATATACACACACACGCACACACAAAATGTTGGATTATTTTCTAGCAATATATGTACTGCACTGTAGGCATTGAGTTAGTCATTTTCAGAAAACAACCTCCGGCTTTTGTAGCGAAAAAAATAAGCAAAAATATTTGACATCATGAGAATAGACAAGCGCATGGATAAATGTCATTGTTGTAATGCTACGGCCTCGTGAAAAAACAAAAAAAAAAAACACCACCCAGACAAATGGGTGCAGTGACGCTTTTTGGCAGGCCTCAAAGGCCTCGCTCAGCATTACAGGTTACTCTTCACATTTTCCATTGCCGCTTCTGTGACGCACGCTCCATTTAAGAGACAGCAAAAGACGCTCGATGCACGCTTGAGTCCACGTCTCACTCGGCTAATTTCCATATAAAAAAATGATTGAGCTGATATGCCATGAATTAAAACAAACCACGTTATTGCGATTGACCATGCAAGCGTCTCATCTCAAAGGAAGGAAAACCGATAGAACCATTCTAATTACATCCTGAGCAGAACTATGTAACAACGAAAACAGAAATGGTGCATTTTAAAGGGAACAGACAGCAAAGGACCATTATAAGTGAGCCACTGATGCAGTGGAGCTTGAAAAAGTAATTGCGGGGACGTCAATGGAAAGGAAATAGAAAGTAATAAAAGTTCAATATGCGAACTGAATAGAGATTGAAGAGGGCTTTACATTTAGACATGCACAAATCGGCTACGCAGAAAAGTTCAAACATGTCAAGAAAGTTCAGTGAGGGAGGTCATCCCAAGAGGATGCTTGTTAATGCACTGGAGGGACAGATTCGACATCTCTTTCAACGGAAATGGTTATCAGACGTCTCCACTGCATTCGGAATGCAAAACAGCCTGGTGAGAAATGATTCTCAGCAAAAAAGGACATCCACACTCTCTTACTCATTCAGAATCATTTATTACTAAATCTTGTAACCAACAATCCTGAATGTTTAGATGACGTAAAACACGTCCCCCAAATATATGATCGCCACCCCCCCGGTCCCTCTGAGAGGATACCGGAAGCGTTCCCAGGCCAACTGTGAGAATGTTCCTCCAGCGTGTCCTAAATCTGCCACAATGGCCTCCTCCCAGTTGGAAATGTCCAGAACACCTCACCGGGGAGGCGACTAGGAGGCATTCGGAATAGATGCCGCATCAACTGGCTTCTTAGCATTAGAAGAAGCAGCAGCTCGAGTTCCACCCGGATGACCGATGAGCAAATCTTGTCCAACATCCTGTACTGCACGGTTGCCAAAAATCAGACCTTGTGGAGAGAAACCACTCCTATAAAGCCTTGATACGATACCTTGATCCACAAGAGGTGAGGAATCTCGGAATGTAGACTAAAGTGGATGTGTTAATGGTTAAAACACAGTCCAACGCAACATTAGGGGAGCATTCTGAGGAAGCGGGCCACCCAAGTTTGCATGCGCAAATAAATCAGACAGTAGCTGTTGTTTTACGGCAGGATGGGGCCTATGAACTCAACCAGCACAGTGTACAAACTTAGTAGGCAGGACATACTTAAGAATATTCCTGTGAGGCTTCCTGCTAAAGTCTCTTGGTCTCGGAGCTGGCCAAGATGAAGAAAACATCTCATGGCTGTCCCTCATGGCCAAGGGAATGAATTGTGAAGGCAATCATCATCTTGTCATTTAGGTGGCAGGAGCATCCAACAAATAAGTGCGCACACGATATACAACTCACAAGCGTTATAAATCCAAGCTGTCCGCACCCAGAGGATGGATGGATCAAAATGTATCCCTTCCATTCTTTTTGGCAACCAGTTTCCTTCATCTCAGTTTAAACACACCACGCTGGGGACCCTCCACCTCACAACAGCAGTTAACATCACCCACCGTGAAACATACAGCAAGACCGTATCGGGTCCAGACGGGTTTTACAAGACCTACCCTCTTCGACATGCCCTCAATCAGACGGCTGTTTTTCCACCCGTAGGTGCCATTTCCTCACTCAAATGGCACCCCGAAGGCGCATTAGGAGAGACAAGTTTGAAGGAAACAAAGTGAAGTTGCTGCAGCAAAGACTCAGAAAGCCAAAGACCATCAATATTCCGAAGCAGAAAAATGCCTGTTTTTGTTATTCTTGGGAATTTTTTTGCATCTTAACACTCGGGCTAGCTAGCTTTAGTGTCAAATTTATTTTTAGCTCAGGGGCCACACATTTATGTTTATGTCATTTATGTAGTACTTTGTTTTTTCCCCCCAATAAAACTAGGCTACGTTTTAAATCGTGACATCCAGGTCAATTCCATATTCAACTTTCTCTACTCACTTGAGCATTGCTTGTAAATATCAAGAAATACACTTTGAAAGAAAGGTTTGGCCTATCTGCAGAATAAAAAATGAATTCATAATCATGTCCATGAGCCCATAAGCAAACTGACAATTCCAGTAATAAACTGACCCATAATTTCATCTTTTCAAGGCCTTTACAATAAGTGGTGGAGGTCATTCTAACTATACTGGCAGAGCAATTGGACTTTATTTTTTTTTTTAATCAGTCAGATATCAAATTCCAACATAACTAGCCTACAATAACGTATTGATTAGTCAGAGCAAGTCAAGAGAAAAACATTACAAAAAAACTTTGGATAATCAGCGATCTCTGGCGAGTATACTGTATTTTATTTACACTTTTGTGTTCTTTTGGTCATGCTATTTTGATTCTGAACATGACACTGTTTTGTGCCGTTATATTTTTTTGTATCCCGTATACAGTTGTGCTATTTGGAGGTGCATGATGTTGGCTAAATCCCCCACAAATTCATGACTGAGGGCCACGACTACTACAACAACAATTACTCAAATATTTTGGATTAACAGTGCGTGTAATGATATGGAATATTCAAAACCAGAAGATGGCAGTGCAGAGCTGGTGGTGTCAATACTCCAATAAATGTCCCATCAACTTTGAGATTTGGCTTGAAATAATTTCGCAGGACTTCATCCCCACACGCACATTTGCAAGCAGTTTTAGTACGTATAAATGCGAAGAGTGCAATCGCTCCAAAGTGCAATTACTTGTGACGAGTCTCAACCTGAATGCACAAATGAACCATTGTTTTAAAACGGACCCATAAAAACCATGCTACCCGTTTCAATTTACAGTCTCATCCCAATAAACATTTCACCTTGTTTTTGAATCCCGTAAGGAACCGCAAATCCAATTTTGCACATCTTAAATCAATCGGGAATTTCAATTTCAACTTCATATGGTTGGAGGTTTATTTTCTTTTGCAGCCGCAGGATTGTAAAAGGTGACCATGAAAATTTACAGCATTTGAATAGTTGAATTTTATCATCTTAAAAGAAAAAAAAAAAGTGTTATTAAATGTAGGGCCAGAAGTGAATATGATAGAATTCAGATGACGTCATGCGTGGGGTACAAAGAAATATTTGAGCTTTTCTCTAACTGAAATCCATCCTCTCCACTTGTGTGTGCATGTGTGACAAGACGACACACTTCGCTGAGCCTGCTTAATATTTCACAGCAGCACACGTGTCATCTTCTCCCCGTAACGCGTATGCTAGATGTTATATTGAACGTTATATCCCTGTCCGCGCATCCGCCAGGTGCCAGAAGCTCTGTTAAAATGCACAATAAGTGTCTCTGCATGTTTCTTCACTTATTGTAGCCTAGCCATCTTTTTATCCATCACAACCCTCAGATGTTTTTTTTTTTTTCCCCTCTGTCCAAAAAAGAAAAGATGGCAGACACATGATCTTTTTGATACACGGCAGGCATGTTAAAAACAAAAGATGCAAAACATGATCTGTTTTATTGCTTTGACAAAGTTGCACGAGGCTTATTTAAAATGCAGAACTGTATTGGCATTGAAGATGAGGAGAGGAAACTATTGATTGAGCATGTGGTTTTCCTGGATTTCCTGCATATGTGCGCTGGAAGGGGAGGAAGAGAAATATCCAATTGACGTGACTTTTTTTTTTTTTTTAATGCAGAGGTGTCTTGGCCTACAAGTGACTTTGCAGTTTTTCAAGCTACAAGGCGTCTTTCGGATTATTTTTAATTTTTTTAAAATTTATTTTTTTTTTTGCTTTGACTTGAATTTTGTTGGATGTGAACTCACACACGCAGGCGTTTGTCAGTTAGCAAACTAAACAAAAAACCATGAGAATTGCACATATATCGCCGGCATCCCTGTGTTCGAAACACTTATGCAAAACAGAAATTTGAACACAATTGGTGGAGCAACACCTGTAGACAGATAATCTATCAATACGCATACATTCTCAATCGCTCCTTTTTCGGTGATATCTCCATGTACGCGTCGATACACACGCATTGTAAGATTCTCGGGTTATTGTTGCAAAGTAGCCATTGGCTGCCAGGATGGCCGAGTGGTCTAAGGCGCCGCGTTCAGGACCCAGTCTCCCCAGGAGGCCTGGGTTCGAATCTCGAATTTCCCCATTGTGGGACTAATAAAGGGAATATTATTATTATTATTATTATTAGCAATCCAACCTGGGATTTATCTTCGTCAAACTAAAAAATCCTACTTTGCATTTCAAATAACATTTGTATTGCAAGACAGCTATTGGGATTATATTTGTTCATTTTTACGCACAAAGTGACTTCCTCATAGTCCACTGGTTTGACAAGTCCAAACCAAACAAGATGGATGCATGTAGGCAGTTTCTAGTGTGTGCTCAATGGCGCTTATATGTGCTGTTTGTATTTGAGGGAAGCTCTCTTAAATGGCTCCATATAGAAAAACTCTGCAGGGTTCAGATGTGTTTTGTGTTGCTGTTGATTCAAGCTGTGTTACTCAGAGGCCCTAAAAGCATCATGGGTGGCCACTTTGGGCCAACAGCCCAACATACACAAATGCACGTCAACTCAAAGAGCGAGGTGTATACAATTATCAGTCCTCTTGTATGTACACATTAAGTTGGCACAGACGTTCTGCTGAGCGTGCACGCTCGTTTTGAGCGGCCTGTCGCAAGCATTAATGCACACATCCAGAAAGTAAACATGTAACTTCTGCTCAAATTCATTTGGACACAAGCGCACACACGCCCACAACTGCAATCACATACACCCGTCGGGTCGTAAAAACAAACTGCGCAAAATATGGCATTTGTCCTGTGATTAAACACTCGCATTCCTGCAGGCTGCGTTTGGCCAAGCCGGGCAACAGGCATCATAGTGACAGTCGGACATGGGGTTTGTCCGCTCATGAAGGGACGCTTTATGACACAGCCAACGCCATAGAATCCGCTTTAAATGGCCTCAGTTGCTAACGAGAACGAGCGCCACTACTTTCTTACCCGATGGCCACGCCCCCCTGATGTCCGCAACGATAAAAACAAAGCTACAGGTCAGTGGCGAGAAGTCACATTTATTAAGCCTTAATATACACAACTGACCCGCTTTGAGTGTCTAAATCTAGTTTAATTTAGAATTCAATTTTTTTTATCCTCCGATTCTTTGCTGTTCAGATCAAGAGTTTTATTAAGAAGGCAAAAGCGTGTTTTGAGTCATTCAAGGCTGCAGGTAAAACTGAAATTACAAACAGAGCAAAGCTTTGTTTCATGCTTCACCCTGAGGCTGAATTTCAAAATGGCTTATTGATAAAAGCAGCATATACGAAGCATGTTTTAAATAAATTACACATGGGCGGAGCCGTGGTGCGTGAAGGTGCCCGGTGAAGTGAAACAATCCCACACACTGTGGCTATCCTTCTCCAATTGTTGACTTCATGTTCAGTCATGCAAGTCTTATTAGAGGAGCATGGCTACAATGGTTTAAAAAAGAAAAGAAAAAAAATGGACAGAAGTTAACAAGACAGACAGCATGTGGTAAAAGTTGCAAGCACCTCAAACACACCCACACACACGTTACACAGAGATAAGGGGGAGACACGTTTATGTGTTGGATTCATAACTCAGGAATTTCAGAGAACGACCAACACTCACTTAAATGGACTAACGGGCAAAATTTGTTACGTTAAATTACTTTAAGCCAGTCTCGCACTTATCGACTCACCAAACTAAACGGAACCGTACAATCGTGAATGAACTGTCGCCCCCCGGAGGCCAGGGGGACCTTTAACATTTGCCCATGTTGCTTATAATGGTGAAGGGGAATAAAACCCAACTAGCAAGCGCAGACTAAACTAACCAGCTCTAGTCAAAGCAAAATGTTATGATTAATTGGGGGAAGAAGAATTAAACGGAATGAGTCATCATCCTTCATCGATCTCAGGGAGCCGCTATGTTGGGCGACCGAAATTAACGTCTCAACGTCATTGGATTACATTCACTATTTGCGCAACAAGTTAGCGGACTACCTTGTGTATGCAGTGATGAATAGCGTAATTTTTATTTTTTAGCAAGCTCCGGTTCAAGCTATCATGTCCGTCGCTATGGTAATTGGGTTTCACTCTCCTTTAAGTTGTACGACGTTACGGCGGTTAAATTGTCGTGGTGTGTTCAAGATCTGTGTTAAATCTCAGCTTTCACCTTTCAGTGATGGCTTTGAATGTTCTCTCCATTTTTTGCGTGGGCTTTCTCCAGATAGTCTGTTTTCGTTCCATTTTCTAGAAAACCAAGCTCACCCGTGACCCTTAACAGGATATGCAGTACAAAAAGATTTTTGCCAAAGGTGATCCAAGCAGGATAAAATAAATATGTATTCTTCTCCATCTCGAGTCGCACTGCTGGATTTTAACTTTCCAGTCTTTTGGATCTACCTAGATGGTCGACTCATACGGTCTGCACTCTTGTCTCGGCACCTGTAATGCGATCCACCAAATTGGAGATTTATGACTTTTTAGAAACTCATGTCTACGGACTGCAGCCAATCGTTCGTTGGCTCAACTCGGATGCATCCCAATGTTAATCTCTGCTAAATCCAGTGCTGAGGAAATGTCTGCAGGACATGGACTGGACTCCAGCTCGGAGGACTCGGCACCAAAGCTGTATCCCAGATGTATGCTATGCATCAAAACGTTTTCCTCTTCCAGTGGCCTTATGACTCAAGATCTTAATAAAGTATCTGAATCAAGTCCCTCACGTCTACGTGCTGAGAGGATGTGCCTTAAAGAGCTTTGCAGGTTTTCTCCTTTGAAGGATTCAGTAAGGAAGGGATTTTCCGACTCCAATCCATCATCACCAGTCCTCTTTGCGTCTTTAAAGGTTGTTTTAAGAGGTGAGAACATAGATTACCAACGAATCTCCTCCTCATGTAGAATCCCAGAGGACGCGGCACATCATCATGTACTGGACCGCTATCATTTTTCATGTGTGGTGGGTCAGAGATGAGTTCATACTTGGAACATTTATGGCGCCATATTAATGAATGGGCTTGATTAGCTGCTAAAGATATTAAAAAAATAATAAAAAATAAATGAATAAAAAAAAAAACTGCACCAAGCGCAATGGAAGTGAGAGGGAAGCTGTCACTCTAAAATCAGAACCCTATTCTCATAAATAAACGAAATTGGGTCAAAAAAGGGGCTGACCTGCCTGACTAAATGAAGCTCCTCTTCTCACTTCAACATAATTGACCGCCAGATCGCGTCAGAGTAATTTACAATTGTATAGCAGGCCTCCTTGAATGTTTTCACTGGCTCGATATGGCCCGCGGGCTGTCGGGTCGCCACCCCTGCATTAACTCCACAAGTCTTTTATCACCAAAGACACCTCCAGACAATTTACAACCGTCGGGGGTTTACCGCAAGTACTGTATGTCATATCGTCCACATCCATCATTTCGGCACTCACTATTCATGCTTCCTCCTCCAGATATTCAACCTCAGACGGCTTTCTGCCTTTTATGTCTGTAATAGTAAGTGGATGCAGAGTGTCACACAAAAGTGAGTACACGCCAACTTTTAATATCTTTGCATGGGACAACGTAGACGAAATTCAACTTTGCTATAATGTCAAATAGTCAGCGTACACCCGTTTAACGGTTTTAAGTTGTTCCTCAGAATGCCGTAACACACAGCCATTAATGTCTAGACTGCTGCCAGCAAAAGTGAGTACACCCCGACGTGAAAATCTGCCAATCAGGCCCCAAAAGCCATTTTTGATTCCCCGGTGTCAAGCGACTCATTAGTGTTAGGAGGTTTCAAGTGTGAATGGGCCACAGCTGTGTTAAATTTTTGTGTTTTCGCCCTCACACTCTCCTACGTGTCACTAGGGCGAATAAAAGGCAGCACAGGTTAAAAAAACATTTGAATATCAAACACATCTGCATGAACATAAAAGCTCATGACAAAAATCTGAATTTTGATAATGTCTCATTCGGAGGCATGTTTATTGTATATAGTAATATCGTTGTGTTTAACAGAACAAAAGTTCACCTCAGATGGTACTCGAGGTGTATAATTGGAATGCTATCTGCGCTATTTAATTAGTAGCTTTTTTTTTTTAATTGGCCTAAAGTAATTGAGCCCTTTGAAATCTGCCTGGCAACAGTGTAAAAAAACAGAAGATTTAGCCTTGTTCCCGGGAGGTAGCTTATTATCTAAAATTGTTTGTTAGCCACAAGGCACGTTAAAGATTGCTAATTAAAGGGATCCAGAGATTTCTTATGCAGACACCTGCATATTTACACATGCGGATACATGACAGGCATCCCAAAGTCTTAGTAAAGCACTGTTTCATTTGCACAAACACCAACATTCCGACACATCTTCCCCTCATTCCTGGCTTCAGTTACAAGTCTCCATGTGAGATAGCCCTCATTAAGTTTGCGTGTGTGGGAAAATGACGGTCCCCTCTCCTCGCTCATTAAACATTCATAAGATGGAGACTCCCCTTTGGCTGCTGCGCAAAGTGAGCGTACGTTTGCGACAAGGCCCGCGTCCTGCCGCGATCGCACAGGGAGAGCGTTTCTGTCCGCCAACAAAGAAGCAGTGTTTGGCTTGTTGCAGTAGCCAAAACCGGGTGGTAAAAGGAGCGGTTGCCGTGTCCTGACACGCGCATTTCCTCATGCACTTTCGAAGTTGATTTGCAAAACCTCGGGTTTACTCTTTCATAGCGGAAATATGCAAAAAACTGCATTACATCACACCTTTGACTCTAATGAACCTGAATGGTATGCAAGTAGAACGTTTATAGAGATGGCTACATGGATGGATTGAATGGGTGGCAAAACTTAAAAAGAAAAGATTTTTAAAAATTCAATTTTGTGGCAAATTATTCTCCAACGAATAAAAGATGAACAAATTTACTACTTAGGGTCACAGGTCAGCTGGAGCTTCGAATTGACAACTAACAGGTTGCCATAGGCAATTTTAGAAACTTATAATAATTTATTTTTAATAGATGGATTACCCTCCGAGAATATCAACGCGAGCACATGGATAACATGAAGTCGAGAGTAAAATTTAATACAGCCGTTGTATTGGATAATATAGTGTGCAGGTTTTTATAATTATGTGGCTAAAGGCCTCTCTGGAGTAAACTTGTTGAAAGGGAAGTCAAGCCCCAACATTTTTTTATATGTTCTCTGCATCCCCACTCATCGAAACACGGCATTCTGATTAATATCACTGAAAATAACATCACAGTTGCTCAGGGATCAGGTAATGACCAATCATGGCGCAGCCTCAGAAAACAGGTGAGCCGTAATTGGTCGTTACCTGAGCCCGGAGGAATTGTGATGTCATTTTTAGTCGAGACAAAGTGTGACAAAATGGCCGCCCCGCGATGCCTAAAACTGCATGAATTTGGCTGCTTAAATCATATTCCACAAATGCGATATAAATCAGAATGACATGTTTAGACTAGTGAAGGCATATAGAAAATATAATTGAAAATAATATTTTTAGGTTGACTTCCCCTTTAATGTTTGTAATATACGCAGGTGTTAAGCGTATCTGGAAATAAATCGCTTTAAGTAAAGCACATACCATGGAAGTTCTATCCAATAAATTGAGCATGCACAGTTTTCCCAATGAAACCAGATGCTGCTTTTTTTTTTTTAACTTTTCCCCTAAAAGTCCCCGGTTTCCGTCTTGTCATTCCTCTGCTTTTTAACCTGCAAACACCCAATGACATGCGTGCCTGTGTTGTCAGTTCAAAGCACACAAAGAGGTCAGCGAGAGAGTGCGTCACTAGACCACTTGTCACCCAAATGATGACAAATTGGCCGCCTCGCCGCTCGCTTCCCAATCAAGACCAGACCAGTGCAGTCCCTTATGTGCGTGCGTGCGTGCGTGCGTGCGCACTTCCTCTAAATGGAGATGGATGGCACTCAGGTGAGCAGCGGTATGTGTGTCACCTTTTGATACTTTCACGCACTCTTTCAATACTGACGCCTCTATTTTGTGGCATCAATCGGAGGAGAGAGGCTTCTAAATGGCGGTTGCTCCGTTTTGTAGTCCTTGCACTTAGTCACAAGTCATTAGACGCACCGTAGGGGAGCTCGCGGGTGATAAACTGAAACTAAAGCCTAACATAAAAATGTGAACAATGGAACCCTGACTCATTCTTTTCTAGACCAAAAACTCACTTTAACTGGAGGCTGTGCCAAGTTGTTAATTAACCTTGATTTTTTTTTTTCTTTTTTTTTTAAACCCAACAGACGTCTTTTGTCTCATGGGGCTGTATTTTTCTGTCTTTCTTTCTTTCTTTCTCAGGCCACTCGGCTCCAGGTCTTGTTATTTTTCCATGCGTAAAAATTTCACGATGAAATAAAGCAGGCTGCTTGCTGAGTATTTGGCTGCTGTCAGTCAAAAAACTAAATTAGAACTGATCAATGAAAAACCCGTCGGCATTTTTCATTTCAACACGTATGCAGATGTAAAACAGAGCAGCCGAAACACAAATGCAGTAAAAACAACTGAGTCAACTCGCCGCAATCACTCATGACGTGAGTCTTTGCCAGTTGTTTGTCATTTCGTTAATGCAACGTTCGCTCACTTTTCGCAGCTGGTTGGTTCCATAATCCCTCGCGAGAGGAGAGGTTGACTTTTTTGCCCCCATCCTTCTAATCACTTGTTGCAGTCCATAAATGGAACTTTTAAAATGCAAAATGGAGAATAAATTTGTACTTCCGTAGATTCTGGTTAAGGTAAGCCATATTAAGCTAAAAAGACAAACTTTAATGTCATTATTAAGCGGGCGTTTTGTCGTCTGTATGCGCCACAGAAGGCATTGCACTCTCCGCTCAGGTTAATTTCGCACCACAGCCTAAAATCAAGATTCAGCTGTTTACTTTCCGTGTACTTTTTCATGCACTGATCTCCAGCACTCTGTTTTTTGGGCTCACTCCGACTAACCGAACGGCGCCTTTGAACAACTTTTGGAGTTTAGCTTATTTGCCAACGCATCCACGATGAGGCAGCGGACCAAGTCCGATGTTAAAGGTCTTGGTTTTTGCAAAAGAATTTTCCCCTGCAAAAAAAAAAAAAATGTAAAATAACTAAATACAACACTGAAGCGGAAATAACTCAACCACAAATTAGAAAGGGAACACTTGTACAATGATTCACAAAGAAAGGAGCTAATATACGAACAGTATAATGTCATCATTGATACATAAATTGATAAAAATGGTTTACAGATCTGGAACGCACTGAACAAGAGCTTTAATATGAGGTCCGAGTCTAGGTGCTTTGTTTCAAATTGACTTTTGACCTCATTCCAGGCTTACTTAAGGAGAAATTGATCACCCATCAAAATAAGAGTACGAAAAGAAATAGACAAATAAACATCTGGTACATTTTTTTTTTTTTTAAATCACAGCCGTGTCACTTCCTCCAACTGCGCTTATTGTTGCACGCTAAGTGTGTTATTCTCTCGTCTCCATCCTTTGGTCTCATTTCCATTAGGACCTGTTATTTCCTTCGACACACACATCGCAGAGTCAAGTTCCTCCAGATGTGAGGCCTTCGGGGAGTCATGCGCGGTGAAAAAGTGCCGATGTTGCTTTTCCTCCAGATCGCATTCTGTCGCTCACATCTTCTCCCATCATTCACTTGGTTGTTGTCGCCATGTTTTATGAAGCCTCATAGCGCGGACATCAAAAAGAGATTTTTTTTTTAAATGTATTTATTTTTGCTGAAATTGCGGTGGTAAGATCTTCATAACGCTAGCACGCTTGTTTGAAAACAGCCGATTATTCACTTTCCCATTTGGCCCCAGTTGTCCTGAGGGGACTCTTTAACTCTTCACCTTACACGATGTTGCGCATATGGCTCACTTTCCTCTTCGGTTCCGTTTGATGCAGTGCACACTTTATCTGACGCTTCCTGGCCAAGTCGCTGGCTCCATCTGGACGCGGGGCGGATAAGATCTGTGAAAGTCAGCCAAACGCTACATCGACGGGCCGTGAAAGCTAAACAACGAGCTGAAAGAAAGACGCATGGGCTTGAGTGGCACCTCTGTGCGCGTTTCTCACTTCAGGTGACATCTCTTTAACGAGGCGGAGTAACCCAAGCCCGTGCTGATGTGATAGCATTTGTTGTTACAACTCTGGTGATTTGAATGGAACAATAATTGAGAGCTCAAAAAAAGAAAAAAAAAAGCACTAATGAGAAACACATTTGAGGAAATTACAGTCATATGAGAAACAAATGTGACACTTTCAGGCTTGAAAATAACTTGAAATATCCATCAAGTTTCTGTTGCACTTGTCAAATTTCGGCTCATTTGAGCTTAATTGCTAACCAAAACATCAGCGCTGAGCACAAATACAAACTCTCAGCTGAATCAAAGTGTGATGATTTACGCCATGTTGTGAATGCGGCTCATCTGAACTTTGAAGATGAATGAATTAAGAATAATTCCACAATGCCGCGTGCATGTGACGCATCCTTATTCGTGGGGAATAAAATCAATGTTTGATATTGCATGAAAAAGTATATACGGCATGTTTAATGGGTCGGTTGCAATTAAAAAAGAAAATAAATGAACAAAACTCATTTTTTGATTAGATACACGCACTAAATTAGCAAAACTTGAACTAAACATAGGCACATCATTTCATTTAGGATTTGATATCAGTAATGCTCACTGAAAGTTTTTTTCTTTTTAAAGGAACAGTTCAAAACATTTTTTTTGGGGGGGTTTTGCTAAATTGCTCAATCTTTTAAACGTTAACATTAGCACAGATACTAGCGCTAACGTAACACAAAGGCGAGTCAAGCCTGATCAAATCAAAAAGTAAAGTAAGTGTTCCAGTCGCCATGGCAACAATTTACTGTTCTCTCATTGTTGTACTGACACATGTTGGCGCTTTAATCATAACATTGAAAAAGGCAACATTTTAAAACCATTAAAGTGGTTTCAGTCTAAAGACTGTAGGGGTGTTTGGTGCGGGAAAATTTAGCCTTTAATCAACTCATATGGTTTCATTTGCCGTCACTTTCGGGGAAATTAAATTGATTTCAAAGTCAACGTTACGGGATGTTGCGTAAATCTGGTCATGCGCAACAGATTTAAAACGTTTAACTAAAACCTATCAGCACCTTAACCAATTCAATTTTGATTTATTCATTGCAAGAGATGATCATTTCGCTGTGTCTCGTGTTTTGGAAAAGTTGGCAAGGAAGTAATTTATTAATGCCACTCGGGCAACATGTCTTTAATTTAACGGTGCTCACTCACTGAAACAAATGAAGTGGACTTGTCAGCCGGAATGTTATCTCGTGGCATAAAGTTAATCGTGAAGCGACACTTCCTCTTAGAACACAACATATCCAATTGCTTGCTGCAAGAACGCAGCGGGCCGACTTGAAGTGAAGGCTCGCCGCACTGAAAACAGAATGACAGCAAGTGTGAAAGCAAAGAGTGGAGCTGCGCTCGGGGAGTCGCTCTCGTGACACTTGGTGAAGGCCTCGAAGGGCAAAGCGGGGCGACGGGCCCTTTGGGTTCACTGCGGTTTAACTTGACGTTTTACAATCACCTCGCACTACATCTGGAGTATTTGATGCCCGGGGGTTCAGCGGAGGGTCATGTGATCCTTTCCAGCAACCTGAGACAAGCGGCATGGTGTGCGGTGGGGGACTATTATTACAGAAATAATTGAGTCGGAACTTTAAATGAGCTTGCGCTTTAGAGCGCTGCGTGTGTGAGTGTGTAGTGCAAGTCCATTCACGTTAACTGCCGCGTTTTCAAAAACAATGAAAGGGAATATATGACACAATTATTGTATAAGGAAGCAATCAAAAGAGTAAACATTTGGTCTGCCATTAGTCCACATGGACATGGTCCATGTACAGGACTGTATATTGTTTATTTACTGTACAGTAATGCTTTGTTTTTCATGGTTAATGGGGACCGGAAGTAGAGGTTGATTTATTTAAATGACTATTTTTAATTTGAGATTTTATTTTAGGGGCCTCTATTAAACCTTTGCTCTTGTTGCTGCTCCTTTTTCATTGTCTTGTCTCGCCGCTCTCGATTTTGAACACACAAAGAAGAAGCACTGTCGCCGGAAGTAGTCATGTCTAAAATTTCGCTTGACGCAATTACTTGCGATAAAACGCAATGCTTTGAGATAAACTTTAACAAACGCTCATATTTTTATTTGCAGATGTTTCATTGTCCTTGTGCTGAGCGAGCCGTGCTTGCTGGGTGAGGCTGCAAATCAGCTCACGGGATAAATCTCGTGCTCTGATTGGTCGATCTGGCTCTAGGAACCAATCACGCGCCTTGTTTGAGCGCTCATGGGTATGTATAAAACCTTTGCGTCTTACTGCAACATTGCTGCATTTTTATTATTATTTTTTTTTTCAAACATCTGCAAAACACATAAGCTGCGAAAATTGATGAGAGAAGTGGCAAAGGATTACTCTGTATAGTCTCTAAACAATTTCAGTCCTCCAATTATTACAACAAACCAAGCAAAAAGCCCTCTGCAATAATAGATTTCCTGCTGCCCCATCTTTTCATTCTCTCATCAGCTTGGTGACAGGAAGTAATCGCTAACAACTTTCATCACTTTTGCAGTTGTCAACATCACATTGGTAAGAATATCACAAACTACCACGATAGGTCATTTGGAGTTAACCTGCTGCTTCCTATCAGACAGAATGTGCGGTCTATATTATTGCACGGCATAAATCTCATATCTCCCGTCCGAGCGTGGTGCAGTATCCTCTAAAATCCCCACCGAGTGCGAGCGTTCAGTCAAAGAGTCATGAAAAGAGACCATTTATAGAGACCGTTTCAATAGACTTAAAGGGAGGTAGCCAATGAAAACAATGACCCGGCCAGAAGAAATGGGGTTGAAATGCAACTCTAATTCCATTCTTTTGCATGAAGAAAGACTTTAAAAAAAAAATAAATAAAATAAAAGGTACAGAAGCTGTGTGGAAAACTTGCGGCCTGCGAAATTGTGAGCAAGCGACGACGCGGGCACTGACAGACAAAGTATCCCCCGGCACGAAAACCGACTTGACAAGGTGATATGAAAAGTGATTGAGGGAAAGAAGGTATACAAAGCCAAAGTACGAAATAAAAGAAGTTGTGGAGTTTGGCCCATTTGAGCAGTGAGTAACTGGAACACTGGCAACACCAACTGAAGCATGATGGGAAAATGGCCTTTCAGAACGTGATGGATTGTTGAACAGAACATGGTGCTGTTAGCATTTAGAATTACTTGTGAAAAAATTAACACCAGTCTGAGTGTATTCTTCCATTTTACTTCATGCACTGGTCTGACCAAACCAGTGCGATTACTCAATCTTATTGATACAGATACCAAGTAACCGATACCGCAGTACAGACTACTCCGTTACAATATGCCGCATCATGTTATGTGCTCATCGAAAGGCTTTCTCCCACCTACAGGGTCCAAGGTTGAAAGCATTCCATATTTTGATGTATTGAACGGCGAGAGAGTGTGAAATCATCACGAGCATCTGGTGCCGCCAAACATTCCCGTTGGACTCGCAACACATGCACACCTCTTTCGCTGGCTTTTCAAATCTTTTCCAGCAGCCTGAGATGTGACAAATAAGTGCAATTTGAGATTGTTATCAATTTCTCAAATAGCTGACAAACACGTATAGTGGATGATTGTTCTCGGACAGGGGCCCTCCGAGAATAAATGGCCGGGGTGGGGCGGTTGTTGCACGCTTTGGGGGGAAAATTGCCGTCTCCAAAACGCTCACGGAGAGCGATCACCATTAACGGATGAAAGCCGTTCACATGGGAGGCATTGGGACTCATCCGTCACATGGACGAAGATTGACAGAGGGAATGAGCGCGCGGGTGCGTGTGTGGAGTGGGGGCCACAGTTTTGAAAGAAAAAAAAAAAAGTTAATATGGCTTTTGAGAGCCTGTCACACTAAATATGTTGTGGAATATAGCAGCAAAGTCAATTTTTCCAACAAAGCATCCTGTTCTATTTTAAGTCTTTTTTTGGATGTATGCATTGCACAAATATAGCGTGCAATTTATTTGTCAATTGGCATTGCTGCCCCCAGCAGGACTGGAGTGGAACTGACCTGCTGATTTTACCGCACTATTTGTCTGTGATCAGTTGAGGTGCTGTGGATTCACGCTCAACTAATTTGCTGTATAAAGAAGACTGTTGTGGGATGTTAAGCTACATCCATATATGGCCCAACTCCCGGCAGTGTTATTCTGCTCAACACAACACTGGCATTGAGACAGGAGCTCAGAATGTGAAAAAATAAAAAATAAACTGAAAAAAAAAACAAAAACAAAAAAAAACTGATACTAAAACTAATAAAACTACACAATGTTATGTTGTTAAAAAAAATAAAAGTGGTGCCCAGAGTTCAAAGTAAACATGGTGAGGCTGCATTTAGTTGTTATGCTGCACACAAATGGAATAAGATGTCAACCTAACTGCTAGGAAATGCTTTTAACTACAGGTTAAAAATGTTGCATTTTTTTTACCTCAAACCTTTGATTAAGGTCCTCTAAACAATTTAAAATAATTTCTTTTCTACCTTTTAGAAACACACTTTTGGATCTTTACTTTAAAATGTTTAAGTTTTCAGTTAACGTTTTTTAATATTGTCAACGAACATTTTAGTCATTTTTAGAAGCTAGTTTTGTTTTCTCTGCTTTTCCTTTGAGTGTTGTTAAACGTTTATAAAAGCCTGCAGGTTTTGCGTCTTCGCTTGTGTGAAGCACATTGAATTACCTTGTGTATGAAATGTACTATATTATTATATTATGAATTTAAAAAACAAAGCGAAATAAAAAAAAACAAACTACTGTATCTTGAAAAAAATCCCAAATTATTAATAACCCCGTCAATCACCATCACCAAGCGAGAACTGAACCCAGTGCTGCCTTGCACTGACGTCAACCGAGTGAACCGCTACCCCGTCAGTGACTCGTGCGTAAACGTCTGAGTATATACCAGCGAGACTTATTTCACCGTGTGTGCGTGCGCGCATGTGCGCGTGCTTGTCATATATCATTTGAAAGGATGTCAAGGCCCTTCCATATCCAAGAGAACAGCATGAATGGTCATTCAGACCCAGCCAAGAGTATGAAAACAAATCAAAGGCGAGGAAAAGGAGGAGGTGGATTGGGGAGACGATGAAGGATCGGGTCCAGTGCCAAAAGTAACATGGTGGGCTCGTCTGTCCTCCTCACTGTGACGATCACCCCGTGCAAATATTCACTGAATAAGGGTATTTAATTTTTTTTTTTTTGGTCTTTTCAGTGGCGAGGGGCTAGCACTCTATCTCAGCTGCAGAAGATGGAGAGGTGACTCATCCGTGATGTCATTAAAGCTAAAAATGTGTCAATAGGTCTTCATGTCCAAATGACGTAACGCATTTCTTACTTGTATTAATGACTCACTAATTGTGGAGATTCAAATACAAAGTCTAAACATAATACCTCAGAGGAATTCATATATCACCCACAAAAGCAAATTGTTAGGAGAATTGGAAAGGCCCCTGATAAGAAAGTTTCACCACCCTTGCCTGTGATGAAGCAGCGCTTATGCGACGGAATATAAAGCCTTTTTACAATCAAAATAACTCTGAGATAAGATCAGCTATTTGCTCAATGCGTTTCCCAACGGCCAGCTGTTTAGCTAAAAGCAGCAAAGAAAAGACCTTTATCCGTATGGAAACTGCAATAGAGGGTAATGTATGTTTCAAAGCACCGAATAATTACTATTTTTTTCTGGATTCCCACACTTTGTTTTGCTGCTATATTGGGAACCAGGGTGACGTGAGCGCGAGTCTGGCAGCGAGCGCGCTATAATGAGGTGACTTTATGATCATTGACAATTTGCACTCATTGGGTTGAATTTTCAATCCCACAAATTATGAGACGGCCAGAAAACTCAGCTTTGACATATTCTTTACTTGCCATATAAGTGGAGCCGGCCAGCCATAAAGTGGGAGACTATGAAGACGAATGTGGCCGTGACATGTACTCGCAGTGGTTTCAATTAGCTCCAATGTGGCAGCTAATCAGTGTTGTAAAACCGTTTTTTTTTTTTTTTCCCCTTCACTTTGCAAGCTTCAAGGAGAGTCCATTTGGCGCTGATGTAGTTCCTTGGGAAACGTTACAATGCAGTACTTATTAGTAGAAAATATGGAACATCAGTAGTTTATTTGCCTTTGGATTTGGAGCCAATATGAGGCAAAGGTAATACAAATTGAATTATCCAGCCATTTTCCATTAGAATTGTTTGACTTTAGAGGTAACACGACTTCCTTTATGAACAACTACAAAGCATATCAGACATTAACTCGTGAACCGCGTCCAATGTCTCAGTTTCCAAGCAAGAGTATCTGATACTTGGTTATTTAAAATCCAGGCCACAGCAGTGAAACTAATTCAGTATGAATGTAAACCTGTGGCTGATAAAACGGACAAATAGAGTCTTCGGCGATGCTACTTTGTATGTTTTGGAGCTAGACTATTCGAAGAAACACGCAAACACCACCAAGGAAAAGAGATTTGAACCCAGAACTTCAGAACTATGAGGCAGATAAATTAGCCACGATTCCAGCTACTTTCACGAAGGAAAGTACACACATGGCTTAGTCCTGAGTCGATTTTTTTTCACACACCATTTCTGATGGAATTGCAAATTCTAATTTTGGTGCCTGCAATTTCCTACTTAATCCGCCTTCTTTTTTTTTTTTTTAAATGCCCAATGACCACAAACCATCACGAAATAACGACCCACCCTGGTGGAAAGGCCAGCTGCGCGTACGTGGGCGTGGTGATCTATTTATGCGTGGGCACCCTTAAAGCCCACATCACTACAGCGTGAGAGCAGTAAAACTAGTTGGGCTGTCACCTTCTGTCATCCGGCAGCAGAACCGCATGCATCCTGACCCAACTCTCCTCCCACCACGAGAACAGCTGCACGCTGCCCGATGTGGAATGTCTTGATAACATTCGGTTAGCGCGCGAAGGAATACGCATCACGTCTCATTTTTTAATTTCTATGGAATATTTCACCACAAAGGCCGTTATGACAAAGTGGCTCGTCTACGCGTTACGCCTGTTGGCGATTCTGGAGCCGGCTTGGAGTAAAACGGTACCGGAGGATGCGCGTCAAATCGCGTCGGTGCGGCGCGTCTTTACGCATCCGAGCTCCGGAAGGGACGCGGTGACCAGCAGCATGTTTAAAGTCTACGAGAGCTACAGCAAAGATCCGCTCAGCCACAAACAGGGAAACACAGTGAGGAGCTTCTCAGCTGTCCCGAGTGAGTCACGTACACGCGCACGCACTAAACAGACGCGCGCATTAAGTTTAAATATCGAAAGGAACGTTAAAGTATCACTGACTCATTCGTTTTATATTTCACTGTATGTATTTTGGGCATATTTGTAGACCAATTATTATTGTTGAGCAATTATTCCATAATGAGGATTTGAATCGGAATTTTAAATATCCACAGAATCATAGACAGATTTCAAGCGACATTGCATTATGACCATAATAAAGACAAGCCATATTGGAAATGAACAGTTGCATATTGGGATTTTTTTCATTTATTATTATTTACATGTGCAACCCAACAAGGTCCAGATATCAATGATTTAGAACTGCACTGCATCAAACCAAGTAGTTTTTTCTTACATTATTCAATGAGAAGTGATACTAGAAAAGAGTATAGTTCTAAACCACTGCAAACTGCAACCACATAAAAAAGAAAAATCACATTTTAATTCAATTAACCTTTTATCACCATCTCCGCACAAACGTTCGTGACGGAAGGCTTGTTCGATTCCATCCTTGTCAGTGTTGCGACAGGTTTGTAAATTGGGGTCTTTTGACTTCCCCAGTAGCTGTAAAAGTCCAAGGTGTTAGACAAGAGGCTATTATCACACCCAGACAAAGCCCATAAGTATTTCCATATGCTATTACCACACCATTGCGCGTATCCAATGTTTGTTTTCTGGGCTGTGCGTGGTGGAAGTACTCACTTGAAAAGTAAAGTGAGCGAGTGGTAATCTAAGAAGAGATTTTTTTCTTTTTTTTTTTTTTGTCACGCGGGATACAACCACTGTACCTTGTTTGATTTTTCTATGATTTAGCTTATATCACTCAAATATGTACAGCGTTAGTAGTCGATATATTGGACGTTATCATTACTATCAAGCAAACATTCCAGTCAGAGACTCCAACTAAAAGGCTCCAAGGGCAACAGTCAGTGTGGAATGATCTTCTCCCGTAAGAACAGAATTCCCAAACGGTGGTGCGCACACCTCTGGGGGTGCACAAGTGTGATTATATATCTTTTATAACAATCAACTTTTATTGAACCAACCCACCATGGTGACAGGTTACAACCATGTTTTATTACCACTGCATTTTAAAAGCAACAATTGCCATAGAGAGAGCTGATTTAAAAAAATAATAATTTGTCTCCCACCCAATCCAAATGATGTGCAGTATTCAAAATGAATGACTGTGGATATAAATCATTAAAATATTATTTCAACTTAAAAATGTCTTTTATAACCCCCTTTTGACACCTTAAAAACTCTCGTGTGAACTTGCAAATGCATGGAAAGTTCCTGTCTGACGTTCAACTCCCTTCTAAGGATGTGTGACAGTTTCTCTATAGGGTTGAGGTCAGGGGATGGTGAATGATGGAGACAAAGTGCATAACGAAAAAAAAAAACATTTCATGTGTTGTCCTGTTTCGTTCATTCTTCTTTTGTTTCACATTCCCTAGGAGTGTTGCATGGAAAAGAAATCTTCCAGTTCAACCTCTCCTCCATCCAAGACTCGGAGGTCATTCTCTCTGCCTCCTTTCACTTCTTCAACAAGCGCCAACACACGCAGCCATGGCGCTACCGGAGATCTCGCCGTCCATCCGCCGCCACCCACCATCAACATCCTGCTGCCCTGCAGATTCTCTTCCGCGGGTTGAAGGCAAACACTGCCTCTACAACGCTGCTGGGAAATGTCACCTTAAGCTCCTTGAAGAAAGGGGCGTGGCAATCGAGGGATGTTACGACTTTAATCAAGCAAGCCAGAGAAGACCTTGTCACGGTGGAGATCAACTTGTTGACAAGGGCAAATCAGCAGCAGAGAAGCCTTAACAACCAGGAGCGCCTCTTTGACGAAAACATGCCTTATCTAATTCTCTACGCCGACGATCGAGCCATAGACGACGAGCCCAACAGCGTGGCCGCAACCCTGCAGAGGTACGGACCCTTCCCCGTGGGGGAGGATCCGTCCACCTCATCCTCAAGAATCCGGAGAGAGCTCCAGCGGCAGATCCAAACCAACGACATTCCAGAGGTGCAGTTCAACGCTCTTAAGAATCACGAACTGTGGCAGAGCACCTATTTTCCGGCCAAATCTAAGAGCAAACCAGGAAGGAAGCAGAACCACGAGGGCAGGGAGGTGCTGAGTTTTGATGAGAGGACAATGAAGAAGGCCCGCAGGAGACAAATGAGCGAGCCCCGGGTTTGCGCAAGACGCTACCTCAGGGTGGACTTTGCCGACATAGGATGGAGCGAATGGGTTTTAGCACCCAAGTCATTCGACGCCTACTACTGCGCGGGTTCTTGTGGATTCCCCATCCCGAAGGTGAGTGAGGAAAACACATTGAATGAATTCAGCAACGCAATACGACGGAAAATGTAAAGCGTAACAATACGATCGAGGAAGTAAACTAAAATTCCCAAATGACTTTTTGACCTTCCTTCTTCTGCACAGCCAAACAGTAATACTGAAATAAATAAAAATGCATGTACAAAAATGTTAAAATTTTTAAAATAAACCCCAAGAGAGAAAAACTAGTTATGTTCACATCCACCGTTTTTAGACCAATACCAGAGGGCGTTTTCACTTTTTGAATACTCATGATACATCTACTTTTGATATATAAAATTTAACACAATGACAAAAAAAATTTAAACCTAGATAATTCACTGATGTGTCAACCGGCAACTACTGCAAAGGAGGACTCAACGTCAGGGTTTTTTTTTTTTTTTGCCTTAAGTATCGGTGGCAGGTATCGGCAGCCTCCATGAGGACCAAATACCGAAATATGAGCCCACTATCGGCTCAATACCAATGCCAGGTAGCGGTACAAAAATGAAGGCCATTTTCATTCGAAATGTATTTAATCTTAAAAAGTTAAAACTTAATTTCAGTTAGTGGTTGTTGGCTGCAACTGCTCTGCAAACTTATAAAGCAAAAGTCTTCTTGAAATGGATGGATGGAATATTATGCAGATGTGAAGACGACAAAAGTCCTGCAGATTTAATGTCGCATCACGTCTCCCATCACACATCCAATCCTAACCCATTTGTTCTATTCCTCAAGGTGGTACGCCCATCTAACCACGCCACCATCCAGAGCATCGTCCGGGCTGTGGGAATTGTGCCAGGTGTTCCGGAACCGTGCTGCGTGCCAGAAAAAATGAGTCCCCTCAGCGTGCTCTTCCTGGACCCGGACAGAAATATGGTGCTCAAGGTTTATCCAGGAATGTCTGTGGATACCTGCGCTTGCCGGTAGGAGCCAATGGAGCCCTTTGGCGAGGTGACGATTCATGGTGCAGTCAAGACTAAAAAAAAAACTCAGGCTTTTCCTTGCATTTTATTTTTTAAACTACAATCTCTTTTTCCAAGCAACCTTGAAGGACTCTCTTCAGAGAGCCTCGGACAGCTGAAATAGACTGAAATAAGTGAACTCACTAATACTTGCAAAAAAAAACAAAAAACAAAAAAAGGGTATTATGTCATTTTAAAATATCCCTTCTAGCTGCAAGAGTATGCTTCGCGATGCATGAGAATTAACGTTGTTTATATGTTGTAAATAATGTATTTTCTTCTCTTTTTTTAATCATTGCTATATAGAAAGTAACCGGAGAGCAGTTTTTCAGTCAGGTTACATAGGAAATCCTGTCTAATGCTGCCTCCTGCTGTTCATTTTTGGAACACTGCAGGCAATGGCACTCACAGTGCAGTAGCTCGAATACGATATTTGTGTACATTTTGTGGTATGTAAAGTTAGTGGAATGAAATGCAAATGTAACCTATTCAATTTTTACATTCTGAGATATTAATAACTATACACTTAATGTGGCAGATGCGTCCCAAGTAAATTACTGCTCATTGGCATGTATGCAGCCATACTTGGATTGCAATGATGTATTTTATTACATTTTTCGCATTTATCTGCCTGTAATAAATTGCATGATAATGTTTTGTTTTGACAACAATGGCGCTCATTACTGTTTTCCTTACTGAGAATTATAATGCATTCAATTCAGTTATTCATATATGACAAACATGACATTTTAGTGGAGATCATGACATTTATTTAATTAATTTTTTTATTTTGACACTCATATTCACACCGATGGACAATCTGTTCGCAAAACAGTAAGCCACGGAATTTAAGCCAATCCCCAGTCGTAGCAGTTTCTTAACCAAATGATAGCAAACCAATTTTTTTTCCTCGCTTGGATTTCCCTGCTGTGTTTGCTTCCCTTGTGCATGCCTCCATTATTTAGTGATTAGATCATTAACTTCCATCACTTTCCTGACTCCAGCGGGAACCTCTAAAAGCATGAATGGGCCTCACTGGAAGTGATTTGACAAAAACGCGGCATGGGATTGTGGCATGAAAGACAGGAATTTCAAGATAGGCCCGCCTTGGGCCAATGTCCCCTGACGCATTGGCTTGGGTTTTGGGTGCAAATCCCCCCTCCCCACTCCCACCAGAACCTGCTGTCCCGTCTTCCATCTTCATGACGCACAGAGTTTTGTGATGGGGGCAACACACACAAATAGTGTGAAATGTTCTCATGTCAATCAATAGCCTACCAGCGTCCAACTTGCACTTGTCATGTGAATCATGTTTAGTTTGTTTGAAGAAAAACAAGGGCTTAGTCATTAAACAGAGGCATTTTTAAACATGATTATGTTCATGTGGTGACTCAGTGTCAGATAAATGATGGATTCCTTTGGTCAAAAACAGACAAAAGGGTCAGTATGTGATATATGAGTAAAATATGTAAATTTAAATCATTGAGGGAGTCTGGAATTGACGGCTCAGTCCACTGGCTGATAACATAATATAATTCCTAAATATAAATTTTTGACATTTATGGTAACGATGTTTGCTAGCACAACAAAGCAAGCACGTTTTTGGCTCCAAAACAATTAGCTGAGTTGTTTTTATTAATATCTTTAAGTCAAAGAATCAAAACAAGGGATATATTTTCTTAACTCTCCATTTTCTTTGTGGAATGCAGGAAAGCAAAATAGTTTGTTGAATTGGCCAACTTCAAATTTCTAATCGATGCTTGTAATTTAGAATTGACCCAATCCTTTTTTTTTGGAGGGGGGGGGCTAAAAGCATCTCTTCAACTCACTTAAACATAGTTTTGAGGCACCAAGATGACACTAGATGGCGCCAAAGTAGAGCAAAAAGAATACAGTAAATAGTTGAGTTTTCCATTGAATAATGGAGGACAGGTTAAAAAAAAATGTCAATTTGCAAATGCCAAATGCATTATGTGACGGCTCACTTACTATCTGGCTTCCAAGTAGTGAAAATGGCAACTCGGGCCCTAAAGAATGCAGTTTGTGTTTCTTTTAATAGACTTTTTCTTTGTTATTGTTCCCGTTGGCCTTGACACTTTCACCCTGTGTGCAAGTTCCAGGACCACACTCATTATCACCGTCAAGTGTTTACACTGTCTTCATTAGTGGCCAGCCCTCCAGTGATAACGAAGCTTAAAAGAAGCCATCAATGGCCGTGATAAGAATGGCCGTGCTACTATTTTGGTCAACTCTAGTCCCCCCTGTATTTACGCTTGGGCGCATGGGAGTGGACATCACTGCGATGGTCCTCTCACTGGGACTCTCCTTTGTCCAACTGTGCCGTCACAAAAGCTAGCGAGTTTCTTTGCTTGAAAATGCACAACTCCAGGAGGTTCTTGTTCCAGGTGTGTTTGAGTCTGGTGCTTTCCATAGGCTCTTGCACCTGCAAGCCGCTGGGCAATGACATCCACGGCAACAACGACCTTGAGCGATCTTACTCCGAGCGCTCCACGCAGGAGGATCTTATTGAGGAGGAAGACAAAGACTCCAGGATGGCGAATCTCCTCGGAAGCATCAAAGAAGACTTCCTGAGGAAACTCAACCTTTCGGATGTACCTCAGGAGCAGGCAAAAATGGACCCGCCTCAGTTCATGATGGAGCTCTACAACAAGTATGCGTCGGACAGCACGGCGATCCCTGAGTCCGATGTTATTCGCAGCTTCAGTGTCCAAGGTACGGTGGGAAAACTCGAGTAAAAAACCAAATTGCAACACTTGCAGCAAAAATAGAAGTCAACATTTGTAGTTGTCCCAAGCACGAATAAAGGATGGTGGGGGAAATTTAAAAGATGTGAATTACAATGACGATAGAAAGTCTACACACCCCTGTTCAACGCCAATGTTTTTGTGACGGACCAAGATAAACCGCCATTACGACTTGACGGTTTTATGCTATTCCTGAAAATTATTTCAAACTGTTCATAATTCCCTCCACCTTGTCCAAAATTGATTTATCTGAAGAAATACAGCCCGAAATTGCGATGCTGCCGCCCACCACGCTTCACTGAGTAACAGTACAGACGTAGTTGATATTAAGAAATGGCAATTTAAATATAGAATATACATTATCTATCCCACTTGGTTTCTTACCAAGAAGTCATAGATGTATTTTAGAACAGTTATGAAAAAAGAATAATATTGTCTTCTTTTATTTATTATTTTTCACTAATATGTGGTTTGCTAGTTCACTAGCACAAAGTACCAGGATGTACGGTGTCGTTTGAAATGTTCCATGCATTTCTTTCAGGATTTATTAAAGTTTCCCCAATAAATTAAATGCACTATGCTTGGCATTCAAATTGAAGACCGGGAACCCCTAAAATTCTAAGATATACCATTCATCAGCATGCGCCAACCCGCCACATGTTTAGCGATGACTCTTCTGATCAGTCCGTATCTCCCTCTCACCCTCTCAGAAATCACACATTCTGTGACCAACAGCCCAAAGTCAAGACACAGGCTGCTGTTCAACATCAGTATACCCAGCCATGAAAAGGTCATCACAGCTGAATTACAACTCTTCTTCCTCCCGGATGCCAGGTCAAGGGTGACCTCCCACAGTTTCACAGCCTCCGTCAATGTCTACAAAACGGATTACGCCGGTTTGAAATCCAACCCGCAGCTTCTGGCTTGCAAAGAGTTGACAGGTTCTCAGAGCATGAGGATGACGTTGGACGTCACCGCAGCCGTACAGGACGGCCGTGGAATAACCGGATTTGATGTGGTGGTGGATGGGAACGACTGTGACGACGATGGAGGCGGGTGGAGCTTGAGCCTTTCGGTGGGTGATAACACCTCCGCCGCTTTGATCGTCTTCTCCGATGACCACGGCAGCAAGAGGTGGGAGGCCACGAAAGAACTCCGAGAGATGATCCTCCACGAAGAAGAAACAATCTTCCACTCAGAAGCCAACTGGAACAGCGACGATCATCGCAACAACCAGATTCCCGGAGCTCAGCATAGTCGCAAGAGGAGAAAGGCGGAGCGGGAATACTGCAGGCGAACGTCCCTCAGGGTCAACTTCAGAGACATCGGCTGGGACAGCTGGATCGTGGCACCCCCGGAATACGACGCGTTTGAATGTCGAGGGTTGTGTTACCACCCATTGACAGACGAATTCAGCCCATCCAAGCACGCCCTCATCCAGACGCTGATGAACATCCGGAACCCCAAGAAGGCCAACATGGCGTGCTGCGTCCCCACTAAACTGGACCCCATCACCGTCATGTATCAGGAGAACGGACTCGTCACGATCAGATACTTGTATGAGGAGATGAAGGTGGCAGAGTGTGGATGCAGGTAGTCAGAAAGAACACGACTATTACAGTACATCTGTTGTTATTATTAGAACCGGATTTATGGCATCCTGCTATTTTTTTGACTAAATGTAAATCTGTACATTTGTAATTTCAATTAACAGTTTGCTACTATGGGATCATAATATACGGAATGTGTTTAGTCGTCAATCATTATTGGCACTTATAGGACCTGGCCAAGTAAAAGTTACTGTATATAGTGCTATATAGTACATCCGTTTCTTTAACGATATCAGAAATGATGCAGGATATTTTATAATTCATTTTTTATAACAGTACAAAATGAACTGTGCATAATTAATCACCTTAAAAAGACTAAAAACGGTCACATTTTGACACACCCCGAAAATAAAAAAGGATTGGGTTAAAATTGAGAACTTCTAATGTGTTAATCGATCCGGGCTGTCCAAGTATGTGCAAGCATTAAATAAATTAAAAATCTCGGAGTATCACTTGTGGTCTATGAAAAAGATTGAGATGACAGTATCTATTTTTAATGTTTTGAAGCAGGCCCGTCCACCGAGTAACTTAAAATGAAAGTACATAGGGGGGGGCTTGGATGATGAGTGAAATGCTGACGACTCCCTGGATTGGTCACCAGAAAAATGATTGGTAATGAGTGGAAAATATTGATCCCATGTCAGCCACCAACGTGAACCACTAAACCAAATGCAGCAGACAGAAATCCTACAGTAAAAATATTTTAAAAAATAATTAAAAAAATATTGACTGCGTGAACCAGCACAGAGGCCAAATTGAAAACATACCAATTAACTCTTGTTTATTAAATGAGTTAAATCTCTCAGAGGGCTAAAAATCTTAACAGATTAGCGACTGTGACGGCTAGCATTCTTCACCTACTGAGACGTTAATGAACTAAAAAGATTAGCCAAGGTCTGAGAGTAGGCTTGCCAGTAAAAAAATGTGTGCATACTTATCCTTGAATGTTTTAAGGTTCAGGCTAATGTGAGAATATGCGCGGAATTGATGTGAACATTGAGGTCTCATCTCATTTGTGTTTTGGTATTTTGTACATAGAGGCACGATAGAACGCAAGAAATGTCCCATGAAATCGCTTTACATACAAATGTGTTAGGAAAGAAAGTCAAAAGTTATGGTGAGATTAGAAGCATTTGGATAAAGATTGTAGTTGCATAAACCACAAACGTGTATGAATCGATAGCTCGGAGGTCCTCAGCCGAACCCAAACTAAGTTCGATAAACTCCGTAGACTGAAATAAAAAGTTCCGATCGACATAAATTTATTTTTAATTCCACCGTGAGAAGAACAAGTGATTAAAAGTAGCTAGGCCACGTGTCTACCCAGACAGGACCACTTAACTGTACCAAAGTCCACCGCCGCAGTGAGCTTTCATAATACGGTCATATTAAAGTATGATCAGGCTTTTGAGCATATTTGAGTGCTTAAAAGTGTGCACTTATGCGGATTTTTTTGTGCATTTACTACAAGGAACATTGACAGTCACTTGATTGCTGTTTTATCTCACCCCAAAGATGTTTTGATCGCGGTAGAAAATGGTTAGACTGAATAATGTCTTGTCAAAAATTAATAAGATACATAAGTAGGGTAAAAAAACAATTTTATAATTTTCTATCTTTATCGTTTAATCTTATGTATTTGTCTGAGTTAAGGCTAATTGGATGTGGATATAATTGTTATAACTTTTGCAAAGTGATTGCAATTTTTGTATAAGTAAAAAAATAATAATAATTCCATACATTGGGTCAAAAATGAGTAAGAACTTTCTCTAGATTATTTTTTTAAACTGATTTTTATCAACTATGACAAGTCAAGTAGATATTTGCTGTTGATCCACACATAAAAACAAATCCTTTACAATAGCAACATATTGCTTTTGCATTTGTCACTAATATTATAATTAATATGCATTATTCAGTTGTTTTTTTTTGTGTTCTGTTGTACTTGTGACCAGCAGAGGGGGACACAGCACCAAAAAAAAACGAAAAAAAAAAAACAACAAGCATGGCTCCTCATACTAGTTGGTAAATATGTACAGAACTGATAATGAATCAAAGATTGGAAATATTTCTATTATTTAGGATGAAAGCTATTCCAGAAATATTCAAAGTAAATCATTTTCCAGAGATGTCCTCGCTTTTCATATGTGAACTGTCTGATAAACAACTCAAATGGCAGTGCTCATTTGGCATAGCTGCTCAAAACACCTTGTTTAAATTTACATAGAGTATCTTTAGAAATGCTTCCCGGTTTCTACGCCCACTTGGCGAGCGTGTTATTGCCTTACAAAAGGTGTAATACGATTAAAGGTTTATTGTGGGTTAAATCCTCTTACGAGCGTGTTAACAGAATCCGTGCAGCCATAACAGAGGCATTTGACAAAGAACCTCATCGCAAGCAGAGGTCCGTTCACCGGCTGCACTCGTCTTCGGTGCGGCGAAGTTAGCAAACATGGCAAAGGTACTATTGGTGGTCCCGTTTCTTGTCATTTTAGGAAACGTCGCGTTCATCCAGGCCGCGTTTCCTCCGAGCCTCATCGTCGATATGGTCAAGATCGTCTTGGACAATTATTGCTCGCCAGAGAAGATGGCCGGGCTGAAGGAAGCCATCGCAGCAGCCAGCAGCAATACAGAGGTCCTCAATATTCCAGATGGTGAGTCTTTGTCTCGAGTCCTCAGCGCTGGACTCCAGACCACAATCAATGACCCACGCTTGAAGATAGCCTACAAGCCAGACTTTGTCCCGGTAGTCGCCCCGCAAATGCCGGCCCTGCCCCCCGAACAACTCGTCGCCATGCTCCAGAACGCCATTGAGCTGGACATTTTGGAGGGCAACATCGGGTACATGAGGATCGATCACATCCTCGGGGAGGCGGCTGCAGACAAGATCGGCCACATGCTGGTAGACTTAGTCTGGAACAAAGTCCTGCCTACTTCAGCTCTCATCTTTGATTTGCGCTTCACCATCAGCGGGGACGTCACGGGACTCTCTTATATCGTTTCGTACTTCACCGCAGCCGAGTCTGTGATTCACATCGACAGTGTGTATGACCGTCCTTCAAACACCACCACGAAGCTGCTGTCGATGCCCACGCTGTTGGGCGAGAGATACGGCACGAGCAAACCTCTCATCATCCTCACAAGCAAGAACACCAAGGGCATAGCTGAAGATGTCGCGTACTGCCTTCAGAACCTGAAGAGGGCCATCGTTATTGGGGAGAAAACCGCCGGGGGCTCGCTAAAGGTAGATCAATTTAAAGTGGGCGACACAGACTTCTATGTGACTCTGCCCACCGCAAAGTCCATCAACCCCATCACTGGTTCGACATGGGAGCAAACAGGCGTCACCCCTGATGTTAAAGTCAATGCGGAGGACGCCCTTGCTACAGCCATCAAGATAGCTCAACTCCGCGTCCAGGTGCCTGCGATCATTGAGGGCTCGGCGGCCTTGATTGCCGACAACTATGCCTTTGAGGAGACCGGTGCGGATGTTGCAACAAAGCTGAAAGGGCTCCTTGAGAATGGCGACTACAACATGATTGTCTCTCAGAGCGACCTTGAAGACAAACTGTCTGCAGATCTGAAGACCCTATCTGGAGACAAGAGTCTGAAGACCACCAGCAAGCCCCCAGTCCTGCCACCCATTGTAAGACCCCAAAGCACTGGCTGATTATTGTTGTCGTAGTCATATCTCCTAAAAGTATCACTTCTCTGTCTCCTCAGAACTATACTCCAGAGATGTACATTGACCTCATCAAAGTCTCCTTCCACACGGACATTTTCGAGAACAACATCGGCTACCTGCGTTTTGACATATTCGGAGACTTCGAGGAGGTCAAGGCCATTGCCCAAATTATTGTGGAGCACGTTTGGAGCAAAGTGGTCAACACTAACGCAATGATCATTGACCTCAGGTGGGCACTTTTTGGCCAAGCAATCATTTCTGTTCACTAGTTCAATAGTTTCACTCCTGGTATAGGCTCCAAAAACAAAGGATGATTAATGCCGGGAGCACAACTAAAGCCTGCTAGATTAGATTTTCAAAACCACTTGTAAGAATGATTAGATAAAACCATTTTGTCTTATTGTGTGTCAGACAACCTGTGATAACATTTCACTGAATCATATTTCCCTTATGATCTCTAACGGCATTTGCAGGAACAACCTCGGTGGGCCTACAACAGCAATTGCCGGTTTCTGCTCTTACTTCTTTGACGCCAACCAGGAGATTGTACTGGACAAGCTGACAGACAGACAGTCTGGCACCACCTCAGAACTCCAGACACTGCCTGAACTCACGGGTAATTGGATCTGGCATCGGGCCATTGCCTTTTAATGCTGCTCTGTGATACAGTACTGCGAATCTGGATTCTTGACTTCAGCAGTAAAATCTACCCATTTTTAGCCATATCAGGGGGCGGCCACTTTGTCACTTCTGTCCACTGAAAATGACATCACAGTTGCTCAGCGCTCTGATAATGACCAATCATGGCAAGGCTTCAGAAAACAAGTGACCTGAGATTGGACATTACCAGAGCAACTGTGATGTCATTTTCAGTACATAGAAAGTGACAAAATGGCCGCCCCCAAATATGGCATATTTTGCTGCTTAACTCATATTCCATAAACACGATATTAATCAGACTATCAGACTTATTTAGAGTAGGAAAGGGGCATACATCATATTTTTGTAAAAATTAAAAAAATAAATAAAAAAATTGAGTTGACTTCCCCTTTAAGTGAGAAAGTACAGACTCCAAAATGTACCTCGTATTTAGGTAGAAGAGTTAGAGTTTTAACAACTTCCCGTTTGTTTCAGGTACAAGATACGGGTCCAAGAAGAATTTGCTCATCCTGACCAGTGGAGCAACAGCCGGTGCCGCAGAGGAATTCGTCTTCATCATGAAGAGGCTCGGTCGTGCTATGATAGTGGGAGAGCCCACTTTCGGAGGATCCCACCCGCCCAAGACCTTCCAAGTTGGTGCTAGCGACATCTTCCTAAGCATCCCCACAGTCCACTCTGATGCTACCTTGGCGCCGGCCTGGGAGAGAAGCGGCATCGCACCTCACATACCCGTCTCAGCGGCGGCGGCCCTTGAAACGGCTAAGGGCATTTTAAACAAGCACTTGGGCGGTCAGAAATGAATCGCGAGACAATAAAAGGTCCACTTATGTGTCGACAAAATTGTTGGCTCTAGACTTGTTCAGAGAGAGTACTATATCGTTTTTAGCAATGTTTTAAAACAGTATTTGACGACAGTTTTTATTTCATTATATCCAACACAGACTCAAGTTGACATTGATGCTGGTACGGATACTTGAAATTGGAAAAATAAACCCTTAATCAACTTTCATATTTGTGATGTTGAAAACACTGAATGTCCACTTTGACCGTTCTGAAATGTATTTGATGAAAACCTTCTTGGGCCTCTGTTCCTGTGGCAAGACTAAATAAAATAAAAAAAAAAATACTAATCAAACGTGTGTTGGCTGGTCACTTTAAGAGATGGTCCCATTTTTAACTTCTTAACTTAAATCAGATACAGTGCTTTTTGTTGCCTTCGACATTAACATAACATCTGGAGATGTCATTGTAGCACAAAATAGAATCATTTATTGTCAGAGCACATGTACGACCCTTCTCACTGCATGGTAAAAAAAAAAAAGATATAAATAAATGTAGAATGATATAGAAAAAAAATATATATATATATATACTTTATGATGATGATTTCAGTCTAACATTTTCTCATTGACGCGTTGCAGGGTAAAACCCAATTAAAAATTACAATAACATTTTGTAATCATTGACAGCAAAAACTCAGGAAATAATCGGCATTAAATATGGAATCCATATGAAAAAGAGTCCAGGTGCATTTGACTGAATTCTGTGTGGACGTTTTTGTTTACAATCGTCATCGTATTTGCATCATTTACTTGCTGCTCAATGTTTTCGAACTTGAAGAGCACCGTCTGCTGGATCTGGTCGTGCCCCGAATATAAAATGGACCTCCAGTTTCTAACCACCACCCACTTACCGAGTTCCCATACCATGCGTGATGTTTATCTGTGTGTTGTTTTTAATCCCACGTGGACGCTTGAGATCCCGGCTGGGAATCCTCAACCTATTCCTCTCTGTACTTCTTCCCCAAGTTTGACATGGGAGGAGCAAAATGGGATGTTGACCCATTTTCTCTCCTCTCCCTCGCTCTCTCCTCAAGATGAAATATGAAACCCGGTCCATTTGAGTCCAGCTTGTCCCACGGGTTCCCAGATCTTCCAGTGCCAACAACGCTCCGCTTCTTCACCTTTTTTTTTTTTTGCCCCACTTTCAACATGTTTTGACTCCCTGACAGGAAACTTTCCCCCCCATTTTTAATCGTTTTCACAAAGACACAGTGCACACCTTTTTGCATCCCTTTTATTTTAAAGCTGACTGGTGGGATGTGAGAACGCTTTGTGTACCAGTGTGGTTTTTTTTTTAACAAGCCGCCGCAAAGGAACTACTTTTTTTTTTTCTCTCCGCAAACAAAGAAGAAATGGTACCAAGATTATTGTGGAGTATGTCGCTCGCTCTGCTTTTGTTTGGATTATTTTTGCTCACTTCATCGTCAGCCAGAGCAGAACCGGCGATGCAGGATGAAGAGGAGGAAGAAGAAAGTTCTTGTCAAGGCGCTTTTGACCTCTATTTTGTGCTTGACAAGTAAGTTTTGGTCATTTTTTTTTTTTGTTAATTCAGCTCAGTTTGTAAGATGACGATCGTGGCATGAGTTTTAATGTGCATCTCTACATCCATGCGCACGGGGGTGACGCAGCAGAGGAGGAGGTCTTGTGGTTTGCTGAATCAGCAGAAAGCGGCGCGACTATTTGGATGACACAGTCATGTTCTCTGTAGCCCAATCTAGAATTCACACATTCACTGTTACTAAACAAAAATGTATGGAGAAGAGTCGTCTCGACTGACATATCCCGGCTTCTTTTTTTTTTTCTTTTTTTTCTAGTTTGCAAAGCGAATGCTCAGCCATCACTCTGTCATTAACGCTTCTGTACTCCCACATTGGAAAAATGTTGTGGTTTAGTGACATCTCGGCACTGCACTTCAACAGCGTGGTTCAGACTGCCAGTGAAGAAAATTAAATGGCGAAAAAAAAAAAAAACTTTTGGGGGACTTTACAGCTCATAAAAAGAGAATTATGGCACTGTAAATTAGAATAAAGTATATAAAGAATAATTATTGCAAAGTCCACAATAATGGCACGTCAACACATACAGTCAACTTGACTTAATAAAAATAAATAAAAATAAATCCTAAACTTGGATTTAATCAACATCACCTTTATCCAGCTACCTGTTCACTATCACCTCTCCCTCTCTATTCAAAAACGTGGCATCTGAATTAAGGGTGTGTAGACTTATTCTTCATCCATCTATCAACCCATTCTATCAATCAGCTTTCCATTTATGCACATGCATTGGTCCACTTAGCCATCCAAGAGTAAACGCTCACACTATTCCATCCATTATTTCAACAATTCCCTCATCTATTTATCTATCCACTGAAGAAACTGGTACAAATGATCACTTATACGAAGAGAATTGCCACTGAAGGGTGAACAAATGGAAACAACACAATGGTTGTCGTGTACGGTTGTGACATTCGAGGACCACCGTGGACATCAGCTGTTCGCTTTGCAAAATATGAAATGCTCAACTGCACACTGTTCAAATCCTGTTGACTCGCCCTCAAAAATTTTACTGTACGGTTGCCAGCAAGTAAACTGGACACCGCGCTTGAAGAGTAAACATCTCCGTCGTCGCAGAATAAACAAAACAGTTTAGTAAATATTGCATCTTAATGTCGTAAACAACTGGACTTCTGCTTTTAGTTTCGAAGTACTTCCAGTCAAAGCGTATTTTTAGGTAACTCGCGGACTCAAAATGTAACAAAATATTTTCACATGATGGACGGCGTTGGACTTGATTAAACGATATATAGAAATCACATTTTGTAACTTTTTTTTAAAAATCCAATACAGTTTAATATAACAAAGGAAGTAGATATGGCGGCTATTTTTCAGTGCTCAAAATACATTTGCACACAAACAACAGCACAGATCTCATATTTTATCTCTGTTCAAATGTAATATGCATTATTGTAAAGAGTCGAACCGGGTGATCATTCACTATAACATATCAATCCATTTAATGATCTATTTAGTCAAGACAACGCATGAAAGACTATGGATGTGTGTCTGGAAAAAACCTGGTGTTAACTTGAACAAAACGTAGAGCAGCAAATCACCAAAGATCTGTTTTGGACATTTTCCTGACATAATGTCTCAAAGCATCGGGCGAATGTCTTTACCAGGAATATACAATCTTCTAACCACACAGATTTATGTTTGACGTGCAGCGCCCACAAGCATCTGCTCCACAACTCGAATTAAAAGCTAAAACACGAGGGCTGCTGTCCAGATGTGGGGGTCATTGTTGACTTGCTTTGTTGCCCAAAACACAGACACATGCTAAGAATAACGGGAATATAGGCCGCTGCTATTGTTAGTTCTCGTCCCAGCTTCAGTGCCTGCTCTAGGAAAGGACTTGAGACTAACATGCAGACACGGCTGGTGAACTTCAAACAAGAGGAAGCTCTCGAGTAATCTTAATAAAGCTACGCACAGCGTCATCCCTTGGGAGGTTTTTTTTTTTTTTTTTTTTTTGCAGACACAGCATGAAACGGGCTTATGCCATATGGAACAGGGAATGCAGAACCCAAAAACTCAACACTGTGGGTAGAACTTGAATAGGATGAGCAGGGACCTTATTTTGTGGCTCAAACCAGGGAGCTGGAAGGGAGCAGCATCTACTCATCTTCCCACCAGCTGTCTTGTGTTTGTTTATCGTGCAAAGTACAAAGCGTTTTAACAACTAATTAGTAGAATTATACAAAAATATCCAGCTCACATTAAGATGTTGGTGCAGTCTTTCAGGACGGTGGGCTAGTGGTTTGCGTCCAGTTTTGGGATTGCTTTTTGTCACCCTGTTAGGTTCCCCGCAAGTACTGTCAAGAAACATCAACAAAACGGCGACCAGTCCAGGGCATACCCCGCCTCTCACCCAAATTTAGCTGAGATAGGCTCCGGCACACTCGCAATCCTCGTGAGCATAAACGGTATAGAATATTAAATCAAGTCTGCTTACATTGGGGAAAAGCGAGGCAGTCAACCACCACATTCTGGAGATATGGAAATAAAATTCTAAAGCTCGCCGTGTGGTTGAACTTGGCACCCACTTTGCAATGAGCATGACCCGTTACCTAACGGAGTGGAGTGGAACAGATCATTTTTTGATTGTGTTATTGTAGTGAATAGTTTTATAAATGTTACCTTCAATCTACATCTTGCACTTTCTTGGCCTTAGTATGACTTATGGGGTTGATTCAGGATTTACAACCATAAAATGTTTCCATATGCATTGGAACCAAATGATAAAAAAAAAGTTGTAGCCTCATAACCACCATGAAATGTTATTTTTAGGTTGCAATCTCATGTTATCAGCTTCGACGATGTTTTCCACTAGATTAGAAACTACAAAACTAATACATGGTGTGAGTCAAAATCCAAATCGAATCATTGGCACTAGTTAGTCAGCTTTTTGTACAGCATCCAAAATGATGATTTTAGTTTGAAATGTGTAAGCGTGCAGCATGCGCAAATGTAGATTTCAAGGTGAGGCCTAAAATGCTTTTGTTGAGCATTAATATACAATAATTTACCGCATAAAAATCAGAGTTCTTAATTAGATCTGCTGTTTTTGGACGCACAATGTTAGCTTCTGATAAGCACGTCATCTAGGTGGATGTGGTGGAGTCAGGTGATATGGGATTATTGATTATTTTTGGCGATGCGTCCACTGCAAGCACAGATCCACTAAACAAATTGATTAGTGTCATTTCTCGGTTGAGTGATGAAGCTCTGCTTATATAAGCAAAAATAAAATTAAGTTATTTATGCGGGCTCGCAGCGTGGGATCAATACAGTCTCGTTACAGTCGTATAACGATTCATCTAACTGTAGATTGCTGGGTGATAAATGCTAATGCAATTCCGCTAAATATGCCAGCAAGACAATAAAGACAGAGTGCAAACAAATGAGTTTTACAGATTTGCGTAAAAAATGCAGTTAACCAAATCAATGTTGTCGATGCTCAATACTAATGTCAGTAGTCTAACACAACTCATAAGATTTTACGGCCTTGTTAAAAAAAAAAAAAAAAAAAAAAAAAACAGCACTTGGCGGAATTAATAGCACTTGCCTGGTTCTAAATGCTAATGTCAGCATTGTAAAAAAAACAATCTATTAATGTAAGATAAGTTGCACGGTGGGTTCAACAAAGACTCATTACAGTCTTGTAACAACAGCAGGTAACCGCATTAACTGGATTTAGATAAGGCATGCTAATGTGAGCATGCTGACAACCAAATTTACTTGGTGCTATGATGGAGGAAAAAAATTATTCTATTGATAATGTCGTCACCTCTACTTTAGCTCATACCCATCGTTACCTGTCAATGTGTGCACTCGCTGAGCAGTGCTGCAGTTATGCGTCATAATGTAGCACAAGCTGTAAAAGTAGGTTAGTGGTTTTAAACAAACAAATCTTTGTGCCCAGTCAGTTGAATTGGAGCGCCATTATTGGCTACAGGCTGGGGTGGTCTGGATAGGCCCAGCTGGAATGGCAGACAGCCGTCTTGGTCGCTGTAAGGATTTTTGAAATTTTATTTTTCCTTCTTCCACACTTTGAAGCGTGAGAATGAAGCCGAAAGCCACAACGCCAGGGCTTTTTCCCCACATGCTGTCATCTACCCTCGCCGACATCCCGTCCACTCTGGCTTAACTTGGCCTCGGCCCCATACCTTGACTTTTACCTTTGCCAGAGATGCATAATGGTAGAAATAGTCCATAACACGTAGGGAGAGGCCAATAATTGAATTTGGAAAATTGTGTGGAACTGATCGTTGACTAATGGTGCCTTGAGGCAGAACTGAGTGCCCTACTTGGCTGCAAACAGCAGAAGTGCTGTTAATTCACTCAACAAATTTACCGCCAAACAAAGACAAAAAAAAAAAAACTAATAGATTGAATTGATTATTTTTTTCCCACATTAAGAATAAGGAAATTAAAAATGATGATTTTTTTTATATCCCCTTTTTCGAGAAGTGGCAATGTGGAAATGCTGCCTTAGTCTTTCCTCACGATCACATTTGTTTTTCTCCCTCATTTATTTTGACTTTCAGCCTCCCTCAGGTCTGCATGGGAGTATCTGACTCATTTTGTTTTTCCACATCGAGACACTGTGTTTTACCTACTCAGCAAGATAAGCTTAGAATGCTAGCGCATCACAAGTGGTAAATAGTGCAGTTCCGATATGTTTTGACTTGTTTGCCAGATGTGTTGAAAGAAGGTTAAACACGCACACAAACTTCCCGCTCGGATGGATGCTTTTGGTAAATCGTCGCCACGCTATTTGGGAGGCAAAAGAGCCGGGGAGCGTTTTCATTAGCTCACTTCCAATCTGCGCGTAATCCCGCAGACGAAGTCCGTCACATCGAAAACTGTGCTGCTGAAACGTGGGAAAATGGTGAGCAACATTGTTTCCAAGAGACTGTTCTCACCGGGTGCTATGACTGTCAGTGACCATGAAATTTAGTTGCCTAGTGATGAAGCCATAATATACGTATGCCCGCTCTTAGAAAGAATAATGGGACATGATCAGGATCAGGTTTCTCACAATGACGAATACAAAATCTCAGGAAAATTAACATGGGAACGGTGTTAAAAAGTCAAGTCTGTCGCATGTAGAAAAGTACATACGGATTTCTAACATCTTGGCCAATGTCAAAAATGTACGACTGCACACACGACAAGGAAAAAAATCTAAGTGTGTGCTTACTGTTCTTGTAGAGTACGGCGGAATAGAGATGAACACAGCACACCCCGCATTCTGATAACTTCACTGACAATTGCAAGTCTCCTGCCAAAAACCAGATGTCTTTTGTACTATAGCCAAACGAATCGGATGGTGCTTCCAGAGCGCAAGAAGAACAAAGAGTAGTAGAGAAGAAGAATGAATCACAAGAAGCTGAACTGTTATCTTATTTGCTAAAGACATTGCGCCAAACATTTTTATGGACTACCCAGGTCTAAACCTCTTTGAGCGTTTGTGGAAACCTGATGGTTTGTGATGACGTAACTTGGCCTCAATCGCTTCGGCCGCACATTCAAACACCACCTCACCTTTGAAAAACCCCAAACCACTCCGATTTAGAGCTCAGCTCAAACCGCCAAATTATGATTTCAAAAGAAATTAGTAGGGGGAGGGCCCTCCAGATAAAATAATAGTCACACAGAATGGACCACTTCCCTTCCCCGGCGGTGTTTGAACAGGTGAGCGAAACTGCAAGCTAGACCTCAGTCCCACGACGCCCGCCACCTCACACAATGGGAGTGATCCAAGTCAAATAAGAAGCATTAGCAAATAAACCATATTAAATAAATAGCCGCAGATGACATTTTAATATGACGATGGCATTATTTCTTCTCCGGTACAGTAAGGGAATAATCTACTCCGAACTGCTGGACACAGTTTCTTCAGGTCGAAGTCCGTGTGGCTGACTGTGAAATCCTTCGACATGTGCTTACACCATTCGAACATTGTTTATCTTTAAGGTCTTGTCCTCCTTCTTAGCCCAGTCAGCATTACGAGAAAGCCTTCATGTGTTATCTGTACAAAGAAGGGACAAAATGCTGAGGTAGAACGTTGGCTGCCATTTGTTTCTGCGCACAAGCAGAGTTCATAGAGTCCATGTCATTGTGGAAGACCTCTTTGTGCTGGGAGGAGATTATTTGCAACATGTGTGGTCGGCACGGGGAATTCTAAAAGTCAGTCATGGAGGAGGAGTGTTGCTGTCATCTGCCATTGTTCTGCTCACTGGGAATATGAGTCAACGCCTCGAACTTTCCTCAGCTCATCATATATGTGATGTGACTTGGCATGACAAAGTCTTCTCTATGCACCCATGCAATGTCACTGCCAAAAACAATCAATCAAAAACTCCCCGAGCAATGACCTCAGCGAATGTAAAGTATTTGATGTTGCGGCAGCACTGTGGGTGAGTGGGTTGCGCTGTTGCCTCACACTACATGGTTCTTGACAGTTTGCATGTTATCCGGGTGCTTGTGTGGGTTTTCTCCCGGTAATTCGACTTCCTCCCTCAGTCCAAAGACCATTGTTGAGTTAATGGAAAAGTCATGAAGTGAACTGTACGTTCAGATCGTTGGTCAGTGGTTCTCAACTGTTGTCGCCATGTGACCCGCATCATCCTTTTGCACCAGGAAAAAAAAAACGGGCAGTGACTGTAATTATCTTGGTCCATTCATAGACACCTTTGTACACACACACAAACATTAAAACCAATCAATCAATAGGACCATGTCTGCATTCAGACTACAGGCATATCTGATTCCAATCAGATTCCTGCTTGAATTTTTAGGGCCAACAGTCCACTCTGTTTTTAGCAAGTGTCCAATGGAATCCGCATTATTGATCCATCTGACAGGTTGCTGTGACAACATATCGGTTTTAAATAAAGGAAGCAAACCAAAGTGAGCACTGTGGGAAAAATCAATGTTGACCTCCTGTCCTTCACACAGAGAAACAGCAACACGCATGTTGGCGCGTTTTCAGTCAGTGAGCTTCTATAACAACATCCGAGCTCCCCTTGAGCTCGACTCCGAGTAGGCGTCATCATCTAAAGGGGGCTGTAGTTTTACCACACTCGGTTAGCTCATTTCCCATGTGTCATCTCTCTCTCTCAACTTAACTACTAACCTGAGGACTGCTCACATTGTGCCTGAAGCCTCAATGTATTGCTCATGCCCTTCATCAAATGACCAATTAGAAAACAAACATTTCACCCAGAGGAAATGTTGCTCCATATGGTGTTTTATGATGTCCATTTATAGTCCAGTCTTATAGTGCTCCCCTAGGAGCGACAAAGACCTCTAGGCATATTTTCAGTCGTAATTAGTCTGGACAAATGCTTTAGCCTACCATTAGCAAGTGGCTCAAGAATTGCGCTAACCTGTTAGCTTGGCTTGAGTGGTTATGTTTCGGTTTTTCCATAAAAAGATTTCAAATGAGAGTACAGTGCTCTTCTGTCTATTTTTGATTCACATTATTTCATAGAGGGAAAGGAAATTGCTCGCTTGCGTTCTAGCAAAAAATAAATAAAATATATATTTAAAAAAAAATATATATATATATATATAATCTCGTTGCACACTTGAGTACAATGACAATAAAGGGATTTCTATTTCTTATATATATATATATATATATATATATATACATAATATATATACACATATATATATATATATATACACATATATATATACACATATATATATTAATATATTTTAATTTTTATTTTAATTTTTAATTAATTAAATTTAACAAGGATAAAATAGCGAAACATTCAAATTACTTGCAGTGGTAGTGTTGTAATATTCAATTTATGGCATTTTATTTTTTGTTACCAATTGGAACGCTCACACATTAGCATTGCAACAATTTTCATCATAGCTGCATTAACAAATTCCGACAAGCTAATTTCCACTGAACTACACAAATGAAGAAAGTCCTCAGGTCTGCATCGCGGTAATTGTATTGTGAATTCAACAAAGACTGTCTTAATAATTTTTGAGCACCGCTAAACAAAAAAAGATTTATGACTTGGGTTTGTCTTTCAGGTCTGGCAGTGTGCAGAATCACTGGGATGAAATCTACTACTTTGTGGAGAATTTAGCAGAGAAATTCAAAAGGTAAGATGAAATGCTGTTACTGCGCTATTTTTAAGACGAATAGTCATGTTTTGTGCGAGCTTCCAAGAATTCAAGTGGACCGTATGAGGTCGCATAAAACTATTTTACGACTGCGGACACTTTGAAAATGTCACTGGACTTCCTGAAGCCCCATGACGAAGTTCTTGACAGAGAAACACACGTTTGTAGAGTCATAAAATTAAATGTATCCCTTCCATTGCTACATCTCAGCATATGTTTAAACACTTTGCAGGCTAATGTTTCAATCAATTGAGCAGTGGAGTTAGCAGGCGTGACTAAAGCCTCAATGGTCTCTCCTTATCTGAAAGAAATTCATCCTTATGTGCGTTCCTTCCTAAGTTTTTTATCTGTCGCACAGTAAGAACAAAAAGCGTTCATTAACAATTTGAACTTGGCCGGTAAATTCTCGTTTTGTTTGTTGGTGTTCGCAAAATAAATTGTCCCCTTAACTGACCTCATTTTCTCTTTTTTCCCCCCACAGCCCCATGCTCAGGATGTCCTTCATAACATTCTCCTCGAGAGCATCCACCATCCTAAAACTTACAGAGAAAAGGTAAGACAAAAGATGTACTTTCACTCCCCTACATTAGTACTTTAATATCGTTCTGGGTAAGTAGCTACGGAGGCTGAAGCGCCAAACCGCATGACACTGCAGTGCCGCATGCTCTCACGCAAAAGGAAGCAATCGTCAGCAAACTTAAGTCCAAAGCATGGCACCAGAGTGAAAGCAGATGTTCCTCCGAAGACACACGACTGGAAATAAAGGCATGCGACCGTGTATCTGTGACAAACTAAAAAGAGGACACTAATTCAAAGTATGTATGGATGTGTTTTTTTTTTGTTGTTGTTTTGCAGAGTGGACATCCAAAAGGGTCTGAATGCGCTTAAAAGAGAGACTCCGGGTGGAGACACATTTATGCACCTCGGACTGCAGAAGGTAGGCGATTGAAGGCCTGCTCTGTATTATTTATAAAGGATGTTAAAAGTCATTGAGTACCTCGTGCAGTTTCTCGTGTTTGTGTTTAAATTTGAAAAATTAAGTTTGAGCTCCTTTGGCACATTCTGATCAACCTATCTTTCTCGTTAAAGGCGAATGAGCAGATATACCAGGAGAACTTCGGTAAGTGCATACTGATTAATCGTTTAAAAAAATAAATAAATAAAAAAGGCTGCACTTCTTATTGGCACTGTATTTCCTTCCGAAAAGTTTTGTTGTGGTTGTACCTTCGCTGTTCTTATTTTGCAGGCAAGGCCAGCGTCATCATAGCGTTGACAGACGGAGAACTGCAGGAACAACAACTTATCACCGCCCAGCAAGAGGTAGCAACCGCACCGTTTAGAGTTGCCCCAGTTTCGCACGTTCCGCATTTCGGGAAGCCGGGGAACACCCGTTGTTTTTCGGGAATAATTGACATGAGCCCCGTTTTACAACAGGCCGAGCGAGCCAGATCGCTTGGGGCCATCGTGTATTGTGTTGGCGTTAAAGACTTCAATGAGACGCAGGTATTGTATATTACACGTTTACGACTCGTAATTGATCATTGTTGTTTCCATGTAAATCCTGAAAACGCAAACAAATAGTGATGAAAGTATAACCTCACTTTCCTCTTTTCTTCTTTGCATTCCCACCTCAATGGATAATTATAGCTGGCGACCATTGCGGACACCATCGAACATGTGTTTCCTGTTTTGGGAGGCTTCCACGCTCTCCGGGGGGTTATCGATTCGGTAAATAAAGGCCTCGTTGAACAACAGAACGCCAACGATTGCATTTTATCAAATTTGCTTTGTGCTGCTGGAGCCATTGTGATATGAATGCCATTTGGTTCGAATTGTGTGGTTTGGAGGTTTTAATGACTTATTTGACATATATGATTTTTTTTCCTCTCTTTTTTTCCCCATTCAGATCATCAAAAAATCTTGCATTGAGATTTTGGCAGCTGAGCCGTCCAGCGTGTGTGCAGGAGGTGGGGGCCGCTCGCACGCTTGCAAGTGCTTGCACGCAAACGCACACAGTGCCGTTCATTCGTGGATGTCGGCTCTTCTAATGATGATGCCAAAGAGAAAATACAAGACTTTTTTTTTTCTATAATCTTGTCAAGAGGATAACACGAGATACTCACTGTCGTGACATAAAAATAAACTCAACTTAAATTCGAACGGGGTTGAAAAAATATTTATAAAACTGAATCTACCATTGAAGGCAAACTAGTTCCACACTTTTCCATCTCAATTTACGTTACCTGTTAACGCCTTGAGTAACTCAAACTCAGGCCACAGAGACCTCGCGTTTGATTATTCTGCCTTGCGCCAAATCAATCTTCCTGCTCAAAAGAGCCACAATAAATTTGTAACCACCTGCACTCGCCTATGCTGTGCTGAAGTTTGGTTTTTAGCGCACCCATCATAGTTGAGGCTCACCCTCATCAGGTGCTTGATCACCACCACTCCCCTCACTTAAAGTCTCGTGAACCATCACATCCCAGTTCAACTCTTTCGGTCTGGTAATCACCACAAAACCATCCGGTTTCATTTGTCCACCAAGATGAGAGCAAGTATATCGCAATGGGGGCGTGCAGAAACGATGCTACAAGGAGATGCTATTTGGACTTTTTCTGGTTGTTCTTTGGCGAGGATCAAACAATATTAACAGAAGGAAGAACGTGTTGACAATGGTAGAAAACACCAATGTGTCATCACGAATGCCTTCCAACACTTGCGCGGCCAAGTGGATTACTACACCGAGCAAGAACCGGTGACCGGAACAAAAAAAGGCGGGGCCACTTGGTTAGACTTAAAAAGAATCCAAAAAGACCACCTCACATTCAGTAGCGTTATTATACAAATGCGTTCATTCAACACCTATCACTTGAACAAGGCAGTATTAAGTGTCCTTTTGTCTTGGCATGTAATCAGAGACGTTCCAAGTGGTGGTGAGGGGCAACGGGTTCCTCCATGGCAGGAACATCAACCAGGTGCTGTGCAGCTTTAAAATCAACGACACTATCACTATCAGTAAGTAATAATTTGATTACGCAGTTGCGGAAGAAAATTGTAAGCAAAACTTCATGTGGAGAAAAAAAAAAAAAATCAACATTTGTTTGATTGATGCTCTAGATGAGAAGCCTGCAAGTGTAGAAAACACTTTCCTGCTATGTCCAGCTCCTGTCATTGACGAAGTTGGGAAGTAAGTGCAGGTCTCTTTTTCAAAGGAGACTTATGGATTTTGTTTAGCTTCTGTCTTGAATTACAACACAGCAGTAAAATTAAATCTGCAGTAGCGAATGAAGACACAATTTTCTAATTTAACGCAGCCCAGCCAAAGAGTTTATAAATTGCTTAGAGTATTTGTGATGCTGGAACAATTGCATTAAATAATACTCGAGGGGAGCCAAGACTACTTTAAATAAAAAATTTTTTTGTTTGTTTCGGTTTGTTTTTTTTTATATGAAGGACATCACACATGGAAAAAAATACATTATTATAGTGTATGGTTTACCTGAGATGACCAACTCTTCACAAGGAATACCACTTCCTCATTTAATGTAATATTACTTTCTCTAAAGAGTGACAAACCAAATTGATATTGAAACGTGGCAAGATCATGCATCACACTTTGAAGTTTTCATGATTGATGCTGTGGCAAAGAAGTCATAAAATTAAGTATTTTCCTGCCTCAAACTCAGACAAGAACGCCGTGCTTCAAAATCCTCTGTAATTTTCCATGCATCACCAACTAACTATCTGACACTCCGACTGTCTCCTTCCCCATCCTTCCTCCTCTCTCTCCTTGACTTTTCCTGCCACTTTGGCTTCACAGCCCACAAAACATCTGCATTTATGTCTTTCATACCCCGAACGAGTCACCCTGACAAAAAAAAAAAAAAAACTCATCGCATCAACTTTACCAGTCTCGCAGGGGAGATCAAGTGGGGGTCTTCCAAACGTGAGGCCATGTGTTGTGTTTGTACACGTCTCGCTTCGCAGTATGGTGGAAAGCCTGCAGGGAAAGAGAGAGGGAGAGAGCTCTTTTGCAACTTTTCAGCACACATGGCCATTAAAAATATTTTTGCATGTCGGGTTGTCAGTTACAAAAACCGGAGGCTGGTTTACTTCAGAGAAATCCATAATTGTGTCATTTAGCGCAAGGTTTTAGCCCTTTTAAATGTATCCAGATGGAAATATTTTGAACATGAACCTCATTTCTCACGTTTCTATAAATACACATTTCAAAGATGAGATGGCAGCAATTTATATTACACTCTGCATTTTATTTTTTTGTAGGACTTCTCTAAAGTATGCAAGCTAGTAGCTACTCATCTATTGTATCAGTTAATTAAGTTAACACCTTAACTGATTTTTGTTTTTCAAACAGCGCACACAAAATAATGTCACTCTTATACAAGACAGAATTTAAATAGCATGATTGCATCCAGACTGACAAAAAAAAAATACAGAGAGGAGAAGACGAAATAGAACCTAAGCTAAATGTTAGCTTCTTTGGTGAGCTATCTGTTGTTTGGCACTTTTAAATGAAATTAAATCAAATGCATGACAAAAATTATGTTATTAGTATCTTAATAGATACAATGACATATAAAAAAAAAACAAAAAACATTTGGTTACATTTTGAATCAAACTAAGAGTTGATCAGACAATCAACGTCCGCTCATTTTCCGCCAAACATCATCAGCAATGATGTTATTATTCATTGGCACACTATTAATTAAATGCAGCAAGGACTCGTTATAAAAGAAGATTTTGTGCATGATGTCCAGAATTTAGTTAGTTCCTCTGTCTGGAAATGCAAGGTGTGGTTATGTCAACTCCAGTTGACGTATTGCACTTCTACTTTATCACACATGTTGCTGATTACAATCAGTATATGTGATGTGAAGAACCAAACCACATCTGGAAGACGCCAACCCCCACCACATATATCGTGCATCAAAAAGCCATTTTTTTCCCCTCACGTAACGACAGTGTCAACATCACATGCGTGCTTCTGTTGCACCCACTAAGCATTCCCTTATCTCCGCCTTATGTAGAGCCAGACAATCCGTGCGCGTGTCAGTGGTAAAGCTGTGTGTCTGCTAAACCTCTTTCACGTTCACCTTTCATCCACATTTTTTTTAGGGTGCCAAAGGGTCACCAGAGGTCACTAGGATTTTGCAGAATTGTTTTTCCACCTTTGCAGATGGGAAGGATTTGGACATCAAGGGGGCTCGGTAAACTTTGAGACTAAGGAGCCTAAAATGAGCTTAAAAACAGGAGAAACTTGACTAAATATTTAAAAGCACCCAATCTTTTTTTAAATTGTTTGTAATGACAATTAAACGGGTTCAGCAGGATTTGGTTTGTCCCTTTTGTTCATTCGTTGTATGCAACTAGCTCAGTTATAAATGGGGGGGAAAAAACTTGATAGCTGCTTTACCGCGGACAGCAATTTGGAAGCTAATTCACTAATACGAAACATTTCGTTTTAATGGCTAAATGTCAGTTTTACCTTGTCTGAGGCGCCTTTTTGTTGATAATGGTGATCGGATCGGTCTTGAGCATCAGACGGTTCAATGACTTCATTCAAATATGCATGAGACTAAATAAAAAACGTGCTTGGCAGTGACCCTCAAGTCCCATCCCCAAATTCAACCGTGGTTGTTTTGTTTCAGGGTGATTTATCTTCAAGTGAGCATGAACGACGGTCTGTCTTTCATCAGCAGCAATGTGCACATCACCACCACCGAGTGTGTAAGTGGCAGCTTCTTTGTTTGGAATGAATTTGTCTTCATAGGCCTTTGGATATCTTTAGCATGCGGTTTACAGCTTTTTCATCTTCAACTGTAACCACGTGTCCACCAAGTGTTGCCGTTCATTAACCGTGATCTGGCTTGCGTTTCCATTGAAGAAAGGATCGATTACTATGTCTGCTGATTAAATAGAGGGATATCATGGCTATTACATTTAACAAGAACAACATGACATACTAAAGAGGGAAAAAAAGAAAAACTCCAATGTTCGATACTGTAGCAGTGCATTCGCCATAAAGTATTATGTATGCACTATATATAACATTAACCTTCAAATATCAGTCTCAGAGGTACAGTCTTTTAATAAAAAGAATAACATTGGTCATGGCCACAGCTACCCGACTGTAAATCAACCTCTTCCAAAGTCTAGAATATTGGCAGAACAACATGAATGGTAACGGTAAAAAGTCATGACAGTTCCAAATGATGCTATGCAAAAGCAGCGGAGTTATATTGCAACAGACATGTGCCAGCAATTTCCCTGGAACTCACAAACGTACTTCTAGGAAACAGATCATCAGGCCCCGATGGCGTCTGACTGTGACGGAATTACCGCCGATTTCTGATAAATAGCCTGTGATTTCGCCCCGCAAGATACGTCGGCTTAAGTCGACCCAGCATCTGATCCTCATCTGTAGTCCGTAAGGGGAACCATACTTGGCTCCCAGACATGTAGCTCAAAGTTACTGATGGATTCGCTTCGGGATCTCCCAGATTACATGAACTGCTGTCATCGAGGGGGCAAAAAAAAGAAACACGAGAAGGATGACCACTGACAGGAGAAGCCTCACGGTGGATTTTCTACCAATGAAATGTTTGGAAAGTTATTTGTTGACATCAGCAGTGATTACACTTTCATCCCTATTTTTCTAGTGAATATCAATTACCTCAACTGCCTCCAGTGCAATTGCGTCTCTTGATTTTGCGGTGTTATTGAGCAAGATTTTTTTCCATGGTTTTGTCCAGAGGCTACGTCTGGATGTCATCTCGATTTACCCTTCCACATGAACGTAGCGCAAATAACGCTGTTGTTTGACTGAGGTTTGGTGCAAGGGCAAAGACGGTGCAAAAGTACATCGTTTTAGGTTCTACCCCAAAATTTAAAAGCCAACATCTTCAAAATCATTTAAGGTTACACTAGCTTGCCATTGGGGCGATGCTTTTAAGATATTGCTATTGTGCCTTTTGATATACCCGCCACTTTTTTTAGCTCGATACCTTTTTGGTCTAAAGAAGATGGATGACCAAACCGAGTGAAAGGTTATGTTCAGATAAAGCAGGGATCCTCAATCCTGTTCCTCGAGGGCCGGTGTCCTGCAGGTTTTCCATCTCTCCCTGCTGCAACACAGCTGATTCAAATGATCGGATAATCAGCAAGGTCTGCAGAAGCTAGATAACGATTGCTCAGGTGTGTTGCACCAGAGAGAGGTGGAAAACGGGCAGGACACCGGCCCTCGAGGAACAGGATTGAAGACCCCTGAGATAGAGTAAGGTTTGACCTTACTGTACCTCACCGAGTCTGACACGCCTAGCATGACGTTAGTCGTTAGAAAAGTCATGTGCTGAAGATGAAAAGAAGTCCGACTGATTTGGATTCTTTTATAGTCCTACGCTGAGTAATGTCTCAGATAAGATCACGTCTGCAAGTTCTTCCATACGTCATCTTCCTTTCCTCGGCTGAAATTTCTTCGAAATCCTTTAAAAAAAAATTTTAAGTAATGCTATGTCTGTGTCCTCCACAGTTTGATGGCACCATTCTCCTCATCACCCTACTGGTGTTGTTTCTCCTACTGGCCCTACTGCTCATGTGGTGGTTCTGGCCTCTCTGCTGCACCGTGGTAAGAACATGAAAAGGAAAACGTTTGTCTCAAAAACGACAGGAACATAAGGGCTCTCCAAAACGCTCAGAGAGCTCAGAGCGAGGAGCTGCTGTGATTAATGTGGTTGTGAAAAGCAAAAACAAACCATGTTGCTTTTACCTCATATGAACTTGTCATTTTTGGGTTGCTTTTCCAGGTGATCAAAGAACCTCCTCCTCCACCTCCTCCTGAGCCTGTAAGTTGAAAAACATGGGGGAAAAAAAATGGGGGAAATTTTAAGACTGTATTCTGTAGCATCCCATCGGAAAATTGCACAATAATACGAACGCTAACTGGACAAAACAACCACACAAAATAACGAGGGTACTACTTCGTGGTACTTAGAGGATTCTGTCATAAGATGTTCAAGATGGACAGAAAGTGTGTTTTTGATTCTTGGAAAAAAAAAAAAGGATAAAATTGTATATATATATAGAGAAGTGGGTTCATGTTTAGCCCTTTCATTAAGTCATTTTCATGTACGAAAAACACCATTTTACTTTTTGGGGGTATTTTAGGAGTCAGACGATGAAGATGGTCTGCCGAAGAAGAAGTGGCCCACTGTGGATGCCTCATATTACGGAGGAAGAGGAATTGGCGGGATCAAGAGGATGGAGGTGATGCCTATTCCCAAACAGGCGACGTATAACGTGGCAATCAAATCAATAAATGATCAAATTCACACTGCCGTCTTCAAAGGTGCGTTGGGGCGGAAAGGGCTCCACCGAGGAGGGGGCTAAGCTGGAAAAGCCGAAGAACGCGGTGGTGAAAATGCCAGAACAGGAATTCGAACCCTTTGAGCCCAAACCTAAGAAATCTCCCAAGAAGCAGCCTCAGAACCGGAAGTGGTACACACCCATCCGGGTAAAGAACGCCTTTGCACTCCACAACTGTTCTTTGATTCCTTCTAACTTTGACCCTTAAATCCCATTGGAAGGAGGTGCAAAAGGGGTCCAGTGTAATCATGAGCGGAATATTCAGCATACTGTATCTATATCCGACATTTCCAAAGAACCATTATTCGACGTGTCGTTGGTAGAATTTGTGTTTTTAGTGTACACAAAGAGCTCAATGCAACAATTCATAGGGGAAGCAGTGCGAACGGTTACCCGTATGCATTGCCTATAAAACTGTACAGCTTGTGTATTTCGGCATGACTCCTCGACAGCTGTGATTCATGGTGAAAGGCGACACCCCGAAGTCAGCAGTAGGAAAATCCAGTCCAGTCACGATGCATGCTGACTGGACTCACCTTATGTAAGGGAAGAACATTCCCCACTACAGTATATTTACATTTAGGTTCCGTTTACCATTATATAATTACATTGAATATTGTAAATTAAAGTTTTAGAACATGGATTAATGCGTTTTGTTTCGTACGTAGAGCCTGGAGGACTCATTCCGATCCTGTGTGGCGTTTATAAGGCCATCCCGCGCTTCCTCGCACAATGTAAAAAGTTGAATGTTGTCGTCTGTCTCATTCAGGGTAAACTGGATGCTATCTGGGCACTGTTTCGTCGCGGGTACGACCAAGTGTCTTTGATGAGACCCCAGCCTGGCGATCATGTAAGTATCTAATGGGACGACTGTGATTCATCGGCTTACTCCATCTTGGGTTTTTTTTTTGCACTCAAGCTGAGGTCTTATTGACCAAGTGCATTTTTTTACATTCGCATAATTTTAACACAATTCAAGACAAAACAAAGACAAAAGACAAAATTGTGTATATTGGCACGACCGGGAAATCAAAAGTAGAGCCTGGAGTTTTGTTTCCAAATGTTAATATAATGACCCATCCACATGTCAACACTGACGATTTTTTCCAATACGTTTTCCATAAAGTCAGGTTTGAGTGACTTATATTGCAGTTTGTGTGTTGAAGGGAGGTCCGAATAATGTACAGCAATAATGAAACAGCTGTTGACTCGGCAAGCATTCCGCGGCAACGTTGATGCCTGCTTGTGCGCCACTATTTATTTGAAGAATGCCAGCTTTTGGAGTGTGTTATTTGGCAGGCGCATTTTCCCCAAATAAAGTTCAGGTAACACGTCTTCAAATCGAAGGATTACATTAAAAGATGCTTGTTTCCACTTTGAGTGAAACAACATTCCAGTGCCTGGAAATGAGCTAGCCTGGAGATATTTCTAAGGCTTCATTGCAAACCACATGACGTTAGTGGAAAAAAAAAAATGGCATGATTTCTTCATAAAGACAAACGTTGCGTCATGCCCAGCCGGTGCAGGTCACTCAGTTGACGGAAATTCAATCTTTATTTTTATTTTATTTATTTATTTATTTTTTTGTGCCTGCATGGATGCAAACTGACGGCGACTTTTAGTCTCCGAGGGCAAAAAAAAGGGCTGTACGTAGTTGCCATGCCAAGAAAACACTCTTAAATGAGGAATTCCTGCTAAAAGAATTATTGGAACATTTTCTGCAAAGAGAGGCATGATTTTAACTGGTGCTTGGACTGCGGTCTGATGGTTGGGAGGGACAGATTAAGATTATAGCAGATTGGATAAAAAGCATATGATTGTAAAATAAATACTGACAATCCCGAGGGATGAAGGAAAAGAAAAAAGGTGAATTATATGTACCTATAAAGTCAGAAATAGTATCATATAAACATGTTCAGCATTAAATTTTGTCTGTTGAAGAAAGACTTGCCCGGATCACTTATAAGATTTTTTTTTAACTCGGAGAAGATCTTATCTGATTTCTAATACAAAGACTGCAGGCTTTAAAAATAAAGCATGCGGCTTCTCTGTGAATAGCCGCTATCGAGCTGCAAGGATGACACCGCGCCAGCAATCACACAGCGTCCGAAGCCCATTTCTGGTTCGTAATTTGAAGCAGGTGTTAAAACGAAGGAGTCGAATCTCGGGAGATATTAGCAAGTAGGAGTGAATGAGACGGACAGAGGAAGGAAGACGGGATGAGTAATCTGTAATTTTCGGCTGCAGACAATAGAATACTGAGATGAAACAACATGGGATGGAGAGGGTTTTTTTTTTTTTTTTATTATATGGGGGTATACCAAGTTCCCACATGGAACATATTAAATATGTGAGTAAACAAATATAGCGCAGCTCAGCCTTTGGCACAAAGCTGTCATCGTTTTATTTGGCTATATCGTGAAAAGGCTTTGAAACAGCGTTTAAAAATATAACGTATTTCTGTTTTTTTTTTGTTTTTTTTTTTAAATAAAAACTTTGTTCTTAAACTCCATAAAAGTGGGTCGTGACCTCGCAACAACAGGAAGATGCGGGTCCCAGAGGGACAGCAGACACTCAGGGAAAAAAAATTACTTAGATGTGTTTCTGCGCTTTTTATTCACTTAACACAAGTCTCCTCAGAAGGTCCAATTTTCAACAGATAAAAGAGTAGCCGGATTTTGTGGAAATAAAAACAGCTAATGGAATACAACACTGGAAGGACGAGAGAGCCAGTTGAAAAGACCAAATACAAAGCTGGAAATTCAATAAACGGGTAAAAGACGTAAGGCCAGACAGGCAAGCATGAAAGACAAAGAAAACTCAAAACACAAACGCAACAAATTGGGAATAAACAAATAGCCCAAACCTCAACATGAGGAAACAATTGATGAATCAAAAACAAGAATACCACATGCCCAAAAATAAACTCAAAAACAATTCAAGTCAACGTCAAACATGAAAGTTACAAAGAATTGTTTTTATTTTATTTTTTTAAAATTCTTGTATGACGACAGCTAGCAACAGTTTGTGTTCTCTTTGTTCAACTTCAGGGTCGGTGTATCAACTTCACGAGAGTGAAAGGAGGATCGCAACCGGCCAGGTCGGCACCACGCAGCCCAATCCACACGCCCTCCCCGCCACTGCCCGACTACCGCCACGTCCCAGAGTCCCCCGTCACCTCCAGCCCACCGGCCAGAGCGCCGCCCGTGGTCCAGCTACCACCGGGCCCCCCGCCGTCCCGCATGCCCCCCGGGCTTCACTGCCCACCGCCATCGCGTCCGCCGCCCAGCCTGCGACCATGAACGACCCAGCTAACGCAACCCCCCGCAGCCCCGCCCCTCTCATGGACCCACTTTGACTTCACGGACTGACCAGCTCTGTTGACCAGCTCTGAAGTCGGTCCTCCAGCCTGGGATTCTTCTGCTCTTCGCCAAACAACACCAGCGTGATCCGTTAGCCGTTCATTTTGTTCTTTTGTATGTCAAGGGAAACGGCCAAGATTTGTGTTTTGTACTTCTTGAGGCCTTAAATTCTTATCGTTTGCAATGTATGGTTCATCTAGATTGCTGGTCATGAAACGCTACAAGGGACCATTTCAGTTGGACGGCTTTACTAAAATCATGAGATAATCAATAATAATTCAGTAATCACAACACCTCACCTCAATTGAAAAAAATAAAAATAAAAAAAAAAACTTGATGTTGAATTTCATACAAAGTGAACGGGGTGATGCAGGGAACCGTTTAACAGGATGATTGTTGCAGGACAGCAAAACCTTTTGGGACCAAAAATCAACCGAAGCAATAAATCTGATTTATTGGATGTTTTCTTTAATCAACTACTGAGTTATGCCTTTGCCATCGAGAATTAAAGATAAAAGGGTTTAGAATTTTGAATTTGAATATTTTAATTAATGTGCTATTTTCTTAAGGCAACAACATGCTAAACAGCAATTAATTCAGGAAAAGTCATTTTGAAAGATTCATTTTTGTAATTCGTTGACAGGGAAGTGTACAGAAGGGTTTTTTTTCTCTACGGTATGTTTTTTGCATTATATTTTCATGATGTGTTTTAGTGGGTTTTTTTTTTTTGTTGTTCCTCTTTGAGGCTTTGGATTTTGTCCTTATACCACGTGATTTGATTTACAACATGACAATATGTAATTTCTGGTTATTTTGTTTACTTTTAAATCTGCGCACATAGACTGCTGGAACACAGAACGCTGTTTTAGTTTGCATATACAGAATTTAAAACTCATGCCATAAATCAGGTTAATGACTCTCCGTGTTTTTTTTTTCTGACTCAGTCCTGATTCTCTACTTTTGTATTATGCTATGTCTACATTTGTCTTTTTTTTTTTTTTTTTTCCATCATCGGTCACATTGCAACTGCGGGGCAGTTCACGGAGCATCTAATTTATTTCCAGAGAGAAATAGAGGAGAGTACTTGAATAATCGACAAGGTGTCCAACCACCGACGTAAACACTGTGCGCAGAGTCTACAACCAGCTTGCCAGTCAGACGAGGCCTATCAGCTTGTTAATCATCACATCTGCATGTACAAATGGATCTTAACATTTTAATAGGGTAAAATATGCACTCACAGGCCACAACATCAAGTCTTCTTGGAATTGACGTTTTATTGTGTTGTTCTGCTTAATGAACTCTTCGGTGAGTGTATTGTGGAACTATTTAGGCTGCAAGGTATCAAAGAAGGGTTGAAAAAAATATTCTTTTCATATGCAGCGCCTTATGAATTTTTCTTTTGTTGATTTCTTTGTGTTCTAACTTGTCTCTTTTGTTATGTGCTTCGTTCAGTGATGCCATGTGTCAATGGTGTTGCAGAACACGCAGAAACCAATCGTTGCTTGAAAGGACTTTGCTGGAAGGAAATCTTATGCCAGGTTTTGACTTTCCCCAATTTCAAGTATCAAATCAGAAAAATCAAAATGCCTAATTAAAGTACTTATATCACGCTATCAATTACGTACATTTTTTTTATTGACTAGATCATTAACTACTTGTCTTCTAATTGTGTGTAATCATTGTTATCTTCACGGAGATTTTGAATGCACTTGATGAATTTGTAAATGTATTAAAAAAAATTACACATTTCATTGATTTGATTGGTGGGATTCAAGCTTTCCGAGTGCCTTATACAAGATGACCTTCGAGCATCTATGGCCTTTCTGAATGCAGGGATTCCACAAGGGAAACAACTGCAGTGGCTTACATGTGGGTACAGGACATTCCTGAGAGGCATGTGTTATGCTAATCAGTGTTTTTACAAGTGCAGTATTTAAAAAAAATAAATAAATAAAAATAAATGTTCTGAAGCAAATATGAAAGACATGTATGATTTCTTCACTGGTTTGAGCTTTTGAACTCTATCAATAAAGGTTGACTTCCAAGCTTCTAACAGGCAGTTTCGACTGTATGTGTGTTCTGAAACGACATTTCAACGTGGAGTGTAAGAGGCCCCTTAAGTGTCCAGTTTTTCACTCCGCCCCAGCAGGTTTGCAGGGATAACGCTTCTATTCACTCCCTCAATGAGCTGTAGCTCCCTAATGCAGGCAGCGCCCAGTCTATGACACTCCCAAGTCAGTATTCGGAACCAAATTGTTTCACGTTTCAATATTCAGCATTAAAGTTTATCTTTGTCTCATCAGACCACAAGGACATGGTTCCAGTAATCCATGTCCTTGGTCGGCTTGTCTTCAGCAAACGCTTAGCGGGCTGTTTTGCGCAACATATTTGGAAGAGGCTGACTTATAGGATGACAGCCCATCCAAACTATTTTGAAGCAGTGCGCGGCGTATGGTCTGAGCGTTGACAGTCTGACCACCCCCACCCTCTTCAACCTCCGCGGCAATGCTGGCAGCACTCAAACGTCTACTTTCCAAAAGACAACCTGTGGATATGATGTCGAGCATCTACACTCAATTTCTTTGGTTGACCATGGCGAGGCCTGTTTTGTGTGAAAGCTGTCCTGTTAAACCGCAATACGGTCACGGCCACCGTACTGCAGCTCCGTTACAGGGTGTTGATGTTTTCATAGCTTTGGGCATGTTGATGTAGAACAATTTTTTTCCCCAATCCTCAGAGTGTTCCACACCATGAGATGACATTGTGAAATTCCCGTGACCACTTTAAGAGTGATTGAGAGTGTTAGCAGCAAATTTAACACACCTGCGTTGCATTTACACCTGAAACCTGTAACACTAACGAGTCACGAGCTGTACACTAGGTACTTTGCCTTGTAGCAAAGTTTCAATTTTTAATGTCCCATGAAAAGATGACACAGGCTACATAAAAAATCTGCAATAGAAGCAATAGTGGTCCTTGGTGCTCCTATGTTCTGCTGCAGCAGGAATAGCAAATGTGTTTAGAATGTGTTTCTGGTACAATATTGCCCACTGGCAATTCCAGCTAAATACTTTGTGGAGTCTTGTGTTTTTTCCCCTCCACATGCTGAGGAAAGTGGCTTGAGGGATGTTTAAAGGCATGGACTACATCCAAAACATGAGGATGGAGAAATTGAAGAGGGATAATTTGCTTTTTGTCTCCAATTTCATTGATGACATGTTTACGGGCGTTTGGTTTTCCCTCCCCGCCGCTGTCTCTCATCCTTCCTTTCTGAGTGACCCAGACGAACGAAGAGCTCGGGAATGCGCTGATGTTTCATCTCGGTCTCACGTTAGCCCCAGACTGAAACTCACTGACCTGACACAAAAACACCATGCGGAGAGGTTGGTATGATGCATCATTGTTGCCTGGATTTTTCCTGGTACCCATGGCGACTGAAGTGAACACCAAAACACCGTCGACGAACCATTTTGCACTACTGCAAGGAGACATTTGCTAGCTGTATTCGGAGGGTAGAACTACACTACTATACAGTTACACATTGTTAAATATATCGACTAATATCAATCATCGGTAGGGGAACCTTGCAGAAAGAGTCTGCTCTGCTACATGGAATTACGGTGGTGTGATGCAAACGTGGCAGTGGCACACACATACACACCCACAGGCCGCACCCCCTCTCCTCTCTCCCCCCGAGTTCCTGCCAAAGTAACCACTCGGGCCCGGGGCAACTTGTGTGGCAAAGAATCTACTCCCCACCCCCACAGTCACCCTTTCCCTCCACTTAGATCTGTAACAGAGCCCCCCTTTCTAATAGTGGTGACGCAGATCACATCCCTTGAAAGCAAGTTCTATGACATCACTATGAAGGGGCAATACGGCAGTCAAAGTTGGCACCATCTGCCTCACTTTCGAGAGGTTCTGGATTTGAATCCTGGAAAAGTGTAAAAGGTATTGTGCTGCCAAATATAACAACAACTCCCCAGGTTGCTTTTAATTTGAACCAGACTATGCCCAATAAACAAGCTGAAGACTATTATTACCATGAAAAGGCCTTACCAGGAAGTGAGACAAACAGATATGTCTCACACATGCATTCACACGCACACAAGAAAGGTAAAATTTCAACCCCAAATAAACAAGCATATGATGCGGAGATTTCCCAACGAGTCAGTCTTACAACGGGTCGGACGAAATCGTGAGCTCATCCGGGTAATCCAAAACAGACAGACAAAGTTCCTTGGCCATTCAATTAGGAAAGGTGAAGTCGAGAACCTAAGTCTGAGCGGACGGATTCAAGGGAAAAAAGCACCAGGGGGTCAGCGGATCATCTTTAAGCTACCCCACAACAGTGCTCGTGAAACCTGGGACGCAGCCCGTCAACGCGTATTTTGATTTCCTCTATTCGAAACCTCATGGATTCTAAGGCCGAATCGGCTACGAAACTACAAGAGAGAGAGCGGAGATTTCACAAAAAAAATCTACTGTTTGGTTTTAGTATTTGTGAAATGCTACACCAACATAAAGTGGAAGTCAGACGCCTCTCAGGTCACACAATTCTAAATTTTAGCCAGAGTTTCGGGAAATGTATTCCTCCCCAAAAAAATAAACAAAAACAAAACCAAAACAAAAAAATTCAAGCAAACATCATGAGGGATTAGTATAGCAAGCATTTCTGTTTTGCTTCCGTTTTTCTTTTGTTTGTAGCCACAAAGTCACTAAAAAGTCGCAAAGTTGCCAACGCCGAGGAGTCGTTCACGTTGTTGCAACAAGCTAGCTCAGCCCACGCAGTTCGGATGAATAAAACAGAGACACGTAGGTTAGTATTTTCTTTGCCCTTAATAAATACATTCATCATTTACTGGAGTTCTCGTTATATATTAAATTCGGTATGATAATCCGAGTTATTTAAGTACGATCAATAAGCAAGCAAATAAAAATATGTCTATATTCATACGGCTTTAAACCAGTGTTTCCTCAAATTTACTGAGCCAAGGCTGTGCACAATTTTTGGCATGGGCGTTATGTGCGGCCGCACAGGGTGGCATCACCCCAGAAAAATAAATCTTTAAATAATGCTACGTGAAAATATCTATCTTGCAATGGCATGAAATGTCTGTTAAAATAAATGACATTTGGATGTTTTATGCGCAAGCAGCAGGACTTCAGGAAGCCATCCATGCATCTTTCCATCTTAGTGGTTCTATTAAGACGTCATCGTTTTGCTCCCCTCTCTCCTCACCAAAAAATGTGATGAATGTGAATTCTCCATCTGTCCACAGGGAATGTCTGATGCCGCAGGAAGCCAAGCAAACCTGACTGCGCAACCCGATAGCACATGAGGCAGTGACACAAACTGTCATTTTCCACTGTCGTGCGGCTTGGGCAGAGCTCTATGTAGGCCACTTTTACGAAGCAGTGTGAGTTTTTCAATCAAGAATGCGCCTCTCTACTGTCATAAGAGAATAATTTAAACGGCGTGAAAACAAAAGCTGCTAATGCTATCTGGCTGACTGACTAACTTCAGCCACAGTATTAAAATGACGGAAATATTAAAGGTTGATTTATCAAGATGGCAGAGAAAATGTCACAAAGCACAGACGAGAGGAAAACGTATTAGAGAAATACACCAACATCCATATGTGACAACATAAATATTGATTATATGATGAAAGGTAATAATAGCAGAACAGAAACTCTTTAATATCAATTGACTGAGCTTCTGCGCTACAATTTTTTTTGCGCATGTGCATACAGTTCAATTTTTTTTATAAGCCAACATATATGAAATGAGTGGCTTTCCAGAAACCGACAGGGAAAGGGGCTCGAGGGAATGTTTAACCTGCAATTTTTAGGTTCGGCTCCTCTTCCCCCGCCCCTTTCGCTAACCTTGGAGCCCCCGCAGCTTCACTTTTCCCCTCAACTGTGGGAAAGTGAGGTTTTCGACAAAGCTCATATCATTGTCTAAAACCCCGCGAGCCTCCAAAACATTCTCGTAAGTTGCAGTCTACTTAAAATTGCTTATTTTAAAAATACAAAAATGACAATATGTTCTTTGCATCCATTTTAGTCTAAATGTGGCATTTTGATTATTATTGTGCTTGTGGAATATGAATTAAGCAAAAAATCCATCTTTTATCCAAATCAGCGGGCGGCCATTTTGTTACTTGCTGTCAACTGAAAATGACATCACAGTTGCTCCCATGCGCAACTATGATGTCATTTTCAGTCGACAGCAATTAAAAACAGGTGAATTTTGCTGCTTAATTCATATTCTACAAACCATATTTAAACTAGTGTTGCCACAACACAATTTTTGTCTTAAATTTCCCTTTAATGAGACAAACAAATACCAAATAAAAATGAACAACCACTTTTATTGGACTTTTGATTATGTAATATCTCTCCAAGAACGGGGCAGGCCATACTTTGCCCACCTCTGTTCTATATGGTCATTACAATTATCAAAAAGACACTTTATGATTACCTTTTCGGTCCATGCTCAACCTTCCACTGGCAAGCCTGTCAGGCGATAGAGGGTGACCAGGTTCACCGTGGTGGTTACAGTTAAGCTCTGCAGGTGACACACACACAATCTCGCTTTAGTTGAGTGTTAGGTAAGTGGATAAGAGTGCAGTGAAAGTAGGAGACAGAGGATTAAGCCGCCATAACTAGACATTACAAACACTGCGGCTTTTGAGAGGATTTGACTGCTATCTATTCTGGTTACAGTCTTGGGCTATTCTGGTAGGAAACTACACAACAATCTGATGTATTAATAACCACAGGGAGCACACGTTATATCATAAACATCCTTGGTGTCTTACATAGGAGCACCACTTCCTGTTTGTTAATTAACGTAAAGTATACAGGCAGGAAGGTACATTTTGCACATCTTAATTGAGAATGTTTACTTTTGGGGAAGGTTGACTGTGAAGGAAAACAGAAGCAATTAAAGCTTTAGCAGGAAATTGTTACAGAAGTGGAATTGAAAGACTTTATTTAAAGCCTAAGCACAAGTGGCTGGATTGGAATTAGTGTGTTTATGATTCTTCTGACAAAAAAATGGAAAATAAAGTGTCTCAAAATGCCTGAAAACAATTCTTGTAAATTAAAATGATGGTTACCTAATTGTAGTGTATTTTATGGTCCACCAAAATTGAGTCAGTAAAGCACCTAGATAGTATAAACCCGGTTGCACAGTGTGCTGTTTTTTCTTAATACTGTATATATTTAATTCATATGTGAACCTAAAAACGGAAAACACTTCTTACCCAATGTTGCGTTTCGGGTTGAGTGAAATGCAAGGGGGAATAAACCCAGGTGTGCCAATCAAGCCAAATGTCAAAACACGCGCCTCGTTGCACGTGGCGCTTTGTTATTGGCTGATGGTATCGAACGTCACGTACGATGCACACATTTGGTGGACTACAACTCCCAGACAACTGTTCGACCTTCCCTTTTCCGGATAACGGAGGCGCATTATTACCAAAATACAGTTTAAAAAAGAACGAAAATGTAACCTCAAATGTACATTAGTTGCCTGTCAAAAAACGAGGGATTTTTGTTGCTACAATTATAGTTCAATTGAGTTTTTTAAACATAAAACACGTCAGTTAATTTTCGTTTTTAAAATCTAATTTTCCTTTTTATTTTTTGTCGTTCTCTTTATTTTTTTTTCTATTTTTGTTTTAGTAATTTCATTAACAATAATAACCTTAGTTTAGGGTCAAACTGAGGCTGTCGCTTTGAAAAGAGTGTAAAATGGGCTGAGACTTGCAGAGTGACCACAAACACGAAGCTCCCAGTGAAATTCCATGGTTCAATAGGGGCTTTTTTTTTCTACTTGCCTACTTGCACCACAACCCTCCACAGAGCCTCTAGTGACTGACTGCGTTTGCAGAGAGGCAGACAGAGGGAGGAGGAGGAAGTTGGTGGTGTACTGCTCTCAGATCTCGGGTTAGTGCTCCTTGAGTTTATTGTTTATTGTATAAGTGAGGAGCGCCATCATGTGGTAGATTGGAACACTTGCATTATGTTGCGGGGCAATTCTAGTACGTTCAGGAGGTCCTCGGTTTACGACAAATGGAAGGGTGTGCAGTTATGTATTTGAATTACGTAGATTTCCATTTTCTAAACGAAATAAAACCAATCGTGTAAGACCTGTTTTTCCCCAGTTTAATTCTTGGATCAGCATATTTATTTTTGGTCAAAATACATTTGGAAAAAAAAAATCTCCATGTTTTTCCTTCTATTGCCTTAAATAGTTTCATTCACACATTAGGAAGAGCTGGGTTTAAAATAAATAAATTAATAAATAAAACCTCAATGATCAACCATAATGCCAATGCATTGATGCTATGCAAAGCATAGATTGCACTGAAATTGTTTTTGAAATAGTATACTACTTTACAAATTTGACCTGCTTGTGCTGACATTACTAAATCAAATGTGACAAACATCCACCCTTGACTTACTTGATGATGCACTGACCTTATGACTAAAGAATAACAATGTGATCAAGGTTAAAAAAAAAGACATGACATCATTTTTAATAATTCTTATTTAATTTTTAAAAAGATGAGCTCCCGGATGAGAGCTCAGAGCAACAGCTTGGAATACAAAGTGTCAAAGGTAAACAAACAGTTGACACAGGCGTCTGCAGATTCATACATAGAAGGGTAGCGCCAGTTCCTTTTCGGATAAGGAAGTCGCGTACACAGCTGGTGCTCTATAAAATCCACTGTCATCTAGGCCTATGTCTAAATTGTATTTATTGCACATAGAGAAATTTGTTATTCAAGTTTGCATACAATGAATAAGACACCTACCCATAGCAAGAAGCTCTGGCAAACAAGCTGAAAGGAATTGAAGTCTACGGTGAGGTGTGGTTAAAATGTATTTCCATGATATTTAAAAAATGCAGTTGTAGGCAGTACTGTAAAGTAAAATAATTAAAAAAAAGGCAATCCAATGATGTTGCCCGTTTTAAGAGACAATATCGACATAACAGGAGAAATCAAGTACAACAACGACCAGCAACAAAATGTGTAAAGGCAAGTCACGAAACACAAGATGAGTCACTGCAGTGCACTGAATCTGATTTAAGTTCCAAGTGTCGTTGCACTTTTGCTACGGGAGCTTTTCCATCTTGAAAAATTCTCCTGATAGCTATTTAATAGCAATAAAGTTGTTCATTGCATTTTTTTTTTCTTTGCTCCAGCAAAGGGGACAGTGGGCCTTCCAGACAAAACTAATTCATAATGTGTGATTGGACAGTACGTAAGGGAGCAGACTATTATCAGCAAAAGGGAAGTCAATTTTTTTTTTCCCCACGAGTTTTTACTCTTACTTGATTTTATGCTTTTGAAAATCTCAGCCTGACAAGGACGAGTTAAGAGTCCATTTGAAATTTAACAGTGGACCACAGGTGAGCTACGGTAACACGCCTAATAAAAACTACTTTATCAAATTTGGGTGGCGACTAGCCTCAATCAAGTCCTTTTCACACTGCACTTAGTCATCCGCAGCACGGCGTCGATGTACCCATTCATTGTTCCATTTTCTGCTGCTGGTCTGTCTCCTGCTCCTCCTCCTTAAAATGAGCAAAGCCAGGATGAGCTGAGGTCTAATTCTCGTCTAAACCAGCAGCAAACGTCTGTGTTTACTTCCTGGTAGGCTGCTACGTCAGCACTTCGAAATATGAGCACACTGGCCACCAGGGCGCCGTTTACTTTTTGTGCTACCGCACTGGGCGAGGGCAGTGCGAAAAAGGGCGTTAGACTTCACCCGCAATTCTAATGAGACCACTTGATACAGAAAATGGATGGAATCCCCAATTTAAGACTGTAATAAACATATTTAAGACCTCGCCTCTATATATGACCAATTGAGTGGGCAATATGGGTCTAATATTATATAAAGACATTATAGTTTTCGGTATTATTAAGACTGACTAAGAAGCAAGAGTTGAGAACAATCAGGAAGCTTGTCCAATCCCATGAAAATTAATTTTAAAAAATTATAAAAAGAAGCCAACAATGAATCAAATCATTGATAACTAATTTTACCCACAGTCGAGTGCAGAAACTTCTTCAGTCCAAATGTTGCAACTCATATAAAAGACCGTGTCGTGGTCCAGGACAGGAAATAAGGGTCGCTTCTATTAGGCCGCAATGACAACTTGTTAGTGGACTGATATTTTAGGGTGGCGACCAAAACAGCTGGGGGAAAAAAAAAAAAAAAAAAAAAAAAGGCCCTTGGTACTGTCAGTAACCGACATTGCATCCTATTTGGATAGGAATTCTTAATTTCCTGAATATGCTACTGCAGTTCCTGAAGAAGATATGTAATAAAGTGAGGGTGATATATTGCTGCACACACACACACACACACACGCACACATACACACACGCGCACTCACATACATATAAAAACGCATCATTGTTAAAAAGGGCAGCCTAGCTTGGATTGAACTTAGTTTTTAAAAGCGCTAGACTAGCGATTCAACTATCCATGTAGACATGAACCCTTTTTGTTTCATTCCTGTAGAAGGCACACAAACTCCAACAAGAGTTCTCTTAAAATGTGCAAAAGAAAAAGCTCAATTAACATAATTTTCACAATATAAGAAAATATCGAAGAGATTGTTGTCCTGCTTTCTGCCTTCCCCTTGGAAAGAAGTCGGATCGCGGTGACGCGGAAACACCAACTCATGTTCTCCCCGTTGGCACCTGGCAAGCGTTAGTTCAGATAAAAGCGCAAAGGAGAGAGTCTTGGTGGCGTCGTCCATTTTGAAGAATAAAATGCTCCACACTGCTTTAGATCCTTCAACTCTGACCTCAGCTAGTCCGATTCAGGGGTGGTGATGGTGGTTATGGTTGTTGTCGTAGGTGACGTCTTGGGTTGAGCCTGAGGGTTGACAATGACCTGAATGACAAAGTCCTTCTGGATCTTGGTGTCTTGCAGTCGTGTCTTGTCCGTAAGGAGTTTGCCGGAGAAGAACCAGCGCTGGTGGGCGGCCTCGATGTCCTCCTGGGCGTGCAGCTGCTTCTTCAGCTGACCAATAGTGTCCGTCATGCTGGCGCTCAGGCGCAGGTCCTTACCTGTGGACAGGCGCACCTGCAGTAGACACACAATTTTAAGAATTACTTGTCAGTCTTATTTTGTTTTTCAGTAAGCCAAAGCGTCAATATCATTTAGTAGAAATAAATGACCAAAATCATGATTACCACTCTGGGACTGAGAATAAGACTAAGAATAAGAATAAGTGTTGTCTTTCTCCTTGCTTGTTAGTAGCAACTTAATCTGACAACTTTAAAACAAAATTCATAAATAATCTGACACGAGGTCTGGTTTGATTTCTTCTTCATTTGTTTTCAAAGTGTGGTAAAAACAGGAACCAATAAGCATTTTGAAGACTGAAATGCGAAAAAAAAAAAAATACTAGCAATAATAATAAACACGTTTTCAAATCCACTTTCACACCGCTGATCTAAGATGACTTTATTCCTGGTTTGTTTGAAGTTAATTAAGCCTGAAAATGGAACTTGCCCAATGATTGTGCCCACAGTGCGTATAATGCGCAGCTATGTCAACACATGCCGTCAGATGTCATACTAAACGAATGTTGTAATCTGGCACAATAAAGACAGAAGATGTTTTGGGAGGTGTGGCCCTTGCAGGGCAGGGAGCTACATGCAGACTTTACAGAGGTAAAAAGAAAACATGACAATGGAAGGAATTGAATACAAACGTTGTCTGTACCTTCAGCTGAAATTCTTTCTTAGGTGCTACGGGGAGCTGGGGGCTATCGCTGTGGTCGTCGTCGCTGCGCTCTGAAATGAGGTTGACGGGCGGAGCGAGACAGTAGACGGGCAGCTGATAGCGATTGCCCAGTTCGTCGTAACACTCCGTCAGAGCACCTGGAGAAAAAGGCGTTTGTAAAAACTAGATCAACTGGTTCTTTTCTGCAGCGTTGTGCATTTTGTGCTCCGGCTGACCATGTGGAAGGGTGATACTGGCCCCGTCTACGATGGCTTGGGCCAGCTCGTGGTCATTGCACTCCAGAGCCACTGCGGCAGCTTTCAGGGCATCCCAGATTTCCTTGCGGCCATCAAAAGCAGGCGCCGTGTCCCAAAATTCATCACGCTTGCTCCGCAGCTGGCCTTCGGTCATCGGATAGTCGCTCTTCCACTTTGGTCGATCTTTCTTTAGCGGCTCATTACGAGCTGTCAACAGAAAGGGGACCAAAGCATAAATAAAAGTGGCAGAGTGGAGGATGCGTGGTCAAAATAAAATGTGTCTAATAATGAAAAATCACAACAGCATAATTTATCTAAAAGACCATTTCTGTGCTTCTGCTATTGTTTGAGTTTGCAGCAGTTTAAATGAGCTCAGCATATATTTTTTTTATTTTTGAGGTGTGAACAATAGGGATAGTTACAGTTAGTTATTACTCATTTTTGTTTCCAGAAAAATACTGAGTCTGCAATTTGCATGAAGCATGTGTAGTTGTTAACTGTGGAACTTTACTTGTGTTTCCCTTGTCATTAAATATTTACCTTAAGCACTTACCTAATACGAGGTAGGGGAGACTGCTGGGCACATGCACATTTTTTGAGCACAATAGTTTGCATTCCCCTCTTCAAAAGAGGCGTGTCATCGCCACATTAGCGTCATCATCAAACTCACACAGTCAAAACTATCACCTGTCACGGCTTCATTACGAACAGGTTACCAGTTACAGAGATGGGAAGCAATGGAAAATGAAGAAGAAATCCAAGGTCGCCTTTCTTTCAAACTAATTATTTATCATGCAGGCGGCTTAGGGAGAAGGACATGGTGTCACGGTGTAAGATTAGTTCGTGAGGTTTCCGCGCAATCACTCACTGACACTTCTTCATCTATAATATATACATTGTGACGCAGGCTTCCATGAGAACACCCCCCCCCCCAAGAAATGGGCTATTTTTTTCCGCAACACAAAAAGAAAAACTATCAATGCTTACTGTAAATGAAAAATACGAAGCCTCTGATTGCTGTATTTCAGAATCTACTATTTTTTTTCAGATACTTTTGAGTACTGTTCTGCATAATAAAAAGGGTAGCATAAGCCAGCATTGATCAAATTCAACGTCTTGCCGTAATAAAAAGCCGTAAAATGACAAGTTGGTTTTGCCTCTTCAAATTAGCCGCATGGTGGGTCATTCAGTACTAACAGACATGATCTTATTTAGACATTATGACAGTTAAGAATACCTAGGATTTTTTTTTTTTTAATGGGAACTGTTTGAATGTGGAAAAGGTTATTTTCGATTATCATTATTACCTGTCTTTCTCTTTCTAGAACGTGACCATACACAATGTATACTTGAAGGAAGCTATGGGCTGCTTTCCTTAAAAGGCTGCTTATCTTATCAGTATAACACTTCGGCCTTCTGTGACTAGAGATTAAAAAAAAAAAAAAAAAAAAAAAAAAAAAAAAAAAAAAAAAACAGAAACTCATTCTCCAGCCCATTAAAGTAGTCGCCCCCCCACCCACATTTTTATCTGCTTGCTGTTAGGTGTTCATGCAGGATGTGAGGGCTGAAATAAATCCATGCAAGTTGTTTGAAAGAGTTGCAATACCCAGAATGCATCAAAGTGCCCATTTTTGTAAATTATTATTAATAATTCCTGGTTTGCTGTCGTAAATAAAAAAAAATTGCCAAAGTACTTGTACTTATGCACATTCATCCACCTATTTTTTTTAATTCATTAATTTTCATTCATTGTGAGATTTTGTTTCACACTGTAAACATATCGTGATGATCACTTCTTCTGTTATTCAGTCTGCCACCTGGTGGCGACTGTGTGGCGCAAGCCCGTAGAAATATAAATATTCTGCGAAAACAGAACAGAGTGACGATAGCACCGCCCTCGCAATATACATTGCACGAGTAACAACACTAAAGTGGCCGAGCTTGAAAATGGCTTCTGGAATGGAAAGGGTTTCGCTTAAACTGGAGCCGTCCCAGCTGACTTTGGGCGAGAGACCGGGTCCACCCTAGAATCGCCATAATAATGGTCGGATTTAAAAAAAAAAAAAAAAAGGTGCACCAATGATTTGCCTTTTCCTGACTAGACTGCACACATATAATTACAGAGCTCAGACAAAGGATCACAATTAGACTTGGAGCAAAAATGTGACAATGCAATGGCAATACTTGAAAGCAAAAACAAATTCATAAAAATGCAAGAAAGAAACACTAGGATAAAAATAATTGCTGATGCCAGTAGGTTAACATGGAGGGAGGGGGCATGTTGAGACTTGTTCATTTTGATTTGGGGCGTGCGCGTGTGTTTGTGTGTGTGGGGTGCATAGAGACAGTGGCTACAAGCCAGGCTGAGTTTTGAGGTCACTTCACAAAGCAAAGCACCCTATTCATATGACATTGACACCATTGTGATTTCAAGTGAAAGCAATTATCTACGGACAAAACTTGTTATTATTTTTAAAGAGACACGCAAGAGCACAAATGACAGGCTCTTGAGCTTTCTAAACAGTCTCGAGAACAGGGGTTCCCACCCTCAGTCATGGACTCGTGTTTCTATTTATATTGGGTCTCTCGGTTTAACAGTAAAGGGCAAAATGGCTTTTTGATACAAGGTTGCTGCTAAACATTGACCTGCTGCATCATTTGTTCAAGCAAAGCATGCGTCAATGTCGTGCAACACGTGATGTTTAGATTAGAGAGTTCTAGTCCCAGGGAGGAACCAAATTTCTAATTTGAATCTTCAGCTGAAAACGTTTGGGAAGGCCTATTTGAGAAGATGAGCTTTGTTGTGCTAAATTCTAAGAATAACAGTCCGTGAAAGAAGATCAGCCAAATGTATTTGTGTTTGTTAAACGGCAAAAGGCCACAACAACATTCATCAATGTGGTCTTCATAGCCTCTCATTGTCAAGTAATCAAAAGGAATTTTTACGCTCCAAACTGAGCCAAATTTCTCTTTAATTGTTTTCTGGGTCAGAACCGACGCAGCCGTTCAGAAAGCACGGCTTGTTGTGTGTGCTGCTGCAGTTTAGTCTGGTTGCTAATATAATATTTACTCTTGTTAAGTGCTGCTGCTGCCATCCAAATTCCATGTAGGAATGAAGATCAAAACATAGCAGTAGGCCAGTGTTTATCTTCGGAAGAATGTTCACTTCTGAAAAGATAATAGACATAACAAACCCCGCCTCCAATAATAATAATGACTGCATCATGAGCATTCTTACTGATATGTGCAAAGTTTCAGAATCAACAAATCTACAAAGACACAAATAATTTCAACTCAAATAATCGTTACTTGCCGGCTATAATGATAAAATAACTTTATTAATTTGATTTTTTATTAATATTTTAACCCAAGCTGTAGCAACGTGTGCATACAACAACACTCCTGGGCACATATTCTTAATCCTCTGTGAAAAACACATAATATTGCATCTTAGTTAATTTGTTAGTCAGTTTTATCATCAAGTGGATGTGCAGTATGTCTGAATGTACTATGCTGACTCTTACCACACCGAAATAAGATTCAGGGACTGTTCTGGACTATTCTATTGTTATGACTGTACATTTTTTCATTTCTTCTGGGGATGCTTTTGGTGGCACATAAAACTAATCTGTGGAAAAATAAAATTGTCAATTTGTAAACGATGCATTTTCTCTGTTGTAAATGAGCGTAGAAATTGATGAGGGTCAATGGGTGACCGCAGTTGAGAATGACAATCACCTTGCAGACATTTGAAAAGCTCCCAGAACCTCAATGACCCAGTAATTCGATGCAAAAAAAAAACCGTGTGCATCACTACATATTTCATTAAGAAAGTGTGGTGCTCTTGACATGGTGTTCTTACCTCCTCGACCACCGTTCCTGGAGGAACCTCTGCTCTGTGTATCATCCCATCGTTCCCAGTATCTCCCCACACATCCTCCCATGGTGAGAGGGGATGCACTCTTGCTTCCAAGCGTCCCACTAACTCAGCAGGGGCCCCATTACAAACTGTATCCCAGCAGGGAGGATGGGCAGCGGTTTTGGGAGTTGCAAGCCAAGGGTTCAGCTCACTGCGTGTTACCTGGATCACTTCTGTTCCAACACGATTTAAGAGCGTCACAACTCGTGGGCCACAAGATTCAAAGACTTTGATAGTTCACCGAGCAACTCCGTTTTCTTTCAAAACGTCCGGCCAGAGAACAAGGACATATCACAGAGTATCTTTCTTTCTTACTGTCCCGCGTTGTGATGTTGACAAATCGTCCAACGACTTTTCTCGCTCCAAGCTAATCACGTTAGCCACTTAGCTTCCGCGTCAGGAAAACATTAACTTCGAGCACGAGTGGTATTTTCTTCAACAAATGTTATTTCTCCCACATTGGAGACGGTCAGTAGCTACTTCCCCCGACAGTTGTTCTCTATTAATATACTCCAATGTAGTCTGTTGTTAATTCGCTGTTTAAATCATTAAATATCATTCCACTTCCAGCAAATGGTTACTACTGACGGAGGCGCTCGACTCCACTGAACTTTTTTTTTTGCGCCTGCGCAGTCGCTTACGTGATGGTGCGTTCACGTGAATTTCGATAAAAGGTAAGTGTTGAATAAACAGCTGATATCGAATGATAAAGTGAGTAAAATTATCACCTATATGCGGAACACATAATTATATTTTTTATAATCAATTTTATTGTCAATTAGAAGGATGAATTCAAGTGACACTCATCTCAAGGTGAACGTCTAAATTTTATCACGCTGGGCGTCACTAAAAAAGAAAGATTATGTCGTTTTCAGCCAATGTAGGATTCACGACCCGAGGAATTAGATTCAAACGTCAAAAATTGTTAGTCGTACACCTTGTGTGCTTTTTACTCTTTTAAAGTCTAAAATCAACACTCAGATGTCGCACTTCTTGTTTTGCGCATGCGTGCACCAGTGGGGTGAAGAAGCACGATGGCTGAAGAAAGTGTCGTGCTGGTGTCACTGGTGGAGGAATTTATCTCGGGATTGCAAGACAGTAAAGCCAAAGATACAGCCGCAGGTGGATAAATACGTGACCAATTTGACTCTCTCTTGAATACTTTTTTGCCGCAATTTCCTTACGTGCGTGCGAATCAGCGTGCTGGTCAACGAGCTAACTTAGCGCCTCAACATCCTGTTTGGTTATCAAACCACAGCACTCAGTTTCATCATCTTCTGATTTATGTTCCTTCCAACATATGCGTAATAATTATGTATTTAACCCTACTGTCTTGGGCATTCTTAAAAAGTGGTTGTTACGTTGCGTGGCTACATGTTAACGGCACGTTACTTGCTAACATGTTGTCAACCAAATGAACTTTTGCCCTGCATGCTCCTGGCTAAAGTGAATGTGTGACCATTAGCGATCATTTAGGAATATTTGTGTACTGTCCTGTTTCTTTGTGTTTATACTTGTGTGTTTTTTGTTTCCAGGTCTCAAAAGTGGAGAGTTTACTGTTCTGCAGCTGATTGAAGCATTAGGGTGAGCTGTCACTACTTAATTAAGACAGCAGAACATAAACAAAAGTTTGATTACACTATTATGTTGCCCTTATTCTTCTGCAGTTTGGAAGCAACACAATGGAGTGCTACTGTAGTTTTATTGATTGTTTATATATTCTTTAGACCAAGTCTGACCAGTACTCAGCCTCAAACTCGAGCCAGAGGAGTCAAGCTGCTCTCCGAAGTGTTGCAGGAGTGCTACGAAGACCTCACTGAGAAAGAAGGTGTTCCTCCTCTTCATTCAGTTTTAAAAGACCGCAGTGCATGCAGACTTTTTCAGGTTGAGGTTGTGTTGCCCTCACAAGAACAAAACATCATAAACCAAGGACACACTGTTCTGATCCATTCAACAATTTAAGCAAGGTGGATTTATAACACATCGCCAATTCCACCATTAAAACTTAGATTTTTATTAGCACAATGTTAAGTCATACTCCTAATATTGGGTCAGTATCTCTCTCGAGTGCCATGAGAATTCATCAGAATAATGAAACGCTGAGGTCTCGTTGGCCTAACATTTGCACACATACCAGCACGATGAAAAGTTGAGGACGTCGTCTGCTTGCTAACAGACTCCTGTTGACTAGTGAAGGCACATCATGTGCTTTTTAAATGCTGACATTATCCAATATTATACACCCTGCTCTCATATTTTACTACTTGCGGTTAACTCAAAAAAAGGTGTCAGAGCTTAATCAATATTAATTTCTAACACCTGATACTTAATAAAATGAATATGCAGTTGTCACACATCTCTATATGTGCACTGTGACTGACTGGCGACCAGTTACGGGTATCGTCCACCTTTCATCTGAAACATTGTTGCACTATTTTAAAAACCATCAGTTTTATATTGTTCTTTTATTGTGCAAGATAACCGTGTCTGTGTCTCCTCAGTGGAAGTGCTTATAGCATTCTATGAAAACCGGCTGAAAGACCATTACATCATCACACCGCCTGTCTTACAAGGACTCAGAACTCTGGTGAGCTGGGAACTAAAAATTACTTTGTAGTATTTAAAAAAAGCCTATAAATAAAACACACCTAACTGATTTAATGTTTTTTTTCCTCTCCCACAGACACAATGCCCAAAATTGCCTTCAGGTACAACAGTTTCCATATTGAAATCTTTGTTTCAGGATGTTCATGTTCAGGTGAGTTTTTTTTTTTTTTTTTTTTATCCTTCCAAATTGTAGCTCTTTGACACATCATGAATGCTGATGGGCAAATATGTTCTAGTCATTCGCCAACCAAAACAAGAATTGTGTTTGAATACCTTGTGCGTTTTTCCGCAGTCGTTGCTGCTGGCTGACAGAGCGTGTGTCTATAAAATGCTCATTAACGTCATGGACACCAAAGAAGCCGGTAATAAAATTAATAATCCTAATGACCCATGAGAGTCCAGAATCATTTTCAGAATGCTGAGCATATTAAATTCCTTTTATCTCTGTCCACAGAACTGAAGGGCTTAGGAGCCGACTTTGTGTTTGGTTTTGTGCAATCGATGGATGGGGAGAGGGACCCTCGCAACCTCCTCCTGGCCTTCCAAATCGCCAAGAAGATCATCCACAGAGGTTACAATCTAGGTGAGAGCAGTGCACTTATAGAGGCAACAAGATGCTCATCTGTTCGGCATCGAGGTCATTTCCTCTGTTTGTTTGCGCAGGTAAATTTGCAGAGGAGCTTTTTGAGGTGACGTCCTGCTATTTCCCCATTGACTTTACCCCGGTGAGTTCTTGTTTATTCAGCTGCTTTTGGTGGTCAACTGATGAAAGCAGACATAATTAATGTTTTGATCTCAAAATAACATCCCATCTCAGCCCCCCAATGACCCTCACGGTATCACCAGAGATGAACTGATACAAGAACTGAGGCAAGTCCTCACGGGGACTCCTAAATTTGCTGAGGTTTGTCTACATTGTATTCAGAACTTCCACTTTGCTACACGCTCTCAGTCACCCAAAAAAAATAAAATAAAAATCTTTTTTTTTTTTCCAGTTTCTGTTGCCCCTCATCATCGAGAAGCTGGACTCGGACGTTCAGAGTGCAAAGCTGGACTCTCTTCAGACCCTTGTGAGAAATGTCATTTGCTCCCAAGAGCGTAATCGTTGCCTCTCAGAGGTCTCTTTTAGCGACGGGGCTGCTGTACCGTGTTGTTCATCTCTCCTCATTTCATGTTTTTGAGGCTGCTTGCGTGGCACTGTATGATCACAAGGACTTGGCAGATTTCCTTGAGGGACTTTGGGTGTCACTGCGCAGAGAGGTTTGTTGTAAAACAAAGTACAGTATTGTCTTATTTCGCATGACATTACCATTTTTGTTTCAAAAGCTTCACCCACATATTGTGATTATTTATATTGTTTTTTTTTTTTTTTCAATGCAGGTGTTCCAAACTTCGAGTGAAAAGATCGAGTCAGCTGGCCTCGCTTCGCTTACCGCCATTACTTCCTGTCTTTCTCGCTCGGTTCTAAACTCAGAATCTGAAGATGCCCTCGGCACCTTCCTGGATATGGTTCTCAACGGTGATTTATTCTGCTTTCTTACACTAACTCATAGGTTGCGTGATCAATGGATATTATCGATTAATTTGAGTTTATTACACATGGTTATATTTTTTCTTTTAATTAATTTATTTATTTATTTATTTTAAACAGGTTTTGTAATTCAAAGCTTGTCTTTGCTTATGTGCACGATTTACACTTGCACAAAGAACAAGTTGTCCTTGTAGCAACTATTAAAAAAAAAATAATACAATTAAAAAAAAGCAGCTAGTGCGTTTAATTCCCACTAAGAAACAAACACCATGACTGGAATCATTTTCAGTTGTACGAGGATTTGAATGAACTACATCGAGTTTGGCTTTACTCTTTGACAATTGACGTATGGACCAGCTGAGCCATCTAGTCGGATCATTTAAAACATTAATTTATCAAGTATTATGTGTTTTGACTAAAGGTTGTTTTTTTTTCCCCCAAGAGGAAGCACTTATTTCCACGTTATTCGTAAAGTAAAACAAATTATTTGTACAATTTCTATGGAAGTTGAAATAAGATTTTAAAAATAAATAAATAAGAGTTTTAAGTTGGGGAAACATCCCACAAACATATTTTTTTTTCTCAATGCGACTGTGACATTGTTCCAGACTGCAAGCATCACTTGAGCGAGCCTGACCTGAAGCTCGTGTGGCCCAGCGCGAAGTTACTCCAGGCTGCCTGCAGCGCTTCCAACAGGGCGAGTCACATCATCGTCGCAGCCGTCATGCCGGCGCTCATCGAGCAGTACAACAGCAAAAACCAGGTCGATGCTCCAACATGGTGCCTCCGTTTGGCCAATGCTGATTTTCGGCACATCACCTTGTTGTTGTTTTTTCCTTTGAGCAGTGTTCCCATAGACGAACATTATTGGAGGTGATGCAGCGGTTTATTCAGTCTGTAAAAAGCAGTGGATCGTCAGAAAACGGTGAGTGAGAGAACTTTCAGGGCATTATCTTTTCTTTTTTTTTTGTCTTAAATAATTAGCAATTTTGTTTTGTAAAATATTTTATATTCTACTATTTTCTACTTTTTTTTTATTTTATTATTATTATTATTGTTACTTAACTAGGTTCAAAACAGTTCGATAGATTTTCCAGAAAACTTAATAGAGGCTTGGGACACGATCTACATATTCAATTCTGGTGCAAATCCAAATGTTGATGCAGAAGATGGAAGTTATTTTCAAAATGTCTTCTGGAATGTAGGCCGCTAACAACTTCATTTCCATTCCACTTCTATGGTTATACCTAATCAACCTGTGAGCCTAACAGACAGTATCTCCTTGTTTGTGTGTCCCTTCAGAAGAGTTGGTGCTTTCGGGCATCTGCCCATCATTGTGTTGTGTCACCTTCGCTGCTCTCTCAGAGACGAACAGCAGCCTGCAGGTCACAGCCACGTCTGTGCTCATCTCACTGGCGCGACAAAAAGGTGAGATGAGGTGAAGTCTGATATTTCTCCCAATCACACTTGCTATGCATTCTCAAGGGAATGCTCGTCTTTTCTAGGTTTATTATCAAACTCTCAAATCGAGCTGGCTGTCGATCATTTGGCTCGACTGGTACTGTCAGACGAAGACGACGCAGTCAGGTCAGCTCGCTTTTTCCTTGTCATTTTCTCCCAACTTGCAAATGATGTTACAGTGTTCTCCTCTCAGTCTTGCTGTGGTGTCGTGTGCTGGAGGTTTAGCAGAACTGCACCCGACTGTTTTCATCACCGGCATGATCCCGAGGATAAAGAAAGTGATCTTTTCTGGTGAGACAACAAGTCAAGCCTACACACGCGGTTGTATGTATGTTACTGTTCCTAAAGATTTATTGTTATCCACCCTACAGTAATCCACCAGTTGAAACCATTAAGCTTGTCATTTTTAACCATTTAAGGCGAGTGTCATCCTGCCTGATTTTTTAATTTAATTTAATTTTTATTTATTTATTTATTTATTTATTGTGATATCTGTATTACAATATGCATAAAGCGTTGTTGCTATTAAGACAAACAAAATGCACTCGTGTTTGTTCCCCATGCAGAGTCGATGGAGCAAGATGGAGATTCCACGCAACTCGCGCTGCCTGCAGTGCGTCAGCGCTGTTTGTCCGTGTTGGCGGCAGTTTCAATCAAGCCGAGTGTTGCTCAGGAGAGCACGCCTGTCCTCTTGGACGTCCTCGGTGCCGCGCATTCTGGTGAGCGCCTCATACATTTTCCTGAGCCATGTAATTTGGAACTGCACCTAAACTTGTACATTTCAGAATGTAACCAAAACTTCAGGAAAAAAAAATGCACCTCTAAAATCACACACAACCTCATCCAAAATATATGTGAAATTTTATTCAGGCATCCCAACGTTGAACCGATTTTACTTTGGAACCAACTTGGAATATGAACGTGTCAATTTTCTTATTGCAGGCGAACTTGGTTTCTCATTAGAGGAGGCAGTGTTGGCGTGCAGCAGCTTGAAGACGATAGCCGAGCGAGTTGAAGACACCGAAGACTCCGGACGATGCTTCCATGATGTCATCATCCCGCGACTGCTTTCGCTAGCACTGCAAGCAGCACTTAAGGGTGTGCAATTATTATCCAACGGACCGTGAGGTGATGCCTTTTTAATAACATTTTATGTTTTTATTGTGCTGCCATTTTAGGCGAGAATTCATCTGTTCACCACAGTCCTCTGGCAGAGGAGGCGGTTCTGTCCACCATGGTTGCTGTCATCAGTACGGCTTGCTCCAGGCTGCAACCTGCGTTAGTACAGACACATTTTTGACAAGCCAAATGACACGGCGATCGGATAATCACACATTTAAAAATAAAAAAAGGAGCATTGTCTCCTTTGTGATTGACATGCATTGCAATGTTATGCAGACTCCCAAGTTTACCGTCAATGTTTATTTCCCGTCAGACATTGCTCACATGGTTTCTGTTTCCTGTTGTGGCCTCTCGTCTCGTCTTGTTATTTTTAGACTGGCGGGCCAGACGGCAGCGAGGTTTGTGTCGCTCTTCCTGGATGGTGACGTCTCCTTTTTGCCCGGCAACTCCTTCCCTTCACACGTCAAGTTGCTTGCAAATGTATGCGCAGGGTTTTGATTGGATTGTAATGGTGCGAAGTATCCGAATGTGTAATTGTTGAGCGGCCTGTTTGCTGTCATTGCTTGACTTGGTTATACCTCCTCGTGTCACTGTTTGTTTTTCTCGGAAGCAGCATGGGGACTCTTGGAGGCAGTCTCAGATGGTTTGTCTCCTGATGGGATGCGTGTGTTCGTTACCTCGCACCGTGAGTCTTATTCAAACCCTTTTTATGATTATTTTAACTTCCTGCAAAATGAACAAAAGTCAGAATGAGAACATGGCAACATCCCGTTCAATTTTTTTTCTGTATTTCTAGGTGGCTGTGCCCCAAATGGAGCGCCTGCTTTCAGAGCTGGAAGAGATGAGTTGCACCTGCAGCCACCTGATGTCATACACCTCCGCTGCCAAGTGTTTTGCTGGCCTGGTCAACAAGATCCCTCCAGGTTTGTTGATTAATTGCTTTTTTAGTCCTTAAACCCATGCAACTAAGAGTTTAAAAAAAAATTTAAAAAATCTCTTCAGGTGACTCTCTTGACGGTCTACTTCAAAAGACAATGACCAGAATCTTGAGTGAGCTGAACTCAGCCTCTTCGAGTGTCCGTTTGCAGTCATTCACCCTCATGACATGGGTAAGTCACTTCGCTGTAAATTGTCAGCTGAAAAATAGTACATATGTTGCTTGTGTCTCCAGGTTGCCAAGGCTCTGCTTCTTCGCTATCACCCAACATGCACAACACTGACTGACAAGGTAAAAAGCATTTTAGCATAAACGTTTTCACTTCTGCTTATCTACGGGTGGATTGACACGGCTTGGTTCATTTTATTTCTTATTTTTGCTCTCAAGTGACACAATTGAGATATGCATCATTGCAGTACACTGAAGCCAATTTATTTTCTCATCACGGAAGCTCTTCTCACTGCTCGATGATGCCGATCTGGGCCCCGTAGCGGCCGACGGCTTCTCGCTGCTCATGAGCGACTCAACGGGCGTTCTGAGCCGCGGTTGCCACGCAGACGTGCGCATCATGTATCGCCAACGCTTCTTCAGCGAGAACTCTGCCAAGCTGGTGCAAGGTTTCAACGCGGCTCCTCAAGGTGGACCTGCTAGAATTGTCGTACTTTTATTAAATGTAGTTGTTCTTATGATACTGAATTGCATTCAATGGCAACGGGAGCTGAGTTTCAAACCTCAAAAAAATAAAATTTCGCTAAGTGGCTTATGTGCTAACTACATACTGCCTTAATATTTTTTCCTGATTTGTGATTTTATCCTCCAGAGAAGAAACCAAACTACCTGAAAGCTCTGTCCAACATAGTCAACAAACTACCCAAACAAGTTCAAGTTACTGAACTACCAGCGGTGAGTCCACCAAAAAAAAAAAAAAAAAACTCCCCCTACTTGAAGTAGTGTGACTTTTAAAATACTTTTTGGTTGTATTCAGCTACTGTCGCTGTTGCTTGAGGCGCTAACGTATCCAGACCAAGGCGTCCAGCTGTCCACTCTGTCCTGCCTGGAGCCCGTCATCGCTGACCCACCACCGGCGCTCATCCAACAGTTGGAGGCTTTGATTAGCAGACTGCTGCCCCTCACGTCCGCTCCCACCATGGTTAGTAAGAAATAGCGTCGCCTAGACATGCACATGAGCCAGCTTTGCTCAACTGTGTGCTCGTTTGCAGAATGTCAAGATTGCGTCACTGCGGTGCGTCTACGCCCTTTCCCGCTTCCCTGCACATGAGGTGAAAATGAAGAATTTATGCTACGTTTTGTTTGATTCACTTTCTTTGACCTGTAAAGTTTTATTTATTTTTTTATGTCTTAAATCAGGGGTGGGCAAACTTTTTGATTGGCGGGCCACTATGGGTTCTAAAATTTGACAGATAGGCGGGACCGGGAGCAGATGGATTGAGTGTTTTGGTAACCTCACCTCATTGGAGAATAAAACTACATTTAATTTTAAATGAAAATGAACAAAAGCAATACAACAAAATATTGGTCTTTGACTCGCCACAGTATTTAGAAAATTAAGCATTAAGAAGGTTTATTCATTTAATTTTTTTCAAGTTCGGCGGGCCGGATTAAAATGTTTAAAGGGCCGCATGTGGCCCCCGGGCCGTAGTTTGCTCACGCCACGCCGGTCTTAAACGAACCTGTAAAATACATACATTTCACCTTTTGATTTGAAATACTGACATGCACTTTACTACAAAATTGTATATTACATATTATATTCTAAAATTTAAATGTGTACAGTGTTCAAACTTTTCCCCAGTGAGCTTTTTTTTTTTTTTCGTCACAGAGGCCATGGTGTTCTATTTCTATATGTCTAGTGTGAAACTAGCAGGGACTTTTCTGTCCAAACATGATGTCACAGCAAAAGTCTAAGCGTCAGTTTTAACTTGTAGGTGTTGCCATTTCGGGCCCGGGTGCTGCGGGCCTTGGCCAGACCTCTGGACGACAAGAAGAGAATGGTGAGGAGGGAGGCGGTTCAGGCGCGAGGCGAGTGGTAAGAGATTCAATTGAATTTTGTACAATTATACTTGATGGTCAGGAAATATTTCCATGGGATCATTGGGACTAAGAACTCGAACTATAACTTCTATTCCACTGTGTTCCCCTTTTAAAATTGGTGCAGAATGTTTCGAGCTGTTCTATTGGACGGACCAGTTTTCCCATTTCTTATCATGTCTGTCTTTCTTTAAGGTTCCTCTTGGGAAGTCCTGGAGGAAGGTGATTTTTATTTTTTTGTTAAAAATTTCTACCCAACACATTTGAAGAATAAAGACAGATGGAGTCCCACAATTATATGTTTATTGCGGATCTTTTTTTTTTTCCTACTAAAATGTTCTTTGTGACTTCTCATATTTTCATAAACGCATGATGATACATCTGGGCCGACCTCTGGAATGTCATAATTTAACATTTATTTGTCAATGTGTCTTCTGAAGAATGTAATGTAGTCCAGTGAACAGAGCCTTAAAGTATTTAATAATTCTACTTTTAAGATTATTTCGGATCATTGATGCCCCACATGACAGCATTTGAAGTAGAATGTGGCTCTAGTTAATAAACATGAATGAATGTGCGCACATTTTTAAATATGAGCCATCACATCACATGGACAGATGGACCATTTTTTTATAGCCTTAGTGTACATTGTTGCTTTATCTGTCTTGTTAAACATTGTACGCATTCAAGTTTATAACATATGAGCCATTTGTTTTAAAACCAATGAAATTAATTTAAAATGGCTAATAAATTCATTAAAACTTGACTATAATTGTGTGTGAAGCATTTTGTTTCATTTTTAGAAACAAAATCAAATTGCAGAGCAGTAGTGTTCTTCTTAAAAGGACAGCGATTAAACAGAGCACAGCTCATTTTTTGGGGGGAGTGGGCATGATATCACTCATAGTTGTGTGTCGGTTTCCATGACAACCACATATTGTACTAGAAAAAACTTGCAAAAGAAGTCCATATCAGAACAGTAATTCACAGTTTAAATAGTTGGTTGAAAAAGCAAACAAGGCACGGGATATTGCGCTATGTTGCCTCTTTAACCTCTTATTTGGCACCACAACTCATTTTCAAAAGATGGAGATATCAACATCACAACACACATACAAAACACTGTTTCCACATGTTATTTATATAACTCAGAAAAAGAACTATTTTTTTCTGTTGTTGTGAAAATCAATGTCCGGTTTCCCCACTACAAAGTGCCACACGTGCAAACGTTCTCAGTAGATTAACAGTGGTGTTTTTTAATACAAACCTGATAGACACTCAGTGGTCACATCATTAGGGACACCTGGAAAATGCATTCGTCTCAGAGTTAACGTTAGACAGGATCCACTGGGGGTCACTTTGGGAATCCGCATTAGGCACAAAGGTGGTCCAAAACGGACATGCAGCTCATTAATGTCAGGTTGCATCCACAGACTGAGCATGACACAGTGTTCCCAACCACCTCCGAGGAGCAAATGCTGACCAGCAACACCTTTTTCAAAATCTTCTCCATCGGCATGTCAGTGAGAACTTGAGGTGTGGATGGCTCAGATGGCCATGGGGTCTCTCTTGAAGAAGGTGCAATCCCACATGATGCCGTCTCCAGTGGGAAGATGACTCGAGGGCAGGAGGACACGTGTGAACCAGTGACTGGAAAACAAAATGAGCGGGTTTTCAGCGGGATGCAGTGCAGTTAGAGCACAATTATATATAAAACTTTTTTTTTTTTTAGAGTAGCTGTGTAGGATGAACCAATTTTTGGGGAACCTATTCGTTACTCACTAAAACTAATCATTTGCATGATTAATGTTATTACATTAGCGCCATCTGGTGGTATCCCTGTTGAAGTGAGTCGAGGAACTTAACTTCATTCTTAACTTCATTTTGATAAAGAAGTCTTTCCTTACAAAATTACACATTGAAGTTGTCCAATTGAAGCTTTCTAAGCAGCCGTGGACAAATGCAGCAATTGTGTCGTGTTCCATCAAATCTGTCATGTTGAATCACAATAGCACAGAGATGGTGAGAAAACATGCAACAGAACCCACTTGCGTGTCTCCACACCGAACAGCTTCTTCCAATTGTCCATCTTCCCGTGATGATACGGATTTTTGAACACCTGGAAACCAATCATACATTTAAATGAATGAATGCGAGTTCTGCAGACTCCACCAACGCTAGCGCTGGATAATTCATCGAAATGTAAATCTTGATTATGAGTTTCGCCTTTCACGACCTCAAAGACAAAAACTAATGTGCCAATGTCGTGAAGGTTTAACGCACACAACAAAAATAATTACATACTTTTCATATGCAAATACCAGCGATGCCATTTAAAAACCGCTAAAGTCAATGTAAAATCCCATTGACGTGTTAACTGCAAATTAGCATTGAGCTCATTCAAATTGTGTACTTTATGCATGCACACAGCACCACACTGCCCCCAAGAGGTCAACACATGCACAGCAGGAACAACATTTATATTCATTTATTGTGTAGTTGTTGAATAAATACTAAGTTTTAAAATCAATGAATACTCATTTTGTTAAATAATTAAATAATGAAAAAAATGGGTTTTTTTCCCCACAAATCGCCCAGCCCCACCCACCACTTTTTCCGTACCTTGCCCTGCTCTTTCAATCTTTTGCTCTCTTTACGGTTGATGTGGCGCTCCACGCTGGTCTCCCCTCGGCAGATGAGTGCGGCGTGCCACAGGGTCAGCCCTCCCAAGGCGACCGCCACAGAGCTGCGGGGAATCAGGTGGTCACGTACGATCATGACATCGCTGTTTACATGGCACACAAAGGCTGTCGTCACCTGGTCAACACCCAGAGAAAGATGATGCTCTTGTGGGCGGTCATCTCTGTAGACGTGTACGGCGGGGGAGGCGTCTGGTAGTAACTCTGAAGGACACAATTTATTGGATCATATTTATTAATCACCCATGTTTGTGAAGTAAACATTAACTTTCAGAGTGCAAATAAATTTGCCTCACCTCATTTCATAGGAATTTATTTACTAACATTCTTCTCTCAATCCAACCCTCACCTCGACGGCACTGTAGGCCTCCAGGAACATTTCTCTGCTGCTGACGCTGCAGTAGATGCAGCCCAAAGTCATGTAGAGGCAGAAGGAGAAGAAGTAGCGGTGGTTGAAATGGCCCACGCAGTTGTTGAGCCAAGCTGGAGGCGTGTTCAGTTCAACACATGAATATAAAACGAGCAGGGACACAGATGCGTTTGTATGCGACGCTTGTTACAAGGATACGACAGTGATGGTCCATCTTCAAGACACATCTGTAAAGCAAGCAAAGGCAACATGCCTGAAGAGCTGATATTATTACACAACACATCCTCCAGTTATTCAGCAGAACAATCAAACTCCGGAGGTGCTGTTTGAATACCTCTTTTGGTTTCTTTTTTCATTTACTGTGGCAAAAAGGAAGACTTGAATACTTGCTGATGAAGGATTGCTCACTAACAAAGAAATGAATACAGCATTCACACAGTTCTGGGTTGTTTATTGATTATGGTAATCAATAATAATTATAATATTAATAAAGGGGATCAAGTATTCCCCCCCCCCCCACTATTGTTGCAACTTTCTGCATGTCCAATCCAAGGTTATTATCGTTAAAAGAAAATGAGCAAAATAGCTAAAACTAAACTTTTTTTTTTTCTCTCTGTCAATGAATTTCATACATGAGCCTTTTGGGGTTGATTTTAATTAAATGACAGCTGAACTGTATGGCCAATTTGGTTATCTGTTTTTTTTACTTGTTTTTTTTTTAATATCTTTGTTGAGTTTTTATCACGCAATATATACTGTCACCTATTTTAATCTTGCATGTAAAAAATGCCTTAAAAATAATATAAAAAAACAAATCCAAAACCAACAATTTTAACAAAATAAAACTAATAAACAAACAAACAAAAAATGCTCCCCTTCACTGCATATATGACATAATTTTTTTTTTTTTGCTGACCATTATTGTTGATTTATCACAATGAAAATAATAGCATGTTGAGAGCTTACGTGTTGCAGATGCTGCAGTGGTGCGTCCTCGCTGGTTTCGGATTGATACATTTCTTACAAATGGACACAGAGGGAATATGGATATTGTCCTAAAAGAAATCAACCAAAATATATTTGCCAAGTCAGAATTGACGCCACGTAATTCAATACATGGCTAGAAAAATCAAGTGATTATTAATGACGACATCTGCCTCACAATTCTGAGTTTCGGGTTTTGAATTTTCCCATCTTTCTAATAGAAGACTCTAAATTGCCCTAAATGTGAATTTGAGTATTTATTCAATGACTCACTAGTGTTCAAAATCGTCCGAGTACTAGTGCACTATTTTATCCTCACTTTTAAGAAAATTCAACTCACTAGTAGAAACACTCAGGCGCACTAGGGACATTTTTTTCCCCCACTGCTGCCTTCCACATTTACTGCTACGAAGTTTCTGACGACTTGTAGAACAATTAGAGTGCACTAGTGGAAGGACTAGACTGCCCAAGTGGAAAAACTACTGTACACTTGTTGACATCGGCGCACTAGTACTACTACTGAAGCCATAAATGGTAACTAGTAGAATTGTACAATGCAACGAGTACTACTAGCAGGACATGGTTCTTCAGCTAGAACACAATCTGCCTAATTAGTAACATTGTTTTTCTACTAGTTCTACTACTAGAAGCAACGAGTGCACTTAATTGTACATATACCTGTTTGCTCTTTGTCCTCAATAGTAAGCCAACTCGGTGCACTAGTTTAACAACTAGGTCTTCTAATGATTTTTTTACACTACTGCATGCCATTTCTGAGCACTAGTAGCTTAACTAGGGCACACTCGTAGAACAACCACGTTATTAGTGAGGCGGGTGTACTCGAATTGGCATCTATGTGCTACTAATAGTAAGTTGTTGTCAACTAGTACATAGTTTTGCGTCATTAGTAACAAGCAACTAGTGTGTGCGAGACAATCTACTAGTCCTGAGGATTGTCATATAGTAGTTGAAAGTCAGTGGTGGAAAAAACGTCACTAGTAAGTCATTTTAATTGTGCGCCTTAGTCATTCTGCTAGTAAACTCAATTGTTTCAGTAATGTGAACAAAAAGCATACTAGGAAATTGACAATTCACTGCACTAGTAGGATATTGAATTAATGCTCAAAGATCTTGCCAGAGTCCCCTATTAAGGATTAATCTTAATAAGTCTCAACATCTTTGTGTTATTATTATTATTTACTATCATTATTTTTGTTGTTGTTGAAAAAAAGAGGACCACCAGGGTACCTTGGGTGGGTGTCCAGGGGAGGTGGTGGTGGCCTTGTAGTAGTGGAAGACAACCATGACCAGGAGCCAGTGGCCGTAGCACAGGTGCCAGACAATCCAAAGCACGGCGTAGGTGCCGAGGATTTTGGGTAGCACGTACAGATAGACAATGACTACCACCAAGGTCGTCAGCAGGATAACCAGAGTGACAAACACCTGGCAGATGAGAGATGTCATAGCGAGTAGTCATTTCAAGAAGTTGTACTTTCTTAGCTTTATTTACAAAGAAAACAAAATCCATATCAGTCAGAATCGAGGACCCACCACTCCAAACCAACGAGTCACATTGTCCACGATCCAGTACACGGGTTCGAAAGCGCAGTCGAGCATTGTGTCTGAGTTGGTGAGGCTGTTGAAGTAAAGAGACTTGAGCAACAGCTTGCTGTAGCTCCACAGCTCTCCAATTCCACCGCTGGGAAGCGTCTGCCCCCCCCTGCCTCGACCCCCTGTCTTTGGTCGGCACCATCCCAGCGCAAGTCGCATTGCCCGGGAGAGATGCCACCTCCAGCTGCTTCCCACGCGCATACCACCAACACCACCACCTCCTCCTCCTCCTTGCCCACACAACCTGCCTTTCAGACACACACAAACACACAGACACCCACACCAACAGTTAGAAACACAGGCGGCGTAAAAAAGAAGCTCCTCGTAGCGAAGCTGGACGACAAGTGACTTTTCCATGGTGGATGCTGGAGGACAAATAAGGAGCTTGCATCTGGGAAAGAACACTACTACCTGCCACATGTCAGTCAAGGAGAATGAAGACTTCCACCCATACAAATGAATTTAATAATTCACAGGGCCAAAACTAGTACACAGATGGAAAGTGGTAACGTAATATGTAGGAAACACAAAAGGGAATGTCTTAAGAAGGAAAAAAGGGGCCACCTGATCCTGGGCACATCATATGAGGATTGGGAGTATTGATTACATAGATAAGACTTTTTTTGTTGCTAATTAGGACACCATTAATTATGCCAGGCCAAGGAAAGTGGTTACCTGAAGACGCTGCACTTTGATTAAAACATGAATCTTGAATGAGGCCTTATTAGGGCATTTGTTTTCGTTGTACTCAAGTAGAAAAGTCAATTATCTCTCCCAAGAACGCATATGAAATGTCAGGGATGACAGCAATTTTACTCTGCACGTATGTATCAGTCCACTCATGTATTATTTTTTAAGCGGATGTGAAATATACTCTACTTTTTATAGTGCTTGTCCTCATTTGGGTTGAATGTAAACTCCAGCCTAACCCAAATAGGCCAAACACAAGAAAGAATTACAAAGAACTGGGACCCGACTGATTAATCGGTCAACAAATTAAATCGTCCAAATGGAAATTGACCTCTCACAATTTTATACACAACCAAAAGTCACGGTTTGTTTAAAAAAATAAATAAATATATAAATGCACAATGCAATTAAAATTTTTAAATTAAACGTAAATACGTTAAACATGACAAACTTTCAATTACTGGTAACAGCTGCCACTGGATATTTGTGTTGCATTGCATTTATATTCATCTCCAGCTCCTTTTGTTGTGTGCACTATACAACGTATGTTTTATGAGCAAATAGAAAACAACATATTTACAGTAGACAAACGCTATTTGCGAGGAATAGAGACCAGACCAGCATGCGATGAGTGATAATCTGTATCTAAATATTCTGCTCGTCATTCAGATGGCATGTTTGCTCTAGCATGCAACAACCTGCAATGGTTGGAGTGTTAGCCAAATGCTAGCTGCCTGCACACAACACCCTAAATCGCTTTGACTGAGCTCGATTATACACACATTAGACCACACTCCTAAATGTTCACATGCGTTACCTGCTCAGGTGAACTGTGTGGACATTTGGACAAAGTGACAGCCTTGCCGTCACGTCATATTTAGAGGATCCCCGAGCGTAACAGTTTTCACATCAGTACCAAAGCGCGTTGGTTTCAAAGATCGTCTATCTAACCAGTTGTACCACTCAAAATGGAAACCTGCAAAATATCCAGTTGAACTACCATACATTTTGTACACGAATCTCAATTCAAAGGAATGTTTAGCTGTTTTTGAGGTGTTCTGTTTGGTTCGTTCATTCTTTTTAGCTAAAACTAAATAACATGGCACAAAGATATTACCTGGTAATACATCTTCTTTTTAAGATTCTCTTTGACATTGTCTCGTGAGCGCTGTGTAATGTGGGAAATGACGTTTAGCCCGATTGAAGCCAGTCAGGCTTGCTGCAAAAGCAGAACAGATAACGTAATGCCGTGTTACATGTATCAAACATTAACATATAAAGATACAAAACAAAAACAATAAAAGCGCCATTATTTGGCGAAAATATGTCACGCTTTTTTTTCTAAAACCCCGACATTGACCTTAACAAGGAAGTAAAGGGTGTCATGTGATCATTGAAAAATGGCCGCGGTGATGTGGTAAGATGCTTCTTTTTGACCTAAAAATGTAAACAGAGTTATTTGGTTTTATCAAAGTGGTATCGCGTTTCTATAGCACTTATTAAGCTACTTTAAATATAAAGTATCCGTGTTTTGCATTTTATGTTATTCTGGTAAAATGCACTAACACTTCAGTTGTGGAAAGTGGCTTTCTTGTATTCGAATTTATCTGTCGGGATTTTCTCACTATTGTTCCTAGAGGAACCAAAATATATAGAAACGTGATGAAGTCAAATATAAATCCCAAAAATAAAAGTATGGCATGACTAATGACCCAGATTTGGAACTTTCAAACAAATTCCAATGATGTAACAATGAAGAATGAGTTCTCATTCACCATATTGGAAGTAGTTCAATGCAAATTATCACTGGTGTTTGGGATCAGACACAGATTCCCCAACCCCCTATTGCCAAAGTAGTTTTATATTAAATAAAATAAAATAGATGTTTGCATAGATTTTAGTTAGTTATTCGGTACGAGCTTGGGCACAGAACAAATTAAATCTATAAGGCTCCCCCACTGTGCAATAATTAACCTGACTCGTCCTCACTTCCAAAGAGTAAATAAAAAGCCGTATTGCATGACATGAATTGTTCAATTAAATGAACACTGTATGCATGTATTTCTGTATTCATAGTTAATATTTCTAACCTGCTCTCTATAATCTCATTTAGGCGTTCCCGGTGGCGCAACTATGACGCTGAGTTGCAGAGGGCCCGCCTGGAGGCAACGCCACTTGAATTTTCAGACTCCCATCCGCTTAAACCTATTTTGGTAAGGCGCCTTCGATGGTAAATGAGGGAAAAGAAAAACACAATAAAACTGTAACATGTCATGTCATATGAAAAAAAAATATTTTCATTGAACCAATAATTTAATTAACCCAATTCTAATGAAACAAAAAATAAATATAAAGATATTGTTTATTTTACTCTCTTTTTAATGATATTACTTACAATAGATCAGTAAACCATCCCCTGTTAATCCGCTCTCAGGTGACAGACAGCAGAGCTCGCCGTGGAACTCGCAAAGGCAGCACCTCCTCATCCTCATCGTCCTCTTCCTTAGCAGCGCCGGACCCCCTCAGCTCCATGTTGGACGGAACCGATCCGCTGTCCATGTTTGCAGCTGAGACTCCATCTACGTTGCACATCGCCTTCGCCGGGGTCAGTTGCGCTTTTACGCGACCCCTACAGACTGTTTCTTTGATAGTGGATTGAATTGATTGTGAATGATGATTCTTGATATGAATGACGACTATGGTTGTGCATTATATACTAAGCTGAGGTTTTGTGCTTCCAGGACGCGAGGAAGAAGGGGGAGAAGGAGGACGAGCCAGTTGGAGATGACTTTGAACGCTGGTCGATGAAGAGAGGCGAAATCCTGGCAAGGTTCACCACCACTGAAAAACTCTCAATCGTGAGTCATCCTCTGTCAAAAACTCGGGGGAACTTCAGAAACGTAACTACAGCAACAACATGACATTTTGATTAATATTGCGTTTGTGGAGTATGAGTTAAGCAGCAAAATCCACCAGTTTTTAGTGACAAAATGGCCGCCCCCTGAGATGGACAAAAGCTGCATCACATAGGGAATTAAAAATAATTGTGGAGGTGCTCTGTACTGAATAACTTCATAACACAATTTTGTATTGATACCTGGATATTATTTACACTGCGTGTATGTCACTGAAATGAACTGAGCATAACTGAAGCTTTTTTTTGGAGCGCATACTCAATATTATTGTGACAGTAATTTTGTTTGATTTTCTGTTTGTTTTTTTTAGAATCTTTGCATGGGCTCTGACAAAGGTAAGACACAAGTTTGTTTTATATTTACTGACTACTATGCTGATTTTTTTTTTAAATAGAAAAGAGAAAAGTTTTTTTTGGTTTTTTTTGCTTTTATCATTAAAAAAAATTGAAAAATGATCAGTTTATAAAAATATTTCCCCTCGCAATTAATAATATTCATCACTGGATTGACTCTGTGTGCTTGCTGACCTTCCAGGAAATTCCCCGAATCCTGCATCCTCTGCTGTCTCCGAGAAGGTTCGAACACGTCTGGAGGAACTGGATGATCTCGAAGAGGTAATTTGTTGCATCACCAATTAATGTATTGCGCATGAGTGCGGTGTTATTTTGGAGTATATCGCATTGATCGTCTTCATGATCGTCTATTATCCAGTGAGGATCAGTCTGTCTACACAATACACAAAGTTAAAGACTACATTTTCAATATTCCCCTCCAATGTCTCCTTAAATGATGAAAACCTGCGTGTGTGTGTGTGTGTGTGTGTTTGCGCACGCAGGGTTCCCAGAGAGAGCTGCTCAATCTCTCCCAGCAGGAATATGCCAACCGCATCGAGGAGCTGAACCAGTCCCTAAAAGAGGCCTGGTCCTCGGACCAGAAAGTCAAAGCTCTAAAGATTGTAATCCAGGTAGATTCTTGTTTCGTGTCAAAGATGGAAAAATAAGTCACATGATGGTGAAATGAAGGGACTTGAAAATGAGTTGTCTTATTTCTTTCGATGTGTGTCTCAGTGCTCCAAGCTTCTTTCCGACACCTCCGTAATCCAGTTTTACCCCAGCAAGTTTGTTCTCATCACTGATATACTTGACACATTCGGTATGTAGAGAATCATTTTATCTTTTGCTTAAATTCATTTACTTTTTGTTTTACTGACCCTATTTCTTTCTTTTTTTTTTTTTTTCTCCTTTCTCGCATAGGCCAGCTTGTGTACGACAGAATTTGGAGCATGTGTTCAGACCCAAGACCTTTACCGGGTATGGATCCCACCATCACTTCTAGTGTCTGTCGCTGATATTTTTTATTATTTCTTATCATAAGTCGGTTGACACGGTGCTACACAGACGTTAAACAGTTTGCGGAAATATCTCAGTTCAGTTCAGTTGAATTCCTACGTTGTGTTTTGTGTCTTATGTCTGATTTTTCTTTTCTTTTGTTTTTTTTTTGGGGGGGGGGTAGACTCGTTTACGGTCGACGATGTCAACGACACAGCCAAGGAGACGTGCCTCAACTGGTTCTTCAAGATCGCCTCCATCAGAGAACTCTTACCCAGACTGTATCCCCTCAAATTGTAATCACTATGATGCTATTAAGACGGCTCACTCAAGAGTTTGCCTCCTTAACGACGGTGAGCAGATACGTCGAAGCCTCCATCCTCAAGTGCAATCGCTTCCTGAACAAATCGTGAGTAATCTTTGGATCCTTTTGGGTTATTTGCTGAGATGCGTAAATTTCCTTTCGTGTCATTTAAAGCAATGTGACATGCGTGGTATCTCCTCCTCCCTCAACAGCGGTATTCAGGAGACTCTCCCGCGACTGAGCGCCATGATCAGAGGGATCGGCGATCCTTTGGTGGCGGCTTACACCCGAGCTTACCTCTGCAGGGTAATTTACAGTATAGCTTTTCTGAAACTTTCCAGGCATTCAAACAGATGTCATCAACACTATATATACCTGCACTATAAATTCTGAAAACACTCTAAATGGATTGTGGGGTTTTTTTTCGGCTCAGGTTGGCATGGAGGTCGCCCCCAGCTTGAAAGACAGCCTTAAGCGAAACTTCTTTGACCTGCTCGGAACCTTCCGGCAGATCAGTGGCGAGAGTCTTCGCAGCCAGGTGCTGGCGCAGAGGGTGGAGATGCCCGAGTACCTGACTCTCTATTCGCCCGCTATCAACTGGATCCTGCAGTGTAGTGCTTACAGAGCACCAGAGGTGTGGACGAAGAGCTGCATTTAAAACGATAACTTTTCCGTAGATTTTGTTTATTTTTTATCTCGCTTTACTTTCACTTAATGCAGTGCGCTTTAAAAGCAGTTTGTAATCTATTGATTTGATCTATTTGTAAGAGTGGAGCAAAATTAGCATAGACTAAATTTATTGTTGTACCAAAATGAAGTTACACCAACAATAATTATTTTAAATATCTGTGTTTCCTTTCCAGACTCTCCTAACAGAGATGATGGAGAGATGCAAGAAGTTGGGTAACAAGTGAGTATTACGGACAATCTGCGTGGTTTTCTTGTTCATTTTAAGTGTGTAAGATGTCCGTCTGATTGTTAAGGTTAATGACACATTTTGATCTGACTTGAATGTCCCACAGTGCCCTCCTGCTGAATTCTGTAATGAGGGCATTTAGGCCTGAGTTTGTTGCCACCAGAGCCATGGATTTCATCGTAATGATAAAAGACTGCGACGACGCCGGGTTCCCCAAGGTGAGCAAGCATAAATGGTCGGTTTTGTGCCTGACTTTGTTTTTGTATTACGTTGTGCCTAATACTGCAAAACGCCATTGACAATGTCAGTGAGGATTGAATCATTAAGTTATGTCGCACAAAGTTTTGATTCTTTGTGTTTAATATTTAATCGTGTTATTACTGGATAGTTACCATGATAGTTCCTTAACAGTAAAGAGCTCTCCACAAACATCATATCATGTCATCTCCTCTCTAGCATTTGTTATTTGGATCACTGGGTCGCTGTCTGGCTTGCGCTGACCCTCCAGAACCCGACAGGCTTACCATCCTTAACGAAGCCTGGAAGGTCATCACCAAAGTCCGCAGTCCTCGGGTACAGTGAGCTTAATGCGGCATTCTCACAAGTGCTTAAATCCGTGATGATTAACATCAAGCTTCACTGATTTCTTTTTTTTTTTTTCTTTTTTTTTGGGGGGGGCACACAGGATTATGTCAACTGCGCTGAGATCTGGGTGGAATTCACTTGCCGAAATTTCACAGTAAGTGAATGAATTTGTTCTTGAGAGAAATCCTCTCACCAAAAGAAAAAAAAAAGTTTCTAATTGTTTTACTCTTAAGAAACGTGAGGTGAACACCGTTCTGGCAGACATCATCAAGCACATGACTCCCGACCGAGCCTTTGAGGAGGCCTACGCTCAGGTTTGTACACTTTAACGGCTCACTCTCCTCTCGTCGCTCCCTCTCAAGTGACTCCGTCTTTTTCTCTGCACTTAGCTGCAGTCGGTGATCAGGAAGATCCTCACACACTTCCATGACTTCTCTATCCTCTTCTCCATGGTGAGTTAATCAGCAGCAGCAGAGGATTTTAATTTATTAGTGTGATTTTGTTTTCAGCGACGTAGCATACTGACTATTTTCATTTAGCTACATACCGGGACTACTAATCTGAGTACACTTCAAGGTTTCGATCACCAAGCAAGGAACTTGTCCGCTCTCATTTAACTTGTCATCATGCCGCAGTATCACCATGTTTACGATTTGTCCCCCAGGAGCGTTTCCTCCCATTTCTAGACATGTTCCAGAAGGACAGCGTGAGGGTGGAAGTGTGCAAATCCATCATGGACGTCTTCATCAAGTAAGAGGCCACACTTCTCTTGGATATGAAAAGCGTAGTAAGTATTTCATTCATATAATCTGTGTTTAACTCGCAGGCACCAGCTGGAGCCAAGCAGAGACCCCGTCATCCTCAACGCCGTGATGCACATCTGCAAGACGATGCATGACTCTGTCAAGTGAGGCAAAATTAGATGACTCGCGGTTTCATGTGAGGTCATTGAGATTGCGGCTTGGGAATTGTCGACTAAACATTTCATGTCGTGCTTTGCAGCGCTCTCACCCTGGAGGATGAAAAAAGAGCTTTGTCTGTGTTGATCATCGGCTTTATGCGCGTGGTGAGCTACTCTTGTTTTTAATGACTTATTCCAGCCGAGGAGGTTTGTGTTTCATTTATCAGCACGTGTTAATTATTTGTGTGCAACCTCATGTTTACAGTTCTGTCTACCTGACTTGTTACAAATGGTAGGTTTTCATCCAAAGATTTTTTTCCATTTATGGTAATCCACACATTGCTCATCTCTAATGGGCAAAAACAATCAGGTCAGAGCAAGTTTCATCCGGAGCACATTTTGCAACAATTTCAGAGAAATTAAAATTGTCTTGGGTTTATGTCACTGTCAAATATGATCAGCTCGGGTTGTAATCAGGCATGGCCATTGACTAAAATACTCTGCTTGTGGTTGCAGCCAACTCACTTTTGCATGAATTTCTTCTAGACACACTTTCTAAATAATACATAATGGACCGAGATGATTGTCCCCATTCTGTGATTTTTCACAAGTGAGAAATACTAAATCCTTATTGGCCATCTATTTGTCTCTCCTTGCAACTGTTTGTCCTGGTGTTCAGGTTTCATTTGGCCGTGACTTTGAGCAGCAGTTGAGTTTCTGCGTGGAGGCCAGAGCCACATTCTGTAACCTGGAGCCAGTACTGGTGCAGCTCATTCACGTCAGTATAAATCTGCCTTTTGTTGATTTTAATTTAAAGGAGACATCTGCATTTTTTCCCACAATTTTAAACTGCCCCCATGTATCTCAACTATGTCTTTGACATGTTATGAAGAAAATGGGAGTGATTTAAAGGGGAAGTCAAATGAAAGTGTTTATATATGTTCCACGCACCGCCTTTAGTCTGAACATGGAATTCTGATTAATACTCTTTGTGGGATATAAATTAAGCAGAAAAAAAAGACTTCGCAGCTCACCTGTTTTCACGGTTTGGTCGGTCGTGGTGGCTTCACCACAGTGAGGTCATTTTCAGTCAATAGTGACAAAATACAAATACACTAAAGAAAACATCTTAACAGGTGTGCCAATGATTACGGAGGGCTTTTTTTTTTTTTTTTTTACTTGATTCCCCTTTAAAAAAAAAAAAAAAAACAGCAATCACCTGTAAACACCATGAAAGCATTAATCCAAATCAGAAAGCGAAACTCTTAATCTCGATTCATTATCGTGAAACATTTGAGTGATTATATTTAAAAAAGAAATGTTTATATACACATCAATTATATTTAAAAAAAAAAATGTAACACACGTACGCACTCATTCATTTATTGTCATATTCAGACGGTCAATCAGCTGGCGATGGAGACCAGGAGGGTGATGAGAGGCAATCATTCCCGCAAAACAGCTGCATTCGTCCGGGTGAGTTATTAAGTAGTAATTAACACCCCCCATTTGTCACAGAAGACCAGTGGTAGCCCTTTCATGCTAACTGATGGATTGATTCCGCTTCCTGTTCTCCAGGCGTGTGCTGCCTACAGCTTTATCACCATCCCGTCACTCGGCAGCATCTTTAGTCGTCTCCACCTTTATCTGCTGTCTGGTCAAGTTGCGTTGGCCAATCAGTGTTTATCCCAGGGTGAGCAGCTTCCCACAAACTATAAACGCAACTTTTGTCTGACACACTGAAACTAAATTATCGATTGTCCTTTTATTCTCCTGTCAAGACTTATTTCAAATGACTTTGTTGACTTTCCACATCGGTCTTGTCCCGCAGCGGATGCCTTCTTAAAGGCAGCAGTGAGTATTCTTCCGGAGGTTCCGCGCTCCATCAGCGTGGAAGGGAAGGTTCGCTCCTCGGAGAGTTTCCTGCTCGACTTCCTCAACAACTTCCTGGCTACGCTTCTAGTTGTCCCGGTAATAACACCTTTAAAGAGATTTATTAAGCTTTTTATTTGTGTGTTAATCTGTGCATTGAACAAAAGATAATTAAAATAATTATCAATACGCATGCTTACAGGATCACCCAGAGCATGGTGTGCTCTACTTAGTCCGTGGTGTGCTCAACATGGTGCAGGATTACACTTGGGAGGACAACAGTGATGCCAAAGTGCGCGTGTACGTTGGTGCCCTCCCCCTGCTGGCCGCAATGAGCCAGGAAACATACCTGTACACTATCCCAAAAAGTAAACACTCAAATTATACGCACACACTAAGTAACCTACTCGTTATTGCTTCATCTTTTAATCTTTGCAAATGTTTGTATTTTCTCTTAACATGTCAGTGGATTCCAATGAGACCCTTTACGGGGGGGACCCAAAGTTCCTGTCAGAGATTAATAAAATGTGCGAGACCCTAATCGGGCAGATCCTAGACCACCTGAAGGCTCTCGGTCGAGAGGAGGTGAGACATGCAAGGTCTGTACATTGTCATGTTGAAAAAAGAAGCGGGCTGAAAGTTTTGTGATTTTTGGGTCGCAGCAGAACACACGACGCCAAGGCGCTCTGGCCTTTTCTCTCTTCTGCGTCCTACTCGCCCACGGAGACCTGAGGAACAACAAGCTGAGCCAGCTGGCCGTCAATCTGTGGAACCTCAGCCACAAACACGGATACTGCGAGACGCGCATTTCTGTGAGTTGTGCAAACACACACGTTACGTTTTTAGATAGTGTCCATTAGGATTGTTTTTAGCATTCAATTTAAAGACGCAAACACCAGACTTCACTCCACACAACCGTTTGGAAACTTGCACAGTCTGAAGCCAAGCCGGTACACTCGCATTTATTTCATTTTGGTAACCAGTTGCTCTCCTTCATGTGTGTCTAGCGGCGGTGCAAACTTCAAGTTACCTCTTAATGGATTTGAAACACAATAAGCAATCAACTCTACACAATATATAGAATTCTTAATCAATTCATTGCATGCCCACGCCAATTATGTGTCCAGGTTCGGACGCTGGAGTACATGAAGCATCAGGCGCAGCAGGCAGACATGTCTCACCTGTCAGATACGGTCCAGAGGCTCGCGCTGCAGTCCCGTACTTGAACAGCAGCAGCAACAAGTATTTATATAAAGATGTCCCACTACATAATTGAAAGCATTAAGAAAAGCCTTAGTGAAATGTACGATAAATGGCTAGTTTAGATGAAAATGATGATCATACTACACAGCCATCCATTTTCGATAGTGCTATTCCTCGTTCGGGTCTCAAATGAGATGGAGTCTATCCCGGCTGACAATAAATGAGGTACAACCTGAGCAGGTCACTACGACAATTTTGACAGCATTAACAAGCGTTGCTAACCAATTGCGGGCCCTGAGCGCTGTCGGTGAATCTTGTAAGCAGCATTTAAAATAACACATGAAACTGCCTTGTTGACTCAAGTTGCACTTAACTTGCCACTCATATAACTTATATATTTATCATAATTCATTATATTTATAGTGCTGATCATTTCTAACTAATCTGTATGGAAACAATGATGTCATTGTTGATATTGCCTTGTAACATTAGTCCTCATTTTTGTTGTCACAATAAAGACAATGGACAGGACAAGATTTGTTTCACATCGGTCTCAATCCTCTCAATGGTAGTTTATTGACTCAGTTAGTGTATCGGGGAAAAGACAATTGCTCCTCTTTGTGTTTTCAAAGAAAAAAATATCAAACAGCAGTGACTCATTTGCAAAAAAAAAAAAAAACCACACACTTTGCCATGTTTCTAACTTGAAGAAAACAGTGATGTGTGTTTGAAAATTTGGTAGTTGTGTGTGAACCAACAACTCTCATAAGTCTCTTTGGAAATGGTGTTAATTTAGTTGTTCAACTTTATTTTGTCTCCTCTGCGCAACAGTGACCACTGTTGCGGGAAAAAAAAAAGGTATAATGCTTTTTTTCCTCCCACCTCCCACAATAATGTTAACAAGCAAAAGTAGCTCATGTTTTAAAGCAATTTTAGATTTGTAGCCTTAGCAGAACTTTTTGAATCTTGTTAAGCGCTAATATGCATACAAAAATAGTGTACACATGCCCAATTAAACAGATTTATCAGAAAATGCAATATTTAATCATATATGCATCTTATAATTTAGCATACATGATTGCAACTGACGGAAAATTTCCATTTTATTTAGGCAGTGACTTTCTGAGCAAAGGCCAAAACTACTGAACTGTACGGGCCAACAAATATCCATTCATCGTCTATATGGTGAGCTGGAGCCGGACCGGCCAAGGACCGGGATCTGGACTAGTTGCCAGCCAATTAAAGGGCTCATTTAGACAGACAACCATTCAACCGCACATTTATGGACAATTTAGAGTATTCAAGTTAACCTAGCATTCATGGTTTTGGAATGTGGGAGGACGTCTGAGTATCTGTGAGGCAGACAAGCTCACTACTAGTTCATTAAACTTCTGACTGCTATTTTTAAATTGTGATCCATCGCCAAGAGGAAGTGTTTGACGCAAATAAATATCTGATCTCCCAATTTCCCGACAGGCATCGAAGAATAGACCAAAGCGCAGTCGAGACGACTACTTCCTCCTGGCGATGGAAATGGAGATTGGAGGCATTTGATGTTGAAGCTTTGCCTTCCACTGATGGATGAAACATCAGATGAGAATGTGGTCTCAACTACAACAGGCAAACTTAAATAACTACTAAGAACTCTGAATTAAGGGTGGTGGTGGGGGGGGGTGCAGAGAAATGCTGACAACAGTAATACATTGGCATCCCATGCTATGCAAGAAAACAACACTGTAAAGGAGGGAGCGTCGTGTCTACAATGCTGTCGACAAGTGCATCAAAACCAAGACTCGAAACAGAGTCCAAACATGAACAAAAGAATGATTAAATAAAATAATATTTTACTGCAGCTGGGTGCAGCCCGGTATGTGTTAGGACTGGATGGCTGAAATAATTCAAGGGGAGGAATTAGGGATGGGTACCAAATACGGTACTTATTTTGGTACACACCGATTGGATTCGGGACTACCAAGCACCGATTCACATGAAATCAAACGGTACCATCTTTTGGTTCTTAAGCGCGTCTTTTTAGTTGCGACTGAGCGGGAGTGGACGAGTTGGCGATTTTCCATGCCACACTCGGAACGCAGCAATGCACTTAAAACCGGTGTAATGTCATCCACTCCCGCATGCTTTCATGCGCTAAAAATACGTCCGCGTTTGGAAGTGAGTCAATGCTGGGAGATTTGTGGCGTTACCATCGTTACAATATATATTTTCTTTCAAAACAACTCTGAACCATATTCACTACAACTTAATCAAACGCTGCATTGCTTGTGGCCAAAATGGAGCGAGCATTATGTAATGCGTCAGGTTACTAATTATTTGGGAAATCCCAATTATTCTTTTTTTTCCTCATTCACAATTGTCTTTTTTTTTTGCAACGTTTCAGTCCAAACTGGAATTGAAATAATCGTGCAGCAGGCTTTGCATTTTATTCTTGGGTTCCTGTTCAACTTCATTCTTTGTGTTGTTCACTGCAAAGAACTCGGCTTTGCACATTCTATTTTGTAATTTTAATTTAGCAACTTTATTAATAGTAAAATATACCTTCATTTTTACTCCATCCTCTTTGGCTCACTTTATTTCATTTGTGATGTTTTCATATTTGTCAAAATTTTACATCCTGAAAAATAAATGTTAAATTCAAACACTTTCAGATTTTATTGTTAAATAAATCACCACAAAAACCCGCACAAAACTACTGAAAATTGGTATTAAGTACCAGTCTCGATTCCCGGTACCGAACCAGTTCAATTGTGAATGGTACCCATCCCTAGGAGCAAGTGTAAAAATTTGCTGCCTCATCTCACCCACTAATAGTGGAGGCGTGGTCTTCCCCTTTTGTGTGTTTAAATGTGTGTGTGTGTGTGTGTGTTCTTTTGCTCTTCGCCGCCTCATCTGTCGGCTCAATCCAACTCGATGGGGCTACTGTCCTCCTGGGCCTCCTCGGCGCCGTCGTCGTCCTCGCCCGCTCCCATCAGGCTGTTCAACAAGTTTCCTGCACAGACGACAATTTCGTGAGTGCATTTTTACAAAGACGTCTGGGGACCTTCGGCTCACTCACCTAGCAGGCCACCGTACGACGGAGATTGTTTGGGAGGAACGCCGAAGAAAAGCTGCCCTATTCTGTCGAGGTACTTTATGTCCAGAGAGGAGACAAAAACACGAGAAACACTTTGAGATACGGTCAACACACACGTTGTTTTCCCCTTAATATTGAGACTGTGATTTAATGTCATGATTTTTTTTCAAGGTCCTCTTCTCATGCACAAAGCAATAAATGAATCTGCATTGAACAATACCAGGTTTATTATACATAAATATTTTTCTTTTAAGCATTCACTACGACATGGCTGCCAGGATGGCCGAGTGCAGGACCCAGTCTCCCCAGGAGGCCTGGGTTCGAATCTCAAAATTTCCCCATTGTGGGACTAATAAAGGGAATATTATTTTCACAAGATTATGTGTGACGTAATCATACTGGAAGTCAGAAAGTCTCTGGAAGCACTCACCTCATTATACATGGGATCCCTCTTCAGGGAAGGTTGATATTGCTCACATAACACTGTGAAAACTGTTAATTTACCCCTAGACAGGGAGGAAAAAAACCCGATGAAATACATTGTTTTTAAAAGAACTGTTATAAGAGGATTTTTTTTTAGATGCATTTTCTCACCCATCCACTGCCAGCAGCAGAAACCAGATAAAGTTAAGAAGAGGCTGAACAAATGGTGGACCCCTCTCTATGGACGGGTGTTTCTCAGTGTACGTGCTGAACACCACCGAAGCGCTGTTTTTGTTCTTTAGGCAGAGGAATCTGTCAAATCGAAAAGGTGACAGCGTGTGCGCGACTTTTCAAGTCTACTTTTTCCGTACGGTGGCAGCGCACTTACTGTAGGACTGCCTGGGCCACAAACATGTCGACCTCGCTGCGGAAACCTCGGGAAGATGAATACTCCACCAGCATCTGCGCACAGCCCTCCCCGTCAGACGAATGCAGGAAGTGGTAACGAGATTCGCTATAGTTTTGCTCTAGAAAAAAATGTAAAATATTCCAGTTGATATTCTTTTTGGAGCAAGGCTGGTTGTGTGCAACCAGTTGGATTTTTTTCTTTTCCATTTGAATTCATTATGCCTGATATACCTTTCCACAAGGTGAAAGCCAGCAGCTGGTGTAGTTTTGGGTTGCCCAATTTGCTTGAACCTCCCGTGGACCATTTCAAGGCTCTGGACACGAAGGCTACTCTTTCCGGAGAGTTCGGATCCATGTGGCTGAACAGCTTGGCCAGGCTTTCTGCTCACCAAACGCACAAGCATCATCCACGACCGAACGTACTGCGCTGGATGCCTTGATTCGATGAGTCAGGTGAACACTCACCTAATATATCCTCTTCCACTTTGCTCTCTGACTTCTCCAGCACCTCGAGCACTAGCATGGACAGATCTGCAGCACTGTTTTGCTGCAGAGTGAAGCACAGCAGACTAAACTGTCATCAGTAAAATACCACTTTTCTGAATAGTACTGCCCAGGGCCCACTAACTGTATAAAGTACAAAGAACCAATTAGAGTAAGGGCGTTTATTTATTTGTTTAGTGCCAAGGAGCATTTATGTACTCGAACCGCGGAGACTACCAGACGTCTATTCAGGGTAAGGCGTTAAACGAAGGGGAAGTCTGTATGTCTACAAATAGTTTTAAAATTAAATTAAAAGAAAGTAAAACTGCAAGAGAATGTCTGAATATTATTCGTGTTCAGGGTTTTGTTTGTGACAAATAAAGATTAGCCTGAATGTTAGTCGTCAATGATAATATAGTCTTTTTTTTTTACAACAAGCTGGCAACACACTTTTCAAAATGTGACATCAAACAAAGAATTCCATCTTGTTGCAGTTTTGCAGGTAGAATTCCATAAGAGCATTTACCTGGTTATAGCTGAAGAAGAGTAGGGCACCATTGTACATCAGCTCCCTGGCTTCACTGTGTTTTGCCTGTGACATGTACCTGTTGACAGGCAAGAGAGTCATCTGGAGGAATATGTTGGGCACGATCAATTTGTATAACAAGCTCAATATTAGCCCATGCTTGTGATCTCCTTGTGTGGTTGACAATAATAAACTACATTGAGGATAAGGGCAGGACCGATAAATCAGAAGCTCTTCTTCTCCGACAGGTTGAAGTGAGGTTGGCTTTCGTGGAATTACTGTAAATATTGCAATAGCAATAAAACCATTTGCTTGTATTGGGAGAACCTATAATAGGGATGCTTCTCTGTCGGTTTGCTAGCTATATTTAAACGCAAACCCTCATCATACTGCATCTGCAATTCAGTTGTGTATGTAGACTTTATCCACAACAAAAACCGATAATTTAAATATAATATGTTGGATAATGTCATGTAAGGTACCACAATCCAGACGGCGACCTGGCTAGCAACTAGCACATCTGGAGAGTAACCGCGAATTGCCCAATGCGCGATAATAATCAAAACATACAGCATTTTTAAACTGATAACACATAATCGTTTATGGTATAACTGTCTTGCGGAGTCAGGCCGAGCTGAAACTTCTATTGTTTATTTCCTAATAATGCAGCGACACTGCTAGTAAGCACTTCGCTAGCAGTCCATTTTAAGACCGTGGTGAACTGGCAGTTCCGGTGTCCAAACAAATTGCCGGACCAACTTGGATGGGCGGGACCGTGGTGTTATTCCCCCAATCGGATTCGGGTATGACAAGCAAGTTTGACAGCAGAGAGAGGTGGTACATACAAGGCCTCGCGGAGTCACCAACTGCAAACTAGAACGTTTTAGTGAAATCTTACCTAAAAAATAACGTCCTATACATCTGGTGTGCTTCATAGTAATCCCCCTTTTCCACGCTGGCTCGCAGTTTGCCTTCGACCCTCTGCACGCCTCCGCGGTTTCTTCCACTGGAGCACCTCAGGGACTCCTGCTCCGACATCGTCGTCGCTCCGCAGCGGTGCTGACTTGACTGAGTAGCTCAATGTTGACAGCGCAAACCGGAAGAAACCAAAGGAAGCTTGACCCTCTTCACATCCCGTAGTTATGGTTACCCGCAAAACAGGCATACGATATATAAAACAATATTATGTGGTCAGTATCACAGAAAAGTCAAGTGGATTTTGCTGTACTGATTTATTATAATAATATGTATTGTAATTTTATATTATATTAGTGTTTTTTTTAATGAATCGAAAAAAAATCCCGTAATTAATTTCAATTTAATTTACATTTTTCAACTACTATTTTTTGGAAGCTTGTAAGAGATTTGAATGTCTTGGAATTAATGTAAAATCACCAAATATTAAGTATGTTCAAATAGCTTTCTTTGATCCTCAAATGTGATCTGAACGGAATCATCTTTACAGGCCTTTTTCTTAGAAACAATTTTCCAAAATTATACAGTACATTTAGTTTGGCCCTCAAGCACCCCACTCCAGCAGTGTTGGTTTGCAAGGCCTAGAGGTAAATTGAGCAGGGTGCTTTTGTTCTGAGATTATGTGGTAAAGATGTACAGCTAATATGGTTAAGTACTTGAATTCGAATGGTTAAGTTCACTATCACCATAACAGTGCTCGTATTCAACAAACAACGCACAAGTCCAAACAAATTGTCCGAATGACGAAAAAAATCGTAAATCGAATCATTCATATTTTAAGGCACAATTGGATCGTTAATTGCAGCCCTGCGACACACTTCAGTACATTTATGTTACACTAGATGGCAGCAAATACCTCGATAACAAATGTCTGCTGTCATCCACATGCGTCCAAATCGCTTTAACCACGCTTACAGTTGTAGTAAAATTCAGAACAACGAATAGAACATGGTGTAAAATGTGCGTTCATGACAACGGAGTGTCATAATCCCACAGGAGCGTGGCGACAATTCGACGGGAGAGACGTTTGGAAGCACCCCACCACGTAGAGGAGGGTTTTCCGGTTAAAGTTTCCTTTGTCATCAGGAAGTGGCAGCAACCGGGGGGTGTCTGAGCTGTGTCTTCGCAGACAAAAACACAACACTGGCGAGCATGATAAGTAAGAGTAATGACATATTTGAGACGCTGCAGCTACGGCGATAAATAGTGCGTCATCTACGAAAACCATTGCGTGTTAGACGTGAGCATTTAGCTAGGAATGAGTGGCAATGTGTGGCGAGCACGACATGCTAATAGTGATTTGCTAACTTGGGCCGGATTAGCGAAACGATCTTGGAAATCTAACCGGTTTCCTAAAGTTTCTTTTCTTCACGTGTGCATAGTTGTTATACTGATATTACATTTGAGTTGACATGATACTTGTATGTGTGTGGAATATCATTTGGTTTGTCTTCGATAAACTCGGGTTAACTCCAGCCGGACAAGCTAACATTAGTGTAGCCTGTGTGTCTGTTTTGGTCAGTGACAACTGTAGGCTTGCTGCTCGCCCATGACAACTAAGGGCAGGCCTCCTGCAACGTGGATTCTTTAGTGCACTTTTATTGTCACACATTCCATACCCAGTTTTTGGGAACTATTTAGTAAAGTTATAATGGTAGGTAATTTTGATGCAAAAAAAGTCCACCCAGTCTATTGACGATTTACAACGTGTATTGCAAAAGCAGTCGATGTGTTATTTGTCTTAGTTTATTGTACTCAGTGATGTGTGCATTATAGGTATAGTGGACCGTCATTATTCGCCCACATTTCCGCATGTAATATTGATGCTCCTCTAAAAGTAATTGTAATTACCTATATTAGTAGTTTAAACCATAAATATGCCACAAACTATGATCCCATTGCTTTTCAAATGCTTACAAACATCTTCATACACTGCTGTTGTGGTAATATTACAGTCCAATAAATAGCTGACAACTAAGCATGCACTTATACGGTATGCACTATCCGTATGAACATAACAATTTTGATGATGAAATATTGCTATAGCAGTGCAGTCTGGTCCAAAACAATGAATATTTGACTACACCAACTAAACATGCGACGTTCAGTGCACCGCCAGATCATGTCGGCTGGTTGTGGGCCACATCTGTACGTAGCCTATATGACCTCAGAAATAGGTTGAAATTTAGATATCAAACCGATCTTATATGGAGGTCCATCTCACATTCAGTATTTTGACTTATCCCACCATCTCATGGAATGGGTTTAGTTTTTTATTCAACCTCCAGGTAAAGACCAGTTTCTCACTTAATGCTGACCTGGCTGCAATGGAGGATCAAGTTAGTGTGCCAAAATGAAATAGAGCATGGAGTGAGGTATGGTTACATTACATAAATAAAAACATCCCGTGTGTGTGATGGATGGATGGTTCAGTGGGATTCATCGCTGACTGTCTGGTACCTCTGCAAGAAAATTGGATTCAAATATTTATTTTAAACATTTTCATACAAACTTTCATAGGACCAGTAATTGAGTCGATGTTTTAAATAATTTTGTATGAACAAATTAGGTTTGTTTAAATTTGGTCAAAACTGGCATTGGAATGACGTTGACAAAACTATGCTGAATTACATAATTTGTGTATCTGTGGTTGACTGATGAAAAAAGAAATGATTTATCAAGAAAAAATGCTTCCAAGCGTGTTGTGGTTGAGCTTGTATCCCAGTGAGGGGTGAAGGTAGCGAATACACATTTTCAGGGTTCGTTCAACGTCGCTAACATTCACCAACCAGTTTGTTGTCCCAAAGAGAAGATACTTTACAAAAGTACATTAGTACTGTAAGCAATGTTTTGCCACAAAAAACACATCAACGAATCTTCGGAGGCGGTGTTAGATATAGGCAGGGATGAACAACCGAATTACAAAACAAACAAACAAATTAACTTAAATATCGATTACGTATTTGTTTCCAGATATTAGTCTATACATTTGTGTTTGTAATTGTTACATTGTCAAGATGCTCACTAATGTAGAATCGGAATAAGAAAATTGACAGAAGTATTAAGTAATGTTTTTTTTTCCCCCTCCTTGTTTTTCTTCAACAGCTGTGACCTTCTGGAATGGAAACGCACGCTTTTAAGATAAAGTGAATCTGGTAAGCCTGATTCCCGCTCGTGACTCAGCAAGCGTGAGCCTTACTCCCTTAACTTGATGCCTGAAATTGAAAATATGTTGCCGCGCTTGTCTTTGCTTATGTCTGCTCGTCGTCAGTATTCAGACGTCTGGGTTGTTTGGGTGTGTGCACAAGCATGAACAAAAATTATTATTATTATTTTTTCAATATTTTATCAAATACTTTTGAGGTTTTTTTTTTTCTGTTGGTGTTTTTTTGTCTGCTTTTCCACTGTGCTGACCAGGAATAGTCTTCCATTAAAAAAAAAACACGCACAAGCTTTTTCAACATTTCAATCCATCATGACAGTACTGTCACTGCAACTTGAGCAGAATTGTGTCGTATCCAGTCATGTTTCCGCTGGTATTTGATTGCAGAACCGCATGTTTTGTTTTCAGTCGCACTGAGCAGGAATCACCACGAGGACCCCAATGCTAGAGAATACGTTTACATAGAGGGCAAGGGAGCAATCAAAACACAGCGATGTAGCGGGTCTCCGTTTTATCGCCACAAAATGGCCGCGTGCCATCCAGTCACTCAGCCTATCTATTTTTACTTTTCAAAATGGAAGATTTGATTACGAGGATTCACGTCGTGGGCAATCATCTCAAGGGTAACGAGTTTTTCCTGACAAACCTAAATCGTAATCTGACATTGCGTTTTTAGACATGAGCCGAGAGCCGCTTTCCGCCAATGCGCCGGCGACATTTTCAGCAACAGCGTGGTAGCGTATTTTGTCACACGTCATTTTTGTGAGGGAACAGGTCATTGGGCATCTGTTCTATCCCCGCTTTACTTTCCAGCTAAAAATCTGGCCCCTCTCTGTCAGTGTAGAAAGTAGCTGGAGCTGCGAAAATGTCAATATAACAGCTTCGTGACTCCGAGAGTTGTAAACCGCTTGCAGTCAGCAAGCCAAGGGAGTGATGCTGGCGAGGTGGCTTTTGTTACCTTCATGACTGGTGGGTGGAGCCTACATTTGCAGCTAACCTTTTGGAGGCAGCAGTCCATACACCCAGCAAGAAGAAAACAATTCGCGCCCCCACCCCACTACACCCCCTCCGCCGCAACTCGAAGAAAAAGCATTTTTGTTGCAAAACCAACCTACACCGTAGAGTTAATACTGGCTGCGCACAATGACCAAGGAGAGTACCACTGCCAACTACTGGAATGGATGTACAATTACACTTTCTTGTAGGACAGCGGAAAAAAAGCATGATACCCAGGGTCACACGCGCCCCCCCTCAGCATCGCACTATTTGAGAAGCACTGCCTTAATATGCCATGACTAACATGGAGTTGTATAATTTGATCATGAATCAAATGTTATCGCAGGTCTCTCTACCACCCTGGCAATGCTGCAGCCCCAAGCCGACAGTATGGAAGTTACGGGGGCTGCCGTGTCCACCCACAGCCCGCAAAGCGAGGCAGTGGCCAGCGAGCTCCAGGAGCTGTCCCTGCAGCCTGCCCCACTGGAGCTGCGACTTCAGGAGCGCAAGAATGGTGAGTTCTCGATGCTGGCCGACCACAAAAGCTACGCGCCATCCCAACAGAGTCAAAACGTTTTTTTTTTTTGTTCCATCCCTGTATCAATAAATCTTGTGAAACTTCATCCCTGCACGCAGAAAGCATTTGCGCAGACATGTTTTTTTTATTTACGCGTCTTTTTGTTACGTTTCTACGGAGTGACTCATTTTATGGGATTTTATTTTTACTTTTCAGTGGTGGTCTATTTTCCCTTGTGTGACAGCCAAGAATGTTTCAATGTGACATCAAAATTTCCTCTCGTGTCGGTAAAGATGGGAAAGACACTTGGTAAATGATTTCCTATGTCGGGAGTTGTTTTTCAACCGCTTGGTAGTCAACCAGGGTTACAGGACATATCGCGTTTGACTTGTGGATGTTGTACGTTTCTCTGCATATCGGGAGTGTGGGAACTGCTCCTCGAAGCTGTATGTCGAATCACATAAAGTCATGTTTACTCAAGCCATTGCTAATGGGATTGATATTTTTGACCTAAGTTCTCTTCCTGTATTTCAAGTGTATCAAATGTTACAGATAACGTGTTCGAAAATGTTGAGGCAAAATAGTAAGATTTAAAAAAAAAAAAAAAAATGGCTGCTGCCAGAACCAAAATGTAAATGTCAGTGTGTTTGTACATCCTTGTTCATTTGTCAGTGGACAGTTTACCTCAGCACTGAGGTTGTTTAAAGACTGGGGACAAGCTTGGCATGCACGTGTGAGGTCATCGGAATGAAGTGAGTGAAGACAGAAGACGGTGTGGCAATCATGTGGTCTGCTGTTTTGGTCAAACTCGGTGTTGCCCACACACACACACACAAAGATTTACATTTGTGTGCTCTTCCACTCCTGCCAATGGTGGAATACTGCCAGGTTAACACCGTCCATTGTCTTTCTGTATTGATCCAGATTTGTCTGCACACCGCACCTGTCCATATAAATCGGATGTTCTCTGCTGTGGAGTTTGAAGTATTGTGAATTTATCATTGGAGAGAATTAAGCAAGGTTAAATTTGTCAAGAATTGAGACCACATTTTGGGACTTCCAGCAAAGGCTGAGTCATCCACAAGTACTCACGTCATCCTGGAATTTGGTCAACATTTGATCTGGGAATGCAGTAGATTGGGACATTTTAGAATATATCAAAGAAATGTCTTCAGGCCACTTTCACAATAACACACACCTCCGGGTGCCACTCCCAATGCCGAACACCCTCTGTTCTCATTGGCCTATTTATTACTTCAATCTAGCGGCGCAAAGCGACGTGTTGCAGCAAGTCGTCCTGCAAGTAAACACGTTTGCAGAATTCAGATGCTTTAAGGTGGCATGTGCGCAGGCATACTCTGGTGTTGGCTGGGAGGAGAAGCGGAATGCCTCCTTTAGAGCTTATCAAAGCTTTCTATCTCACACCAAGTTATGTAATAGCATTGATTGCACATGGATCCTTCCTTAGTAATAAACGGTCTGCAAGATTTATTGTGTTTATATAGACAAAGGGAACACGTTTTCCAGGAAGGGCATCAGAGACTCGCCGCGCTTGTGTGTGTGAGTGTGTGTGTCTGTTTGAATAAGAACAGGGCTGAAAAACATTTCCCATTTCCTGTTAACTAACGCTTCTAATTTGCTCCGGTGACATCATAATTGTTATAGTTTCCAAGTTGAAGAAGCTTTTTTTGCGCACAGGGCTGTGCGCCGCACAGCAAAGCTATAAGAAGGACGTGCGGGAGGAGGACAGGGGCGGGGTGTCTGAAATGTCACTATTGCATAACGGCGGAGAGGGAACCGAAGGAACGTGAGGGAAAATGAAAAGCAAGAATGTGTGCAAGTCAAGAAGTGGAGGCTTTTTTTTTATTTCTTTTTTTATTTCTCTCTAAAGTGACAACCAATGAATTGTTTTTCTCTCTATTTCTTTATGGCAATGCAAAGTTTGAAATGTAAAAAAAAAGAAAAGAATAGAAGCTCTTTGAGAGATGGAAACTGATTGGTGGACCTTATCATCCACTCCGACCTACACACGCCCTCTCTGCCGGGGCATGCACTCACTTGTAGACAGTCCGCAAAACAGGAATGCGAGACGCAACCTGTGGAGTTACGGTACTTGCTGCTGTGTTTAATGTGACTTTCCTGCAACCACTCTGTTGCGGCTGTGCACTTTTTTTTTTCACCCCCCCCCCCCCCCACACCTCTGCACATTGTTTACTCAACCCGTTTTGGAAGTATGAAAAACTAATCTCTACCGGAGGGTGACGCTTTCTTGCGGCATGGTCCAGAGGGATATGACTCTCCTGTCAGGTAACGTCACAGACATTTATTTGTCTTTTAAATGATGGCAGTGCCGGGAAAGTCACTCAGCAGAATGTAATTTGTATCAGCTTGCTGAGTACGGGTGTGGTGAGCGTACTTGCATGCATCCATAGATGTTAAAGTAATGACTTTGCGCCTTTAAAAAAATTTTTTTTTAGAACTAACGTATGGATTTTGTGTTGTTTTATTTATATATATATATATATATATATATATATATATATATATATAGTGTATATTATGCTATGCCAACTAGTAGTATAAAGATTGAAATGACCTTAATGAGTTCCCTCAGAACAGATTGTTCCGTCTTGGAATACAGGCTACGCAGTAATCTGATCTTTTAATTTTCTTTTCCCGTGTGCCACCACTGCCTTAAAGAAGGCCAAGCGGTTCATTTTGAATCCTTAATACCACCGCTTTCAGATGCTCACAGTTCAGCCCGCACTGGCAAGACGCAGGGAGGATTTGATGGTGAAATTCCATCAGATTGCGCATCCTGGCATGTAAACAAAAGACAGATCGGATCGGATCCCTTCTTCCCACCCCCTTTTGCATTATGACAATAAGATAGGTCACAGTGGTTTTTATTCTCACGCATCAAATTTGCAAACAGCAACATGCCCGTGTCTGAAGTGCGTTAGATTCTTCAGCGAGATTTGTAGCCTGGATGGGAGCAGTATGCGTTTTAGGGAAACATTGTTATGTAACTGATGGGGAGGCTGCCAATAGCGGAGACCCACACAGCACTTTGTCAGACTGGAGAAGGAAGAATGGGTTTGGAAAATAGTTGTATATCTTGACAAAATATGATTTAGCATGGCAAAAATATCTCTTGAGTTGCATGAATGGTGACCAGCCTTTGGCTCTGACTGCTTAAACAATTAAATGACGGTTTAAATGCAAAAGTTGCTGCAGCAAACCTTTCCAGCTGCAGTGTTCTTCCTTCACTGCCAAAATGAGGCAATCATTTAGACAGTGGAACCTCTAAAGTTAAACACCCCAGCCCTGAGGTCATATAATTTGGAATTGTAACAAAATATTTGCACAAAAGTTCTTGCTCGACCTCAGGGTACTTCAAGACTCCAGTTTTAAGCATATGCCCTGCACTTACTTGATCGCATTGGCTTTTTAAGGATTTGTTCAGCATCCGCATGTGTTCTGTTTATTATTTTTATATTACTTTTGGAATGGACTGAACCGTGAGCAAAAATCCTGCACTATAACGGTATTAAAATTACTGCTCTCAAAAAATTTTGGTCATAATTTAATTTTTCAACAAAATATTTTATGCATTCAGAAACGTATACCATGTTAAGTTTCAATAAATAGATGTTAACATGCCTCTTATGTATTAATTCTTCATAGTAAGTCACAGTGTTGCATCACTGGTTAGCAATTGTTAGAACTGACCTGTTGTCCTTGGGGCTAACTAGTACCCGCCGGCAAATTATTATTTTTTTATTTATTTATTCTAGGACAATGCACATTTAATCAACAGAGCAAAATTGCATCCGCATATGCAGTGTCTCGTTCGTCTCCCTTCTTCCTCCAGGCGTGACTGCTCGCCCCTCCCATCTCTCCTCGCTGACTAGGGGAGGCAAAAAATTAACTTCAAAGAAATGGCTGCTTTACTCAATTCTGCAAGCAGCCAATCGTATTGTGCCCCGTTTAGTAGTGCCCTCAGCTCATACCTGGTGACGGACAATTAGTGGTTATTGAAACTTTTTTATTTATTTATTTTTTTTAAACCATGCCTAATTACATGACGCAGATTACCTTCTGTCAAAAGCCGTTGACACTGTTGCGCTGATGTCAGCACTCAGCTAATGATCAAATGCAAATACGCCACATCCTGGTTTACCGTTATGCTTCTGATGCACCAATCTGCAGTGTAGTGGAATAAGGCTTTCATGAATTTCAACAAAAAGTTACAAGCATGTGCCAGAATCAACATGTTGTCTCTGCGTATCGTAATACATGTACATATTTTTGCGACAGCATCCTCAACTCAGACAGACTTGCACCATGACCCTAGGCGACTTCATAGCTCATTTCACTTTTGAAACACGGGGTCATGCACATACAGGCTTTGCTAGTCCGACAGTGTCGTATTTCAACAAGCGCAAGTACGCATACTTTGTGATACAAAAGACAATCTTGTTAGATAATGACAAGTGAGGGACTAGCCAAAATCAGATCTGTTGCCTACAGTTCGAGAAAAGCACTGCGTCAGCAGCTCACCGTAGGTCTGCGCCTAGCAACAGGAGCAACGGCGAGCGCACACCCACAGACACAAGCCTACTCATGCCGCTGAGAAACAACATGCACACGTTTAACATACGCCTGAAGCCTTTGCGGGTTTACAAAGTGTAAATCATGCGGCATCATACGGCGCAGTAAACACCCAGGAAAAGATGTTGAAGTATTAACGATTGTTTGACCAAGACTTTGTCAGAATTGCCTTGCAGATGTTGCGCAACAAACACACGTACATAGTGGCGCTACTATATACGTACATCCGCGTGTGTGCATCCTCGACTCTGTGTGTTGTCTTCAGCACAAAACACTCTTGTGTTTCTAAATAATAGAAGAAGCATTATGCTGTGACTCACCTGCGAACCGCACACTTAGCATTAGCACGTTGAGCAGAGCAGAGTTCACTTGACCACACTCCTGTTGCTCTCTTTGAGTGACTCACGCACTGAACTGTGTGCTGAGGAAAATCTGCGTTGACTACTGCACGAAACAATGCGGGGTAAATAAAACTTTCCGGGTTAAAATGTTAAACATGTTCAGGGGAGAGTACCGGGGGATAATCATTAAAAGGTTGAAAAATCTGAACAAATAGTGGGTCAACCAGTGATCGGTCTTGGCTAATGTTTGACCTTGCACATGGGTGTCAAACTCAAGGCCCGGGGGCCAGATGTGGTCCGTCCAATCATTTTTTTTTTGGTGGCCTGCCAAAGCAAATGACACTCATTGACTTTATGTTACGAAAATGTCAAATTCTCATCACTTTTAAAAAACGTTGATATACGGCAAGAATTATTATTACCAATACCACTTTTAACATAAATCTTATAATATTTAAACAGTTTTTACTGGCATCTGATTTCAAAACCAGTTAATCATCAATGTTCTGTGTATGTGTAATATGAGGCCCTCCGAAGAAAAAATAAAATGTTGCTTTAGAGCCTCCACGATAACTTTACGGCTCACCTTTAGCAGACAAAAAATAGAAATCTGTGCTAGTATTAAAGGTCCGTGTCTAATTATGATCTGGTCATTGGGTTCAGTCAAATAAGTCAGTGCACTGTTTTTTATTAGATGTTAAGAGCCGGAATAGAAATAGGAAGAGGGCTATAACATTGCGCAGAGCAAATGTTGATTGAAATGATACTTTTCATTTCTCGTCGTGGCGCTAATTGGCTGTAACAACTTAACAATTTTAGTTGGACTGAATTGGAAACCAGCGGAAGACGGAACAAAATCGCAAGCGCAGTTCCTCTGCAAGTAGGGCAGGAGGTTAGGGGGGTTGTTCCAACGTTAAATGACTTTCAGATGTTGGAATTATGTAGCAGCTTGCGACAAACTCGTCGAAACACAACCCGTCGACTCCTGCTGCTGCGTTCAATCTCTCACAGACTGTTCTGTTCTTTCGGGATTTCCCATGCGCTCACAACAGCTTAATCTTCGGTCCATGCTGTTGTGCAGCGAAGGTCCGCGTTATTACGTAGGAGCAGCTTCATTCAGCGCTAGTGCTTTTATAGACGGCTGCAGCGTCCTTCAGCAGCGTTCAGTTGGACTGCTTTTATGGATGAGACGTGACAAAGTGGAGGGCGCAACTGCTCAACAAAGAACGCTTAAACTTTCCAAGACCCGAGAAAAATTACTAGCACTCAGGTGGCTTCAATTGCCGAGTGTTCTTTGCACTAGTCTCCGTTGGACTTTTTGTTGTTCCTTCAACGCAGATATTTTTTGTGGACATAACGCTGTTCCCAGATTTACTGTCATGATCATACGTTTCTCGTTGAGTTTTTACTTCCACCTGTACTAATATTTGTTCTAATTAACAACATATTCACATTGTCTGCGTTTTAAGTCGTTGAAATCAATTCATTTAATGTTTAAATTATTATGCAAATCAGCACAGCATTTGGAATGGAATTATCTTTCCGCACAATATTAGCGAGCCTTGTCGTAAGAAATTCGGTACCATCTCTAAAAATATCGGCATGGTTACGAAATGCTGCATTTTTATCAGCTCACAGAATTGTTCAACTGGATCACGCTTAATAAGTGTGTGTTAAGAAATTTCAACATTGGCACTTAAAAAAAATAAAACACATGAGGGAGTGAGAAATTCGAACTGCCAGTTGAAGGTGTACTACGCCTCTCACACTATGATCGCCTCGAGATCACCCGCAAAACTCATGAGGAAAAGCGGTAAGGAAAATAGCGTGGCTGTATGGAATTTCAGCACGCATCTGATATCTTTGGATTCACTTGGCATCTTTTGCAAATGCACAAGGAGTTGACTCAACGGCTTTGGCAGTACGTTTGCCTTTCCAGTACAAACATGGAGTGAGTACACTAAGTGATTAAGTGCAGCCTTTCTATTGCTCAGTTTACATTTGAGTGTCTTCTTCGATACTGACTCCAGTTGTATATTCTGAATCTGAGCAGACACGTTCTCTCGAGTATGGCATCCTCGTCTCAAAACTCACTCCAAGTAGTATAGTTCACTATCTTCCCATCCACCCTGGCGGGAACATGCTCTAGATTTCTAGATCCCACCCCACCCCCGTCCAAAAAATGTCAGTAGGTGAACAATAAGAAATCCCAAACTTGATATGTTGGGTCAAGGCCAAAACACTGCTGGTAAACGCCACAGCAGACCCAGAGGGGGGAAACAAGGAAATAACAGAGAAGACCTTCTGTTTTCTCGTCTGGAATGTTAATAGACGGTGTGAGTGAAGGTTGAATGACACTTGGCCCGCCTAGTGTTTTGGTTCAGTTCATTGTTTTGGGGATTTTATTTGATTCTATTTGTCATTATTATTTTGCATGTTGCAGTAAAATACGGGAGAGAGCACAATTGAACACCAAAGTTAAACACAATCCATTGTACAACCTCTCAATTTTTTTTTTTTCACTATCTAATCTGTTGCGGAGTCAAACTGTCAGCATCATAAAACCTTATAAATTCCCAGGGCGCGTTTTAAGAATAACCGTACGGCTTCAAGGGAATTTGACTTTGTTGTATTTGTCTTACCGCATCACCCATCCGTCTCACAATTATAACGGCATGCAAATTGACGAATTCTATTATCCATTCATGCATCTCAGTAATGTGTAATTAAGTGAGTGTAAGATTCAATTTGTAGTTAATGAGGACTATTTAACAACGCTCATGACCACTCTCACAGGAGCACTTTGATGGATTATCCCCCAGGCTTCTGGCCACTATTCAGTCCAACTTGCAAATTCGTTTTACAAAACTTCTCAGAGGTATTGAACCATGAACCCAGATTTAGTTGTAGCCTGTAAAGATATTTCATAGAACTTTTTACTCTTCACTGCTAGTCACTGCACGGTTAACCTATCCTCTACAGGCCGAGTGAAAACATGATCCGTTTCTATTTACGGTCAGATATTCTCAGTTAGACTGTTACGTTTCCGACACTTCCCCCTTTAGGGTCCGTGTACAGTTGGGTTGAACCGGGCTTGGTTAGTGGATGAGTTGGGTTTACTTTTTTTATTGTATGCTTTCGGTATTGTGTTTGTGGAATTTGCACTTGGAAAATGCACAGGAAGTGGCGTATAAAAATTGATAATGTACTACCCTGTTCGGAATAGGTTGAAGTTCCAGGGTACTCAATCTTATCAACCATTTTATTTGCCAAGGAATTACAATGCAATGAGTCACTTATCCCACTACACCCATGTTACAGTCTTGGGCTGTTTTTTTTTCCTCACCTTTGAGTATGTTTTAGATCAAATTTCTGCAAAGTAAAACCACTACTGCATATTATTTCCCATTTTCAGATACAACTGTACTTAAGACTTACCTCCCTAGTGGCTCCGGTTAAAATGACCTTCCGAAATTGACGGGGGAGGCATTGCTGTTCATTTACGAATCCAAAGGAAGTCGTTCAGACGCTGCAGTATTTCTGAAACCAAGTGTTTTTCTTTTATTCCAAAAAAAAATGTCATTCAGTGAAAGGTAAATAAAGAGCCAGATAAGAAGGTCCAAGGCCAAATACTTTTCATGGAATGTTCTTCAAGTCTGAACTGTGATAGCTCTTGCCTCAGCCGAATCTACACATTGTGACGATTAAGTTGTCTTCCATATGCACATAAACAATGCCAAAATTATTTTTTTGGGGTATAAAATCAAGGTGAGTATTTTGTCCTCTATCATTCAAAGTACTTCAAAAGTCATCTTCTCAGTCTTTGTGAAAGAGCGTAACGTCGCTGTCCTGTGAAAATAACACGTCCATTTTCCGTGAATAGGGTTTCTGCATTACAGATATCGCATTCATGTGAAAATAAAATGAAAACAAAATACAAAATTGGACATGGGTGTTTTTTCACAGGACAGCGACGATTAGTTTGTTGCCTTTCCAAGTGCTTTGTAAGGACTGAGATTGTTATTCCTCTGATCATTGCTACGCTGACTTGATTTGGGTTTGTTGTTTTTTCCCCTTTCAAATAGTTCCATGCGAAACCGGGAAAACCACATGGGATTGAACCCATAAATAAGAGTGAGATACTTAAACAAAACAACAAGGGAGGGGAACGAGAACTTCTGGTCGTTCTTTGGAAAAAAAAACATCTTAAGCAAGGGCAGTTTGGGATCCTGATAATGTCGTGACTTGTAGTTAGTTAAGTCTAAGTCAACCTTTGAATTCTACATAAAATTGAGATCAATTATGAAAATGCCGTCATTCCCCTGTGTTGATGTTGATCGTTATTGACATCGTTTATATGCCCTGGTTAAGATCAAAATTCTGGTTTCTGAAACATTCGGAATAACCCTTTTCTACTCGAGCTTTATAAGATGCGGGGGAAATGGAGTAGATGCGCCCACAACGTCATAAAACTCCCCTTAAGTTGAGTTCATGATGCGAATCATCCCCACAACACCAACTTGATCAAATCTGTTACGCAATTACTCCATCCATCCATTATCCGAGCCGCTCATCCTCACGGCGGTCACGGGCATACTGGAGCCTATCCCGGTCCTTTCTAAATGCGGTGTCACAAAATCACCTGTCATAATCGATGAGTACCGCGTTGTTTACGTTGCTCCACCCACACAGCGACTTCCTTCGTGTGTTGTCATCCCTTTGTGTGTGTGCCGTCCAGACTGTGAGTCAGTCAGATGTGTGCAGCTGGACTTCGATCATTGAGTCCTTGTTGTGTGTTATTCTAGTCCCGGGCCTCTGTTAGTTCTGGGTGAAGGCCTGTTTTCTTGTCACCTGTGTGATATAGTGGTCTACTGTGCTAATGTTCTATTAATTTACTAAAGTTGTGAATATGAAATAGAAGAAGTGTTGTTTTGGCTTATAAAACATTTATACTTTCCGAGAGTATGGGGCTTTAAGTTTGCGTGTATGTTTTGCTGAAAGTAACCTTACCCTGTGAGTGCACAGGTGATCCCACGCTGAATATAGCCCCCCCTCGCTGCCAGCTGGTCATGCTATTTAAAACAGTTGAGGGCCGAGGGTATGCGGGGGGCAATTTACCGTCAGCCTCCAGCATGACCTGCGGCCTCTAAAACTGGAATGCAAGTTACTTTTTTTTTTTTTTTTCAGGATTCATAGGCGTCACATTCTATAGCAGGCGTGGGCAAACTACGGCCCGGGGGCCACGTATGGCCTGTTAAACGTTTTAATCCGGCCCGCTGAACTTGGAAAAAAATTAAATGAATAAACCTTGTTAATGTTTTATTTTCTAAATACTGTGCTTTTTCAAAGACATATATATTATTGTAATGCTTTTGTTCACTTTCATTTAAAATTAAATGTTTTTTTTTTTTTCTCCGATGAGGTGAGGTTACGAAAACACTCCATCCCATCTGCTCCTGGTCCGGCCCCTCTGTCAAATTTTAGAACCCATTGTGGCCCGCTAATCAAAAAGTTTGCCCACCCCTGTTCTATAGTCTTTGCTCTGGCGCTTTACCAGCAGTTTCAAAGTTCCACAAAAATCTATAAATACAGCCCTTACAGTACTATTAACTCAGTGTCTGATTTATCGCTTGCACCTTACAGAAAATGCCTGCGATGTCAATCACGATTGACGTTTTTTTCTATTGGAAAAGCTGTTTTTAGATTGCGACTCTGTTTAATAGCTAAATGGACTCACTTGATGGTGCTTGATTCTGCTCTGCAAGCACTGTTAGTATGTAAGTGACTGCCTGCCTCCGCCTCTAGCAGTGAATGAATAGCAACAGCTGAGCTAGAGAACTTTATCGGCAACACTCCCTGCCTTTGTGTGTGTGCGCGCAGTACTGCATGCGTGTACGTGCTCGCTCGAGATACAGGAGGAGCCGCAGCCACAGCAGAGTCTCACTGGGCACCGCTCAGCTCACTGCTGTCCGCTCTTCGGCTGCCGCTGGCCTCCTGTTCCGCTTCCTCCCACGGCTTGTTTTTCCTGACCACAACTCGCCCCTGTGGATTTCTTTCTACAATCCTACAAGAGGGAAGATTCACACGGCAGCGCTGTCGTGACTTGCCGGCCGCCACCGCAGAGGAGAGCGTGGGGAACGAAAAGGCGTAAGACGCTGAGGCAGACCAATCGATTATCCTGATAGAAGAAGCGACGCATTGAAAGAGGAGAGGCAGCCTTGTTTCTTTTCATTTTTTCCGAGCTCTGCCCTGGCTCGCTCTGGACCTCTGTAAAGCTCACATTTTCCTCAGGAGAAAGACCGCTTATTACACGGACAACCGGGCTATTTTGTCAAATCAAAGAGGAGGAACGTGGTCTTTAAGTTAGATGTTTGCCACTACCACAAACTAACTCATCTCCATTTTAAATGATTATGCTGGACACCAACCATTGCCTGTCCTTTGAACACTCCCCTTTGGGCTCTCCTCCAATGGGCAATGACATGGACAAGGCAGAAGCGAGGATGGATCATGATAGACATATCTATCATAGCCTGAAAGAAGGTGGGCGATCCTCAGTCTCTGATTTGTGTTTATGCAGCTCGGTCTACAATCTTCACAGTACTACTGTATTTTCTATAAATAGTTAAGTAGCGAAGTAATGGTTCGCAGTGCAATGTCATATTATACAACACAATACATGAGCTCCAATCTTGAGAAGGTTAACTATAGGTATAAAGTCCACAACTTATAAATGAGATCACATTTATTAATAAGCGCATTTGACTCGTCACAAAGAAACTGAAAGAAAATGCTCCGTTTCAACACCTCAATTAGAATAAAAAGGCCCAACACAGGAAATTTCATTCGCATTCACAGGTGTGATATATTTCCTTTTGTCAATCCAAAACAATGCCGTCTGACCAGTCCAATCAGAATAGCCAAGCTTCGTCCGGTCTGCACATGCTCTGCCTTGGCGTAAATGCGCAGTGACGTCGTCGTAGTCGCACTTTAAAAATGTCTTACCAGAGCTCGTCGGCGACGGGAGTTTTAAAGTACGATCACAACTAGTGTGATAAATTGACGGATGAACTCGTTTTTGTTAAACATGCTCTCGCTGTGCAAGGAGGCTTTTTTTTTTTACTATTTTTTTATTTTTATTATGACGCATATGCTTAGTAGGTATACCTTTCTGTAGTGCACAATTGTATTGGTTTGTAAAGTGGTGTTATTCATATTCTTTCATAACTTTTGTCGATACATTTAAAAAGAATTATCTAATTGAACCAAATCATGAATAAAATATGGTACTTGAGAGGCTAAGATAATAGACAATCCGTCCATGTTTCCGGGCTTTTGCATTCTTGGCTGCTACATGACTGACTGTAAATCCTGGTGACTTTGACGCATGAATGGAATAGTGTGAAGCCACTGGAAGACGCTGAATGTGTTGCCTGCGTCTAACAGTGCCAATGGAGCCACTTGCGGTCGACTTTTTTTTTTTCTTGCTCGTTGCAAAATGATGCGAGCAGCATTTGTAAATAGATCATTTTGACACCAATGCTAACTTTAACCTCTATGGGGCAGCTGGGTTTTTACGTCAGTGTGCATGTACCCATTTCCACCCAATATACACTCAAACAAACAACAAACAAACAGACTGCTGAATCTTGTGACAAAGCCACAGCAGCAAGGATTAGCTTTTCTCTTTCTGTCGTTAATTTTAAATTTAATCGTTTGTATGGACACACAATTCCAATGAGATCCCGGTTTCTTCCTCCCTTCCTGACGTACCTTCGACCCAAACGTCATCCTCCTCCTTTGAGTCAGCGGTTGCTGATGAAACTTGAGATTAAAGCATTTTAGAGACAATAGATCGCTTGTTGATTAATTTGTGGGTGAACTGCTGCAGTACAAAATATTGCTTTGATAGTTTAAATCAAGGGATTGTTCCTTATAAAAGCTGTAAATCAACCAGGTTCCTTTTTTTTTTTTTAATGCATGTGTCAATTTCGTGGTGCGCTTGTTGTCCCAGTTAAAGCTTTTCTTAAATTAACCATAATGGCCCTCAAACCTGATTTGATCTTGTAGCGTGTCATCCTGTACCCACAATCCCCTGGAGATTTTTGCCAATATTAATATCATCACTGACTGTAGGTCCAGCAGGTCAAAATGAAAAATGATGTTAAAAAGCAGAGAACTTTGTTTGGGATGCACTGTGGAGACCTAAACTTTGCTTGACTGTTGGTGTTTAGCCAATTATTGATGTGCTGGTTCACCAAGTTCAAGTGACAAAAGAGTGGATCAACAAATAATATTTCACTTAAGTTATTAATTGAGGTGTTTGGTGCGTGTGCGAAAGGGGAGGCAGCAGTGAGATGCCAGGATGAAGTCAAAGGAAAGTGTAAGGTTCTCTTTCCCAGAATAAACTTAATCTCAGGAAGTGCCAATTGGCATGGCACGCTCCTCTTAACTCAGCCTCCCACTTCCATGGCACACTTGGGCCGCAAGGGATTTTCCTCAGTGTGTTTACGTCTTAGAGACAATTAATCTCCGAGTTGCTGCACTATTGCAGACGTATAACTGAAGTCGCGTGGCTGTGTTTAGGTCTCAGTGTTGACATTAGTGAATGTGAACTGACATGTTATTACTTAAAAGGGAGCATCTCCTGCGCTCGTCTGATCCCTAAAGAGGCTGTGCGTATACATTTGTAAATAAAACAGAGGAGTTGAGCTCACGGGGGAGGCTTTAAGAGTTAAGGAAGGACATTTACGTGTGCAGGCCTAAGCTCATTCCTGGCGCTTGTCGCGTCGCCGGCGCAGACGTTTCTCATAACAAAGAGCGACTGCGGCATATTGCGGCGAGGACGGCTAGCTGGCCCGACCGGGACAAATAATGTCATTTTGTCAGTGCCAAGTAACAGGTGCTGCTTGTCCTCAAAGTAGCTGGCGTGACGGCGATAGAGGTATGCTTGAATTGCAAGACTTGGTGGTATGTTCAACTACACACACATGCGTCGTACCCTTTAGGAGGGACAGCTGGTGTGTGTTTATGCCTCTTTATTTATATATATGCATCATTGAAGAACAACAAACGTTTGTGTGTGTGTGAATGGGACATCAAAGAACCTCAACGGTTAAGCAGCCTCTGAAGCGCAGTTCCCCAAATTATCAATGCCAACAGGTCCAATTCAATTCAGCAAAAGTAGAATTTGTAACCCATTTAAATGAATTCAGGATTTTAGTGGTTAGATCAGGGAAGGGGCAAACTATTTGATTGGCGGGCCACAATGGGTTAGAATTCGACAGTCCGGACCAGGAGCAGATGGATGGAGTGTTTTGGTAAGCTCCCCTCATCAGAGGAAAAAAGATACATTTAATTTTGAATGAAAGTGAACAAAATCATTACCACAAAATATATGTCTCTCACACACCACAGTATTTAGAAAATAAAAAATTAACCAGGTTTATTCATTTTAATTTTTTCAAAATCAGCGGGCCCCATTAACTCATTTACTGCCATTGACGGCTAAAGACGTCCAAGATCCTTTTTTTTTTTTTTTTTCACTGGACTGGTAGTGAATGAGTTGAAATGTGTAACAGGCCCCTGGGCCGTAGTTTGCCCACGCCTGGGTTAGATGGTTCACAGACAACGATCTCGAATTTGGGCTAAGGGTCCAGCCTTTAATATTTAAACATGCGTTACAGTACAGTTCAACCAAACCATTTTGATGAGCACGGTGTTTGACCCTAAAAGAAAGAAGTCTTTAGGGTAGGCTTGTGTTCTATCCGTTTACAAAAAAAAGTTTTTTCCAGGAAGCGGAGCTTGTATAATGCAATGTCAGACTGATACGACAAACACGTTTTTGGGGGTTAGTTGTGCGTGATTTCCGCAGCAGCCAATTTTGGACACAATCTGGCCAAGCTGGTCGGCTGTCATGTGTAACAAGAAGTTAACCAATATTTACCTAATGCATGCATTTTGGAGGTCTTTCGACGTCAATTCAGCCGTTGTACTTCGCAGCCCAGTCAAAGACGTGCATAGGTGTTTTTTGTTGCAACTCTACAAGAATGTGAGTTCATTTCCTGTACTACGGTCGTCACCGTTTTTATCTTTTACATCAGTCTTAGCATTCTGTGATACAAAAGCAATTTGCAAGATCATATTTTGGATGCTAAATGAGATAATATTCTGCAAGATGGGCTGCGGTCTAGCGAGATATGCTGACGTTTTGCACGGCATCACGCCAGACAGTTTATGACTTTCGTGGCATGTGCTTGCTAATATTTAAAAATAATTTTGAACTTCCGAACTATATTTTCAAAGTTTATATGCAAATTAGTTTTACTTTACTTTCATATGAAAAGCTTTTAGAGCCAAGCATCGTCCAACTCTTGTTGTCCTCTTCTCTAAAAGTCTTTCTCCGTCGCCTGTTATGTAACAAGTGCTTCCTGTTTTAAAAAGATGGCACAATCGACCTCATTCGGTACCGCTCGTCGTTTAATTCCTTCCAAAGTATTTCTCGTTTGTTCTTTTGTTGGTTTATCTTGCTTTATCATACCATCTTATGGCATGTTTACTTGTTCACCTATCGATGCACATGCACATGGGCAAAAAAAAAAAAAAAAACTACAACAATCTATAAGAAAGAGGAAGTGTGTTGTACATTACTCATGCGCTACTTCTACCCGCCTCTTTTGTCGCCTCAAAAAAACTCACAGAGGTTAAGTTGGAGGAAGAGCGAACTACCAGAAAGTATGACTCCGACATGGCCAACTTAATGCAACTGAATTCCTGTGCTTGTTCTTTAATTTAAACGTGGACAATGGACTCTGGATCAGCGAGACAATAAACAACAACAAGCAGCGTTTTTTTATTTATTTTTTTTTTCTGCACCGACTAACTCTGATTTCCCCTTCTGTCCTCCTTCACCTCCTCTGTCTCCATGCAGTCCTTCAGCTCAAACTCCAACAGAGACGCACGCGAGAGGAGCTGGTCAGTCAAGGGATCATGCCACGTAAGTGTTACATATGTTCAATATCGCATTGCTAAACGCTGCTGGCACATACTTGGGGGGGGGGGGGGGGGGGAGGCCTTTTAGAGTGTTGCTTACCCATTCAAAAGGTGCTTAAAGAGCAAATTCAACGACATCAGGCGACATGCATCTGCTGCAAGATGCTGTTACTAACGACGATAATGTCTTTCATCAGCTCGTACGTGTGTAATATTCATTAAATTCCGAACGACTCATTCAGTTTCTGCACATACGTTATCAAAACGAGCAGCTTCCTCTCCGCTTGCATCCAACTTCCTGCTTCGGGGCTATGCACTTCAGACAGTAAAAGTAGATTACGAAAAAAAGAAGCATGTAGCCGCACAGAATGTACATTCGTACGATGCTTAATATTGCATATTATTATATTGTTCGCCGATGAGAAAATTAGAATGTGCATTGAAGCTAAGCCAGATTGCAAAATTCACTCCAGTGTCTTCTTTTTTTTTTTTTTTTCTGTCTCTGGATTCTTTAGTAAATCTCTCTGCCGCCATTTAATGTTACTCGGCCCACTGCCAATCCTATTAAATTGTCCAGGTGGAATACGCCACTGTCAGTATGTACAAATAGAGACTAAATGGAGCGCTATCTTGCCCGAGGATGACGTACTGTATGTTCTCTTGGCCCGGGATTCTACAAACACTCCTTTTTGACCGCCAGCAAGGTCCCCATTGAATTATTCCAATGGAAGGATGACATAAAAGTGCACAGAAACCAAACAACATGATATTTCAGCTCTTGACATCGAAAGGTCACTGCAAGAGAAGAGAAACTCGGATCCACTTGGTCAGATGCTGCTGAATTGTCACTTCAGCCATGGTGTCAAATTGTGATTTGCCACCGAAGGAGGTGTGGGTGAGGAACTTTCTGCCTTCGGCCTCGCATTAACGACCATCGCTTTTGGTCTTGAGCAAGGCACTTGCGTCACCTGCTTTGTTGTTGACGCTGTACGTACCGTATTCCACTGTAAATTTCCCCATCCGATTCCTTGTTATGTCTATTACTTTGCGTCGTGACGTTGGCGCTTGGGTTACATCACAGTCGCTATGTAGGGCCCCTTTAAACGTCAGAAGTTGTGACACGAGGAATGTCCCCCCCCGCCCCACGCTGGGTGTCATCTCGTGGTCAGAATGTCGACACCAGGCATGTCCCGGGTTACGGATTTCACCAGCCCTTGACCAATCAAATGGTAGCTCTCTTTCAACACTCCCAACTGCCAGTGTTTTCAATATCCTTCCCTAAATACTGTTATTATTCTCTTATTCTGTTTTCAATTTTGCAGGCGCTTTATTTTCTCACGGTTTGTAAGGCACCATGATTTCTTCCCTCCAGCATAGCAGACAGTTAATGCGTCAGTCTGTCCCCTTGCCCCCCATTAAAAATAAACCTTAGACATCTGCTCATCAAGAATTGATGGAGTTCCTGCAGTCTTTTTGACTGAACACCCTTTCACCTCAGTCGTTGGTAGCAAGTGCTGGGATGTGTTGCTACTATATCTACAAAGGAGTTATTTTTTCAAAAGTAACATTTGCCACACTTGAGACAATTGTGTAAAAGGCACGATGCAAAAACATTGTGTTTCCTTGGCTAATACCAAGTCGGTAAAGGTTGCGCTTATGCTCCTGCACGCGCCGCACGCAGCCTCGTCGTGGTCATCATCGGCACATGGTTCGGAATAACAATTCTGACCTTCCCTTTTTGCAGCCACTTCAGCCATTAGCAGTTTTGTCACATTTGCCACTTGCTGGATGGAACACTTCTAGATTTTGCTTGCATTTATTTACCGCCCGTCCCCCACCCCCACAGCTCTGAAGAGCCCGGCAGCCTTTCATGAGCAACGGCGGAGTCTGGAGCGTGCAAGGGTGAGTTTATTCCTCAAAGAACTATTGAATAAATAATGGCTAAAAAAAAATGTTTATTTTTGCATATACCCATGCGTGCGACAGGCAATTCTAAGTTCTGAGTGCGCTTTGCCACCTAAACTTTGGATAAATCTCTAATTTGTGCCCAAAAAAAAATTACCATTGTAAATAACTAATATCATCATGGCTTGTCCTGTGGTTGTTGTGCTACTTTGGACAGACTGAAGACTATCTCAAGAGGAAGATCCGAAGTCGTCCCGAGCGCTCTGAGTTGGTCAGGATGCACATTCTTGAGGGTGAGCCGTCGCTCATTTGATTTTCAAATAACTTTGTTCTACTCATGCTTTTTAATTGCATGAAAAAATGGAAATGAATGCAAAATTATCACGAAATGAAGGCACGAATGTCTTTCTGCATGTCCCGTACTTCATTCAAATGAAAAAGGGTCTTTGTCCCGTGTACGCACGCCGCTTACCCGCGCATGTCTTTTTGGACAGAAACCTCGGCAGAGCCCTCCCTGCAGGCCAAGCAGCTGCAGCTGAAGAGAGCTCGGCTTGCCGACGACCTCAACGACAAGATCTCGCACCGACCAGGTCCCATCGAACTGGTGCACAAGAACATCCTGTCTGTCTGCCCTGATCAGGAGTCACCACCTGGTAACGTTGTTTTCAATGACACCAGGCAAATGCATTTACAACTTGTCAATAAGTACACGGTTGCTTCAGTACATTTTACCGGTAGTGTACATATTTGCCGTGAACAATGCAATTACAGAAGAAAACGACAGCAACCGGAGTGCATTGCCTTTGCCATATTGCGCCACATTGTTTTGTCTCTGTGCGTGTTTGCAGTATGACACTAGAACTGTCTAACTGATTTGTAGTGGGGTTGGGTGTGGTTAAAGGGAGAAACAACTTTTTTGCGGGTTGAAAAAAAGTTCAAGTTCAGCGATATGACATAAACACACAGTATTGAAAAGTATGACCTCATGTCAGAGTCTGCAAGAATGCAACCAAGGCAAAAAAGACTTATTGAATTCAACTTATTATCTACTCACCTCCAGTAATAATCGGCCATTGGATTTTGTCTGCTTTTGCACCACCTCTCAAGTATGTACAGCTCACACTTCTGCACTCGTGAACTATGCCCTGTTTTTTTTAGGATTGTGACTTAAGAAAAAATGTCCTCATGTATTTCTACCACTTCATAGTAATTGTTACACAACAAAAGAGAAATGTCGCAATAGCTGTGTGAGAACACGGTGTTCTTGGTATCTATGGCAGTGCATATCCAATTTTTTGTCGCAAGCCGAAAACTCTCATGTGACTTATGTTGGTGACACCGCTGCATGTTTTTGTTCCAGAGTCTCCGAAGGGAGCTGGAGGAGAGAGCTCCTCTTTGGACGAAGACAGCAGTGATGCGCTGTCACCCGACCAACTCGCCAATCACGACTCTCCTGTGAGTACTGTCCCGCAGCCATCGCCCTCCAACGTGCTCGCCCAGAATGGAGACATGTCCCCCACACAGGTTCTGCCCAAAGAATACTATCAAATCATTCCCATGCAAAACAAAGTTGTGTATTTTAAAATTAACAAGCGATATATTCTGTTTTGTTCAGTTTGTTACACAGCCCACTCCAAAGCCGCCTCCTACTCTTGTGGCAAACGGGTCCGATTCACCTCCACCCCTCAAAGTGGCAAACGGGACAATCGTAACATCCCGCACACCCTTCGGGCAGCTCAAGGTGAATATCAATTATTCATTAATGGTAATCTGTCTACATGTGTGTGGCAACTCTAATTACCGTAAAATTCAGTCTCTTGACCACATGATTCTCAAACATAAGTATTGACGACTTTTGGAGAGCCGCGGCATCAAACAAAAAAAAATGTGTCTTATACGCCTATGATGTCACTTCCTTGTCTAAATTGTCACGATTTCTGTCTGCAGTCTCACAGTAGGACAAACTCTGACCGGCCTCCGCTCAGATCCAAGAAAGCAAAGGACAACAAACCCAAGGTAAGCAAGCTTATTTTTCGTCTAACACGGCAAAAGAGTGTTCATTTCTTCCCGCGCTCACTTGGATGACCTGCAGGTGAAAAAACTGAAGTACCACCAGTACATCCCCCCAGACCAGAAAGCGGACAAGGAGCGTCCGCCTCTCATGGACTCTTCCTACGCCAAACTCCTCCAGCAACAGCAGCTCTTCTTGCAGCTCCAGATTCTCAACCAGCAACAGCAGCACTACAACTATCACACCATCCTGCCTGCGCCTCCGAAGTGAGTGTCAAGCAACACTGTAGGTGATATTCTGTCCACCCTCAACCTTTATCATCTGCCATTTTCTTCTACACTTGCCGTCTAGGATAATAAAAGCAAAACTCTGTCAGGCAATTATGCTGTGTGAGTGGACTGTAATTGTCAATTGTCAGTGTCAGTAAGCAAGTATAATTTATAGGAGCAGGTAATAAAAAAAAAAAGCTCAAATTTCCCCATTGTGGGACTAATAAAGGACATCTTATCTTATCTTCTTACAAGGCGGCTAAGATTAACGAGTTGTAGCCCTACATGGTACCGGGTGTCATCTACGTTTTGTGTCCGCCCACAGGCCAGCACCAGAGCAGCCGCTCCCGACGAACCCCAGCCCTTCCCCCACTCGCAACGTTCCCACGACCGCCAACAGCACTTCAACACCGACCAGCGGAAACGCACGTCAGGGCCAAAGTTCAGTGGGAGGGGCCAAACCGACCACATTGCCCGCCAACCTGGATGAGTTCAAGGTAAATAACAGAGAAAATGAACGTCAGAGTTAGAGGTGGTCCTCGGTTTACAACAGTTTCAAGGTTTGGGGCAACTTGTGTTGTAAAACGGGGACCCCCTCTGATCAGTACTGGAGTTAAATATGAAGAGTAACTTTTAAAGAGCAACAATCTATAAATAAATAAGAATTCAAAACCTTGTAAAAGCTCCACTTTGTTGACTCTTTCACTTTGAGTAAAGTGAGTACCGCTTTTGTTCCAGGTCGCCGAGTTAAAACAGGAACTGAAGTTGCGAGGTTTGACTGTCTCTGGCACCAAAAACGATCTCATCGAGAGGCTCCGCAACTACCAAGAGCAGAACGCCGCCCCTGCGGCCATCTCCAAAGGCGGCGTTTTGCAACCCATGCATCAGAGCGCTGCGTCTGCAGCGAGCGCTGCTCCGGCCGCAGGCACCGACCACCAACCGGCTGAGGGAGGGTTCAAGGTGGCTCTGTCCCCACTGGCTCAGGCTTTTCCTGGTCGAGTGATGCGTTTCGGTAGCACCAGCTCCAGCCCGCCCGTGTCTCCTTCGCCATCTGAACGCTCATTAGCGGGGTTGAGTCCAGATGAAACCAGCTGTAATGGTGACATGTTTGGGGAGATGGTGAGCACCTCATCACAAATACACGATTGCCTCTCAGGCTTTTCCCAAACACCGTTTTATGTTTTTTTTTTTTTTCTTTCTTCAGGTGAGCTCTCCCCTGACTCAACTCACCCTCCATCCCTCTCCCCAGCACCCGTCCAACGCCTCCCCTCTTTCCCAACAGCTCAGTCAGCCTAAAGAAGAAGGCCAGAGCTCATGCAGCCTCCACCGGTCTTCACCTGGCTCGGTTAAGCCTCTGGAATCTTTCTCTGTAGTAGCCATGGACTCTTGCTCCATGGACAAAGACCAGATGCTGCAGGAGAAGGACAAGCAGATCGAGGAGTTGACCCGGATGCTGAGGCAGAAGCAGAGGCTGGTGGAGACACTCAGATCCCAGCTCGAGCTGGGAAAGATGGCAGGAGGAGTGGCATCAGAGCGGGAAGGGAGCGAGAAGAGAACTGCATCTCCGGATGTTAAACCGCAAACACTCATTAAAGCCTCGGCCATCGAACCCCCCGTGCTTCCCAACGGCCTGGTGAAAGTGAAGCTGGAAGCTGAGACTGAGGAAGGCATGACGGGTGTAATGGAGGAGGCCCAAAGCAAAAGAGTGGTCCAGCCGATGCAGTGCTCCCAGGAAACTCTGCTCAGACTGCAGCAGATTAATCGGCTGCAAGTCCAGCAAACGGAGCAACTGAGGCAGTCCCGTAAAGTTTCGGAGACCAAGTCGCACCCTGCAAAACACGCCGAGCACAAGAAAGAATCCCAAATCCTGCTCCAGCAGCAGCAGCAACTGCAGCAACTTATCATTCAGCAGACGCAACAAAAGCAGCTGCAGGCCCAGCAGAAGTTGGTGCAACAGAAACTGGCCCAGCACAACCAGCTGCAACAAGCTCAAGGGAAGAAGAACCAAACGCAGCACAAGAGCCCGGTTCAGCTGAAACGGGTTCAGGTGCAGATCCACAACCAGACTGTGGCCAGCCAGAAGCCTGCTGCCAACCACGGCCATCAGAGGAAGCATCTGAAGGCTCAGCAAAGGCAGCAGCACAAACAGCAGACGGCCTCTGTCAGCACTCAGCAGGTTTGGCCCGCATCAGCACAAATTAAATTAACCAACATCCAACCTATTTTTACTCATAGCTCCCCTCCGCAACATTAGGTACACCTACACAATCGACGGAGATTTAAAAGAGGAGCAGTTTAGTTGTGATTGGTAGCGATTATGCTATTGGACTGCATTGCTGTGGTTTTTATAGCATGGATTTAAGAGTGCCCCAATTTACAAGTTTTTGATGTTGCATCACCCCAGTGACAGGTCGTTTCAGGAAAAAAAAGGAAACTTTATCAGACCATCTTAAAGCATCATCAGAAAGTCATCTAGTGATGCTCTCTATTGGATTATATGCAAAATGCATTTCATATAATAATCTGACTTTTCAAGAAAAAATCACACTGATGATGTGGAGGCCTTGAAAACGCAAGTATCGCATAATGCTGTGTTCAGTGTCACAGGATTAAAACCACGTAGCAAAAAATTGTTTTTGGGGGCCTGGTGAAACTCATTGATGTCAATTCCGTTCATTTTAATGGAGAAAATTACGTTGATAAATTAAGTATCTGGAAGAGCTAAAGCTATTTAAAAAAAAGTTGAATTGAGAGGTCTATTCATCCAAATGTAAATAAGTCCCTTGTTGCTTTTTTGTCCCCTTAGGGTGCACCAGTCTTCGTCAACCAACAGAACGGCACTCAGATTCACACTCAGGCTATTTCGTTAGACCTCCTTAAGTCTGGCGGCACGCTGGTCACCGACACCAATGGCAACCACTACTTGATCGCCCTCACCAGTAGCACGGTGGACGGTCTGAACCGAGCGCCCTCGCAGGCCAAAAGCAACGGTCGTGTCACGTTGCAGGTATAGCGTGGAACTAAATGTGTGCAAGTGAGCGTGAGGACCCCGCACGTCCTTCATATTCTTTGTCCCGACAGAGATTGCAGTCCACTGCGAACAAGCTGCCCGGCACTGACGGCCAATCACAAGAGCAGAAAGTCAGCCAGGATGTGAGCCAGCCAATCAAAAAGGTGCGACTGCCGTCTTTGCGATTGTGATGACGATCAACCGGCAATCTTTCTGTTCATCATTTCTATTTGTCATCAAAATAACTGCGATAACATTTCCATTCGGCTGATTGACACATGCTGTTAATTACCTCCCCCAGGGACCGAAAGCAGAGCTGCACGTGGACACCAATGGCGTCCCACCGGCCGGTTCATGCGTCAGCGCTCCTCCCACCCTGCAGCCTTTCTTTGACGACATGTCGGACAGCGAAAGCCAAAGCAGCCTGATCTCCTCCTTCAAGGTACCGTCGGCTCGACCGGCGCGTGTCACGCCCGTCTCCATTTCCATCCCTGCTCCTCGTTCTTCCCCACATTCGTTAACTTTTTTTTCCCCTCTCGTTTCTGCTCTCATCACTCCATCCTGGCAGACAGAGCGGGTGTGTCCACCTTATGACCGACACACCCTGTTTACTCCTCCCTCCCCCAAACCCAACATCTCTCTTCCTTCACAGCGTTGCAAAGTACGTCCGCCCTCCTTTGCTACCCGTTGCCCTTTTCTTTTGACTTCCTTTCTAGCTTCACTCTCTCACATTGTTGCAGGACTTCGTTTATCTTTTTTTGTTCTGTAGCACATTTTCTATGTTTAATATATTTGGACACCGTTCACAAATAATATGGTGTCTTCTTTCTGCAGGGAAACGGCGTCAATTGTCAGCAGATGGACGACCTCTTTGACATCCTTCTGAAGAGTGGAGGTACGGATCACTTTCTGCTTGGGTTTTGGTTTCCTCCGTCGCACTCACACATTTTTACACCTTTCCTTTTGTTGCCTCCAAAAGAAATCCCCGGTTTTAAGGCCAACCCGGACCCGTCGCTCGCCCCCCTACACTCTGACCCACCGTCACCCACCTCCCCGCCGTCCCCTCTGCACCTCTCCCCTCCCACACCTACTTCTCCCCTCGTCTCCCCTCCTGCCCCACTGAGGGAGCCTTGCACGGGCGGAGGTCGCCTGGAGGACTTCTTGGAGAGCTCCACTCTGCTCGGCGTGGAGCCAGGCGGCGGCCTGGCACTCATCGACGACCTCCACAGCCAAATGATGAGTACCGCCAGCATCCTGGACCACCCGCCCTCCCCCATGGACACGTCCGACCTGGGCTTCTCACCCCACTCTACGGGGCTGGACTTTGGGGACGCCGCTCTGGACAGCATGGACTGGCTGGACATCTCAATGGTGGGGAGTTCCAACACCAGCGGCGTCAGCGGTACTGGGGGAGGAGGAGGAGACGGGGGGACCAGCCTGACCCCCCTTGCTCCGCACACGCCACCGAGTGTCTTCTCTGCTGACTTTCTGGACAGCACGGACCTGCAGCTACACTTGGAGTCGTGTCTGTAGCCTCAGATGACGGCGTGCCTCCTTCAGACTCCATCTTGATACCTTCTCTATGCTGTCTCTTATCACTGCTGGGCTCTCTGGCACACGCAGATGGAAAGCCGTTGAAGTGTTGATTCCATATCCTTGATATCCATTTTACAGACCATGTATTTTTCCACTTTGTCCTCTATAGGAAGACAATTCAGTGCATTAATAGAATACACTTATTATTGCATTTATTTTTTTCCACAACTCGTGCCACTTTTGCCTAAGACGAGTCAGATAGGACTATTAGTGTGCCCTTAGTACGGAGAATGGTCTCATTAGTGAGGACAAAGCCAATAGACATGGAATTTACACCGGATATCAAGAATCTTGGACATGCTCAACCGGTTTCCCATGCACGCTCACGTACACACAGCCCTTTCTATTACTGGCTTTATTATGCACTGATGCGGGCTTCAAGTAATCTGTACAGTACTCCAATGTGGATCCATGAGCAAGTCTTTACCAATTTGCGTGCTCACCTGCTCAAAGTGAATCAGTCATATCACAGCTACGGTGACCCATCAAACTTGTACTGTCAGATGGAAGTGTGTGTGAAGTGCAAGTGTGTCAGTGCCTCCTAAACTATTGCACTTAAGTCGGATTGGTTTAAAGGGGGCCTTCAGGTCAGCAGACGAATGTTGGGCGAAGCCACCTTTTGTTACGTGACTGATCAGATGAGTTGTTTAGCAACTTGATGCTCACCCACACGAGTTAAGAAAAAAAAAACGCACAGCCGTCACTGGTTGTCAGTTGCTGTTGAAATGAACCTTATCAGTGGCGGCAGTTTAAATTGAAGCCTCGTTAGAGGTTACGCATTACTGGTAACATTATGGTAGACCACTATGTATTGCTGTATATGGGGTGTATATTATCAATTGTTCATATGGCTATTTTTTTCTTTGCTGGTTGTTTAGTGGAGCTAGCCAGCTGGGGGAAATAGGGTGAGGGCGGGGCCTCCAAAAACTTGGACCTTGTCATTTTTTTTTTAAAGAATAAACAAAAAAAGCTATGAAACCAATTGTCCAAATCCTTATTCTAGTTAAAAATGAACAGCGACTGGCGGAGCAGATGTTGGAAAAGTAATTTCCATTCTTTAATCCGGCCCACTGAACATTTACATGATCAGGAGTCTTGTAATATGTCATACCAATTTTCTCATTGTTTTCCTTAAAGTTGAGGAATTAAAATGTATTTTTTTAAAAGATTTAATTGAAATAAAATAAAAGCAATTTTAGGAAAAGTGTTCAAATATAGTCAAGTAATTGCTTCATTGACATTTGAATGAACTGCACTATTTAACTTACTTTACGTATGCATTTTGCTTCATCGCACCCATCTGTTGTAAACTAAAAAAAAAAAATCAGTACAGCAGTTTTCCCATTTTACGTAAATCGAAACGTTCCGTCGTATGACTGACCTGCGCTGAAGGGAATGGAAAAACATGTAGATCGCCACAAGGGGGCGCCATTGCACATAAATTGCTACTTTCGAGTATGACAAAGATCCATGCGGACATAAACGAACGGACATAGTCTCAGCTCGACTTTTTAAATACGATTATCTCTCTTAATTGCATAATCGGAACTTCAAATCTTCCGTGGTAATAGTGTATTTTATAATCTGGCTTTCCATTTTGAATGGAGGAGGGGAGTGACTTCATTGGCGGCCCGATGAAACTACCGCATTAATTTTTCCTCAAATGTTGGATGTTAAATTTAATGTATAAAATCCTGCCATCAAACCCACTCGACTCTAAACAATCGCTTGTTTTGAAAAGAACCTTTAGCTTTTATTTTGAACGTCATAACCGGTTGTAGGTTCCATTTGTAAGTGTCCTTAATTAATAAACGCTCTAAGACAGCTGGTGCAACATGTAAGTTTGTCACTTCGCCGGTTAAATATTGAAATGTTTATGAGAAGTTATCGAATAAAACTGGCGTTTCTTCTATATGAATCATTCAGTACGTGGAATTCACCAATTTAACGTCTCATTTGGCTTGTAAGCTAAAGAAAATAATGAAATACGTTTAATTAAAACACGTTCGCGTTTGACTCGACGTTTTCCCACAGAGTAAATTTGTTTTCTGAAGTATTGCTGTCTCTAAAAAGCTATTTTTTTCGTGAAAGTTATTTAATGTTGTATTGTTATTTGTGTATTTTTCAGTTGGAAAAAAGTGAATGCCATAGTGTCAGAATATCTATCCACCCAACACTTCAGTAAGTATGCTTGGATATTAATTTATTCATTTTTATGTAATTTAATGTTTATTTATTTACTTTTTTTGTTTTTGTTTTTTAACTTTCTCAAACAATGTAGACACTACATTGGGATGATAGGAGGTCTTATGTTTAGGTGCCATCTGGTGCCTCACTTTGTTTCTACGGAATGAAAAACAGGTACGTGACATTTCATAACATTACAACATTTTTGCTCCCTTTTTTCATGATCTTAACTGAAAGACTTAATAGTTTTTTTCTACAGACTCCAAGTTTCTCTTGCGTTTTTTTTTTTTGCTCACACATCTGTCCAAATCTCTGCCCTGTATTAAATCCAAAATGTTTTTTTGTAAAAGGTGAATTCACAAAACTATAAACCCATGCTTGGTTCCGGTAAATATTTCAATTTCGTTCCAAGAATATTTTGGGGTTAGGGCATTATCAACATGTTTCTTTTGCTGTAGTCTTAAATTGTATTTGCACAGTTCATCATTAGATGGCAGACATTGCTTAAAGTTTTGTTTGCACTTTGTCTTATACTTCCCATTACTACACAGTGGGGAGGCCTTATAAAAAAATTGACATGCAGGAAAAGAAATCACAGTATATGGTTATCTGAATATTTTTTTATGTGAATTGAGCATTAATTATCAGAAACTATTGTAATTATTAAAAAAAAAAAAAAAGTCTATTTAAAATGGCATTATTGTCCTATGTGCCCCCCAGTTGCGCTGATGAAAAATTGTGGGGCCACTCCCATCATTTAAGTTGCCCATCCCTGATCTAAGACTTTGCCTATACGCAAAAGGCCTATTTATACCAACTATTGTTCACAAATCAGCCTAAATCCTTTAGTATAAAACACTCAAAAATGTGCAACGATCATCAGAATTCAACCATGTAAAATTAAAGAGGTGGAACTGATTCGAGCGTTCTTTGTAAAGTGACCTCTCCATATAGTCTGCCTACCACTGGCCTGTAAGAGCTTTTGATGTCTTGTTTGACTTTCATTGGCTGCTCCCAATCCCTGGAGCACCGGGCGACTTTCCCCTCATCCCCTCTCAAAGACACACATGATCCCATGGTATAGCTCTCGTGTAGATTCTCAACACACGGCACGCACACGTGTCAAAGCAGCTCCCCAACGTAGCGTCACAACCTCCTATAGCGAAGCCGATAAGTCCCAAAGCCCTTGCCGCTAATGAACTGCGCTGAGCTCCAAAGTGCCACGGGGCGTCGAGGGCTGAAAGCTCTCCTCTCCAGCCTTCATCCCGCTGACACGCGTCCACCACCACTGCGGCCAGTGTATCGTCTTTAATCATACACACATCAGTAACTTGCAGCATGTCAAACATGTGAGCCAAGTGTCAAGGGGAAGGTCCCAACATACGCAAAGTAAGTGCTTACTTGAGATTTGATCCCTTACTTTTCATTCTTTCGAGAGGCGATCTTGAGGGTACTGATCATGGGGGCCACTAAAACCAAAAACTAACATCAAGTGCCTATCAATTACAATTAAGGTAGTTTAGATCAATTTCTAACTTTCCTGGGGGTGATACTGAATGAGTTTTGTACACAGAAATTAAATCCGTTAGATCATAGACTTTTTTTTTGTTGAAATATTCCATAAAAAAAAAAAGGAGCTTCACTACATAAAGCTAAATTCTTGTAATTGAAAACTACTTCTAACGCCGCTATTGCACAACACTGCTTGCATGGATATTGGCCATCACCAGGCGAGACAGTGATGAAGCGTTTTTAAATTGAAATAAAGAAGGTCACGTTTTGGGTTAATCAGCACCCGTGGAGTCATTTGGATGTGGAAAATGTGTTTGGCTGCGTAAGATGAAGCGTGAATACCAAGCTCACCTGCTTTGTGTGGCTGTTCATGAGCACACACACCCACACACACACGCAGGGCGTCTCGGTGCCCGTGATGACCGATGTGAGCTCGGAGAAGCCCACGAGGCTTCCCATGAAGCGTGACGCATTGTCAACTTTGCCTCAAATTTCTTTTTTATTATTGTGCGTGTGGTGTTATATGATCGAGTATCAATGAAATGTTTGGCTGATTCGCTTCCAAATAGAACACACAAAGTGTCTCGCACTCACCCCGAAATGACGCTGTAATGACTTGGGATGGCGTGAGGACAATGTTCGAGCGAGCACATCACAAAAAAGGCGTCAAGTCATTGAAGGTTGTCAGTTTAAATGGAGTCGGGCTTTAAAAGACGCACTTGAGACGAGATAAGACTGCTGCTACTGCAATATCCATTAGAGTGTGGCGTTATTACACCGATTGCAACATCATTTTAGGAGCAACTTTGTAATTTTGAGGAGCATTTTTTTTTTTTTCAGTAATCTCGGGGACCTGAAGCAAGGCTTTGTTTTTCATTTTTTTGGAATGTCAATGAAACGGCAAAGTTTTAGCGTTGCAGCTATTTTCGTATTCGAGTATCCTATTGAAAATTGCATTGAATAATCAAATATTCGGATAGAGGGAAATTTCACTCGCAAATAAACGTAACATTTCTTGTATGAAAAACATTTAACAGACTTTGCGCAGCTTTACTTGCATAGCAGGAATTTTATGGACATGACCAATTTGTCGCTCGTCATAACGAACAGAGACCTAGCAACCGGTAGTGCACATTATGCTAGTTTAGTACATTAACATGAATCTCTTTTGTATCTTTCACGTTTGTCCACTTACTCAGTACTTGAGTGTATTTTTCACTCCTTACTTTCACTAACTAAAGTAATTATTTGGGCATGTGAAGCGTGAGATTCAAATCCAGAACCTGTTCACCCTAACTGCGAGGCAGACGTGCTAACCACCAGCAACCAGTCGTTTCACTAAATCCTCAAACTATGAACTAAAGGTTTTTAAATAAAACAGTCGTGTTTTGCCATTTGTACTTTTGCGTATCACTGTAGAGAGGAGTTAGGAATGCAGCTGCAGATGCACCTATCATGTATATAAGAGCAACTTGGAGACAGTGTTTATGAGCGCGAGGCCCACAAAAGAAGAGAGAGGAGGCGGTTGGGTTTGATGAACTGGAGAGGAGCAAGAAATATGCAGGAGGACCTGCCGAAATAGCAGCTCCCTATTAAAATCCACCACTGCACCTGCCATTCAACCGGCTGCCGTGTTGCAATGCACGTTGAACCTCTCTTCATCCCGAACAACCATGATGCGCCATTTGTAAGGCGAGAGTTGGTTCCTTTGTCTATTTTTTTTTTTTAAATAAATACTTAACTGGTGGAGGTACACTAATAAGGAGATGATACCAACTAAGACCATTCGTCATTGTCATCATCATCATTTTAATAATCGTTATCCCTTTTGCACAGCTACATTTCTATATTTCATGCACATTCACACATAATTGACATTCACATTTAAACATAAAAACAACTCCGCGCAGACAAAACATGCGGAGCCCTCATCCAATGTGAGAAAGGTTGACACTTTGAACTTTTAGAGCGACAGTTCAGAAAAACCTCGTCTGGATAAAATATCGACACAACGATTGATTTCGTGTCTCGTTTTGAATCGCACATACTTCTTGGATGAAACTTCGCTTGAGCTGCGTTCGGCAACATCACGGCAGCATCACGAAGATAAAACTAAATAACTAGAAAAAAGAAAACATGACAAACATACGTAACAAAAAAATAGAATGATATCCATCTTTTTGGGTTAATTGAGCCACTCAATGATGTCACCATTCATCATTAGTTAAATTATTAATATGTTCCTTGAGGAATTTACGCCTTAAAGGGGAAGTCAACCCAAAAATGTCCTTATCAAAAATATGTTCTATGCAACCCCGCTTGACAAAATGTGACATTCTGATTAATATTGTGTTTGTAGATTATGAGTTAAGCAGTAAAATCGACCCGTTTTTGTCCATTTCAGTGGGCGGTCATATTGTCACTTCTGTCCACTGAAAATGACATCACAGTTGCTCAGGGCTCAGTTAACGACCAATCATGGCTCCGCTTCAGAAAAAGATGAGCCGTGATTGAGCCCTGAGCAACTGTGATGTTATTTTCAGAATCCAGAAAGTGAAAAAAATGGCTGCCCCTGAGATGACCAAAAAAAGTGGATTTTGATGATATTAATCAGAATGCCAATTTAGACCACAGAAGGCAAATACAGCATTTTATTGCTAATTTGGGGGATTTTAAACACTAAGTTTAGCGTCTTCCCCCTTTTAAGCTTTTAAAACAAGCCTTTTCAGTTTGTCATGTCAATATTTGAGCGCGGAACTTCAGGGGCAATGGCGACAGAATCAAGACAGGTAGACACAAAAGCACTGGGAAATGAGATTCATTCCGCTTGTGTGGCGAAAAGGATGCCGGTGGCGCTGTGCCTGCGCTAAGATGGCCCAGAGGAGCTCGTTGTGGAAATGACTTGTAGCGGGCCGAAATGAAGCAGCATATTTGCATCTCCTTTCATTTTGTAAAAGGTCACCAATGACAGCGAGGTCCAAAAAGGCATTAGCACAAAAACAGACACACACACACCCATTATTCTGATGACAGCGCCACAGTCTTTGCTTTGTGATTGTAAATAATCCAAACAAAAAAAATAAACGAAAAACGCTTTTCATCGTCCTCCTTATATGAAGTCACTTTTGAGGTTGACTGACAAGGTCAAGTCGATATTCATTTAACAGTATTTTTTATTTTTTGTTTCGCTGTAGATATATATGCATCATGGGTATAAAAAGTCTACACACCCTTGTTCGATTTTTGCGATCTGAAAAATGAGACAATGTTTTCCCTTGTAAATCAATTGATTTTTTTATTTTTGTTTTTTTGTTTTTTACAAAGTAAAAATGTTGTTGTTGCACAAGTGTCCACACCCTTTTAAAACCGGGATGTAGCTGTGTTGAGAATTATCCAATCAGTTAAAGAGCTTCTGGTCAACACGGCTTTTCCTGGCATAGGCTTTTCAAGCAGTTTTACAGTTGAAGTTTATTCTCAAACCAAACGTGAGCTTTTTTTTTTTTCATAAGTTACTTTACTAAAGCCCCATTCAAGTTGGAGCCTCCAACATGCTTCACTGTTGGCATGGTATTTTTTTTTTTCTTTTTTGGTGATAAGCCATGTTGTGTTCGTTTGGAATTATGGCCAAAATAATAAAACCTTTATTTCATCAGACCAGAATGATTGAATCCATTCAATCTCCCAAACATTAATATTGGGAACATTAACTGTGGAAAAAGCTTTAAAAATTATTTACCTTAGACCGGGGTGTGTTGACCATTTATATCCACTGTATGTGTTATTTCTGATATTTAACTCCTCTCTATTCATAAAATAAGGAAACAAAAAATAGAAACAGCTCATAGTAGCGTTTAATGTGTCTAAAAAGCAAAATGAATTCTTCAACAAGTATGCTGATCACGTGACCGGGAGTAAGCTTCAAATCAACTATGATGGCTGAGTGAAGTTTGCAAATGAGGGAGGGGGCGGGGGGGCTGTTGTTGTTAATTCTGCCCCGTGATTCATCCCCTGTGGACATCGGTGACCTCTTTTGTCTTTGCTTTTCTAATTGGCCGAGTGAGTGCAGTCAAATGGTCAGGGATCATTCGCGTAACTAACAGATTTTCATTACTCTGCACTCCATTTTCGGCCTCATTTGGCACCGTTTGCTTTTTTTTTTTTTCCTCTATGAGGACATTAAAACGTCCCGTAGTGGAATTACTTCACATTGCATGCAAATTTCAAGAAAACGTCTCAATCAAAACATTATCAACCTGATAAAGTCATGCCGACAAAACAAGTCGGTACTACTTTTTAGCGTGTCATTCTTGTATGACACGAATTCTATGCTGTACAGTAAATAACTGGCACTAGACACGTACAAACCTTACACATCTGTAAATTGGTACAAATATTATTTTTGATTTTTTAATTATTTTTTATGCATGTGCAAGGGGAGCACAGTTGAAAACAAACCTCATGAGGGGAATATTAATTTGCAATGATCATTTCCTGTTCCCTGACGAACGCACCCTTCATATTTAAATGTGCTCCAATGAATAAATGACAGCACGCACACAAACATTTGAAACAAAAGCGTCGCCTAACTGAACAATTTCATTAAAAAGCTTCAAAATGACCCCCCCAAAAAAAGGAAGAGCCAATTTGTAGCTTGTTTTGTTGATTTCCCTGATTGCGAGTTTTATCCATGCCGTGACCATGCTTATGACTCAAAACACTTGCATTTCGAATTTTCGTTTTCCAATTTAAATGAATGAAAATACCATTAATTGGTCGCAGCCAACCCCCAAAAAATATATATATTTTTTTCTATCATCCCCTTTTCATGACGCAATTCAGCGGCAATACACCCTATAAGCAGTGATCAATAAGCTGATGTTTGTCGATCAATGGACTTCCTGTTGAAGTGTGCGCTCAGTCGTTTTGCCCCTCAGGAGTTGACCTTGTAATTGCCTGGCACGACACCGCTGCACTCGCTCACACCAGCCAAGAGACGCATGAGAGACGCTCGCTCGGCTCCGCGTGTTTGTATGCGTGTTGTTGCAAATGTTTGTGAAGTCTGGCGTCAAGGTTATGTTCCACTATGTTCTACTTCTTAAATATTCTTCACCGTTTCTATTGTAATATATGAATTAGAGCGGAGGGGAATCAAGCTTTGAAGATGCGCATGGTGATGCATTTTCAAACACACTGATGTCACAATCAGGGAAATTAATGTTTGTAAATCATTGAACACTCATTCAAATGTGACAATAATAAACATAATACGCATGCAAATGACCTCCAAAGGTTTTAGAAAGGTTTCACCAGATGGCAGCAAAGCACTATTTTTGTCAGAATGAAACTCCCCAACTTAGTCCACCATAGTTCCTTGGCACCAAAACCATGCTTTTATTGCTCCGATATTTTATTGCTATGCTCAAAAACAGCGAATAACAGAAAATACAGTCCATTCCGAGATCCTACACTTGCGATTTCGGTTACATTTCTTCTATATGCAAAAGTGCACATATGAATGCATAAGTTTGATGTGTTTCTCCATTGCGGATAATGGCTTCCTTACTCAGCCAGAATTCCACTTAGCGCGTTGCAATTCAGTGGGGTTGGATAATTGGCAGTGATAAATAACAAAACAAGCGCAATTCCATCAAGTGTTATTCGTGGAAACACACACAAAGCTAAAATATGAATATTCATCGACCGTATGAAGTATTCAAATGAAATATTCAACAGATTGGGGAAAGTGGGAGCATGTGTAGAGGGAGAGGATAATTGGAGTCTTCTAGGTAAAGATAAACACAAATTTATTGGTGTTGTTTGGAAACAGGAATTCTAAATATCAGACAAACGCGCGCGCGTGCACTCACACACACGCAAACGCTGTTTTTTGCGAGCTACTTAAAAAGAAATGAATTCTACTGGTCATATGGATTCTTGAAATCTATTGTGCATTTTTTTTTCTTTTTTACAACAAAAGTACAGAAAGATTTTTGCAGCGCTGACACAACTCGAGTAAGAGCAAAGATGATTTTCAATTCCAGCGTTGTTGTGTATGCACATCTAGATCTCGTACCTTTATTTATGTCTGGAAAGATATCCTGAAAGAAATATTTTCCAAAAATAATTGTTGCTCTTTTTACCTATCATGGAATAATAATTCCTGAGAAAAGACGACAAATGTTTAATAATAATACCACAAAAAAAAATGTTTGCTGTATATCTACAAAGCATCTTAATTAATTGTCAGCCTTTTGTCTGTTCTGACAAAGGTAACACAAAACCAACAAAACGCTTACTGACCAATCCATGCAAAACTCTGACATCACACGTAAAAATTCATTTCATCTTTTCAAGTATTTTGTTTCTCTCATAAAGATGTCAAATGTTAATGCTTCTGTATGTTTGTTAAAATGTAGTGTCCAGAGTGAAGCCAAATTCCCCATTAAGTGGTGATATCCACTATTACAACGATTTTTTTTTTGTCTTTGCGGAGCTGTTTTGCAAACCAATGACTTCATTTGAGGAGCAACTTTCTGATTCTGTGGAGCAAAATACCAAATTTTGCCTGGCAAATAGCAATGCAAAAATGCTTATTTCGCGCCTTGTGTTCGCCTTTTGTCATCAAATATAGACACAAATTCACTCACATATCGACAATTGTTGTGGAAAAAAAAATCTGAATTGTGTTTCTTGAACTGTACAAAGTAAAATCCGACCAGAAAATTGCGCCAAAACAAATGACGCATGCATGTTTGCAAAAATCCATCAAAATGTCATCTGCATATTTTCACTTTGACTCAACCCAAACGCACCTCAACGCCCCATGCGACCATCTTCCTCTTTGCTTCCCAGCCAAACATTTCTTCTTCACTTTTCCTCCCCCACTTTCCTTTCTTTCTTTTCAGCCCACCGCCTCCCCGCTGTCCTACATTTACACTCGTCTTTTCACTCTCTCCATTGCATCCCCGCTCTCGCTTACACTCACACACACGCACGCACACACCCAAGCACGCAACAGAACGTGGAGGATGCGCAGAGTTCGCTTCGAGATGACGACACATAAAGGAGGAGGATTTTGGGAGAGGCGATTAGTGGAAAGCGACGCAAAAAGGCCCTTGTCAATCTGGCTTAGAATTTCATTAGAAATGTCCATGTGGTGGTTTAGGGGGGGAAAAAAAAAAACTCATACAACTTGGCTCTATTGTGACATCTGCTCAAGTGAGAGAGTTGTGTGAGTGTTGGCAGACTTGTGGCCAAGCTGCAGTGTGACACGGACGACCTGCGAACGATTTGGACACGTGCACACCTACAACACGGATATCTGAGAATGAGGCGGCCAGGGAGGGCGAGGAATGGTGCCAACAGAAGAAGAGGAGTGTGGGGGGGGGGGGGGGGGGGGGGCTGAGCGCCAGTGTGCATGCATGCATGAAACCAAGAACAGACGGGGACGGGCGTACCGATAAGGAGATGATGAGCTGGAGTGACCACCGCAGATGTTGACTGTCCTCTGCGTGTTTCACAACTCACAGACTCAAGAAATTTCCAGAAATTGTGACAGCTGTCATTGAGTTGCAATGCCAAGGAAATGTAAAAAAATGAGAATCAGGCAGGGTAATACTCAGCAACGTCGATTAATAAGACAAGACTATTCAATTAGAGTGGAAGCAGGAGTTGGGTCAGAGCCCGGCGGTGATGAAAGACAGAAAGAGATGGTTACAAGGAAGCCGAAGTAATATTGGTCTTTTTTTCAGAGGATAAAGAAGCTATACCCATGATTATTGTTTTAAAGTCTGTCTTCATGCGTTGCTTCCTTAAGTGTTCAAATGTGCAGTAAGTTTATTATAATTTCCTTTAGCATTACACTAGTGGACTTTCAGTCGGCAACAATATAGAAAAGAGTTTTTGACCTGGAAACTTCGATTCTGATTGAATGGCCATGACATGTGGGGTCCCTCAAGGGTTAATCCTTGAACCCCTTTTGTTCAGCCTGTGTATGTTACCTTTGGGACAAATTCTTCAGATTCTACTTTGCAGATGATGTCAATGTCTTCAAATTAAAGCATTTCAATTGAGGCGTTGTGTCACAGCCCAAGACTAATTATTAACTGGATGAACCAAAATTCACTGTCCCTGTGAGGTGTCAAGCTGGCAAACTTGAACTTAATGCTAATAATATATTTTTGATGTGCCATATGCTCAATGGGAGTGTTTTGTCATTTTGAGCAAAATTAATAATATAGAACACCCTCCCCATCTCTCTCTCTCTCTCTCTCTCTCTCTCTCTCTCTCTCTCTCTCTCTCTCTCTCTCTCTCTCTCTCTCTCTCTCACTGCTGAGACGTAAACAGAGGAGGAAAGCTGGTTTGGTTCCTGAACTGTTGCAGCACTCAGTGTCGCATCCGCCCCCCCACCCATCATACATGCACCCATTCACTCACTCTCACACACGCACACACACACACCCCCCCCACACACACACACACTTATGCATCGCACTGGACACCTATTAACCGGGCGGGACAGTTGTGTGCTCGCAGCTGCCAGAACTGACTCAATGCGAGAAGAAGGAGAAGAGTTGATTTAAAAAAAGAAGAAGAAGAGGTGTGTGCGGTTCTCGCGACTCGAGCAGCAAGCCAACGATGGAGAACACATGAGAAGAGGAGAAAGGAAGCGCTCGGGGGTGGGGGTGGGGGCTCTGTGGCTGAAGATGCTGCTGAGTAAAGTTTGCACGTGCTTCTAGAGGGATTTTTTTTTTAACCTTTGGACTTTTGGAAGAGGATTGCGGAAGACAGCTGAGGGAAAAGGTGAGAGGAGGGATTCAAGAGTTTTTGCTTTATGGTGACTCTCGAAGTTGTGTCCATAAAAAAACAAAGGACAGTAAACTCTTATTTGGAAGGTGAGTTTTTTTTTCTCTCTCTAATTGGACTGTTTTTGACTGACCTTGATGAACGATGACGTGTTGTTGGCTGACAATATCCTTTTTGAGCAGAAGATACACTCAGTGTTTTAGGTCAGTTCAAAAGAAAGAAAGCGACTCGATTTGATGTCCAGAAAAAAACTTTCTACCTAACGCCCCAAGTCTCTTAAAATCATCGTCTTTAGATTTTGTTGAGTTTTGTGCATGAAACATAATTGCACGATATGTAAATGTACATTTCTTACAATATTATGGAAGAGCAGCATCAGAAATGTGTAGCCATGAAGTTTGCAGCTTTCCTTGTCAATATCAATGTGTCCGGATTTTCTTTTTTTTTTTTTGCCTTGATTGAAATTGAACTTACCTTTTCCGTTTCTTTAACTGTCCTCTAGGTGAAGACTGGACATTGGACGGAGGGGCCCCGTCACCAGCATGGCATCAGTTCTTCATCCCTCCTGCCTTCTTTTCTTCTTCTTGTACCTCTCTTCCCTAATTACCCAGCCCGCCGTCACTCAAGATCCATCCGTCACCACGGTGACGGTTCCCGAAGACAGCCCCTTCATCGTCCCCTCCACGCTGGACAACAAGACAACCCCAACCTATGTGGAGACGACCCAAAACCCCTTTCAAGACAGCGGCCTGTCCACTCCCTCCAGTGGGGGCGATGCGGACGACGAGGACGGCCCCCCAGTTGGCGGGACGCGTTGCCAGGGCTACTACGACGTAATGGGCCAGTGGGACCCGCCTTTCAACTGCAACGCCGGTGTCTTTTTGTACTGCTGCGGTACCTGCTTCTATCGCTTCTGCTGCCAGTTCCGCCAGCAGCGGCTGGACCAGCGCATCTGCTCCAACTACGACACGCCCATCTGGGCCAACACCGGCAAGCCCGTGGCCACCGTCACCGAGGGTCAGGAGGACCAGGAGCGGGACCGCACGCACCTCATCGTCTACATCATCTGCGGCGTGGTGGCCATCATGGTGCTGGTGGGCATTTTCACCAAACTGGGATTGGAGAAAAGTCGCGGAGGGGGTGGGGCAACTCCGGCCACGCATGCTGACCTCAACTCAAGGTAGGAAGCATGATGAAATATGTGTGTGTGTGCGTGAATGCGCTGCAAAATAGGAGTCCAATAATTTCATGCCAGTCAACTGTATAAAAGAGTGGACAGAGTAACAAAGTAACTCGGCACTTTAGCGCCACATATTGGACCTGGACTGTGTCTGCTCATTTATACCGCTGATAATGTTTCACGCCATCAGCATGCAACGGTGAGTCTGCCTACTGTATGTGCGTGAACGTGCATGCGTTTTTTGGAAATGGTTGGAAAGTTGGAAATGATTGTTGCCTTCCGAAGAGAAATCAAGAAATATCTATTAGAACACGGGGCTGACAATGACATCAATTTACAACTTTACAACCAAATTGGACGCATGCAAATTTGAAGGCCTACTGACACGTGTGCATGTTTGCTCTCCCTGCGCACATGTGAAACTAATATACGACATATTCAAGCAAGAATCCGGTCATCTGATCCCGTAGAAATAGTTAACTGATAGTTTGTCACGTGAGCGCAGCGGACGTGCGATTTCGCGGGCGACCAGTCCAGGGTGTTCCGCCTCTCACCCAAAGTCAGCTGCGATAGGCTGCAGGTCACTCGTGAGCCTAGTGAGGAGAAACGGTGTAGAAGATGGTTGGATGGGAACAGGAGGATGCTATAAAATCAAATCAGGAAAACATTCGGACCCAAAATATCCGGTTCAAATCCCAGCTGACTTTAGGTTGTTATGTTGTGCTTTATGAGTCATGTCGTTTTTAATGAGTCACTGTTTTGGAGAGCCTGCACTAAGCAGCATCGCTGCATATTTCATTTTTCATTTCATTTGAAGCCCTGGGTCTAATTTTGCATTTTTTGTTTTTATTTCTCTGTGTGTCTCATTTCCCATCTTTTGTTTTTTTTTTTCTCTTTACATTTCACCCCTTGTGTAACATTTGCTTTGCTTGTAAGCATGACCTATATATGAAATAAACCAAACATTCTGAAGCACACTAATCGAGCTAGCTATCTTTGCTGCAATCGATGCTTAAAGTGATTTTGTGTGTGCAACATTTAGAATTGAGTCCAGTAGAATCAGAATTGGAACCACACCAGAGTGAGCTCCCGTCAAGAGACAAAAAAAATTCAGATTTAGGAGTGTCAAGGCAAAACATCTGATGTTGATCATTATTTAGTAACACACATTCAAATCCATTAAAGTGAGAGCAGTCAGGAGAAGTACGTGTTCCAAGGGTCATGTGCTCCTCGGGAAATAATGTGTACTACTTCCTTGCTTTTATCGCAGGCTAGCCAACCTCCATTGCCTCTCATTCTTTATAAACATTTACATACCGTGCCATCTTCACTCGCTTGATCACAAATCACGCCGTCTGTATTCTTCCAAAGACCTCTTGGCATTTTCCACATCAAACCGACATCTCCTCCTCCTCCTCATGATCAACTATTCTTTTTCTTCTGCTCGCTTGCCTTCCCCATTTCTTCTGAACAAAGTCCCCAAAAGCAGCGCGGAAGTGATCCGGGCCCAGCCACGTTGCGACAAACTCTACCATCGTCTTCATTTCACCTTCCAAGCGACCTTTCTCCAAGCATCGCCTTCTTGCATCTTCGCATTCTTAATAGTTTTATTACGGAGGGAAATTAAAGATGCTTCTCCTAAATATCGCCTTGCACCCTGCTCAAATCAGTGGCCTCTCCTCGTTTCAAAAGATTACCCCCTCTCATTAAGATTAAACCACTTTCTCCAAGATTACAGCTTTACTGTCTACTGGACTGCACTGTATGCATGCACCCTCGTTTCGTTATTAAGCATGCTGACAGAAATCCCGGCTTCATGTATCGCACATGTCATATACTGTAAGCACTTCAAGAGGTAAAAAAAAAAAAAAAGCATAAAAACACGCTGCACATAATATTAACCAGCCACTTTTGGCCAAAAACACAAAAGGCAACAGCTGCAATGCGCTGTCAAAGCTACCGTCGTGTTTAAATGTTTTACGCTGAATCTCCGTGTTGCTGCACAAGATGATTAGCGCGCTCAAATCCGAGCGGTTTTTCCTCAGTCAGCTTTGAAACCAAAAATCCAAAGTGATCCCCCGCTAAGATTAAACACGGACTCACATCCTCATATATATATATATATATATATATATTCGATCGTCACTATTTTTCTTGCCGTGATTTTTGGGAGGGGGCGACAAACATGGATCGGCAGCATATGTTTGACAGGCTTGGCATGCATGTTTGCGTGCAGTCGGCTTATTAGCCACCATGTTATGTAACGAAGGACAGAGTCACTTAACTTAAAGTGTTTGACTGCTGACCCGATTTAAGTTGGATGGATAAACAATACTCTCTGCAAGGACATACGGATGGATGTGTGTGACCCCTCAATGAACCTTTTTCAAAATTTACTTGCACCGACAAAAAAGTCAGTCACAAAAAAAGGGTGCAGTTTGTTCAAGCAATAAAGCAAAAAACGATCAGAATGAACTTGATTAGAATGAACCCGATTCATGTGTTGCGCTGTGCTATCGAACGCAGCTGCCATTGAGTGAGGAAGTGAGCTCATGTATTGACAGAATGCGCTGTCTGGCTTCATCACAGTTGGCAGCCACGTGGTCGCTCTCAATGTGGATGTCTGTCATGACGTCGAAAGGACTTTTGGGGATTACTGCTTAAAAAATGTTTACACACTCATTTTGGGATGAAAATTGAGTCCACAGTTCAGCATTTCAAAACTTTTCCCACCCATGACCTGCGCATCTCAATTAAAAATCACATCAACATTTAAAGTGCCTCTGACTAAACCCAAATGAACTTTTGCAGTTCTAGTCACCTTTTCCTGACATTTTCGTAGTCACATCTTTGCAGAGAGCTTCCACAAACTCAACGGGATCTCACATTGACGACAGTGATCAATAAGTGGAGAAAGTAAGGCACAACTGTGAAAAGACTCAATGGCAACATTTGAATAAGCTGCAGAAATTTGTGGCAGGTACATCCAAAAATCACACTTGATATCTCCCAAAATGTGTTGTGGTCCGCTGAAATCAAATTGGAACTATTTTTGTTGCAATTACAACACTGCTGAAGAATATCGGTGGCATTGTTTTGCTTTGGGGCTGAAATTGGACACTTTCGTCGTGATGGAGGGCGTTATTACGTTTCAAATAGCAGTCACGTTTCGCACTAAAACATCAGGTGGAAAGTAAGAAAAATAAATAAATAAACAAAAAAATCAGGGAAAGCCAATTAGAACACTTGAGCTTTATTTTGTGTCACGGTGGCAGATGTGTGATGACAATAGTGAGGAAAAAAAGCTTCTCAATTATTTATCTCAGTCTCGTTTTTGTGTGTGTGTGTGTGTGTGTGTAACAACAACTGAGCATTGGAATAGGGGTGTGTAAACTTTTTTTTTTATATCCACTGTAGTACAGTGAAAACATTTTGTGATGCTGTGTCTGCATTTCTTGTAAGTACTGAACTGAAAATTTGAAGGCAACCCACCAACAATAAATTACAGAAGCGGTAAAAGTAACATTTCTAATATTCTTCTTATTTCTGCTAATCAGCACTGGTTTCACTCGTCTGTGACAACCGCTCCCTGATGAGCTTTGTCTCCTCTGCCTCTGCCTTTTTCCCGTGACTTCCTCTAGTTTGAACACAGATGAAAGACAACACTCCAGGCAAATCACGCTGAGCTTTAAATGCCTGACGTGCGAGGAAAAGTAAAGGCAAAACAAACAAACAAAAAAAAAAAAAAAACAGAGATGAAATGACAAGTTTTCAGCAAGTTTCTTTCTGAATCTTATGCTTGGCTCCGGGGCGGCGCTGTCACTGTCTATCACCTCTCACCTGCCACCACATCGCTACTCGAAGTGCATCCTCACATGCGTTTATCCTCGTCAGCAATTGCGCAAAAGTTTGCGCAGTCGTTGCACGTGAGACTACGTCTTCTCTTTTCCAATCTGATCGCATCTGCGTTGACAACTTCACATCAAATATGTCATCCCCCCCCCCCCCTTCAGCAGCATTATCCTCCTCTGTTTCATTTCTACTTCTGAATCTCGCCGGGCTCCACTGAGCCCTCAAAACACTTCAATGTGGGTCAGCATTTTTTTATTTATTTATTGATTTTCATCTGTTTCGCTCTCTGCTGTAGCGTGTTCCAAGGCACCGCGAGGATGCCTCGCATCTAAACTCACGCTGAGCTTTTTATATTTAAATCTTATGGGTTAGCATTTTAACATTTAATTCTATAAGTTCATAAAAGGAAAAAAAAAAGTTTTTTTTTTTTTTTGTTTTTTTTTGTCGAGTTCATATGAGTCACAAGAAGAAACACTGTTGAGCGGATCCATTTCATTGGACTGAAGTTTTGAGGCCCAGAGAGAGAAACTTTTAACGAGTAAGTATTAAAAGTAAACAAATAAATGTAATTTTTTTTTTTTATTCCCCATATCAAATATTTCTTGGAAATATTTTTTTTCACACTTGAAGAATATACCCTAAGTACCATTGCACCTAAAAGGTTAACTATAATGTGGAAAAAAATGATCCTATCTCCATTCGCTTTAAATATTCTTGGCTACTTCAGGGGAGAAATATGTTTGCATATTCGTATTCATCTCAACGCTAAACAAGAAGCCTGGCGGTTATATCCTAAAGTGCACGTATGCATCACCATTAATCCTGTTTGTTACGCAGTAGAGCTCCATGTTGCCGCTACACACTCAATAGTAGTGTGCGCATGTCGGAATTTGTTCGTTGGTCTTACTTAGGACTTAGTTCAAAATCTCCCTGATTGCCTGAGAATGGAAGTGTGGAAAGTAACTGTAAAATCTTAATCACGGGACTTATTATTGGACTAATCCACGTTTCTCTGGATTCTGTGTGACAAATCTTACATCTGACGTGAGGCACTTTGAATGTGATTGCTTAATTCCGAACACATCCACATCCCACTCATAAGAGGTGCAACTCCATTATTTCAGATGGACTCTTACACAAAAAAAAAAAATCAATTGAGTTGTTCAGATTATTAATGTTGGAAACATTTTGAAGTGATTTATCTTGGCCTATTTTTAATCACGAAAACCTGCCATTCCAACAGGGGTGTGTAGACTTTTTATATCCACTGTATTCATATATGACTTGAAGCTCATTAATTCATGGCTAAAATGACTCTTATTTTAATCTTCATTATCAGTCTGTAAGATAAATCCCTTGAACCTTTGATGAAGAGACAGAGTGACTACATAAGAGAACTAAAGGGACTGTGGAACCGAGATGCTTGCCTGGGTCACTTTGTGTTTTCACTGAAAAGATAATCTCAAAGTGTTGTGCTGTCAAGTAAAATTTGGCCAAGATGTGCGGCCTCAGTAGATTATTGGACTGACGGGGGCAAAGGAGAACCATCACTGATCTGTCAGCTTGACTCTAAACTCATAAAGATGAAATACAAGGACGCCCGTGATGGAAGTTCTCGACAATTGTGTTAGCCCAAAAACGCAGCTTTATGCCAAGGCTGCCCTAAATTAGCAGCGTGGTAATTGCACAGTCATTTTTTTTTTTTTTACGGTTCCAAAACAAAAGCTTAAAATTAATAAATAATGAAAAATTGTTGGAGTTGTTCCAAAGCATTCGTTTGAAAGTCCTCTTTCATGTTCAAAATTCTTAACCGAAAAAAATTGAAAGCATCTGCGTTAAAACAATTTGTGATGCTGGATGACGTGTCTTTTTATGACACGATGTCTAATACTGCAACTTTGTTCAAAGGGAAGTCAACCCAAAATTATTTCTTTTTTCTCTTTTGTTTTTTTTTTTTTTTAACAAAAACATGTTCTATCCAGGCCCACTCGTCGAAACACAGCATTCTGATTAATATTGCGGAAAATCCACCAATTTTTAGCTATCTCAGAGGGCGGCCATTTTGTCACTTTCTGTCGACTGAAAATGTCAGTCTCACAGATGTCAGACATGTCGTTACATAACATGTGAAGGTTACGCGTGCGACATATGTGAGCGCTTAACATTTGGTGCTGCGACTGAAAGTCAGTTATACCCTAAAGTGAATGATTAGAAGCTCACACCGAATCGCAGGTGGAATGTTTCCCATCACGATATAGGTGGCTTGATCACTTCTAAATTAAGATAACGTCTGCGCAAAGTGATTCATATCTCCACAGATTTGGTTTTAATTTGCAAATACCGTCGGCTAGCGATTTGCGTCGCCGCCCTGCGAGTCCTAATCTTCTAACCAGCTCGTGGCACTGCCATTTTCCCTCTTTCAAAGGCATCTCCTGAAAGTAGCATGACGCTGAGCCAATGCGCCATAAACACTGCATCGCTCGGGGACAGGTGCGCTTTTTTTTTTTTTTTGTCGGAGATTAAAAGTCCAAATCAGCAAGTTGTTTGAGCGGCGAGCCAATAGAGGCGCGCGTGGTGGCCCAAGGCTCTGCATGGCAATGAGTCAGGCTGGGGGGGTGGGGGGGGGGGGGCGAAGACTAACGGTATGATTTAAAGAGGAGGAAAAAGGGGGAAATAGACAGATTTGGGACCAATTTTAGTCAGAGGAGGCGGCGGGGTGTAGCAGAAGAAGGAGAAAGGATTGCGCTTTTGTCGCACCAAGGCAAATGTTTAAAACGGGGCGACTTTGTGTCAAACCTGAATAACGGCTTTCACTCGCGCTAAAGGATTTACATTAAGATGATTAAGATCGGAATCGATTTGAATGAATGAATATACCAATTTGCTGGTGGAAAAGAGAGCTGCTCAGAATCGAAGGATTCTGCTTGAGTGATGTTATTCGAGTGCTGCTATTAAAAGTAAGGAGACTCGTTTGCCATGAACCAAGTCCTCACAGTCCCATTTTGGCATCTGTGACACCCTTTTTCAATGACATCATCCCCACCGCAGAGAATCTGTAGAAGATCACAGCCGCGGCCAATGGGCTGCACTTTTCTACTTTGGTGTTAACAAGTTGCCGCTGGCTGTCACTGTCAGCTCGGGCGTACTCGAGGTTTGCGTGTGCGTCCGTGCGCGTGCGCGCACGTGTGTGTGGTGTGTGTGCGCTACCACATGGGCTTCATTAGCAGAACAGTGGCACAACTGTTTGAATTATTGATCAAGGGAGTGAATAGCATCAGTGCTCAAATCAGACAAGTCTGTTGTGTTTATTACTGTGCTGTGTGTGTGCGCGCGCAGAAAACTCGAGATCCAAAAAGGAACATATTGCAAGAAACCTTGTCCATATGTTACAGCAAAACAAGCCGCCAGTCAAATACGACTGGATTTCATCCTTGAGCAAGGAAAATGAATGTTGGAAATATGCCTCTTGTGACTTATTTTTTTCTCTCTGAGGTGAAAAAAAAAAAAAAACTCAACCGTTTGACTATAGCTCTGCAATTTAACCATTAATTAAGGCGGGAAAACAAATACTTGACATCAAATGTCTTGGGGTCGAGTGAACACAATCTCTGACACACTTCGCAAACCCGATTCCAACGTGGAGAAGTCGACAACTCGTCTCAAAGAGCGCCGGTAAAAGACGCTGGCTGAGCTGTTGTCGGCCTGCTCCCAAAACAACACATTATTTTGTATTCTTTCTTCTGGATATTGATAACACCAGATGCTCAGATTCATTCCCGATTTAAAACCAGACTTTGTTTTCTTGCCACCCAGGACGCTGACTGACCTGCTGAAGCAACAGGGAGCAGAGGTGAGCCCACCGGAGAACGCCGTGCCCAGTTCGCCCAGCGGAGGGCGAGCCAACGGCGTCTCGTCCAGGATGAAGCGCAGCAGGAGCGGTGAGCGTGTGGACACACACAGCTTGATTGACACCAACAACAATTTCATTGATAGCAACAACAATGACGAAGATGGCTACTGGTGTGCTAATGTCAACGGCAAATATACCTTGCGCCTTGTTAGGTTCTACAATATAATACCGACAGAAATTTCGTTGCGCAACAAATATACCCAAGGGACGATATTTACACTGTGAGGCAATTAAAACAATCACGCAGAAAACGTATGTTTTCTTTCTGGAAAGTTACCTTTTTATTGTCACTTATCCTCAAACTCAACCTATACGAGTTCGCTACCCTACATGCACATGATTTGTTTACATCATGTGTCAATCAATTTATTATTCAGTGCATGAAAGAGCCCCATGATGTTTTTCATCCTCTCAGCTGTACTACACGTGTGCTGCATATATTGACGCACACAAACATGGGCTCACACTCACGCACGCCAGTGAGGGAGGCCAAGTCTGTCACTCTTGTTCATGCCAGAGGCTTTTTTTTTTTTTTTTACCTTCTAGCCACACGTCATGTCTCTCGACTTTGTAATTCAATCAAGGTTACGAGACTATGTAGCAGTAAAATGTCAGATATCAAACGTGTTTGGGGGTGTGTGTGCGGTCCTGGAAAGTAGGCATTTTATGGGTGGTCTTAAAAAGGTAACAAATACAAGAAGGTGTGTGTGTAAAATACTACAGAAAAAAAACCAAGAAGTCTCATGACATCTCCCATGACAATGTTTTGACGCTGGCTTCCAAGTCATTTTCCCAAAGCATTGTGGTTCAATTCCAAGATTTTTTTTTTTTTTTTTTTTTTTCAATGTGAAATTTGGATTGTAAAGGGCCGACTGAGTCAAACGGGTGAGGACAGTCAAAGCATCTGCGATTCTAAGAGGAACCCATGCTTGATTCACGCGTCAATTTGCAGGACGACACAACACATACTTTCTAATTACTATGTTGATGTAAGCAGGCGAGACCCCTTTAGGCGTCGTGTGCTATTTTGCGCACAAACAACACGCGTATACAACCCAGAAGAAAGAGCTACATGTCACTCGCCAGCGTAGTCGATTAAAATGCATGTCATTTTGCTTTTGTTTATTTTTCCCATGAATATATTTGATTTGATTTTTTCACTGGTGTTTGCCGCCACGTGATCATGTGAGCATGCACGAGTATCTGTGCATGTGAAGCGGAGAGAAGTGTTTCATACTTGAGGTCACTCGGCAGCTTCAAATACTTAAGGAAGACGAATCGCAAATTGCTCATGATATGAATGGGACACTTTAATCCCACGTGCTTCATTTGCACAATTGCTTCTGAGAAAACATTTCATCGTAAATCTTCGGATGTATTGATCACCGGCCACAAAATTGGGCGCCGAATTGGACTGAATTGCGCGATTAGAAATATTTGTCCATGTAAGGCTTTTATTGGTTTCAGTATATTCTTGCATCATTGTCACTGCACAAGCGCTCTCAACTTTTTTCATTTGTGCTTTTTATTTTGAAGTTAGGTTGCCTCTGAATGTAAATTGAGCCATGTGACAAAGTGGAACATTGGATAGATTGCATGGGCTCTAAACCGCTGAACTGTATTGGTTTTTCCAGAGTTGGATAGACAGCAGAGAGCCTTTGGCGGAGAAAAAAAAAAAAAAAAAGTAATGCTGATTAAAACACGTATGCAGGCTAATTGATCATGTTTAAATGGATGCCTGGTCTGCTGTGATTCCGTCGTTGGCTGACGTTCCCTTCAGAAATACTGTCAAAGTTTCTGTGAGCTATTAGACACTTAGCATTCAGTGAAGATGGGAAGCAAAAAAAAAAAAAAAAAATGTGGTCCAATATTCTCCAGAAAACATGACTCATTGCCGAAAGAAAGCTGGAAGCGAGGAAAAAAAAGAATAAAGCTGACCTATTTAACGAACACGACTGCAGAAGCAACGTGACAGCAGAACAACAGATCATCAATACGCACGTTTAACCTTTGGATGAACTTTGACCCAGAGCAGTTAAAAAGCGGTTTCCCTTCTGAACGTCTGCGCGCACGCTCAGGAAATGTTGTGACATAGAAACACAACTTGTAGTAAAAATAAAAAAATATATAATGTTAATACCAATCGGCGTTCTTGCATTCCTATTCGCGACTCACTCTGCATGGCGCTAACGTCATAAAGTAAAAAACTTTCACAACCCACCGACGATGGGTGCCCTGTTTACATTTTTCATTTATACCATCACAGCGTCTCAAATACGGCACAGGGACATTTATATTTCATCCAGACAAAGACCTCGCTGCTTTTTGCTTTCCCTGTGGCACTTCCAACTCTTTTATGTCTCATTACACACACACACACGCGCACACACACATTATTAGGAAACATGTGCTGGCATTCACCATTCTTTCACGGTCATGAGCACTCACAATGGCACACCAGTGGAAAAGTGCAAACTGCAGAATTCAATGTCGCTACAACGTTATTTCCTATCCTCAAGAGCTACAGAGTCAAATTTAAAACGGGACAAAGTTGCTATGGTAACTTCCATCATGTCTCCTAAAAGTGCAGAAAGGGAAATGTTTAATATGTATATAAGACTGTGTTTGCAATATAGTTGAGTCATGAAAAAAATATTTGTTTTAGACTTTATTGTTTGCATTTGGACAGATGTCAACGTGCTCTTGAGCAAGGCAGCATGATTAGAAGGAGTGGAATGAAAACTGAAATTGGACCAAACTATCCGAAACGTGCCTTGCTTTTAGATTCTATTTTCTATGCAAATTTTAAATTCAAAGGCACCGGTGATGCAATAATCGCGTCTTCATCGTTTATATCCTATCGTTTCCTGTTTCATAATATCAAAATGATGCCTATGGAAAAGTTCGTGAAAACAGCCAACAGAATCGTACATTTGTCAACTCAAATTGCAGTCGTTGACACGCTCCTTCGCGAGCCCCGTCTTCCTTGCACACTTTAATTACTCGCCGCTCGCATTCGGTACTGACAGATAACTTATTACATAACTCATTAATAAATCTCCCTGCCCTCTTGTTCTGCATTTAAAAGCTCCCGGTGCCTGACTTTTTTTTAATGGAGAAATTAATATGCACAACCGCAGGGCCTTAAAATCCACAATGCCAAAGCAGAATGTCAGTTCTCTCAGTTTGCATTTTATGTACTGGCTTGCAAAAGCACACGCATTTAAATACATCACAAATACATACAGTATTTCTCGCATTCATTTCGTTTCTGTATGGGCGCTGGGTACATTGGACATTTTCCTGTTGTGGCCTCACTCGCCCACAAAATTACAGATGAGTGTGTCCGTGTGCGTGCGGGGGTGGGTGTGTGTGTGTGTGTGTGTGTGTGTATGCAGGTGCTGATTAAGGTAAAGACATGAATCCAAAGTGTTACTGTGAAGACTAACCCCCAACATCTCTCCACCTCTCCAGCTTCTGCATAATCTCTTAATTTATTTCACCAGAACATCCTGCCTTCCTCCGCCCCCCCCCCTCCTCCTTTCTCTGCTTTCATCATCCTAACCACAAGTGACGCTCACTCTCTCTTCCCAGTGTGTGACAAGGGATTAGTATTCCGAAGTTTCGCCCGTGTATTGCGTTTTACCGACAGTCATTGAAGTGATGAGATGATTTGTCTTTGATGCGGCGCCCGAGTGCAAATAGACTCGACGTGTGCGTGGGAACCGCAGCCAGATGAGCGCACAAATACACGATACTTATTCTATTAAATGAAACATCTGCGACTCCGACAGGCCCCGGCGCAGTCGTTTGACGGGTTAACGACAATGCCATCATTCCAAACGCCGCCGATTTGGTTGCACTCTCCCCAAAAAGAGCTTAAAAGCCCGCCGTGTGTGCGCCGCGTACATCCCGAGGCTGACATCGAGTGCGTTGGCTGCATCGTTGGACTTCATTAATGCTAATAACCACGGCTTTACTCTCCCAGCTAGTTTGTTCCATTGTTCATTAACGTCAGTTCATTTGGCATGGGAATGACAGGCAGTCAGGGTTGGGGTTGTTGCCCCCACGCTGTATGAAGCCGCAATTTATTTCTTACCACGATGTTTGTTCCATGTGGTTTGAATCCGCAAAGCTGTGTATGATTGAATGTTTGTTCCGGAAAGAGAACAGAAACATCCAGATATAATTAACATACATTATTGAATCAAAATGCAAACTGGGGAAAAACAAGGCTCAACACAAAAAAAAAAAAAAGTGAGTGGATGGGGTGCTGAAGAAGCGGTGCAATGAGCAAGGAGAGAGCTGATTTGGAAGATGTCAAGGAGACGTAGCAGAAGAAGTGGCGGGAAGAGGGGCAGACAGGTGACAGGTGGGTCAGGGAGTGGGCGGAAAAAGGCGACAAATGTGAACAAAATCCACCGCGGGGACTATCTGGGGCAGCGTGTTCCGACTGGGTCATCATTCTGCTTTTATTGTTATTTGACTTGACACTCATCTCGAGTTTCCGTTTTGTGGATCGGCTTAAGCCAGCGCTTCTCAATTATTTTTTGTTACGCCCTGGCAACTGTCTGCCGACACTTGATAAAGTAACATTTGTCTATAAAATTGGTGTCAGTACACCTTTGCATAACATTATATTTTTATTAACATGAAAGAAAAAAATAATTAGAACTCTGCTGCATAACTTAATTAACATTGTTCATACTCTCTGTAAACACTCTACAATGAGTGCACCACTACTACCGCCTATTGTAGTGGATGTGCCATTACACTTTATTCTAGAACAGCAAAAAAAAAAAAATTATAATAATATACAGTAAATACATAAACACGGAATATTCACTTTTTACTTTTGAGTGCAATGACATTTTTTTTCATTTTTTCTTTAACATGCCAAAGATAAAAAAACTGCATTAAAAAATGTTCTGACCTCCTCCACCTGGGAAAATTGTGTACTCATTTTAGCCGCTTTTGAAAAACGACTAACTGTGTGTGTGTGTGTGTGTGTTTTTTTTCCTCGTTTCTGTGTCCTACTAGAGCAGTACCATCTAAATAACTCCGCTCATGGCCCATTAGGACAAGGCATTCCTCACTCTCACAGCAGTCATGGCACAGTGGGACTCAACAAGTACACCTCTCTCAAAGCCGTGGGTAAGTCGGAATGCACGCTGCTCCACAATATGACGCTGACTACAACTGGCATGATAACCTTTTGAGTAGAGCAGGTTGGCAGCGCAAGAACAGCCAGCTAACAAGGGTGTCATTGCAACCTGAGAGCTGATCTTAACTCATTCTTTACCATTGACGGATATAGACGTATTTTCATTTTACCTGTGCTGGCAGTGAATGAGTTAAAGACGAGGCCACACTGTGGTGTGATTTAACCGCTTGATGAGTCAACTGTAAATGCGACCGAGTCTCATAGATACAAGCTCAGGATTATTTTCCAGACAAGCTAGTATTGTTACAGTTCCCTCACTAGTCAAAGCATGCTGATTAATTTTTCCTTTATGGAATATGAATGAAACATTATAAGCCACCCGTTTTAATCCATCACAGGTGGAGGCCATTTTGCTTTTTGTACTGCCACTTGTTGTCGACTGAAAATGACCTCACTGTGTCAAAGGGCTCAGGTAAACGTGGTCATGGCTCACCTGTTTGGTCACGTGACATTCGAAAGCTGAGCCCTCAGGCACTACGATGTTGTTTTCAGTCGACAGCGAGTGGCAGTACAAGGCAAACTGGCCGCCCCTGTGACTGATAAAATCGACCATGACGTCCCCTTGCGCCTCTGCCAATATATTAAAAAAAAAAAAATCCTTAATACTTCATTACGTACACCTGTACCGCAATCCAATACAAGAGCTGCATCAAAATTGCGCCTTAATAAATAATGTGTCAACGACTGTTGAGTAGTAGCAGACCTGACTCAAGTCGCGTGAAGTCCTTCTCAATTCCACTTTCGCCCCCGTCAGATGTGATAGTGAAGGAACAACAAAGCTACTGCACCTCGGCAAACAAGCTTAAGGCTTTTTACCGGCTGTTATACAGAAAGTCTCATGTACGTTAAAGGTCACGTATGCAAAACCTGTTGTTGTCCTCGAGCTGGTGTAGCAGGACACAGAAACGCCCCCAAGCCTCAGGCATGCCATTAGAAGCAAATAAACCTTTGCCAAAGGCAAATCTCTGCTTGACAAGATGGATTTTATTAACCTTTCTCATCCACTATAGAAGCTATCCTCTGCACAAATGCCCCTTTTTCTACTGCCTTTTGCGCATCTTCTGTTGGTACACGCTTTTTAATGAGTGCACCTTTCCTTTGACGTCACTGTTTACGTTGTTGATTGTCATTAATATTACTTAATATTCTCAAACTGTGCGGCTACTGAGCTCACTAAGTAGTTATTATTAAGTAGTGACATGATTATATATATATATATATATATATATATATATATATAAGCTAAAAAAGTCTAGCTTCAGCCAAAAGATGAAAACTCACACATTATTTACAAAAAACAAGTTCAGAAGGCGAGAAAGCTTGCGGCGATAACCTTAATGTTTATTTATATCATTCTCTGACATTCATGCCATCCCATGACACACAAATCAACACACACACACACACAGGACTCTGGGCGAGAGTATTTATAAAGCACCATTGCCACATTACCACACCCGGGCACACGTACCTTTAAATGTCTGTCCTGTCCCTTCATCACATTATCGAGCTTCTGTCCTTGGGGATCAGCGTGAAGACAAATTTAGGTAATACAAATCATCAGTTACTACTTTTAACTTTTTGTTGAAAAATCTCCAAAATACAGTATGGGGTTGCTGACAAATTGTGGCAGGTCCTAAAATAAATCACGGATTGAGAATGATTCATCAGTGCTACCACAATTCAACACTTTTTTTTTTTTACACACTGATGGTACATTCGCATCTGGCCGAGATGTGCATCGGACTGTGACAAATTGAAAATGACTCTCAAGTAGAAATGAATCTGAAAGTGACCAAATGTTACATGAGGTTGTGTGAGCGCTCCTGAGGCAGTATTGCAAGCTGGTTTTGCAAATTTGATCAGAATTCAGTAAAACAACCAAGTTCACGCTTAAAGGGGAAGTCAACCCCCCCCCCCATAAATTATTGGCAATAAAATCTTCTATGTGTCTCAATTGTCGAAACAAACATTCTGATTAATATCGTATTTGTGGAATATGAGTTAAGCAGCAAAATCCAGTTTTTAGCAATCTCGGGGCGGCCATTTTGTCACTTCTGCTGCCTGAAAACAACATCCCAGTTGCTCAGGGCTCTGATCACGACCAATCACAGCTCACCTGTTTTCAGAAGTGACAAACCAGACGCCCCAGAGATAGCTAAAATTTGTTGAAAATCGCAATCAGATCATTTTTCAAAATCGTTCAACCCTAAATCCGATCCTAGCTACAACAAGGTCCTCATCTTTATTGCCTTCTCCCTCATTTGCAGCGGAGAGTGCATCTCACAGCTACTACAAGAGCTTTCCGCTCATGGACTTTGCCCACTACCGGGCACCCTCCTTTCAGCCAGTGCCGGAGCAGCCCAAAGAGAGGTCGTACATCCACCAGCACCTCCCGTCGCAATCCAACCTCCACGCTCCGCTTTCCATTGCCATCCCCTCCAGCCATCTGGAGCACTCCCACCTGCCAAAGACCACCACGCACCCACTGCTGTCCAGCTCGGCCTTTAAAGCCTGGGAGCCGGTCGGTCGCCACGTCCAAAGGCAGAGCTCGGCCCCGGGGTCCGGGCCCACGCACGCCTCCCACTGGAGACACGGCTACTCCACCCGTCGGCAACAGAGCATTGAGAACATGCCGGATCTTTTTAGCCAGCCCTGCGGTGGGATGTATGCAGGAGGTGCTGCGGGGGGTGTGCTCGGGCACGGGGTGCATTTCCACATGCAACACCCCTCTCAACCGGCCTACTACCAACACACCAGGCAAAAGAACTACTCCACACACAGTTCGACCGAAGTCACAGTCTGAGCGACGTGGCCTGACGCGGTTTTGCATTCTGAAAGCAGAGTTTGGGATTGGGAGCCCAAGAGGTGTAGGGTGAAGAAAGAATTGGGAGTTTAGAATATATGTCAAACAGAAAAAAAAGATGACTATTGTGTTTTGTTGAAATTGTTGAGGCTAGCTGGGAAGAAATGTAGCAAGGTTACTTGAAAACCACTCAGGCTCCTCCAGACCACCATCACAAATCCTCTGACTGAAACCAACTCAGCATCTTTTAGCACAAAGACCTAGAGCTCGAGCTGTTTTATTTATGGTAACTTTTTATGAGGTTTGACACACACACACAAAAAAAAAAAAGAAAGTCATCTTGTTAGAATACCATCAGCTGTGCGGAACACTTTTGTAGATGCTTCACTGAGCCTATTGTCCTTGAAAAAAAAAAAGAAACGCAGTACTTTGCATCTCATTGTCTACCTCTATGCGCAGCTGGCTCCTCCCCCCCAAGTCCCCTCCTTACCCGGTGTACCTTTTCGCTTGGCTCTGGAACGCTCCCATCCTTGCTCGACTATGTAGTGTTTTGCTTTTGGTGCCATCAGGCCAAGCATACAGGGACAGCAGCCCCGGGGTGACATTAACTCAACGGTGAGGACAATGCCACCACCACGTCAACTCCCATCAAGCTCCATCGAAAACCATGCAGGGGGAGAAGAAGAAGAAAGGGAGCTGGGAAGCGCCAGAGGCTTGGACCCTTTAAAAAAAAAGAAGAGAAAGAGAAAGGAGAGAAGAGAAAATAGAAAACAAACTATGTTTTCCTTCCTCGGGGGAAGGAAAGGCAACGAGTCACTGTGAATCTGAGTTTCTCACTAGCGAACTGTCCGGGTGATAACTCGGCGTGCGTGGACCTGTGAGGACACTCCCGTGTTATTTTTGCCACCTTCAGGCACCATCGCAGAGAAATATGTGTCGGCATTTCCAAGCCCGGAGCGTTAAACACTGCCGAAGCCTCGGTAGAAAAAGACACCACGCAGATCCACACGCTGCTGCGGACAAGCAACAGTTGATCTGATTTGTTGGTGAAATTCAGGAAATGCACAAAGATGGGGGGAAATGTTAATAGGACGTGGGCAGCGGAATAAGACAAGAAATCTAAAAAAAAATTTTAAAAAAACAGTAAAAAAATTACCTTACCTTTATAGCTAATCAACCTGCCGATTTATTAACGAAAAAAAATCCTAAGCTCAATCAGACTTGCAAAAAAAATGCGACGATACTTTAATACAAAGAGCAACAAGCAGTCTCCATGGCAACAAGTTTTGTTGTGCCATGTACAATACTTGCTCCATGTAAGTATTTTGAGACTTCCACTCGTAAATCTCAACATCGTATTCTGTAAATGTGTAAAAAAAAAAAAACACCGCTTAACTTCTTGCGTTTTGATTTGAGTTACTCTGCTGTTATTTATTTATCTTTTTTAATGCAATTGATGTTTTATCAAATCTGAACAGTGTTATTAAGTGTCCATACTTTTTTGGTTACTTAATAACTGCTTTATGTCAATTAATGTTTTAATTAATGTTTTTTTTTTAAACATTGCATTTTTGGGGTTGGTGTACTGAGTTGTAAAAAATCTCTTTGCTTTGTGAAACTCGACGTGAAGCTTTGTAAATTTTGTACACAATTAGTTGGAAAAGGGCTTTATGTAGTTTTTATTTCTAAGAATTTATTGTAGTTGATGTCCCAGTCTTACAGAATTTATTTATTTGCATAGTAACGTGAAATATGATGCACAGAGAGCTTTACTTAATGTCCAAGTGAGGTGGTTAAAGTACGCCTTCGGTACTGTATGTCACATTATTCCAGTGGCTGTTATGACAAAAATGCTGCGGCATGATTTAAATATAGCACTAGAAAACCAACCACAAAGTGGACACGTTGTCCAAACAATTGAGTTGTTTTTTTTTTTTTATTGTGTGTGTTACAATCTGGAGAAGCGACAGGGGGCAATGCGCACAAGCGAAAGGCGTACATTATGGAAAATGGAATATGAATTGTTTCTAAAGTACAAAGGGAAATATAATATTTGTAGCATCTCAAACTGTAACTTAAAAAGCTGCAGCAAGTATGGAAATATAATACAAATATGACAACGTGATTACAGCCATGATAAGCAAGTAAACCTAACATGTACCGACCGGTGTAGCAGAAACAAGCAGTATTTATCCAAGCAAAACGAAGCAGTCGTAACAACACTGCTCTTCAAAGAAACTGTACAGTGATAACTTTTTAAAAGAGAATCATTAAAGATTGAAAAACTACTGTGGAGTTTGTTTGTGTCCATGTATCAAAGATATGCTGGGCCTTTCTGACAAATTCACTTCTCCACCATCTTATTAATAATAGCATAAACACAGCAGTGTTGATGGTATTGGTTTATTAATTCCATCAAGTACAAGCGCATAAAGGAATATTTTCTTTGCTGTTTCGCAATACACAAGCAGTTTTATGAAACTTCACAGAGTGGCGCAAGTTCCAAGTGAGAACACATAATGGAAAAGGCGAAGCAAAGGTGCACATACAATAATTGTGTGCACTTTCACCATTACAGTCTACTTGCATTGGGGTCAAGTGTCGTCAGTGGTCAGTCATATGAAGTAGATGGAGTGTCCTTGCTTTATGATTTTTCAATTAAAAAGACATGATGGAAATGTCAGGAATTGTTTACAGATCCTCCATCACAGCGGCTAGCTCGGCCTTTACACTCACATTTTAAATTAAACAAATTTTAAACAAATCTACTGTCTAACATTTGACCAGAGGGGAAAATACAAGCTTCACAAGAAAGGCGCTTGTCAGAAATGAACCTAGTGAGTTTACACTGCCACCTTGTGGCTTTTTCTCATATTACAGGAACTTTAACAGCTGAAGTTGCCGTTTTTCCTGATGTTATGTTTGTATAGTACAAAACATTGAAAGAAACCTTTGCTGAAACTTTTACAGTTTGTTAAAAAAATATATACACTGAATTAAGCGCCTTTAAAATAAATCTGACTTCCTGAAACACCAGACGATAACACGACCCCGCCTGTTGCAATATGATTGGCTGATTTCTTGGTTGGACAAAATCTAACCAATCAATGACGAGGCGCGAGCTCTACGCACAACTCGTCAAGTTGATAGTTGGGGCTCCTTGGACTCATTGCTTCAAACCTGAACAAGGAAATCGGTAAGTGACTTTAATGTATAACATAATTATTGTAATGAAGAAACTAAGTTTCAAGCTGTATAGTTTTTGTGTGAAAGTAGACTGAGTCCGCATCGCAACCATGCCAATAAAGCGTGGCTAATCAGAAGCTAAGCTAGCATACTCGGTAGTGCAGGAATAGACATGATCCGTCAGTTGAACGTCACTGGATTAGTTCTAAAGTTCCTTGCACGACCATTATGTTTACGATTTTAGGATACGCTACAATGAGAAACGGTACGAGTTACTCTTTGCCCCCTTCTTTAACATGTGACAGACGTCAACAATGGCAGAGTGGAACGCCTACTTCCGGAATGAGGATGACGGCGATGCACAGGAGGAAGGAGAGCAACTAGAAGGTGTGATATAGAATGTACAGTCCATCTTTGCAGTTGACGACTTGAATTTTGCTGTTTTGTGCGTTTTAGAATGCATCCCTTGCATGTTTGCTGCATGCTGATAAACTAACAAATGTTTTCGCCATACTGCTTGTCTCTCTATCAGGAGATTATAAAGTCACAGGGAGAGACTGTTTAGTTTTCTTGGTGGATGCGTCAAAGGAAATGTTCATCAAAGGAGAAGATGGGGAGCCGTCTAATTTTGACATGACCATGCAAGTAAGTAACCCATCCACACAGCCCGCTTCCATCCTACACATGCAGTATGCCTCAGCCTCACAGATGTTTTGTTTCATGTAGGTCGTGCGCAGCGTCTACACCAGAAAGATCATAAGTAGCCCCGGAGACCTAGTAGCGTTGGTTTTTTATGGCACCAAGCAGAGCCAAGACCCAACCAACTCTTTCAAACACGTCTACGTCTACCACAACCTGAGCGAACTTGGTGAGACATTCCTTGAGCTCGAAAACATTTGTGCCTTAGTATTGTATTACTACCGGTTCCGATTTTGAGGCAGATGTGCTGCCAATGCCAATGGAAAAAGTTAGTTTTATTTATCTCACCTTTTAAATAATGCAAGATAATGTTTTAATAATTGTATTTAGTAAGTTTCAGCACCTGTCTACTGCAGTGTCATGAATAGAATGTCCTTTTGTGTGTATTGATTTGTATTGTATTATTGTATATTTTCTTTTTGAACAGCAACATTACATGCATTCAAGATTGTACTGACTCCTATCGCTCATCTCCCTGTACATCCAAGGTGCAAAGCGAGTGCAGCAGGTGGACGCACTACGGGGGGAAAAGGGTGCCCTGTTGGCAGCAGAAACAATGGGCAGTGACGAAACATCATTGTGCGACGCCCTGTGGTGTTGTGCCAATCTATACCGAGACTGCAAGCTGCGGCTGGGGCACAAACGCCTCTTCATCTTCACTTGCAGGGATCAACCGCACGGGGGTGACAGTGTCAAAGATCGACAGGCTCGCACACAAGCTAGTGACCTCAGAGAAACCGGTGAGTCCCGAGTGTGTGGAAAACCGAATAATTGCCCCATCATATGACAATTTTTTTGCTGATGTTTCAGGTGTCGTCATAGAGCTAATGCACTTGATGAAAGCGGGCGGTTTCGACGTCTCCCTCTTCTACCGTGACGTCGTGAGTCCGCCGGAGGACGAGAGTGAGCTGGGCTTGCAGCATGAGCCTTGTGTAAAACTGGAAGACCTCCAGAGGAGGGTTCGAGCTAAAGAGCAAAAAAAGCGAACGTTGGCCAAGTAGGTTTTCGGTTCACACTCCACACTTTGCGCTTCATCTTTGTGTCTTTCCTTCATCTTCCGGACCCTTTTTGCTTATCTTTAGGCTCAATCTGTGTCTCGGTGAAGGTGTGAACGTCGCAGTGGGAATCTACGCCGTTGCAGTGACCGCTCGGAAACCAAGCGCCATCAGGCTGTACAGGGAAAGTAATGAGCCCATCCGCAGCAAAACTCGCACCTTCCACACCCAAACAGGAAGCCTGCTGCTGCCCAGTGAGATAAAGAAAGCTCAGGTACGAACACAGCTTATTGAAATCAACAACATAAACATTTTGAACCAATACCCTCTTCCCTGTTGCAGGTGTACGGGAACAAGCAGATCGTGATGGAGAAAGACGAGGTGGACGCCATCAAAAAGTTTGATGATCCCGGATTGTTTTTGATCGGATTCAAAGCGATGGAAAAGCTCAAAGTGCACCACCACATTCGTCCGGCTGTCTTCATCTATCCCGAGGAGGGCGAGGTGAAAGGTAACGACCGATGTTAATTAATTATACGGTTATTATTTATTTGTGGTAAGTCACGAGTCAATCGGAAGATTCATAATAAATAATTCTGTTCAATAACAATGGAAGCTGTTTTTTTCAAATTCATATTTATAATAAGGCTGAACAATTTAGAAAATGATGGTGGTTTCCACTACCGAGCGAACTGGTGCACTTTGTGATGTCGATTTGTGAACATGCTTGCAGACATCAAGTTCTTATAAAAATGATTTTCCTCACCAGGAAGCTCCTGTCTCTTCTCAGCGCTTTTGACCAAGTGCCTCGAGAAGAACGTCTTTGCTGTGTGCCGCTGCATTTCCCGCAGAAACTACCCACCTCGATTTGTTGCCTTGGTGCCTCAGCAGGAGGACGTGGACGAGGGGAAGCTACAAATCACGCCACCCGGTACTGCGCTGCCGGTGTCAATGAGAGCAAGCGGGCAATCGATGCCAATCATCATCCTCATCATTTTCACATTTCAACAGGTTTTAATGTCATTTACCTGCCGTATGCTGATGATTTGCGCAATCTGGATCCCCCGCAGACTCCGTGCGCTTCCCCAACGCAGGTGGACAAGATGAGGGAGATTGTCCATAAGTTGCGCTTTAAGTACCGGTACGGATTTTGTCGAAAAAGGTCATCTCTAATGAGTTGGGTTGTGTTATGGGAGCTTGTATGTAACGTTTTGGTCCTCAATTATTTGCCATCACAGTGATTATCTTTAAAAATATATTTTTTTTTAAATGCATTTTTTTCATACTGCTCTTTGTGTGTGTTTTCACCATCCTTTAAAACATCATGCAGGAGTGAGGCATTTGAGAATCCCGTCATCCAGCAACACTACCGAAACCTGGAGGCCTTGGCTCTCGACATGATGGCTCCAGACGACATAGAAGACCTCATCAGTAAGACTAAGCCACACCAAATTGGTCGTTTATCAAGCCGTCATCTCATTTCTTTTGTTGTGTTTTTCAGTGCCAAAGGTGGACCAGATTGACCGCCGTCTGGGTCCTCTGGTCCAGGAGTTTAAAGATCTTGTCTACCCTGCAGACTACAACCCGGATAGCAAACCAGCCGCCAAGCGCAAAGCAGGTCAGCAATGATGTCAAGCGAGAAAAAAAAAAAAAAAAAAAAGGTCCTGTTGTTTTGTGCTGAGATCTGCATGTAGCACGGAATTCCTTTTTATTTCATTGTCGACTCTCGCGACTTGAAGCAGATGCCGGCGGCACAGCGGAGAAGAAGCCCAAAGTGGAGGTGTCGGAAGATGAGCTGAAAGCGCACATACAGAACGGCACTCTGGGAAAGATGACTGTGCCGCTACTCAAGGAGGCCTGCAAGCAGTTTGGCATCCGGACCACTGGCACCAAGAAGCAGGACCTGATGGATGCTCTGATTGATAAAATGTCCACATGAGGCTCTCGTGACTAACTGTGCTCATTTTCAGTTCAGTCAGTTCTGCTCGATTGCAGCTGCAAACATACTTTGGAGGCATGTGACCAATCGTTTCAGATGACTGGAAATTGGTTTCCAGGGGTCGTTAAAACGCCCTTATTTGCTTGCTGGGACTCGTCATGCTGGAATCTTACTGTTAATATCAGCATGTTCATGCCACAGTAACGTATATATATTTTTTTTAAATCTGCATCATGCGATCTTAATGACTTCCTGACCGTTTGCAAAAATAAACATTTGTATTACTCCTCATCTCGATGATTCAAACTGCAGCACCTTACATCATTGCAACATTTCCAGTTCTACTTGTCTCACGAAGGTGTGTGAAATGAAAGAAAGGCTGCCGTGTGAGAAGCATACCGCCGCATTGTTTGCTGCTTGCGCGAGTGTGTGTGTATGCGTGTGTGTGTCCTAGTTGGGGGCAGGCAAAGAAGAGATCACAGTCAAAGTGTGATCAAAGTTTAACTTACTAAAAGGAGAGAGAGGAGGTCAATCTTTTTTTTAGGTAAAAACAGACGTTTCAACTCTTGTTTTCAATCTGCTTGTTAATCTTTTGAAATGAATGTTTAACTTCACACTGGGTGTGCTTTCAGACTCGAGTGGCGCTGTGTACAAGGGTCAGCAATCTGAGAAATGGATTGCAAATGCGAAACCGGCAACACTGAGAATGCGGTTTCAGGTAGGATGCTAATGTATCGCTGAACGCACTTTGTGAGTAAAGGTATCAGGACACTTGTTCTGCAGGAAGTGAAAACAGAAGGAAATGTGAAGTTGGTCACAATCCTTGTAGCTAAACTAGCTTCAAGTGTTCTGGAACGAGGTTCTTTTAGAATGTGTTTGTGGGGATGTGTATCCATTTATCTAGGGAAAAAAAAACGTGTAAGGTCATGCTCATGATACAATTAAATTTTCTTGACTTCTTTTTTCAGGCTGGTGGCTGAGCAGCAGCAATGCCCAGATGGGAACTTACACCGTGGTGGGGTATCTTCTGTACAGATTCTCACAGAGTCAGTCACACGATGACACGTCGGTTATCTTAAAGATTCCCTGCCAAATAAATTGCACTGAGAGCCATGCGATTATCGAGCGACATTGAGAAACTGAAAACGTTTGCAATAATCAATCCTATTGTTTAAAGTTGACCCTGAATTGCAGTGCAGTTCGATGTATTGATTAGTCAGTATCTTAGAAGAATTAGTAAACCATGCACACACCTTTCATTCTTTTCATCGGACATAAATGACACAAAATAGCCAATAGGCCCTTAAGTGTTAATGTCTAAACAGTTGGCAACAAAAGTGAGAACACCCCTCAGTGAAAATGTCATCAAATACACCAACAAGACAAATCTGGGAATTTGGGGTGCTTCTGTGAAAGTGGGGACAACCTGATTTGTAATCTTTTAGCATTATGTACTTTGAAAGCGTTTTGGCAAGTTGATGCAATGTTTTCATCGCTGTATTGTCCTCCCGCAGCCCTTCCCGCGCTGATCCGATGGCCGATTCGTTTCTTCTGTTCTGTAACTGGTGAGTTTACTCCAGATGACTCTTGTGCTCTACTTTTACGACCCCATTCAGAACTGTACGTGCTGTCTTTAGGTCTGTCAGCCCTTTGGGCCTGGGTGAGCCGCATTGTGGGGACCCTCCGAGGTGCAAAATGCAAAAATAATCTCGGATTAAAAACCCATTATGGCGAACAGCAGTCACATTCACAACGTGTCCTCTACGTTTTGTCTCGTAGGAATTCAGAGTCTGTGTAAATGTCTGTCTCGAATTTGGAAGTTTATCAAAGGTAATGACAATTTATTTTCATTTCCAGGCTACTGCTCCCTGGCGGTGGTAATAACCAAAATAATGTGTTTGTTAATCCCCCGTTAGCATTGTGCGGCAAATTCCATTGGACGCTTCCTATCATCAGAACCATCACAGGTCAGTTGTTGTTCTTTGTAACTTGACTTATCTGCTTTATCTACTTTAATGCTGACAATTACAACAGCATACAAAAACGTAATCTTTTTTTTATTCACATTCCAACAAATGCCGCGTGGGCTCTTGGGGTCAGTGTCCCTTTAAATCCACTAGATGGTGCTGTAGAGACAAAAAAGATTGTCGGCTTTTCTTACAGAGCGGGGAATCAATCTGAATTTATATAATACGATTTTTGTATCAAATAAATTAGTATTTATTACGAAAGCCATTTTCCAAATGGGACAGTCAAATCCAAAATGAGAATGCTCGCTAGGAGTTACAGTCGTCCAAAACTCATGCACAAACACTCTGATGTCACTCACTTAGCCACTCCCCTTAGGGGCACAAATACGACACTACATTTGCTGCTGTGAGTCAGCTTGTCCCAACACACAGTAATTACACCAGTTTATGCCTTCACCTTGTGTTTGATTATTTTATTTTTTCATACAATACAGTACTATTTTTGCCATGTGTACTAAACAATGGTGGTGTTGTTGCCTCTACAGGCTCCAGTGAAGGGTATTTAGAAATTGAGAGCCTGAGACTGAACCTCTCAAGCCCCTTAAAAGCAGGCCTTAGACTGATTGTGGTGGGCCCGGCTGGTGGAGGACGCACATCAGTGGTCAACACTTTGTTGGACTGCTGGGCAGAAGAACCAGAAGAGCCTCTCATAAAGAGCACCATGGAAAGGGCCATAGTGGACGGTAGAGAATTTAGCGTGATCGACACGCCGGATCTATTGGGTGCGTCGTTGGGGAAAATGACTCGAGCCAAAGAAGCTCTGAGGAGCATTCAGCTTGCAGCTCCCGGTCCTCACGCCATCCTGCTGGTAATGCAGGCGCCACGCTCCAGCAAAGGGGCACCACAGGAAGCTATGCAAGCGATCCAGGCTACACTGGAACTGTTTGGAGATGACATCCGAGGGCACATTATCCCCGTGCTCACCCACGCCGACCAGCTAGGTCGACGGCACACCTTGGAGCGGCTGCTGGATACCGACACCAGCGGAGTGAACAGAATGACGTCTCTATGCGGTCAGAGGCCTGAGCTGCTGGACACCAGGCCGGGTCGCACCCTGGAGGAGCAGAAGGTGACACGCGGGTTGTTGGTGGGGCGTGTCCTAGAGCTCAAGGGGATCAGGGGACATTTTGTCCATGAGCTGCAGACGAAAGAGGAACGGGTTAGAGAGGAGCTGCTGGCTGACATGACCTCTGCACTTGGCAGAAAATTGGAACACATGTAGATAATGTGTAATTGTTACAAAATCATTCAAATCAACTATAATAGGGACTGCCAGCACCAATATATTACCTCTGTATGTTTTTATGGATTCAGTGATGGAGTGATAGATGTACATATTTACGTACACACTGTCATACACATCAGAGTGGTATAAGTCATATTTGTTGGTGAGGTTAAAAAAATGGTGAAATATAAAATACAAAAAAAATTATTATACATAAGCATATATGTATCGAATGTATATTGTGATTGTACATGTATTTATGTATCCTGTACTTTTTTTTAAATTGTATGTATTAAAATAATTGTGGCACATTTAATTCAATCATAGAATTAATTTAACTATAGTTAACCTGTAGAATTAATTAAATGGTTGACTTGTTTTTTTTTAAAACTTGTGATTTCACTGTTTGCGAATTGATCTTCACGCATTATTCACATTTAATTGAATTATGCAGAATTAATGTAACTATTAAAACCGGAAGTCACTTAACTAATTATTTAATGAAATGAAAAAATAAAACAAAATGCATTCAAAATGCAGCTGTGATGCATGGTTAAGTGATTATTATTCAAATTGTACAAAAATGAATGCATTTTCAGTGCCCTTCGATCTGCAATTTAAAATGCAAGAAGTTTACCCCACAAAATCCACAGCTTGTGCTCTTTTTTTATTATTGTTTTTGCTCTCTGCATGACATTGTCTTTTGAGCTGGCTGAAGAGTGGGAAAGATGTGTCATGTTGGAGATTACATTCCAACAGTTTCACACCACATTGCGATGATGATTAGCTACACAGAGGCCGTGCTATGTGCAGTGGGAAACAAGAGAAGGGTTGGTTGTGGAAGGACAGCTGAAATGCCACTTTGAGGTTACATATTCACATGATGCTTTTTTTTGCCAGGCTGAACTTTTGGAAAGTCACTTGTGATGGTCAATTGGAAAACAACATCCAAAAATATCTGAATAAAAGATAAGATAATGTTATTCTTTGACAATTCCAGCATTTTTGTCACAATAACATGAGTGCAGATGCTTTTTCTAAATTCAGTGTGAATAGTACAACCAGTTGGGAATAGACGGATTCAAATCAGATAAATAAATAAACGTACCCTTAAATAATTAAATGAAAGTGTCATCAAATGTTTCATTTATTAATTATGTGTGTAATTAAATAATTCAATCTATTTATCTGTCAACCTCGTCCATCAAAGTTAGTAGGTGGGGCTAAACGCTGACTAACTCGAATCCTGTTTAATCCACTGCTTTGGTCTGAATTGGTTGGAAACATGGCGGCTACGATGATGGAGGACTTTCATGAGCTACCTTGATTGAGCAGTCGATGCTTGTATTTGGTTGTTTTGCTTGAGTATTCAAAACAATGTAAAGGTGAATGGCGTCACTCAGTCTATCGGAATATTTTCACTAAACGCTCGGTTGGCATCGATCCATTATTCTGGAATTGATTTGCCTTGACTTGATAAGCAGCGAAACTCTTCAGGTGTTAGGACCTGCCCACCTACATATAATAATTGTTAATTTAATTAATTAATGACACATTGATTTATTTATTTCCAATTAGTGACACTTTAATTATTTAATTAATTATCAGATTTTTTTAATTCCGTATTTAATGAATGGAACAATGAATTACAATTTTAACTGAAACATTTCATGGTGTATTTATTTATTTAATTTTGGCACTTGCCAGTCCTCCATATTTTCTCCACAGATACAATTCAGCTTTAGGGCACAGATGCTTAACTTTCTCAGAAATGACAACGTGTATTTTTGGCCATGTGTTCTGTATCGTGAATAGTTTTTGGCACACAATGAATACACAGAAGACTTTGTGGATAACGACTTTGATTGCGTCACGGCATTGAAACAATAAGGTGGAAAGGTGTGGTTCGGCTCGACTCGCTCCCTTTTTCTTTCCTCCCTCGGCTGAGTGACGCACGCAGTCGCGGCAACATGGAGCCTGATTGACGCCAGTGCGCATGCGCCCGGACAGACGCAGCCACCGCCGAGTCGCCACTTGGTCAAAAGTGACAAAAGACAAAGGAGCCAACTGCCTTGAGAAAAACAACAGAGTCCGTTTTTAGCCCTCAAAGCTGTGTGCGATAGTCGGCCGCATGTGGACACAAGAGGTTCGGTAAGTTGTCGCCGCCCGATTAAGAAGTTACTAAACGTAAAAAAAGAGAGAGCGAGGCAGAGAGAGAGAGAGAGAGAGAGAGGAGGCGCTAGGGGTTGTTTGCTCGAGACAACATTGTCGCGTCGCGCAGGCACAAGACAAGCTGATCTGTCATTGCTGCGGCTTGGCTCCAATCTGGTATCGTGTATGTTTTGGAGGTTAATTAGCGGTTTTGTGCGTGGCAGAAGACCAGTCATGTGTGTGTGTTTGGGCTTCTTCGCGTGCCTGTTGTGTTGTCGCTAGCTAACCGAGCAGCCAGCTTCCTCCAAAGCTGCTGAAGATGTTTATGTTGTCATGCTTGGATCTGCTGAGCAAAATCGAGTTTGGTGCTCTTTAGAAAGGACGGTCTTTGAAGGCAATTGGGGTTTCCAACTCAAATTGCTTTGTGTGTTTCTTCTTTTTCTTTCCCCAACATCAGCAGTGGGAAGTTTGTCAGGCTGGTGATGGAGCAAAGGACAAAAAAACTCTAAGCTTGAAGAAGCAATCAAGACAAAATCATATCAAAGATGGAGACAGTCGTCACTGTGGAGGAGGCGTAATCTATCTTCCCCTTTTTAGTTCCACTACTTCCCATGCCTTCCAAATTAACCATTCAACACATACTGTGTATCTCTTTAAAGCCGTGAACCCTCACCTCTCCTTCAATCAACCAGAAACGCAAAAGCTCCTCTCGTCCAGGCAGCTGAGCAGTTACCATGACGATGCGTTTCATGATGCAGATGTAGCTGCCTGAAGGTGTGTGGCGAGCGAGGTGGGATGGGTAGCACGCCGTATCCAGGTGGCGAGTGGAAGGGGAAGAGCAAGGGGAGCCTTCAGGAGCTGGGTTGCATGCCCTGGAAGGTCAGCAAGCAGAAATGTGCAGGTGGGCTCGCAAGAGCGGAGGAGCACAAGGGCAGGGATCCGCAGCAGGATATTCCCACCCTTGCTTGCATGCACACGACACCGCAGTTTCCCAGAGCCTCGGAGGGACGTCCCACAATTTATCATGAGAAGCAGCGGCGGGAACTGTGCGCGCTGCACGCGCTCAATAACGTCTTCCAGGATGGGTCAGCCTTCAGCAGGGACACTTTGCAGGAGATCTACCAGAGGTGGGGAGACACAGGTCAACTTGTATCGTCCTCATTTCACATGAAACGTGATCCTCACTTGTCTTGCGTTTAGGCTTTCCCCCAGCACTCTGGTGACGCATCACAAGAAGAGTATGCTGGGAAACGGGAACTACGACGTGAATGTCATCATGGCCGCCTTGCAGACGCGAGGCTTTGAGGCAGTTTGGTGGGATAAAAGGAGGTGAGTGAAGTGACAATTGAAGGAAACTGGCAAAAGATAGCAACATGGCGTTTCTCTGACGCAGATTCAAGAATGTTATTGGCCCTTTTGTGCTCAAGGACCAAAGCTGATTTTTAAAAGCAACAGACGGTAGACATCATTCATACATCGTTAATAGTGAATTGTCAATGAATAAAATCTGTTATAATTATCCAGTCATTTTCTGCATCGATTCCCCTCTTAAACATGTATTCAATTAAAAAAAATCCCCAAATTAACGTGGTTATATATAATATTGTGTTTACTTTTAATGCAATCTACTTTCACTCAAATATTTTTATTAGAAACAAAAATGCTACTCACTTCCATTGAGCAACTTTTATTTGTTTAATGATTAATGTGTTTTACGGGTCACAAGTCTATACATGGCATTTTTATTAATATTATAATAATATTTACTATATTAATATATAGTTTGTGGAATATGGGCTAAGCGGAAAAAATCCACTTTTTGTTTTTTTTGTTTTTTTTGCCATCTCAGGAGGCAGCCATTTTGTCACTTCTGCTGACTGAAAATGACATCACAGGTGCGCAAGGCTCAGTTAATGACTAATTTCTGAAGTCATGATTGGTCGTTAGCTGAGCCCTGCGCAACTATTAACCAGAATGCCGTGTTTCAACTAGTGGGCCTGCATCGAACATTTTCATGTAAAGAAAATTTTTGGGTGGACGTCCCCTTTAATTTATGTTGCAGAAATATTTCATTACTTGTAAAATGTACACATTTCGATTTTATACTTTTGTCTCTGTGACATTCATGCTCTAAGTTACACACCAGCTTCTCAGTACGTTAATATATATATTTATATATATATATATAATTGTTTTTTTTTTGTTTTTTTTTTACTAAGTTCTGGTAACTACTATTCCGCTAAAGTCACAGGATTTCTACTTGTTAAGATAATCGCATTGCGATAATAATATAAATGCTCCATTTTGGCTGGCATTGTCAGAGAAGTCATAATGTCTGCGTTTACTCTTGTGGCTGTACACCTAAAAGTGCTCGTTACAACATTTAAGAAAATAAATAAATAAATAAGCACTTCTCTTAGGAATGCAGCTCGAATAAATCACTGCTAACTGTTTTACCGTGTCAAAAATGCTCGTGGAAAAAGTTGATAAAAGTTTCCTCGTTACCAGTAGCCTAAAGATAACACTGTATTTGTCCTTCCCATTTGTTGCAGTCACTTTACAAGAATCTAAAAGGGAATATTAGGTAATCCCCTCTGGGCTTTAAATTCCCTAATCTGCACAGTCTTGAGTATATTGAGTGGTTTCTGTTTTTTATCATTTTTTTTTTTTAAATCAGGATTCCAACACTAAGCTGCTTCTCTCGGTAACACATTCTCCAAAAAGCCGTATTGTTGTGTGTCTGTCTGAGCCAAAACAGACTGCTGTGACAATAATTAACTCGGTGCCGGTTCATTGTTTCGTCACCGCCATGACAACAAATCAATCAGCCGGCCCAAACATTAGCCGCATCGAATTGAGAGCAAACACAAAGCTCGTGTGTAGTTGGACATGAGATATGATCAAATCCATAAGATTGCAAACGCACAAGTGTCGTCTTTGTTCCACGCAGGGACGTCGGCAGCATCGAGCTGTCCAACGTGACGGGCTTCATTCTCAACGTTCCGTCCAATTTGCGCTGGGGACCTCTGCAGCTGCCGCTCAAACGCCAGCACTGGATCGGAGTCCGAGAGGTGGCGGGGGTCTACTACAACCTGGATTCCAAGCTGCGTGGTCCTCAACACATCGGCAGTCCAGATGAGCTCAGGTGAGCGTCGTTCATTAGACACTAGGCCTTTATTTTCTAAAATATTTGACCAGATTCTAAATGGTTACTGTTTCTCATGAATAAATGGTTCTGGTTGGTCATTTTCCCTCAAGTGGGCTGAACACTGTCGTGTTTTCTTGCAAATCCTGACCACAAACCAGGAAGTTCCTCCGCCAGCAACTGCGAGGGAAGAACTGTGAACTTCTCTTGGTGGTGTCGGAGGAAGTGGAGGCGCGGCAAACGTGGCGCTCCGACAGCTGAGGATTCAGGCGGCCAATCACAGCTGCGCTTGATTGCGATTTATTCACTGGTGGATTTTTTTATTTTTATTTTTTTGTGGGGAGGGGTGGGATTGTTTACAAGCTCAATTGCTGGACTCTCCTGAACGGGTGCAAAGCAATGAAGAACGCAAACACTTTGCAGGGAGGATTAGCAGATGAGCGTTTGTTACTTCAAAGAAGATATTCAATTCCTGCTCTTGCCTTTTTTTTTCTTTTTTTTTTACAACATATCTTGACTATTTTTCAGTCTGTTGTGTTCTGCTGGTTTATTTGTTTTAGGATTCAGATGTCCTAACTCCCAGGAATCCCCTCAAAATGTCGTCCTGTCCGAGTGAACGTTTAGTCGCTGTTCCTTCACCTCTCACCAAAGTGTGCCCTTCTTCACCTTGTCGTGACGACGTCTCGCTCCTCGTTTGCTTCGTCACTCTTTCGCATTACGTGCCACCGATGACAGTGAGTACCGCAAACTGTACATTCTGTGCCGACCAAACACTTTAAGACGGCCACAAAGCCATGCGATGCCCACCAAAGAGGTTTTTTTTTTTTTTTTTTTTTTTTTGGTAGTTGTCGCATCCTTTCAAGCTGTGGTCATCAAATATTGCTACAACAATAATTACTGCGCTTAAATCACAATATCACGATGACAACCTGTTTGAACATTTATTGAATACCCCGTGCTCCAAATACTCGTACTTTCTTTACCCTGATCTGTAAGACCATTCAATGCACGAAAAGAACGACTGTCTTGCGAGGAATATTTTTGATGAAAAACCGACAAGTTTTTTTATTTTTAAATGGTAGCGGTGATGTAAGGAAGACCACCGTTGTTGCTCGTAGCTTTAGTTAAACCTTCAAAGTGGCTGTCAGGTAAATTCAGGAAGTTTTGGAGCAGCTGGTGAGGCAGGCGGCGGATCGAAAATTCAATTCCTATTTATCAGGTGGCGCCTTGTTACACGTTTGGCCTGTTTAGTTGCTGCACTTGTTGGATGATAGCAGAATTTGGATGTCTACTTGTCTTGATGTGGAGCTTTTGTTTTCTCATTGTATTTCGAATGACATCAGGTTGGTGTCTATTTTTTTTTGGGGGGGGGGCAGATAAACCCACAAATTGTCATTTAGAACCTCACTTCAACAGCTCCTTGGCACCAAGGTGCCACCAGCTGGCGCCAAAGCAATACTGTTACTGCGTTACACATCATATAGATGCTGTCGGGCAGACTCTTCACGCGACAAAATCACTATTTTACATGCCTGAAATTAAAAAAAAAAAAATCTTACTTGAGTTACAAATCATTTACTTCGGTGCTATACCTGGTATTGTTATAAGATTGCATTTAGCGGCAACATCAACACAGCCTGACCCCAAAATTCTGTTCAATAGCCTATCTTAAAAAAATAAACAAGTAAATAAATTCATTTATTACGAGGCAAAAGCGGATAACTGTTGTTACTTGATCTTTGCAAATTCAAAGGTCTTCGAGGCATAAATGGTCCTCCATCTGCGTGCACTAACCAGCTATACATTTTTTAAGCAGAACAGCCTAACTCGTATAGATTTTGACTTGTCTGAAAAAAGAAAAGCATCCAGGCTTTCAATCTTGAGGTGACGTAATGCCGCACGGCTCCCGCAGATTGAGGGATGAGGCGGAGTTTTCCAACTATTTGAAATCAGTTACACAATCAAGAAAGCTAATATATAAATTTTTTTCAAGCCATTTTCAACACTTGCTACCAATAATTTGTGAACATGTATGTTCTTGTACTTGAGGTTTCTGCCCGACGATGACGAAATACAAATATATCTGTCCAGGTAACTCAGACGAGTGTCTCTAAATATCTAGTGATGTTGGAGGTCATCTCATGACTTAATTTTTCCATAATTTCATAACAGAAATAGAGCCCACACACTGATGTGTTGCCTCACAGGTCGACACACATCTGTAGCTCCTCTTCAATCTCCTCAGAGCATGTATGTCCTAATTTGCCGTAATAATGTGGAGGATGTGGTCGTTGTATTGTTTTAAAATGAGCCTTATGAGAGATTCACTATTGTAGCTCTGAGATCATTTAGTTCAAAGTATCGTCTTGGAGACGACGCTGGCCTTAACTTGTTTACATGGAGGGTGAGTGGGCAGTTTCACGCGCGTTTTTCCAAAGCACTAATTTTGAAGAGCAATTCATCAATGATGTTTTCGCTTGTCGTTGCCAAGGATTTTTGTTATTTACAACGGTTTCTGTTTTATACAATAATTGTCTCAGTGTCCAAATCCAATGCCATATGATGTCTCACAAAGCATTTTTTCGTTGTTTTTTTTCCATGGAAATCCATATTTGTATTTGGTATAAAGAAATCATATAAATATTGCTGTATGTTATTTGTTTGGGTTATTTTCTGCATTAATTTCAAATGCTTATAATTGCACTTTATGGCAAAGCTGCAGTGCGAGTGTATTAAATGGGCCATTGCTCCGAAAGATGCATTTGTTGCCTGTACATTGTGTCATTTCCTTTAAGTTGAGTCACTGGTGTTGTTTGGCATTCAACCAAATAACATTTCTTGTAGATAGCAAATGTGTTACTTTGTTTGAACTGGAATTGGAGAAACTAGCTGTTGTATCACTTAAATTAGTTAACATTCTGAAGCCAGTAATGTTGCATTATAACTTTCATTAGGACTCAAAGAGAGGGGTGGGTACATTTGCGTTGAAATGTACAAAACAGCAACATTTCTCTTGCCTGGCCACCCCTAAAATTCTGATCCAAGAATCGCCCCTGGATAGCTCGCAAGATACTGAATTCATCCCGTGACAACATTTATTGATTGTCACTGCAGCAATTAAAACAGTTACTCAAAAATAAAAGCGACAAACAAAGTGCAAATAAAGAAAAAGAATACCCATCCATCTCTTTTCGGACTCGCTTATCCTGCTCAAAAAGAACGTGCCGGTGTACCTAATGAAGTGTCTATGTTCACATTCTGACCGCTGGGAGGCGCCCGCGGCCGAGAGTGGGCGCGCGCTCCCGTTAGAGACGGGGTCGCGCTGCGCCGTTCTGCGTGCAGATGTGTCGCAGCTTCTTTTCCAACGGAAAAGGTCCAGCGTGGGCAAGTTAGTGGCGTTTCAATGGGCATCAAAGTGTTGCCACCTTCACCCGCCGGCCGCGGGTGAAGCGGGACACTCCTCTGCGGCTCTTGTTAGCTTCGATCGAGGCGGAAAAGACGCCACTTTTTTCCCCCGGGCAGGTCCGAGGTGCGCACTTGATGGAGCTGTCAGCTATCGGCGAGCAAGTGTTCGCCGTGGAATCCATCATGAAGAAAAGAGTTCGCAAGGTAATAGTTGACGCACATATTTGCCTTTTTAAATGGATGTGATTCCACCGCGAGGAAATGTTCCAAAGGTATGCTAATAAGAGCTTATCTAATTGACTTTTAAGAGGATGGTGGTGGTGTTTTGTTGTTGCGCAGCTGCATAATCAGATATGCCCAATTTTCAGGAGATCACGAACAGCTGGCCACGCTTTTTTGTTGAGGGCCTGCTGATGCTGTTGTTGTCTTGCTTAATTGTGTTTGCACGCATTATTATCCAAACATTAACATGTGCGCCAAAATTGAGATCCGCCCCCGTAACGTCTAGTCTTGGATTTATTTCACTACCTCCATCCTATAATTGCAATAACAAACTTCTCCCTTTAAACTTTTATTATAGATTAACCAAAACGTGATCCATAATCCGACCAAACGTGCATTTACATGAGCAAGAGGCCTGTAATATTTGCGGCATTCATTTTGCCAGTTTTCTCCTAAAATGGATTTATTAAAATGTATTCTTTCATTTAAAAATGTTTTTATTGATTCAAATAGTTCGTTAATGTAGTTATTATAATGAAAGTGAAATAAAGTACATTTAACATTTGTATTGATGCGAGTAAAGAAAGTGGTAAAATAATGACTTTTACACATAGAAAACAGAAATGTTCGTGGATTTAAAATGTGTTAATGTAAATAACAGAATTCAAATCAACCATTGTATATATGCATGTATTTGTTCCAAGTTTTAAAGGAATATTTTTATGGTAAAAATTCAATAGAAATAGTAAAAGAAATTGTAAATATTGATTTTATGCTTTCATTGAATTTATAAAATACTGTTGCTTTATTTATTGTAAAAAAAATAATTTTAAGTAGTGGTTCTATATTTGGTTTTGTTTTATTAAATAATTGGATGAACCTTTAAAGATTAAAAGCAAAATGCTAAAAATAAATTATTTTACATCTGCATTTGAAATGTTTAATTTTATTTTGTTGTGTGTTTTGATAACTTATTTAAAAAAAAAAAAGGAAAGCGTAATATAAAAGTTTCGCATACGAGTTCAACATTTTAACATTTTTCATAAGTAATGAAATAAGTAGTAAAATATATTTTTTATACAAAATAAAAATATAATAGAAATATAAACAAATTTGCATCTTAACTTCGGATTTCTGAGCGATAAGATTTTGTCTCCAAAACTTCCACTGGTTAGTTCACCAGTCAACAGGTGTACATAGCTCATTTAAAAGCTGAAAATGTACCTTTCTGTTTTTATTCAGTTGTAAAAAGAGAATTTCTCAAAGCAAGGAACCCCACAATTTATTATTAATTTGCCTTGATAATTACTTCCTGAGCCCCCCCACAAGTCCGACAAATGAGTAAACGTACTTGGTGTGCATGCATCCATGCGATTTATAACGCTACATTTTCAACATGCAACTTTTGTAACATCCTCATACGAGTATGCTACCGTGCTCCTATTTTCATCACACAAGCCAAATAGTGTTCTCTTGACAGCATGCAGAGCTGGAAGAAGTGATGATGTCACCATTTACAGGTAGCCTGATGACTCGCGCTTAACTTTTAACGTCTTGGGCTGTCGGAGAAGTTGTAGACGGAGTAGTAATATGGTAACGCAAGTCTGAGTGCTTTGTCTGCGGCTGCTCTCAAAACCTCTCGTCTCCGCAGGGGAACGTGGAGTACCTGTTGAAATGGAAAGGATGGCCTCCAAAGTGAGTGGGAATATTTGGATTATGCTCGGGGAATAAAGTAAAAAAAAAAAAGGATTGTTGTTAGTACAGCATTTGTGCTTTGGAAGAACAGTGTCCATTAAAATTCACGATAGAATATTCGATGCAAGAAATTTTTCTTTGGGGAACTATGTTGAAGCGGGTTAAGGAGCTTCATTTAGTCAGAAGTTGAGCTTTTCCATTTTGTGACTACTTTAGATAATACTCGACCTTTTCGGGAATGTGTCGGTGACTCACTTTAAAAAAAAAAATGTTGCAACCTTTTTTTTTTTTTTTTTTTTTAAATAGGTACAGCACATGGGAACCTGAGGAACACATTCTGGACCAGCGTTTAGTCCAAGCCTACGAAGAGAAGTATGACTTGATGGAGTTTATGGGAAACTATTTTTTTTTAGGTCACTTTTCAAAGAGATATCGATGACTTGGTCATGACAGTGACGGGCCTTAATGGGGATTCTTGAAGTTAGATGCTTTGTCTGTATTTTAGCTGTCAACAGTGCGTTTGTCTTTCCTCAGAGAGCAGAAAGACAGAACTCTGGGTCACAGAAGGAAAAGATCGAAGGCCAAACGACTCCTGTTGCGGGTGAATTTGAATTCTTCTGATATTTTGAAACAAACGTGGGCTCTTGACTTTATGGAGATGAAAGGATGTCAGTTGTGCTCATGATTGTCTCCTTGGTTTGCATTCAGAGCACCGTGTATACTATGGACCTTCGCAGCGCACACAAAGTCACGGACGTGCCCAAGCCCCGCCTACGTCTCTCCCTGACCCGCTCACTACTCCCGGAGGAGGATGAGGAAGAGGAGGAGGAGGGAGAAGAAGAAGAGGAGGAGGAGGACCCGTCGTACATTGCCTGGAGGAGGGCGTCCCGTTACAGCAAGAGGAGGCCACTGAGCAGATGCCGAAACTCGGGGCCGGCGTGTCTCTTACATGAGGATTGGAAAAGCCTGGGAGAGGACGACGAAGTGGGAGAGGATATTGTTGAAGATGAAAATGGCGAAGAGGAGGGGGAGACTCTGGATACTAGAGAAACGACTGCAGGTGTGCTTCAAGTTGGCTTGTGATCCAATGTTGGGAATCTGTTCCAAGGAATGATTTCTTCTTCTTCTTCTCCGTTGTAGTTCAGAGGCGGGCCGTAATGTGGAGCCCAGCTCTTAGCCGAGACGAGCCCCCGCAGGCTGAGCTGACCGAAACGTTATGGAGGCCCGTCGTCCGCCCGGCAGAGGTGACGGTCACCGATGTCACCATCAACGCTCTCACCGTGACGTTCCGAGAGGCGCACGTGGCCCAGGGTTTCTTCCGTGCGTGGGGGCTGGAGGTATGAGCAGGGGGAGTCAAGGTTTTCCAAATTGAGCGTCAATGCTTTCTCTTCACTTGGACGGGAGCTGAAATGCGGATGGCTCACACTGACCTTGCGCTCAGTGGAACGTTTAGGCACAGACTTCTGTGTGCCGAGAAAGAAAATGAGCCGTTAACAATCAGTCATAGATGAGAATATTAGTATCATTCTCCCATGTTTGCACTTTTTAATGAAAAAAAACGGTCAGAATTATTATATGTGTGTTTTATAATGAGAAGCCAGAAGACGAGATGCAGAGAAGAGAAAGTAAAAGAAGCAAATGTCTGGAATGTAAAATTGAGAAAAAGTCCAAATGTAGGAGATGTTTCCTTTTTCAAGTTATTGCACCGGTGGAGTCACTGATAGCTTTAAACATGAGCAACTTTCACATATCTGCTTAGATTTAAAACTAAACCAGGACATTTTAGGACATGATGGTATGTTTTATGATAGTCCATATTCCAAGTAAAAATGTTTAGCACTTAATCAAGTGAAATTACTTGAGTGCGAGTAACAACTGTTGCCAAAATGTAATTGAGTATGGAGGTGCAGAAGAGTTTCGTACTGTACTCTTAACTATGTAAATATTTTGATTTAAATGATTGATAGGGTTGCAATTTTTCATCAATGCCACTTGAGCACATAGAACCATGGACATTCCAACCCGATGCGTAACAAAAATGCTATTTATATATGGATGTATAAAATATCCACCCTTCAATAATAATGAATCAAATAACCACAGGCTGTCATGTGTTATCGGTCCGTGTACCTTCCTTTCTATTCTAATTTTTAATTCTTAAACGCAAATAAAAAACAAAGAAAGAAGTATAGGGATTGTGATGGTTCTTGGTGAAGCGGCCCTTCTGGCAAATGACAGCATCATGTGTTGAAAAGCTGTTACATCCCTCAAGGGTGCAAATCCTGCAACAAGCAAGTTGTCATTTTGAGAAACAGCAACCAAACATTTGCTCCTGCGCTCACTTACCTGCAAAAAGGCCACACGGTCGGTCGCCATCTTGCCTCACCTGTACTTGATGATTCCCTTCATGCACACCTGTCACCAATTGACCCGCAAGTCTGACGTCACGTCCGCCAATCCGAACCAACCTTCTTCTCCTCCCGGCTTTGCACACTAGCGCCACCCGGTGACTTGTCATGATGACTGCATTGTCTTCGTTGGCGCTTCAATTTCACGCCACAAAAATGTAAATAAATCACAGGCTATAAATTAAGTGGGGCAACCTGACTACCATGATGCCGTTTTAAGGCGCGACGTTGTCGCCATCTTCTGGACAATAGAAGAAATGCAGCCGGCGACAACTTCCAGGAATTCGCTTTGTGTCTCGTGCTATAATCTATTTTCGTTACAGAAATAAAAAATGAAAATTAAACTGTTATTCGACTTAAGCTTATCCATTCCAGAAAGCAAACGAGAAAATCAAGCTGTATTTCAGTTTTTGATATTTTAAAGTGAAATAAATAGTCGTTCTCCATTTTTTTAACGTTTGGTTCCAAACATATCCAATGACCAAAAGAGACACGTTCTGGAACGAGTCAGCAAATGTCTAAAAAGATTTTAATTTCTCATTTTTATTTCCAAAACGAAACTAGAGCACACGGGGGACACGGACCGTTTTTTTTTGGGTGTTTTTTTTTTTAACTTTTGTTTGACTCGAGTTTTCGGACTTCACCAAAAAAATAAAATTTACGGTTCAGATCTATAGTGTTATTGAGTTTAAAAGTGCCCATTAGTGGTTACTGGCATTTCTATTCATGTCAGTGGGGGATGTGATTAGAGTGATTAGTATTGTTTATTACAAGTGTGCGCACGGGAACGGCTTTAAACTAGTATCTCATATTCTTTGATTCCATCAAGTGTGTACACTAAATCATGCACAGGTTTGACAAAAGAATACCAAACGGTACAAACATACTTTATTGTACAATTAATTTATTGGCAAAAAACAGTCAGACCACCAAAATAACTTAAAAAAAAATGATGAAAATGGAGCAACAGTTATTTTTGCTTTCTCTCAGCAAGCACCAAAATTTTATAACAAGAGAACAAAAGAAGTGGTCAAAAATTCCATTTGAATACTTAACTAATATTTAAATAGTCTTACTTCCAGTCTCTTCTTTTTTGGAGCGGAAATGATATAAACAAAACATTTTTGTTCAGTTGCCATGGGTTTGTACAGTGACTATGTTTACATCAATATTCATGTACATGAAACATTTCTTCAAAGAGGATGGTATAATACACTCCCAGGGCAAAATGAATGACTGTCTGCAGTGTCGTTTTGCATCACCATATATTTAATACAAAACAAAACAAATTTTATCTAATAATTCTTGTAGCTTCAAGTTTTATTTCCAAAAAATAAAATTAAATAATATATCTATATATAAAAGAGTTTTTCCTTTTTTTTTTCTTATAAAATAAGTCTCAAGATATATTGCCACCTGGTTCCCCCCCCCCTCTACCCAGCAACCTCAATGAAAAATAGTGAGCATGTGACAGTTGTCTCTGTAAAAAGCTAAATAACCACTTTTGAAATCTTTTAGGTCACACGACTAGAAATCAAAACCCCCTGGCATCGCCTCAACTTGGCGTGTTTCACATCCAGCTTGTGGGATTATTAATGTGTGACAAAACGTCTGCTTCACTTCAAACAATACACAAGGGGGGGGGGGGGGCGCATCGGTGCGTGTGGCCTCCTAACACCTTATACCAAACCTTGAAGGAAAGACAAATCTCAACACTGTACAGCAGCTTGGGAGTACTTGTGTGTGTTTTGTTTTTATACACACAACAAATAACCAATCTAAAAGGGGGGGGGGGAATTTAAATGTTTTGAACTATATACACAATTAGTTTTTTTTCCATCTTTCTTTTTCTTTACAAAATACAGTATCTAAACCCACCATTTCTTAACTTTGTACAATACTAACAAAGAATTTAACTGTGACTGAGAGCAAGTCGTAAGGATGAAAAGGGAGTTGGAGGAGCCTGACAGGCATTTTGCAAACCTCTTCAGCATCCAAATAAAAATACAGAAACAAAAAAAAAAAATTCTCTCCTCAGCACAAAGGCAAGGATGGAAAATATATATACACAAATTTCAATTTAGCACGACTCAAACTCTCGACCAAAATTGGCCTCGCCAGCTCTTTGGAGAGCGAGGGAGGGGTTTCAGATGCAATAGTAAAACTATTAACACCCCCCCAAAAATGTGAGTTTATAGATGGTGGGATGTAAAAATTATGAAAGAGCTGAAATGCAAAACGTGTTGAGGCTTGTTTTACAATCCGTTGACAGAAAAACAAAGTAGAAATCCAGAAAGAATATATACTGTATTACTCATCCTTCTCCAAAATAGATACAATCAAGACTGGGTATTTGCGGAGGAAAATTATCCTTATGGGGAAAAAAAAAAAAATTACAGCTTGTCAACTCACTTTCAATTTTTCGCCACATTTAAAATATTAAAAATATTCATAAAAAGGCAAAAAATTATCTGTCCCCAAAAATATTGTGTAATAGACTACGGAAGAAATATCTTCAACCTGAAACGTTGCCCTTCCACCATTTTGTACACAGCTGGCAAAAATAGATAGATATATATTAACAGCAATAACTTACCATTGTTTTTAATTTATTCATTTATTGACTTCTAGGATTTTATGCTGCTTATCTCCCATAGGAAGCTTCAGTTCATTTTTATACATCACAAAAATATTTAAATTAAAAAATTAAAACGTGTAAAATTTTTAGTTGGACTCTCCTCTCGTGGCAGTTTATCATGAAGACACAAAATGTGCTACATGAGGTCCAAACTGTTGTGGTTCATGTTCGCTGCCAGGTCCTGGTTGTTATTGTTGTTGTTGTTGTTGTTATTATTATTATTATTAGTTGGGGCCAACATATCTGACTGCCCCCCTTGGTTGGCATGCATGGCTGCCATGCCACTCAGCTGAGAAATGATGGAGTTCTGGTCCGAGCTGAACTGTCCGGGATCTACAGGACCGCCTGACGGCTGCTGCTGCTGTTGCTGCAGCGGCGCCATATTTGGGTGATGTTGGCCAATGTGGGCGGGGTGGGGCGAGCCGGTTTGGGTCTGCGGAGAAATGCGGTGAGGCGATGGCTGTGGCTGAGACGACGAGGACGACGACGAGGGCTGCATGCGCGGAGACGGGCTCGAGTGAGGAGGCTGCGACTGCGGCCGCGGCGACGGCTGCGGGGACCTCACCTGATTGCTTAGTGCACCCGCCGGGCCCAGGCCGCCTTGGCCTTGGAGGTGGGGGTGGGGGTGCGGGGACTGGGCCATCTGTTGCTGGGGGCTCATGGGGCTGCTGTGCTGGGCCGGGGAGCCCCCACCCAGGTGCTGCTGCTGGAGGAGCCTCTGGTGGATGTTCTGGTGAATCAGAGCTTGGGAGGTTTGGGGCAACGGGGGCCCGCCTTGCTGTTGCTGCCCCGGTACGGTTTGTCCCGGCTGGAGCGGGGTGCCCCCCGGCGCGCCTCCGCCCGGCCCTCCGTCTTGCCCTTGAGGCCCTCCCATTGAATTTTGTTGCTGTTGTTGGTGCATTTGCATTTGGTGCAGCCTTTGTTGGAGAGCGGCGGCCACTTGGGAAGCGTTGCCCGGGTAGCCTTGCTGACCCGCAACGCCCTGTGGCCCTCCTTGCTGCTGCTGCCCCGGACCCCTCACGCCGCCCCCGAGTTGGGGTTGGGAAGAAGGGGGCATTCCTGGCTGCCCTTGGCCAGGCTGCATGAAGCCCTGCTGTCCTTGTTGGAACTGTCCGTGGTTCGCCATCTGCTGTTGTTGCTGCTGCTGCTGCTGCTGCTGTTGTTGTCTTCTCAACAACAGTTCTCTGAAATGAGGAGTCATGCTGGACATACTGTTTTGTTGGCCTGCTTGCATTGCGCCTTGCTGTTGTTGCAGGACTGCCATTTGCTGTTGTTGTAGGTTGCCAGGCAACATTGGACGCTGTTGCTGCTGCAGTTGCTGAAGCTGAGCCATGGTGGGCACGTTGCCTCCTCCGCCACCGGCCTGAGCCATGTTCATTCCCGGTTGGCCCGCTTGGTTGACATTCATCTGCTGGCCGTCCATTCCAGCCAACTGATTGGGCCCGGGCCCTCCGACGCCTACTCCTGGTAGCCCACCGGCAGCCCCTTGGAACCTCACGCCACCAGGGCCTTGCGGAGGCCCCCCTTGTACTCCGGGACCACCTTGCCCCCCCTGATACCTGGCCGCTCTCTGCCTGATGAATGCCGCCATGAGCGTGGGGTTGGAGCGGAGGATGTTGAGGACTTGCTGCTGCTGGAGGGGCGAACTTGGGGAGCGAAGCGTTCTCAGGAGGTCCTGTAACGCGCCTTGCGGCAGGTTTCCCGGCCCCACCGCACCCGCTGCCCCTCCTGCCATCGCCTGCATCAGCCCACGATTTCCAGGCTGAGCTTGTTGCTGGTTGAGTTGCTGCTGCTGTTGCTGGGCGACTGCTGACTGCTGCTGCGCCGTCATATGACCCATCAGGGCGGACCTTTGCTGCGGGTTCATCCCCGGTCCCCCGGGCGCCCACTGCTGGTTGCCTTGCTGAAGTTGCCCACCACCTCCTGGCTGGAGGTGCTGCTGAACTTGAGAGGGCAATTGAGAATGGGGGCCGCCTTGCTGCATCCCAGTCAGCATCCCCTGCTGCTGAGGGTCTAACATAGTTCTGCCTACGATTCCTTGAGCCTGGGGGGGAATCCCCTGAGCTCCCATGTGCGGCATGCCCATCTGGGCCGGGTTGTTTTGGTGGTGAGGATGTTGGGGCATCATCCCCCCTTGTCCTAAACTTCGGATCTGAGCCTGGGCCTGAGCCATCTGCCTCTGAGTCTCTGCTAGCCGTTGGATTTTTAGAGCGGTCTCGACTGCTGCCAAAGGGGGTCCTGGCTGCTGGCCTTGAATGGGCATGGACCCTTGAACCTGGTTGGGTGTTTGTTGCTGCTGAGGTGGGGTGGCGGGACCAAGTCCGGGTTTGCCCAGCGACTGGTGGAGAGGAGAAGCTCCCGGTGGCCTGGGATTGTAGGGCGGCAAAGCGCCGGCATGCTGCTGCTGTAGTTGCTGGACACTCGGGAGCTGCTGTTGCTGGAGCTGAGGCACCATCTGCTGCTGGGGGGAGTTCATCACCCCCCCTCCGCCTCCTGCGCTCATTGACTGAAACTGATGGTGTAGATGATGCTGAGGTGGTATGGCGCCGCTTTGCTGCTGAACCTGCTGTTGCTGTGCGGCAGCAGCCCCGAGTCCCTGCTGCGGAGGAAGCGCGAGCATATTTCCCGAGGTGGGCGTCTGCGGCGTGGGAGGCTGCGTGCCAACAGACGTAGGCGTACCGGGACCGGTCGCTCCGTTGTTGGCTCCCGGAGAGGGCAGGCCGTTGCCCCCCGGAGCACCTCCTGGAGCCGGTTTGCCGACTCGCTGCATGCTGGCCATCCTCCTCCTCAGCATCTGGGCCTGCTGGAGCCTGTGCTGCAGCTGCTGCTGACAGAGCTTGTGCTTGATGTTCAGGCAGAACGGCACCGGGCACTTGTTCTCCTGACAGTGCTTTGCGTGGTAGCAACACAGAGCGATAAGCTGCTTGCAGATGGGACAGCCACCGTTGGTTTTTCTCTTGCAGCCTTTAGTGTGTTGGACGACGCGCTTCATCTTCTGGCAGGACGGCAGAGAGCAGTTGGCGTTTCGACACTGGCACGCGTGGACCAGCGACTGAATGCAGCGCTGGATGCTGAGGCGACGCGAGTCTCCCGGGCTCTGAGTGGTGGCGCCTGTCTGGTTGCCGCTCTCGTCGTCCAAACCGAGGCCTAACTTCTCCATCTTGTGCTCGTGGCCCTTAGTGTTGTAGCAGGTGATGCAAAGGTCATAGTCCTGAGGGGGGACGGCATGATCGACAAGTCAGTATTTCATCATATTGAAAACAAATCCACCAGTTTGTTAGGCCTTACTTGACACTATTCACAAAATGTTTGGCATATTTGCACTCCAACATTAACAGGTTAACTTAATTTGAACGTCAAAATTCAATATTTCAGGAATTTTTGAACAACTTGCTGGTTTCTAACAAGGGGCTAAAAGTCATAGCATAGCTCACCTCACACACAGTACAGTGAAAACGAGTCTCCACGTGGTGTTTGCACAGATTGCACGTGTAGACGAAACGGTCTTGGCTTTGGTTATGCAACTCCACCAACATGCACATGGAGCTCCACATAGACCGTCTCAATGAGCTGAACTCCAAGTGTTTGTCCCGGGCCAACGTTAGGAAAGCGTCGCGGCCGTCCATGAGGTCGCAGGCCATCAGCGGATCGGGGTCAACAATGGGGGGCAGCGCATTGGCCATTGGGCCCGCGATGAGCCGGATCACAAAGAATACCTACGGCGAAACAAGACACCATTACAAACGTGAGAACCATTCACAAATTTCATGAAAAGAAATTCCACAGACAATGACATTGTCAAAACAAGTTGCTTTTTGTTTGGTATTAGGGAGAAATATAGCTAATGGCAGGAGAGAAAATAAATCTTTGCACTAAAGTATGGACTTTAATCACCTCGCCTAGATAAATAATTAAAAATTAATCAATTGCTCACCCATCCCAAATGAGTAGTGAGCATTCTACTTTCTCATACCTCTTTGTGTTTTTCCATAGTGGCATAGAGCTTCTGCGAAAGGTCATTCGACACATTGGGCATCCCGGGCTTCTTCTTATTGGCTCGGCTCAGGCTGCTCTTGTTCTTACTAGTCTTCTTATTGTTCTTCTTCTTGGCATTTTTACTGTCACCTTTATTGTCCTGTGCACAAAAGCGGTCGGGGGGGATGTCACTGACACTTAACACAACCTCACACATTTACAACACTCAATTACTTACATCAATACTCTCATTAGAAGTGCTGTTCTCCTCCCTCTTCCGTTCTTCCTCCTCCTGTTCCAGCTCTTTAATACTCTCTTCCAGCACATTGGGCCAAAAGTCACCTTCAAAGTAAGGCAACTCGTTGGCGCTGGTCAAACGATCTTCCGTCGCCTGCTTGAAGATGTCCTATAAGAGAGGAATCGAAGATAAAATGTGATTACTGGGAGGTCATCAATGGGCAGGATTACATGGAACCTTGGATTCAGATTAGAATAATGGAAGAGAGGTTTCGAAAAAAATCAAATAAAATCACCAAATCGGTCAGTGCCTCCCTACCTTATAGTCGTGCACTATTCGCTCAGCCACAGCTTTGTCCAACATCTTCTTATACCACTCTTGGAGGCGTTTTGGCTTTGGAATCTTCTGGTCAGCAGGGTGGCAGTGGAAGATGTAGTCGTCCCCTTCACTGGGCGGGCAGGCCCAGATGTGCCCAGTTGTGTAGCTGAGGAGTGTCCAAGAAACGTGAGCACAGATGATGGTGTCATCCACATTGTCATAGCAAAAAAATAAATAAATAAGGCTTACCCCAACTTCTTGGCATACTCTAAGTAGCCAATGAGAATTTCATGGTAAACTGCAGTTCGCAGACTTCGTGGCCGAAAAAAATGCACACTGTCCAGGTAGGAGATGTAAACTCGTCTAAAAAAAAAGAACAGTCAATAATTTTATTTTATCAGTTTGATCAGCTTAGGGCAGCAGTATTTTTTGTGAGAATTGAATGAGAATAAAAATTTAATTTTCCATTGAGAGATTACATGAGCATAATTTAAAAGCCACCTTACCCCACAAAAAAAATAAAATTAAATAAAATTAAATAATAATAAGTGTACAATGCGCATACCTCTGATTAGGCTGTGGGCAGTCAGAGCCGTACTCTTGAACGTGCATTCCAAAAAAGCAGACATCTGCACCGTCAATGTCTTCAAATGCGAAAAGGGCTTTTGTCCTGTACGGGAAAGACTCCGACATCTCTCCACTATCCACAAATCTGAAACAAAAATCATGAAAGCCCTGCTATTAAAAACCAAAGCATGTCAAATACATCTTTTACAGGGAAAGACTTGAAAATGATGTCGACATACCTGGACTTCATGCCGGGTTTAACTTCCACAACTTTGTCCGAGACGTGCACCATGCGGATGAAGACCTCCCCAGCCTCTGGGTGGCTCTGACGTTTAAGAAAGTCGTTCACCCTCGTCTCCAGGAAGCAGCCTAACTTTGTCTGCGGCAACCCTGAAAGGAGAAAGAACCAACCAAGTTTGTTTAGGTTTTTTTTACTCCTCTACCAGAAAAAAATGAATAAGAATAAAAGATTCGGTTACTTACGTTTAGCAGAATACTTGTTCTCCCTCCTCGTCTTATTAGACTTCTTGAGGCAGCCATCACACACAAAACTAAGGCAAAACAAAAACAAAGCAGAGATTAAATCAACTTCATAATTTGCCTCGTGATGAAAACAAAAAAATATATATATATATCCCTTACCCCGATGGCCAGATTGTTTCATTGTGCAAGACACAAATCTGGTGCATCTTGCGTCCACAGTCCAAACATTCAACAAGCCTTAAATGAAGAAAGATCAAAATGTACGTTAACTGTGATTTGTCCGGTGTGAAAATTTGGTGGCTGTGAGCAGCTAAACTTACAGTTCAGGGTCCAGTGTGTCATTCTTCTTCTTCTCAAACTGCTCTTTGTTAATGGATCTGAAAGAAATTAAAGTATAAAAATGTAAAAATCTACAAAAATGCACCACCTAACTAAATTGATACGCAGCGGTTGCTTTCTTACATAGATAAACTCAACTCTGAGTGACAACAATTATATTAAACTAATTTTTTTTTTTACTGACATCTGAACAGATTAAGATGGGAATGAAAACAGCATTGGATCCCTTTTAAATGAGTTCCCAGACCTCGGGAGGTTACACTGTTACAAGCAGCTTGTGATTGATCAAAGTGTTTGTAACATCAAATCTACTACATAGAGTGCCACTAAAGAGAAAATATGGCTGAGATTATTTAAATTATGAGTAAAAATAAGGATGTAATATACATATACACACACGCACACACACAACTAAATACTACTACAACTACTGAATATAGTGATAATTTGAAAACTTTGTCAAACGTAAAATTGTTACACTGGTGTATTTTTAAATACAGAAACTACGGTACATTATTTTGGTACCATTTAATTGTTGCTAGTATTTCAGAGAAAAGGACTGTTCTTATGTTTGAGGCGTCACTAAAGCAAAAAGTCAGTTGTGCATAATTTACATCTTTCACTAAAATATTGTTTTTTTTGTTTTACTCTACTGCTGAGCTTGAATCTAACCTTTTAAGATGAAAGAACTTAGCCTAATCTTTCATTTTCTGTTTTTTGCTCTTACGTAATCATAAAACAATTTTTCTGTGAGCCTTGAACGACCAGTCAGAAGGCTCACGATTGGCTACCACTCAATGGGTTCTCTTTTTGAAATGGCTGGAATTTAATTGCCTCATTTTTTTTCCACTTCACTCAAAAGGCAACATATCTTAACCACACCGGTACTGATTTTGACTCGCAACAAAGCAAAAAATAAAATGAATGAATAAATAAACAAACACCCAAGTGGTAGCTTGGTGTACCGTATAAGTTATGCACAACTAAATTCTTAGTTTGGAGATCACTTCTGGTAACCAGGTGGTTAGAATTCCTCTCTCTCATATTTGTTACTGAAGACAAGAATACTCACGTCTGTGGCTGAGTGGGGTCATCCCCCAGGGACACGGTCTCTCCCTGGATCTCGTTGAAACACTTCTCACAGAAGTGGTACCTGTCAGCGATAAGCCCAAATTTTGGTGAACTACACCGTTTTCCCGCACAGCACAGTCAATGACCGACAGCGCATGGGAGGGCAGTCCCCGAGTGGAACGCGGGCAAGGCAGCAAGCAGAAGTGGTAGCACAGGACAGCAGGAAGTCGTCAGCGCAAAAGCCAGTCATAGGTTTGGTAGATGGGAGGGGGGAGATCAGTGATCGGAGGATGGTTGTGGAGGTTCATGGTTGAGCGGGGCGAAAAAAAAAAAAAAAAAAGCCAATGGGTGTATCACAACCATTGGAAGGGGGGGGGGGGGGGGGCGACAAGTCACATGGACCGGGAACATGACAAGACAAACATGGATGACAACACAAGAGCAGAGAGCCGAGGCAAAGCACAGATTAGCCATTTGGACATGAAATAGGATGAGCATAAAACAATCACCCACACGGCTAAGAGCAGGGGGGGCACAAACAATGAGTGCTTTAACAGGGAAAGTGGACTGGGGGAAGGAGGTTAGAGCGCAAGATATTATGCACACGCACGAACGAACAAACAAACACAGAGGATAGCTTAGTTGTTGATTCATTCAATTAGTTAATTTTAAGGGTGGTATTTTCCCTTTCTAGCCTCAAAAAGTAGTCAAAGGGAACTACAGATGTTAAACGCCCGGGTCAGGCAAACCTTGACACTATACAATGAACGGTTTCTACGGGTGCATCTCAGTGAAACACAATATTGTGCAAATTGATTTATTTCAGCATTTAAAAAGTGAAACTGATTTAAATTCACTACACGCAGGGTGAAATATTTCAATTTGAGTTTACGAGAGCAAGTACTTTTTCCACAATGACCCAAATAGCAGTGAATGGTAATTTTATATAAAACTTGAAAATCTTTTGTCTGATATTTACATTTGGTTGATGCTCTCGGATTAAAGTAGTGAAGCAATGCAAATAAATTGAGATGACTTTTTCATGGCACTGTAAATCATTTTCTACAATATTGTGCATTATGAAGATGCCCCTGTAAAATAGCTAACCACAAGACCGACGTGTAGAATACAGACGTACTAGGAAGAACATGAAAAAAATAACACAAGGAACATGATGCAAAAGAACAAATTAATCAGATGATCTTATTTTCATATTAACCACAAGTACCCGTCACTTTCTCTATTCAACGTGATGATATGAAATTCCTTCCTCTGTACCTGTTCTGGTAGCTGAAGTAAGCAGCGTCGCGGGGAATGGTGCACAGCTGCTTTCCATAGCAGCACAGCGTCTGAGGGGAGAACTCCAGCTGATGGGAAGAAACAAAGAAGCAGGCAATGACTAGATTATTTTGGTTATTATTACCAGCATCTAACAGAAAATACAATTGACTCAATTTGGAACATTTGGTGGATTCCAGTGCCAACTCCGATCGATAATGAAAACTTTAGGGTTAAGTTGGGAATGATTGATTTTATAAGACCAATGTTTTAATTGTCAGATGTTCACCCTCACAGCAAAAAAGCACCATTTTGTTGTATTTATCAGTCTAATGAGAAATAAAACATGGCAGTGGCGTGCCCAAGGCCAATTTTAGCTCCAAACCCGCAGCTTCCACTTTCAAGAATGAGTGACGTGCTTCCTTATAAAGCATTCCAAAAACATGTAAATTTGTTTTGCAAATCCAAATTCACAATGAATACGGCTTGACATGGCATCGTTGCCTGTCAAAAAAGAAACTGATACAACATGAGGGAATGCACATCATACTGGTTACATTGTAATTCGTTTAGAGAGCCATACGACTGCTTTATTTATCATCTTGCTAGATCTCACCTTTCTTCCACAACAGTAACCAAGTCTCTGCATGACTGGGTCAATCTCCTGTTCGAAGACCTCCGCCAGTTTGGAGCAGCACTTGTAGACTCGAGATGTTTTGCGATTGTACAGCCAAGCGTTGTTGAACATCAACCAGATGTCATCCACATACTGCCAGGGATCCTGATACTGACCTATAAACAAAAACACACGGGGTCATGGAGAGGTCATACACTAACAGCCTCAAAAGAGCTAAATTGCAACCGTTAGAGGTTTCTCCAGATTTACCCCTAAAAAAAAAAACACGCTGTAACATTCGGGAGAAATACTGACCCGTGTCGAGCTTCCGCTTGATAGTGGACAAATCCATGGGGTTCTTGACAATGTCAAAGTAGTCCTGTAAAAACATCATGAGCATGTTTTACATCACGTGAAAAGGAGATAAAATGAAAACATTTCGGGGGAAAGACACAAAGCACTGGATGGTCACAAAAATGTAATGTTGGGTTTATAAGCCACACGTTAACGTACAGGTATGCACAGCAGCTGAGGATCAACAGGCATCCTGAAGGGCAGCGACTCCGGTTCTTGCCTGTAGAGGGACTCCAGTGTAGGCATTAGGGCCTGGCGAAGCTCTTCTGGCTTGAAAACTTGAAAAAAAATGGAGACACTGATTGAGATATTGAAAAAGAAAAAAAAAAATACAGAGATCAAAGATAAACTTTTGCATACTCTTCTTTTTTGCTGGCGCTTGTGATACAGCTCCGTCGGATGATTGTTCTTCCTCTTTCAACTCCTTTTTCACCTCTGGCTTCTTGTCTTCGGTTTTCACAATCGACGTTGGCGGGGTGGCTGACGTATCCATTGGAACTACCTTGCCTCCTTCCCCAGGACATTCCTCCTTTTTAACCTCAATTTTCACAGGACTTTCCTCCATTTTGACATTGCCGAGCTTCCCCCCCTTGGAGCCGCCGCCGGAGTCGCTCTCCTCCGCGTCATCCTGCAGCTTGACTTCGGACTTATGGTCCGTGATGGTGGTCGTGGTGTCCGACTGTACATGCTGGGAGGAATTATCCAGGCTGTTGACAGAAGCTGGAGTCAAAGCCTGACTGTCCGCTTGGAATGAACCCTTTTGGGACAACTGCAAGGAGAGAGAAAAAAAATAGGAAATGACGGCACGCTGTAGAATGGTGCGCATAAAATTATTGGCAACCAATTACTACGCCTTATTTAAACATTATATCCAACAAATTACTACTCCCTATTGTAGTTTTAATATTGACGTTGAAACAAATACGAACATGGGATGTTTCATGTGGCACTTGAAATGTACAATGAAATAGTAAACAAATAAAAATGGATATAGGCATATAGAGGAACGAGCAACGAGAAAACGTAGTGCGAATCCAACCGGATCAACCACATTAAAACATTTTAGGGCTTTGGTGTCTAAAGTGCGAATGGTTGTAAACAGTTAAACAACACTGACCGGAGTGCGTGGCAGCTGAACACCATGTGGTGTTGAGCTTGAGCCAAGTCCAGGGTGAGATGGCGTAGTGGAACCAGGCCCGATGTGCGGCTGCTGGAGCGGCTTGTTGGAGCCAGGACCCTGGCCCAGCTGGTTCTGCTGGGAGGCTTGGGGTGGTGCCAACTGCTGCGCTGCGTTAGGGGTGTGCGGCTGAGGGGTCTGGGAACCGGCGAGTCTGGGGGGTGTCTGGTGAGGTGTAGGCGAGCGACTGTGAGCCGGGGAGGGAGAGCTGCCACGCATGGCTCCTAAATGGGGGATGGAGTTGGGTTGCTGGTTTGCGTTGGGAGTCATCGAGGAGTTAGGGCCTCCAACAGTCGAGTTGGGGCCTCCAGCAGCGACACTCTGAGGACCCATGGGTCCCACAGAGGAGACTCCGCAGGTACCGCTTGCCGAACCTGGTTGTGCTAAAGGACTAGCAACTGGTAGGGAGGGGGGCGTGCCCATCTGCGTCTGAGATTAAAGCAAACAGAATGAATCTTTAGGACAGTAATGAAAATCAAGGATGAACAAGATAGAATTGGATAAAAAATGTTGACTCTGCTTTTGTAAAGCTCCACTCTGTTCGCAGCATGTTAGCGCAAACAGTGCACACAAGCGGAGGGCGCTTTGAACTAGGAAAGCTGCAATAAATGTTTGCCCGTAAACTCAGATTAAATCAATAAAATCAATTCATCGCCAAGCTTTAATAAATGTGATGTGCAAGCAACCACTATGTTCTGCACACAGCTTGGAGTGGTTGCTTAGTTTCTGCAATTACACATAAATGCTGGTAAAGAAAGTCAAAACAGCCAAATCCATCTTTTGAATGACTTTAACCAGAACTGACTTGAATCCTTTAATTCGCCCTGACATAATAAATCACATGCACTCCCACTTTTATGACCTTACCTGCGCCATGCCTCCCTGCGGTCCCGGCTGTGCCATCCCAGGAGGAGTCGTTCCGACCACAGGTCCCGAGCCAGGAAACTGCCCCTGGGACAGATACTGGTTCTGAAGCTGGCTAACATTAGGCTGACCCATCCGAGGTCCAACCATTCCCATCTGGAGGTACAGGCACATATATGGAAAAGGATGACCATTTTTCATCTCGTGGCGTACCAAGACAAGGGAAGCTCGATTGTGTGAGGCAGAGTGTTAATATTAATCATGCTGCTTTTAATGTCACAAAAGACGGATTTTGATGCGTCAATGTAATAAATGAATACATTTTTCACAGCTGCCACCGTGAAAAATAACGAAATACTTGCTGACAAAAGAGCCAATGAACAATTCTCCAGAAATAAATACATACACAATGTGAGCTAATGTAATACACGTAAAGTTCATATTCTACTGACCTGATTTCCAGATGTTCCCAAGGGGAGAGGAGGAGTAGACCTTTGGGCCATAGACTGCAACCCCATCTGATTGAATTGATTCATGCCTGACAAAACACGCCCACTGTTAGTACAACACGTACCACTTCAATCGCAAACCACAATTTACATCTGGAATAAACATAAGGCATTGAATCAATGTTCTTGTTGCTTTTCGGCAGTAACAACAAGATAATCTCTTGCAAGCATGCATGTGGTACCATATGTGACTTTTCAAATAATGTGGGCAGGACCCAAATGATTGTATACCTGGGCTTTGCATCCTGTTTACCATTTGATTGGGTCCAGTGGGTCGTACCATTGATGGGTCAGGGAGGGGACCATCTGGGAAAAACGGAGGATGATATAAAATACTTTATTTCTATAGCGTATGTCACAACAGCTGGAACTTGAACAAAGTGCTTTCCATATGGTGCAATTCAAATTAGCAGGAAATTAGACACGTAAATGATGGCCATCCCCTTACAAGATAGTCAGTAATCGTTCACAAAAACACGGCAGTCCAATCGATAATTATCCAATTCAAGTCCAAGCGCACGTCTTGCACACTCACTTGGAGGCAGTCCAGCAGGAGACTGACCCATGCCGGTTGGGCCAAGACCAAGACCCTGCTTCTGGAGACGGGTCCTCCTCTTCTCCTCCAGTTCTTTCTGGATTTTATAGATCTTCTCAGCAAGTAAGTGATAGTACTCACCCTGCCCAAAGAGACACATAAAACTAAATTAGAATCTGAGTACTTACAAGGGTTATTCAACGACACCCGTGGCAACTTACTCTAGTGTTTGCCGACTCGTACATGTCTCCTTCAACTTTTCTGGCATAAGCCACCAAGTTCTCCATCCGACGGTCTTTTAAAGCTGCAGGATCCGGAGTCGGAAAGATGGCCTGAACACTGCGGGTGAAGAAAAAAAAATAAAAATTTAACTCATGGTCAGCATTGCATATACTAAATGAGAAACGAACACAAATAGTGGTCGGTACTTACAGCTTGTGTACCAAGTGGTTTCGCAGGTCCTGCGTGATGTCCTCGTGCCAGTTTTTTCTCATTCCTGTGGAAGAGGGAGGGCCTGCTGTGGGCATGGAGCCAACCCCACTGGCATCATTCATCAAACTGGAGAGCAAATAAATGGAAAACGCATCTTTCAAATGTCAATTTAGGAGGTACATAGAGTTCAAAAGTATTAGGACTGATCAGATGGAGTCTTCCTACGTACCCCTGGCTATTCACATTGAGATGCATCATAGTGTCTTGCAGTAAGTTGGCTTGTTGATTCTGAGAAGGCGCACCCACACCTCCGTTAACTCCCATAGGGTTCGCTCCTAGACATTAAAAAAAAAACCTTCACATATTTGCATCACTTGTGTCACCACAAGTCATTAAGATGGAAGCCAACTTACCCATTGGGTTCATCGGCCTCATACCAGCCTGGCCTTGGAGGGCCTGGTTGGACATGTTGGACTGAGAATGCTGACCCTGGATCTGGTTTCCCTGGTAGGTGAGACCCAGTGCTGCATAGGCTCTTTCTATCGAACTGGGGTCAATCTGGCTCGGGGGATTGAGGTTAGGTGCACTTGGTTGGCTACCTGGGACTGACCCAAGAGAACTACCCAGACCTGCAGCAGCTGCACCAAGAAGAGCTGTGACGACATAAGAAAATAGAGGACAATTAGACACGTTTAGCTTCTTTTTTTTTTTTAAATAGCTGCGTTGTTGTGGAAATTATTAAAGCAAGCATAACAGTCACAATGATTACTAAAACAGTCAATGACGGAGCATATTGCTTCCAATGAGGAAAGAAAAAGTAATAATAAATAAAAAGTTTTGGTCAGATACAGACACTCACACTGCGGGTTCCTCTTGTCGCCAGCGTTCTTCAGTGGCAGGCAGACTGGACAGTCATGTCGAGTGCAGTTCTTCCAGTGGGAGATGATTTGCCTTGAAGATGCGCAGTGAGCAACTGAGGAAGAAAATGGATGCAATTATGGTTTGTTCCTGTCGGTTAGACGTTTGTGTTCCGAGTTTGACAGAAACGGAAATCGCTATACATTGAGTGTCAAAGACAGCTTAGTAGCGATTTACAATGAAAATTGGTTAAACTACAGTGTTTCCCTGCTATATTGCGGTTATTCTTTGCAACCTTTTCGTATTGCATTTTACGGTATAAAGTGAAGTCCGAATTTAGAGCTGTGTGCCTTTAGTTGTGTTGCAACATGGAACAAAATTAACAAGAAGTGTAGAAATGTCCCATGTAAAGTGTAACATTTCATTGCTTAGCCATTCTGTGTCCCCCCCCGAGCAGAGAGAATACGTGTATGCGAGTAGAGCTGAGCGATTGATTGATAAAATCTTGGGCATTGGGCCAATTTCCTGCCCCAAAATTAAAAAATATGCATTTTTCCCCAAAGTGGCAACCGAAGCACGTGTACAGGGAAGACGCGGTGGCTAAAAGAGACGATCTTGTTTACTAAGGAGGCACAGTTTTGTTAGCCATCTGGAATTGGTTCAAGGTTTGCAGCGCCGTCAATGAGCATAACCAGTCAGTTGCAAAATGCTTGAAAGGCTGCGGAAACCAAAGCGAGAAGCCCAACCAAATCGTTTCAGCATTTAAAACACACAAAAAGCAGCAAATGTTGCTCTGTGCGCAACATGGAATGGAAAATTCCCATTAAGAAACAAACATTCGCACGTATTGCGGGTGGGCGTCAAACCCATCCATTCCGCTCTAAATAAAACTCCTTTCAAGACTTGTTTTGAGCATTAATTATAACACATGATGGTGAAGGATCAATAACTGATGACTACAAAGGCAATTCACGTTGAATTCATTAGTGGTGCGTCGACTGACCCTGACAATGCTTGCCGGCTTGGCAATGAGTCATGTGATTGAGGACGTTCTTCATGGTGCGGCAATGAGGCAGGTTGCATTGCCGGACCTCGCCGTTGGCTTGCTCGCGCCGCTGACATTTGTGGGCGTGAAGCAGGAGAACGAGCTGCTGCTGGATCAGTTTGCGCTTCTCTGGATCAGCGGTGGGCGGCGCCCCAGCCGCTGCGGAGGCTGCCGAGACCTGGGCGCCAGGACCCACCAGACCTCCTTGAGCGCCGGGGACCATGCCAGGTGCCCCTCCCACTGGTGCAACTGCGGGTCCGCTAACACCCGGCTGGGACTGCTGTGAGCCCTGCGGAAGAGAGGGAAAAGGATGTAAGCAGGGTGGCATGGTTGAGAGAGGGTAAGTACATTAAGAGATAATAGGGCGCAGGCGATGAATTCAGTTATGAAATAAGAGCAGGCGGAGAATGAGAAAAGACAAGGCCAGATAAGAGATCAAAGCAAATGGTCACCGTTGAGTCACATTGAAAGAAACAGTCAATGGGGGTGAGAAGGCGTACTGAGTAATGAATACTAAAAAGTCAAGGTTAAGTTGAAGCAAAATATTTCAAACGGCAAAAAGCATTTTATTGACACGCTTTCTTACCATGGTGGCCATTCCTTGAATGGGCTGACTCTTCTTGTCCACACCAAACTGCGCGAGGCTGTTGGGCATGGGGCCTTTATTCTGATGTTGAGGGCCCATTCCCGCACCACCGAGGCCTTGATTCCCCTGCGATGCATATGGAGCGCCAAAGGAGACTCCCTGGTTGCCCATCATCGCCATCTAGAAACAAAAAAGGGGTCAGAATCAACACAAGATCATATTTACTGTGGACGCTGTCTACTAATACAACCCCCAAAAAAAATGCAATATATTAAATCCACCAGCACAAATGGAACTGTTAACTGATTTCTGTACAACCAAATCCTGAGTTTATTTTTCCCTACGCCCACCCCAAAAAAAAAGCATTCCGTTGAAAAATGAATAAAAATGTTCTCTCGCTTATTTTGAGATTTTTTTAAAGTAAGGAAATAAATTGCTAAGCCAACAATCACAACAATTCTGACACTCCAAAAGTATTGACAGACAAAAACACAGACGTAGCTCTATTTATCAGCAGCTCCGTCTCAATGATTTCACGCTAGCTCCATCTTTCACGAGCAGTAGTAGCACCTTTTGCAATTTACATTCAAGACTCTTCCGCGCTTAGAAACTGAAATTTATCTCAAATTTGAAACAGATCCAAAACAAGAATGTAGACACTCATGATTTTACTTTTGCTATTTACCTCCAGCGATGACTATTACTCGACACATTTTTTGTCGCTTTTTTCTTTCGTTGTGGTGCTATCAACAGTGGCGGATGGGGACTAGCATGTAACGGCTAACATGTTCATTGGCACGTTAAAAACTGTTGGCAACCAGCTAATCCAAATATAGCGGTCCATTTCTGAAGTTCTTCATCAAAGCAGACTGATTATCTTTTGGGTTTAATCAAAATAAGACATTTGCAAATATACGCTTTGACTTGAGTAAACAATGACTGAACAGATAACTGAGTCAGTTATCATTTTACAGTAAACTTCAACTGGGGGTGACAATTAAACAGCTTGAAGCAAGCACACTTTACTCCTTTTTGGAGAACTGTGCAAGTGAGACCATTTGTTTCCTCGAAGTGATGTTAAAAAGGCTCAAATTTCTTCATGCAAGAAAACAGGATAAGGAATATTTTTTTAAAAAAATGTTTTCGTGAGTTTAAGAGTGTTTTGAAAAATATTCTAAATGAGTAGGGGGGGTAAAACAACAATACATAAAAATATATATAGAAGGTCTCTCGGTGTTGCGGATTTTCACCAATCACGGGTAGATGAAATGACAACAAACCAACATTTTCAGTTAAATCAAAGCTCTCAACCTCCACCACTTATACAATATACTTAATTGTCAGAAACATAAGCAGAGGAGATTCTTGATATTTTGAAACAGCACGCACACATGGTTGTATGTTACAGAAAGACTTGAGCACCCCGGTTTTAAAATGAATGCCATTAAGAATGTTCATTAATGAGTCCTCACCTTATTCAAAGCGCCAGGTTGTTGCCCTCGGACGCCTGCCTGCCCTACACCTCCTTGTTGCTGTAACGTTTCAGCTAACAGGTTGCTGTTGCTGCCCATCCCTTGATTCCCGAAGCCCATCCTGGGAGAACCATTCATCACTTGGTTCCCCATCATGCCTGCTTGCGACTGTCCGTTATTTCCTTTCTGCTGTGCTGCAATCATGGCCCTGTTCATGCCACCCATCATTCCAGCGACGGCATTCTGCTGCATCATGTTCGCTTGCTGCTGGGGGTTGAGGTGTTGTTGTCCTTGCCCCATTATCTGCTGAGGTACCTGCCCAGGGCATGCCTTCATGTTTGCCATGTGTTGTCCAATGGCGGTCGGGCCACCTGGATTTCCCAAGGCCCCTTGGTGTCCCTGTGGGCCGGACGTGGGTGCCCCTGAACGTAGCAGCTCCGACAGCTGTTTATGCTTGGCTACCGCATCCTGACCGCCGCCGATGCCCCCGGCGCCTCCTCCTGGACCGAGCCCAAATCCCATCCCTCCTCCTGGGCCTCCGCTGCCTCCTCCAGGACCGAGACCTCCAGGGCCGCCCCCCAGGGTGGTGTGCAACTGGTTGAGATCACCCCCATTGACAAGGCCTGGTTCATTAGTGCTGATGAGCTCATCTGGAAGGTCATGCTCCAAGTCGAACAGTGAGCCAAAATCTGAAACGGATCACAAAGTTTGCATAAATGGAGCTGGCACGTCAAGGAAAACGCAGAAATGTCTCAGCCGAATTGTAAGCGTGAGAACACTTCATTTCTCATGTGTGACAGTGGACATACAATGAATATACTAAGCATAACACTATGTGCATGAATGTATGTGCAAACACACACCCAAAAATGTCTTGCAACTGTTCCCCCCCTCCCAAAAAAAAAAAAAAACATAGCTCGTAAAAGCATAAACCCAGTGTGTATAACGTTTGTGTTTAACAGCAAAATGAACAGGCAAAAAAAAAAGACAGCTATCAACATTTATGTTAGAAATTCTGACCAGAAGGGGCATTGCTAGTTCCTTACAAGACCCAATTGCTTCTCATTAACAGCAACAATGAGAATGTTCTGGATTTATTATTATAGCTTATCAACATTAAGTTTTCCAGCTTTGTCGATTTACAGACATCAATCAGATGTGTTTTGGCAATACGCATCTTTAGGTCCATTTGCAGTACACATTGAGCAATATTACTTTGTACATTTCACATCTCTGACTTCAATGCGACTGTTTGGTGGATCATAACCACAGTACTGCCATTTGCATTGCATAATTTCATTTTGGTTTAAGTGTAGCTTTTACAGTGTTTTTATCTCTTCCGTATTTTGTATATTTCATTCTTAATTACAAACTTTGAGTTCTTTCTGCCAACAACAATAAAAGGCTTTCAATTGTATTTTGATATACAGTACCGTCAATTGACATGTCCACTTGTTGAGCTTCCATTTCAGTTACCAAAACCCTAACTTTGAAGTCATTTTGATGGCGCACCTCCTATATTAAAGCAACTTAAAAATCTGAAAAAAATGCATGACATTTTCAAAAACCGCCTTAAGATAAAACAAGGTATTTTGTTGTCAGTAGACTATTTGCCTCCATCTAAATATATTTTAACTTTACAACACAAAGAATGATAATTGTGTGTAATGGTTGAACCACTTAACTACGATAGGCAGACACTGACAACCAATTGCAGCTATTTAACATAATGAAAATTAAGTAGAAAAGAAAATGAAGAGGTTGAGATAGGACTGACTTTTATGCACATTAGTGTGTCTACGTGCCAACTTGATTTTGATGCTTTGGACATGGCGCTGTCCATACTCCATGCTACCCAGTTTGACGACCAGGCCACTTTTCCAGCTGCAGCCATACACCATCCACCAAAACATCCGCCAGCTATGGCGATTAAAGCATAAGCACCAGTCCAAAATAAAAAATAACTCGAGTTTAGCTCATATCGTCGACATTTTTTGCTTTTGTGAAGACCTCAAACGGTTGCTTACAAGCAGGGGAACTCAGGTTTGTGATGGGGGGGGGGTGAACGGGGGGTGGCAGATTTGTTTTAAACGCTAGAGAAATTTCGACTTCAATGAAACAAGGCCGGCAGGCATTGGTTTGTTGTCAGTATAATAAAAGTGTCCGAACGTGACCATTTGTGCTCGTATTCAACTTGTGGTAAAGTCCGGCTGTAAAGACAGTTAGACACGGGACAGTCAAGTCTTCAGTTAGGTAGCTTAGCAAATGGCTAACGGGGCTAGCTCCGGCTGTAATGGTTGGAAGCATGCGAGCTAGCTGGGAGGGCTCCTCCGCACGTCCGACACACTCGCTACCTAGCATGGCTAACGTTAGCCAGCTACGACAAAAACACAAGAGGAATCCCGCATCTTCGCCCGCTTCCAGGCGCACGGAAACGGGCAAAAAAGCCAAAGTTGACAAATAAGACAACCACAAGTGATATATCAAAGACATACGTACCGTTTCCATCGCTGGCAGAGGCGGAAAGTGCCGGAGAGGAGAGTTTAGGCCTCTTGGCTGAAGGCGGGCCAGAGTCCAGAACGTTCTCGGCCATATTTTTTCGAAATAAAAATATATAAAGTATCCACAATTGCAGACGATTTCACGCCGTCAGAAACTCATTCCTTTCCGTTCCCAATCTTGCGACTTTTCCCCCTCCTTTAGGGGGATTAAGAGGGGGAAAGTCCCGTGTACAAATTACTCCTCTTTCCCTGGGTTCGCCTCTCGATTTCAGCCTCGGCGTATAATCAACCCCCCTCCTCCCTCCCTCGTCGGATTTTTTGTTCTTTATAAATTTCTGCTAGCGGAGGAGGAGGGGGTCGGTGAAAGTAAAGAGGGGGAAACGCACGTAGCGGCTTCCCCCCTAAACTTTGACAGCTTCTTCGGATGTAAATAAAGTGTCCTCGGGTCTCTCGTCCATGGCTGCATCCGTCATTTCAGCCTCCTTTCCAGCGGAGTCTGACTGGAGATAATGTCGGGTAGAGGCGGCTCGTTTGCCTGCCAAGTGATGGTGGTGCCGCTGGTGGGAGGATATGTCAATTCAAAAAATATATTTTTAAATAAAATAAAAGTAAACGGACAACAAAATAAATTAACTTGTGTAAGTGCAATGGTGGGAAAAAAAAGTTCCCCCTCTTCACGTTAAAAGTTGATTATAAACAAATAATTCACACCTTCGAAACCTTGATTTTTGTTCAGAATAATTAATCCTGTTTCTCATGGGCAGGAAAAATAAAGAAATACATTAAAATAGCAATATTCATTTCATTGAACCAAATCGGCTTGATTTTACACGAAAGAGAGACAAAGCATTATGGGATTCCTGTGCTGCTCGTTAAAATCAAGTTTTCTGCAATTTTTTTGCACGGGCATTCTTATTTATTTAGTATGATTTTAAATTGTAATTTACTATGATTGTTATGAATACAATAATTGTTTCCAGTACATCGTATCAAAATATACACTGTTCGATGTGTGTCAGAGAAATTCCAGGAATTATGTCACAAAGGTATATTTCAAAAGCAAACAAAAAACTACAATTTTTACCCTTCTATGTGAGCCAGATTATCAACCAACAAAGACATCCTGCTGCATTTGCTTGATTCTGTGCGCAAGAAGAGGCGGCCGTTCACAACAACCGGAGCATCTGACAGTTCCTTAGGCACTAACACCCACATAACATCAGAGATGCTGTTCACATGCAGCGATTTTTTCCAGAATCTCAGAATCTTTTGATGATATTATAGAGCGTAGATGATGAAATCCCCAGAAACTGTACATTGAGAAACATTGTTCTTAAACTGTTGGACAGTTTGCTCACGCAATTCTTCATAAAGTGGCGTCTTGCACCATCCTTGCTTGTGAGCCTTTATGCAATGCTTCTTTTAAACTCAATCGTTTCACTCATCTGTTAGCAAATTAACCTGTTCACTGGTGGAATGTTCCCAAAAGTTTTTTTTTTGTTGTTGTTATTTTAGTATTTGTCAACTTTACGTGTTTTGTTGGAACCCTCTCAGCTTTTTTTGAAACGTCTTGTAGATACCCAATTCAAAATAGGAGAATATTTGATTTTTTTTCAGTTTGAATATTTTAAATATCTCAACTTTACAATGTAATCAAGAGAATATAGGTTGAAAAAGATTTGCAAGTTATCGTATTGTATTTTATTGACATATTTCACTACACCTCGACTTCATTGGAATTGGCAAATGTATTTGCAAAACGTGAGTTCTGCTCTGGAGAGTATCATTGTCTGAACTGTACTCTATTTTACTTTTAAAACACAATGACAGTGTCAATACTTGTGCTTTTATTTACTTTGATGCATTTGCAGGTCTGATATTAAGCAAATGAGGTCATCAAGAGCAGCAGCTCATGGAATGTAGCAGTCGCACCACCACTGATAACATTCATCAACTAGAAATAGTCGCAGACAACCACAATGTATCCCACAATCGGAATTGTGTCACACGAGGCAGTACAAAAGTGGATGAAAATATGACTAAAGTGTAGTTAGTCATTTAATACGTAAAATATACAAAGATGGCTATGTTCTCCATTGGACAAGTTACTAAAAAAAATGTATGCCAAGAGGGATATTATTCATGACTTTGAAAAAACTGATTTGAAAGACATTTTTATAAAAGCACAAAACACTGACAGAAACACAACACCAATTCTGTCATTGTATGCTCCTCTTCCTCTCCAGAATTACTTCATAATCATGTGGCTGAAAAATACAAAAGATGGTCATATTTAATTTATGATAGCTACCCGTCAATAGATCACTGAATGGTTTAGCACCTGAATACAATAAAGAAATACCAAAGGAATAAAAACCTCATAGAACTTTGTGTTCTATAGCCTCGGGTCACTCAGTAGTTCAAAGCAAAGCAACCAGAGTTCAAAGCAAACATGGTGAAGCAGCATTTGGCTGTGGTACTGCAAGCAAATGAAACTAGAAGTGAAGTCAGCCCGGATTGTAAATGCTTTTAAATCCAGGCTAAAAACGATTCTTTTTCCATATATTTGATAAAGGTCCATCAAAGCATTTTTAAAATCCATCCATCCAATTATGTTCGCCATAATTACATTCTTGTACTCCCCGTTCTGTTAGTAATTTTAGTAAGGTACTTTTATTTCTTCACTTTGCTTTTAAATATATTTTGGCTCTTTTGTTGTAATTGCTTTTAAATGTTTTTTTAATTATGTGAAGAAAAATGAAGTACCTCGTGTATGAAATGTGCAATATGAATAAAGCTGCCTTGCCTGCCTGATGAAATCTACTTCAACCTGGAAAAATGGGTGCTGCTTTGTCCAGCATCTTTCTGATGTCCACACATAACATGTTTGAACCGTGAAACTATATCTGCTTAAAGCCTCCGGTGGATCCAGGATAACGATACGCTCTACAGCGGCCATGAAGCCCCGGTTCACACACTGGCTGTCAAGCCTGACTTAAAAAAAGGGGGGGAAAAATCATTCATTTTGGAGTGCCCTCATTCAACACTCCTGTAATGCAATGCTGACTTTCATGCAATTTAATACTCACTCTGGCTGTTCAGAAATAAACACATTTGTTAACTGCTCTTTAGCTGACATTACTGTTGTGTTAGCTTAGTTGTTAACTTCAGAAAAGGGCAATTTTAACATTTGTCCACACTCTATCCAAATGGACACCAAACCTGCATGGTTTTAGGTGCTGTTTTGAAAAAGTGCACAGGATTTACTGATTATGACTGGATGAGGTCCAACAGAATAAATAGTCATATGTCACTGTATGCAATTTTGGCGGAACAGCAACTCGCCTCTGCAAACCTTTTCACGTTTCTCGTCGAGAATTTTGGTTCGTTCATCTTTAACAGCAATATTATTTTTGATTATTCAAACAATCAATCGGTATTTTTAATTGGAGCACACCACATTTTCCAAGGATATCCAGTAGTTATATATTTTTTGGGTGCCACAACAACGCTAATTTAGATTTTTATTACATGGAATTATTAATTTAAAGTCAAATCCCACGCCTCTCTGGTCCCAAACTCGCGAGAATACAGACGACCGACAACGATGACGTAAAACATATGCGACAGTCTAGGAACGTGTCTGTAAACAAGTTTATCACGACATTTCTGTAAGTAACTTAAAATGATAAATGCAGCGAATTATTCCGATCTTGAGAATTTTTCGTACCAATTCAACGACGCTAACGATTAGCAGTGCGCGTTGTGTGATTACAGCATGTCGTTGTTTTTGACTGAAATTGTTTCCTGAGCCTGACTGACAGCCTGCAGCATGTTGGTTATTAACACATGAAAAATGGGCAAAAAGTATGTTTTCCATTGTGAATTTAACCTACCTGAGGAACTATTCATTGTTACATTTTACTAACTTATTACGTGATGTCTATCGTGTTTACTAGTTGTTTATTAAACCCTTGTTCCACTGCACTAGCTACATGATTCTTATAACATTGTAACACACAAACATTCTGTTTCATTTGCAGAACTTAATAAAAAACATTCCGCCTGAAGGAACTTATGCTGTGGGAATAGTCTGCTTCCACCCCCAGAATACAGAATGCCTTACCACTGTGTGGCATATGGTTGTGGCAAAACTACGGAAAACAATGTGACACTTTTTCGATTCCCCAAAGACCCAGAAGAATTTCGTAAATGGGAGAAGCAAGTTCAGCGTACTCGCAGCAACTGGTTTGCCTCACCCAACTGTCACCTCTGCAGCGATCATTTTGGTAAAGACTACTTTGAGTCCATATCACCATTAGGGGTTCCTAAGCTGAGACCTGGGGCGGTTCCCACTGTGTTTGTCCGCCCGCACTGCTCTTCTTGCCATGGCATTGGCTGTGATAACTGCCTGCCTGCTATCCAACACAGGAGCATTAATACAGAAGCAAAGGAATGTAATGTTACAGTGAGTAGTTATTGTTTTTGTATAAATATGTTCACTCCACAAGGTTCTAAAGAAGAGCGTTAAGATTTCCAATTTCTCCACAGTCTCCTTCACAGACAAAAAGTAATGAAATAGTACCTTCAAAGTCACATAGTACAGACGGGGCAAGTGATGAGGAACGTCAGAAACAAGGACAAGAAGAAGGCCAGTCTAAAGTGGAGAAAACAAGTTAGTGCTTACTAGAATGAGGAAAATCATGGAAAGGAAATGTTAACATTGCATTCATTATTTATTTATTTATTTTTTACAGCTGTGTGCGAGATGTGTGGCGCAAGTGGCTGCAGTAGCAGCTTTTACTCAAAAAGCAAGCGTTTCTGTAGTATAGCCTGCTCACGCTCCTTTGCTTCCCGCTTCAGGAAGTCAGCCACGCGGACCCGGCTGCGGGTAAGAAATAATGTTTTATTTCTCTCTACAAGACGTAACATTTTACATATGAATTGGAACTCATGACTTTGGCATTTATTGCCACTCACAAGATATGATTGCAGCCTGCACGCAAATGCCTGTGTAGTGTAAAGTGTAAAAAGGAGTTGTGTTCAATCAGAATCGACAAACGGTACCTCTTTTTCTGCAGGAAAAACCTCCTTCCAAAAAGGCCCAAGTCTTTAGCAAATTTACCAAAGCTCGCTCGGCACCACTGGAGGGTGAGGGCTACACACACACAAACACAAACACACGCATTCGAAACAAGCGAACTAATGACAGCAGGGATCTTCATTATGTCCTTATCTTTGTCTGCTTTATGGCCGGAACACTGATTGTTCCAGATATTGAAAATAAAATCCCACGTCCATTATTAGCATCCGAAAAGACACAGAAAACTTGATATTTCAGACCTGGAATTTATCCAGCCGTATTGGTTTGATGGTGTTTGAGTACATCCTGGGCCGGGTCGTCTGCAGACTTTCAATATTGCGGTGACCAGCCTCAAACTGCAAAAGTCGAGCATGAGCATGACTTCGACAGGCCCCAGAACACAGAAATGGTAAATCTTATTCTTTATTTTTAAAATGGGAACAATCATTTAAGAAAAAAAGGTAGCTCAAAGATATTGGAAATGAAGTTGACCAAGCTCACAGCTGCCAACTGTTACGGATTCTAAGTATTTTGTTCCGGAAAAGTTTGTGGACTGTTGCCTTTGATTAAAAAAAAAAAATGTGTGTGTGTGTGTGTGTGTGTGTGGGCGGGGGGCGGAGGGGATGCCTTGTTTGAATATCACCGCCAAGCAAATATTTTAATAATCTCAAGATTCATGTATTCTTTGAAGCATTTATACAAATTTGTTTAATTGCAATGCCTTCATTTTAGTGCGTTTATTACTGAATTGCATTAATAATTTAGAGTGATAGAGATATAAACAAACACAGAAATTCAATTTCTTCTACTTTCTTTTTGGGCAGTCGGACAATTCCATTTAGTGCATTAGCGCCACCTTCTGAAGTGGAGTGCATGTGACAAGGATTCAATAATTTATTATGATTCTAATCCCAAAATTCTGATTCGGCGTTTATTTTTTTACGGATAATCCTTATGTTTATTTTAATCGCCACCGATTTGTGCACAACCCGAATTAAAATATCTTATTTCACATCTTCTTAAATATTGATTACTGTTATCTGCTACACCTGTACCACCGAAAATCAATTCGCCATAGAGCGGGACCCATTTTTTATTATTTATTTTATTTATTCATTTAATTTTTTACATATTTTATGACACAATATAATATCCATGTAGAAATGAACGCTTCCTCAAATATTTCATAGAATGTGACCGGGACTAGTGGCGGATATGACGTCATCGGACCACACCGTTGCCAATTCACTGGCTGAAAAGTTTGCAACTGCGCACGTGTGTTTTTGTTTATTTTTTTTCTTCTCCTTCGTTTGGATTATGCCGTCACGTTGCGTAGCCGGCTTTTGTTCGAACCGACGTGAGGACGGCGTTTGCCTGTTTCGTTTCCCCAAAGATGCGGATTTACGCGAACTGTGGATACAGCAAGTCTGCCAGACAAGACTTGATTGGACGCCCACCCCGATGTCGGTGTTGTGCAGCGCACACTTTGAGGACGACTGCTTCGACTCGGTCCCGGTGTTGAAGCAGTCACTTGGTTATAGCGTGCAACACCCAAGGGTACTTTTGCCAAGTGCTGTCCCGACTGTGTTTCCAAGGGTTGATCGGAAACATGGAAAAACTGCAAAAACACGCGCATTAAAGAAGTGTCGATCGACAACCGTTAAGAAAGGACCAAGAAAACAGGTAGCCTATTCGCTAAAAATCTTGAAACGTGCGCACACGTGCAGGCAAGCTTTCTCGTGTTTTACTTTGCTGTTGACTTGTCGTTGAGACTATCAATGGGCTTTTGGGTGCATTTACATTTTATTATTGAAATGTTCAGTAATGAGCGTTGTCCACAAAGAGGGGCTAAAAGACCACTCAACAGCTACTATTCCCCAAGAAAGAAAGTAGACATGTAACAAATGCTAAACGAATATACTGACTGGCAATGGCAATTACAAAGATGAACTGTTAAACTTTGATTGTCAGTATATTTATTTTGAAGGTTTCCATCACAAGTCAACGTTAAAACTTTCAGTTAGTGGATGTGGATGAGTTGTTCATGGAGGAGTATGAGCAGAACGAAAGTGAGACACAGTGGACACGTGATGAAACTGGTGTGAGTAAATGCAAAATGATGAATTGATATCCCAATTTGTCAATAATTTGCATCATTTTCAAATTGATCATTTAATTTACCCTGTACATTTTTTGAAGGGTGAAATTACAGAAGGCATCCATTTATAGGCCCGCATTTGATTGGTCTATTTGAAAATATTACTGCATTCCAACATAATTTATTTTTTAAATATGTCATGCCCATGCTCTACTTCTGCAGTTTGAGGCTGGTTACCGCCATCTTCAGAGTTTGAAAGCGACCCTGGCTCAAGATGTGCTAAAGCCCCTTCATCCAGCTCAAACCGGTGCGGGTGCACACATTGCAGGTCTGAAATGTCTTCGCCCTGAGAGTGTTCATCGCCTTTAACTTCAAATTGCAACGCTACGTTTGATGCCGAGTCGTAAAACACCTCACGGTCCATGTCGGATTCCGCCGTATCGCGAGTCAAACAAAGCTGCACCGCCACTGCTTGGACAATTTACAAAAATATTGAATTCTCTGTGTTTTTTACCCTGGCCATTTCTTCATGTTTTTACCAAAGTATGGAGTGAGTTACAAACTTGTCAAAGGAGTTGCAAAAAAAAACGCAATGAATCAGCGCTCGGAAAACAGAACGCATACTTTCGAGTCAAGGACCACAGTTTGCGACATTTTTTGAAAAGCAAGTAAAGTAAAAGTTAAGAACAATGCGATTTCTTCATGATGCATTTTATTTTTGACAGGAGTAACTTTTAGTCCAATTTTTTTTTTAGTTCTCTAGAAGTTTGAATTTTCTTTCTATCCTGTAGCACCTGTTGAACTTTTTGAATGGGGCAACTACTTGGAGAAGGAAACATCCTTGGGGGCGTCCGTCTCCTGCTTCAGACATGTGAGTGCATCAAATACAGAAGGGGCGTTTGTAATGTGTGCTTTAATTGCAAATGCAAGAAAAAAAAATGCTGGCTTCCAACAGGCTCCCATGTGTACCCAATGGGACAACATCAATGTTGGAATGAAAGTGGAAGTCTTAAACACCAACGCTGTCCTGCCCACTAAAGTTTACTGGATCGCTACGGTCATACAAATTGCAGGTGTGCACGTTGTAAAATTGTAGTTGACGACGACGCGGCACTAAAATGGTTTCATATCCGTATTGTGTTTACGCTTTCCAGGATACAAAGCCTTGTTGCGGTACGAGGGCTTCGAGCACGACAGCAGCCGCGATTTCTGGTGCAGCCTCGTTTCAGGCGAGCTGCACCCCATCGGGTGGTGCGCCATGACCGGCAAGCTCCTGGTGCCTCCGCAAGGTGAGCTACTTCAATGTGGAATTTTTGTGTGGGCTAATGCAAGCTTGTACAAGTATGCCCAACGAAGCGTCAATGAACGTATTTTGACAACTTGTGCGTTTTAGATGTGGCCAACATCCTTGACTGGAAAGAGTATCTGATGAAAAAGTTAGTGGGGGCCCACACTCTGCCCGTTGAGTTCTACCTCCAGGTAAAATTAGTGGCCTGTTGGAATGCGTTATTCATTAAGTATCCATAATGTTGAGTAGATAAAGTATGACGGGCCTGATTGCACAATGTGCGCCTTCTTCCTTTTAGCTGAACGAGAGCTTGAAGCAGGAATCCTTCAAATTGGGCATGCGAGTAGAGGTGGTGGACCCCAAATACATCAGCCGGACCCGCAAGGCCGTCATAGCGTCCATTACTGGCGGGCGTCTACGGCTCTTGTACATGGACCAGAGCGACTCCCCTGAAAACGTTCTTACCGATTTTTGGTGCCACCTGGCTAGTCCTCTCCTGCACCCGATTGGTTGGTCCAAACAAGTGGGTCATGAAATCAAAACATCCAGTGAGTCGCCTGTTTTTTTTGCAAATTCACAGAATTTTTCAGAGGGGTTCCTATCCTCTTTTTTTTTCACTGAAAAAAAACAAAACAGTTTTTGCGCTCAAGACAAAGCAACATAAGCATTACTTTGGCACCCAGAAGCTATGTAGAAGAGAATTTAGGGGCTTTGTTTAGACCCATGGTGCTGAAACCTCTACACCAAGTAACCATCATTATGGACCGTTAAAATACGAAGCGATTCACACATTCATTGGTCTTGTTCAGCGTGTAAAAGCGCTTTTGAGTAACTTCAAGGTAGACGATTGCTTTCTAAAAGAAGGCCATTTGTTATTTAGCTTATTTAAGGGTTGTTGTTTTTTGTGTATCACAGGTGGGAAATCTCCGGGTATTGGTTTGAAAGGTAATTGTGACAGCACATACAACCTCTTTAAAAAGGTAAAACAGCAGTTTGGTTTTTTGAAAGAAAGCCTAAACTCTTGTTAAAAAATTGCTCAAACATTTAAGTTCCTCGCATGTCGTCTCTAGCCCAGGTTTGTCTACATGGACGGGTGTTTCTTTGAGGAGGGAATGAAGATCGAAGCCATCGACCCTCTGAACCTGGGTAGCATATGTGTGGCAACTATACACAAGGTTGACATTTTTTTTTTTTCCTACTTAAATACTGATCATTGCGCGCAAATATTTTGGAGACATGACATGTATCGTTAATGTACCTTTTGACAGGTGCTGTCAGACGGCTACCTGATGGTCGGCTTCGACAGCGGTCCATCGCTCATTTCTGACTGGTTCTGTTACCACGCCTCCTCTCACGCCATCCTACCCAAAGACTTCTGCAAAAGGAATAACATACCTCTCATCGTGCCACGTGGTATTTGTCAATATATTATCCCATATGGCAAAAAAAAAAAAAAAAAAAATCCAGAAAAATCCAAATGTTGGCATAAAACGTATTTTAAGGTGATAACCGTACTTTTGAGCACAGTAAAATTTGTCAGAATATTTTCTCTCTATTCAACTCCCACAAAATAATTCTACAAATTATTTTAGATTTAAAAAAAAAAAAAAAACTGGGTTTCCGGAGTTCAATCATCATTTTGAAATATTTTCTTGTCAACTGAGAAATGTTAAAAAATACATTTTTATCACACGAGACGGTATTCAGGTCTAACAATAAATTGGGATATGGTAGAAAAATTCATTTAATAATTCTAACATTAATCCCTTTGAAAATACTTTTCCTAAGTGCAGTTTCGACCAAATGTGTTGAAAAATAAGAATTTTAAATTGGCTTCATATGGAATATTCTATAATGTACCATTTACTTTTGATAAATTGGGGTTTCATTCCCTGTATTTCTATCAAAATTCCAAATCAGCTATTTCACTGTTTTACACAATCTTCTACTTTGAGTTACTGTGTACAAATACTTTTTAAAAGTGTAAAAAAAAAAGTACTATTTGAATTTGGGAAGCCTTTTAATCTTAATTTAAAAATTCTAATCCTGAATCTGACAGGTTTCGATCCCAAGACCTTCACCTGGGAAAATTACCTTCAAGAGACCAATTCAACAACTGCACCTTCACATCTGTTCAACACTGTAAGGATTGAAGATCAACTCTTAACAGATGAATGCGCAATTGCACCACATTTGAATTGCGTTTCCGCACCTTGGTAGGACTTTCCAGGTCACGGCATCTCCCCCAACGTGAAACTGGAAGCAGTTGACCTGATGGAACCGCGGCTGGTGTGCGTGGCTACGGTGAAGCGATGCGTGGGACGCCTGCTCCTCATCCACTTTGACGGCTGGGACGATGATTTTGACCAGTGGGTTGACCACGAGTCCCCCGACCTCTACCCCATCGGGTGGTGCGAGCTCACCGGCTACCAGCTCCAGCCGCCCCCTGGACTTGGTAAATGCTATTTCACGGTACACTCGGTTGTCAAGGGCGGGGGATATGTTTCAGACCCTCCTGCAGATATCGACACTATAAACAAAACGTTGGTCTAATTCATGTGTGGGTGTATATACACACACACACACACTCACACACGCCCTTACATTTATACATAAACTGATTGTGGTGCTTTTTGTTTCTCCAGTAGTGGAAAACCATGTGGTACCGACCAAGAAACCAAAGGTGCCTTTGTTTAGGAAAAAAAGTAAGTTCTCTCTCTTGCCGTCATACATTTAGTTTTCATGCATCTTTTCATGCCAACGCTTCACGTTACTTCACTGTAGGGCGGAGGAACGCAAAGAAGCGCTCGCACCTTCTTCATCAAGCAAAAGAGGACAACGGCGATGACGGCTACGGCGCCGATCAAAAACCGCCTTCGAACGACGCGACTGTCGAACCTCCGTTAACGAAAAACACGTTATCTCTTCCAAACATGCCACTTGTTCAACCTAAAAGAGAACCAGAGGAGCGGGAAAGTAAGTGAAAAGAAGTTGGATGACGTGGTATCAATCATATTTATGGCCATCAGCTAATTTTATTTCATCTCTTCAGTCTCTACAGTGGAAGTGAAAGTGGAGGAGGTGGAAATGGAGACTCTGATCTCCAGTCAAGCTCCAACATAATGCTTCAAGAAGCCTTGCAGAGGGACAGGTGATGCCTGGTGGGTTTTTTTTTGTTAGTTTTTTTTTTTACCTTTGGCAAGAAGAAAACTTGTTTTTAAGCTGAGGCCCAGAAATGTATTGAAGGGAACTGGACACAGGAGGCTGGGATCGGATCACAGACTTAATAAAAATAAAATAAATACTTTTTCCTTAATATTAATTATGCTTTCCATTGCTTTATTAAAGAGATTTAAAGAAAACATGAGGCTGACTCCATTGTGTGTGTTTTTTGTTTTTAAATCAGTGTAGGGGGTGCACGGTGCAAAAGCAGTGGTCTCACACAGGCTGCTAATCAAGCTTGGATCGCCACTGCTCTTAGCTAGCAGATGAAAGTCTAAGTACAGATCTGTTCGCTTGGAGACATTTTCCGAAATATGCAGAAAACAAGATTTATTTGGTTGTTTTATTTCACACGTGATGATTGGGTCGGCACTCCAGAGAGCCGACTATTTGAATTGCAAATCAATTGCTGTGTTGTGCCGTGGTTGCCAGCAGCAAACCGATTGTCTTCTGTATTGATTGACTATGCAAACATGAAACTTTAGTACCTAAGGAACCTAGCAAGTTCACGCCATGCTCATTCTCTTTGTTTTCTTAGCTGCTTTCACCTTTGAACTCTTGCGAAGTTTGGATTTGCTTTTGAGCATCTTACCCTGCTTAACACTGCTGCTGAGATGCATCGGCTTCGGTTTCGTGGCCTTGGGCGTCTTGGCATGCTTTGGGACAACACTGGGAACAGAGGGGAGGGCTTCGCCTCCTGGACAAGCCTTGAAGACATGGACGTCTTTGACTCGGCGGCCCTTCAGCTCAGGTGGGTTGGCACAGGTGGCTCGAACCTTGAGGTTGACTTTCTCAATCCAGCTAGAAAAGCGGAAAAAATATAACAGACATGGAAAATTGGGACCTGAAACAAAAGTAATATCAACTCGACAAATATATTGTTATACTAGCGCCACTAAGTCATTAATATTAAACTTGGCTACTCCGAAGCAATAAATGAATTGAACCGGAGTTGTGTCATACAGGCGTAGTGGCAGCAGAGGGCAGTCACACATCAGCGGGTTGTCCGCCAAGTTGATGACCTCCAAGGAAGTGAGGGGGTGAAGGTCCGGCACCTCTTCCAGATGGTTACCCTCCAGGAAGAGGCTCCTCAAACCCGGACCTATGCCTGCCAGGGAGCTCTGCGACATCTACACAAAAAAAAAAAAATTTAAAAAATGAAATCTAGAGATTAAATGTATGAAAACACATTACCAAAAAGGCTGTGACTTAAATTGGTCAAAAATCTTTTTTTTTTTTTATTCATAGTCCATGTAGATGGAATAAATCTTGAGCTCTGTTTACTGAGTGAGGAACTTTGTTTTCGTAGCCACTTAGAAACTCCTCCCCCATAATATTAATTATAAAAAAATAACGTGGCACGCTTTTGTACTGTCAGATGCAAACCGTGAGACTGGAAGTCTAACGCTTGGCATTCTTCTTTTGATCGTTAAATAAAATAATGAGTTATTCTATAATCTAAAATATCTTATTTTATGTTTTTAAAGTTACAATAATTCAATTAAGCAATTAAAATAAATGAAAAAATTCAAATAAAAAATACATTAATCCAACAAATATTACCGCACCTTTGATATTGCATATAAGCATGTGACCTGTGAGCCATACTTTGCCCAAAACCTAACTAAATTCAAACATGTTTGAGCGTTTTACTTTCCTATGAATCTGTCTAACACACTCCACTCACCTTCTCCAATCCCATATTATCCAAATAAAGCTCCCTCAGTGACTTCCCCAAAGGCTGGAAAGCATTTGGTCCCACCCAGCGAATGATGTTCCCCGACAACCTCAGGTCCTTCACGTTCTCCAACTTGCTCAAGGCTTCCGTGGGCACTTCTTTCAGCTTGTTCCCTGCCAGGTGGAGCGTATCGAGGTCAGCGGCGTGCTCCAAAGCTTTTGCTGACACGTGCGCAACGGCGTTCCCGGTGAGGTAGAGGGCTCTGAGGCTCTCGGCGCCATTCAGGGCGTTCGTCTCAAGCTTGGCAATTGAGTTGTTTTCCAAATGAAGCGCAAGAAGTCCCGGAAGCAATTTGAAGGCTCCTTTTGGGAAGATGGTGAAGCTGTTCTTCTCCAGGTGGAGGTAAGTGAGTTGAGGGAGTCCTGGGGATTACAGTAAACCCATAATAATATACATTCTAAAAATATTTTTTTTGTTACAATTATCTGTTATTGTAAACAAATTATTGCTCATTCTATCACAAAATTACCCCTGCATTATATTTTGAATTTTTTTTTTTACGTTTATATAATCCAAATACCTTTAAATGCATCGGGGCTGAGTGATGAGATGAGATTCTCCGAGAGGTACAAGTAGATGAGGCCCTTCATGCCGCTGAAAGCGCCGTCCTCCACCTCCACGATTTTGCAGCGCTGCAGGTGCAGCGACACCACCTGGGAGACGGCGGGGAAGCTGTTGCTCGGGATGAAGTGGAAGTTGTTGCCACGCAGGTCCAGGAGGCGCGTGTCCGGAGAGAAACCCCGAGGAACTTTGGTGTGGCCGCGGTTCTCACAGGAGGAATGGTGCGCCTCGGCCTGATATCATGGAGGAGAGGGGGAAGTTTAACACGGTCTCCATTCTTACCTCAAAGGGGAAATAAGCTTAAAAAGAAAAAAAAGGGCTTCACAATATGTTCTATAAGACCTTGGCCCATAAAAGCCTACTACAGTTGCTTCAGTTAATTTTTGATTGAAAAAGCAATTTTGAAAGATTTTCTTTTCACTCATCGGCTCTCACCTCACAAACGCAGTTAGCGGGACACTTGGCTTTGTTCTCCGGCTCCTCTGTGGGTGGCGGCGCTCTTCTACTCGCTTCCTCAAACTCCGCCTTCAGCATGGCCTCCTGGCTTTGACAGCGCAGCTCCGGAGGATGGACGGCCTCCAGGATTTCTCCGGAGAGGTGTGAAGGTCCCGCACAAGTTCCTACCAGCTTTACCTTCCTACGGATGGCCCACTCCCTGAGACACAGTGAAAAAAAAAACAAGTTAAGAATGGAGTTGAGGTAGATTTGTGGCCTGAGGGGGCGGGGCTTGTTAGCACCTGAGTGGACGCATGTAGCAGTTACAGTAGATGGGGTTGCCGGCCAGATGGAGCCGCGTTAGCTTCGGGGTGCCGTCCGAGAAGGGTTGGATGACGCGTAGTTGGTTGTGGCTGAGATCCAAACGGGTGAGGCTGGGGGACTTGGAAACGGCCGTGTTGGCCAGGTCCTGCAGGGACATGTGGTCCAGGAAGAGGTGGCTCAGCTTAGCCATTGACACGGACTCCTCACCCAGATACGTCATGGGGTTGTAGCTCAAATCCAGGCGGGTCACTTCTGGCAATCTGCGCAAAGAGCATGTTGAGGTGCAACAATTCACAGACAACCAAATGTTTTCGATAATCGATTAAACGTTTAGAGTCCTTCGAAATCCTTTGAATTTATGACATCAACGGTAAATCTTCGAGGATTTCTGTTGTCAACCCACCTGGTCATGGTCTCTGTTGGGAAAAACTGCAGCTCGTTGTGGTCCAGACTGAGCCGGGTGAGCGTGAACAAGCCCGCAAAAGCTTCAATGTCCAAATAGTTTAGAGAGTTGTGACTGAGGCGAAGCCACTTGATGTTCTGCAAGCCCTGTAGGGAGAAGGATAGGTCGCTTTTGACAGATTGCTCGCGTGGCAGCGCGCGAGGCTGTCGCGCTCTTACCTGGAAGGCCATGTTAGGGATGTAGACGAGCTGGTTGTGCGTAAGAGAGAGCAGGTTGAGGAAGCCGAGCTGGGAGAACGCACCGGGCTGGATCTCCTCAACGCGGTTCCGGTCTATCATGAGCTGCTTCAGCGAGGATAGACCGTCGAAGGACTCCTGGATGTCGCAGAACAAATTCAAATGTTGGAATATTTGATGGGAATTATTTAGATATACTTTGCGTCCCTCCACTTTGTATAGCGCACACAAAAAAGAAATGTTGGGTCGTTTTCCGAACCCATTTGCTGGGTATCTGTGGATTTTGAACGGATTGGGTTACTTTTACCAAAGTTGAAATTAGTTAACTATTGTATTTTGACCCGGCATGTTGCTTCTTCTTAGAAAATGTTACTAATAATTTTTTTTTTTTTAAGCACAGTTATATCGCTAACCCAGTAACCCACTTCTTGGTAGCTTTAACTCGTCAGTAGTATTTACTAGTGCAGTCAAAATGAAAGCGTTAACTCAAGATTAATTGTTATTAAAAATTTACGCGATCAAATATTTTAACTCAATTTTATTTACTTCAAAAATTTATTTGCATTTCTTGCAAACTACCATATTAGCTGTACGTCTTTAGCACATCATCTCAGAACAAAAAAAACTGCTCAAGTTACCACTGGGCCTTGCAAACCAAGAGAGTGCTGACTAAATGTACCGTATAAGTTTGGGGAATTGTTTCTAAGAAAAATTCCTGTAAAAATGACTCCATCGAGTTCTTATTCAAGGATAAAAGAAAGCTATTAGAACAGTCTATTCAAGATATTATTCAAGTAAATAACTGTTAAAAGTTTCACCCAAAAAGTCTTAGAAAAAAATGCAATTAATGGCAATTAATTACAGAATTTTTTGCAATTAATTAGTTAAAAAATGTTAGCGCTTGACAGCACCCTTCGTTTGATCAAAAGCTTGCATCCTTAAATCTTTTCTGTTAAATACGACGCCATTCACTGAAGCAATGTGTATTCATTCATTCCGCACCTGGTACAGGATGTCAATGTTGTTGCTTGCAAGGTTGAGGAAGACCAGGCGGCCGAGGCCTCGGAACGCGCCCTCCTTCACCCTACGGACGTTGCAGCGCTGAAGAGACAGGTGGGTGAGGTACGCGGTTTGTTTGAATGCTCCGGTGGCGAGTTCCTGGATGTCGTTGCCTCCGAGGTCCAATTTCACTGTGATCTACACACGGAGGAAAGCAAGAGGAGCAACATTAGCACAACACAATGAACCCTCGCTATTCGAAACCCTGCCGCAAAAATCAAAAGTCTGAGAGTATTTGATGCCACCACAAAAGGGTTTATTTCTATTTGCCTACATCTTTAAAAAAGTAACGTAGTTAATTTATGGATTATTTCAAAAGTAACTAAGTTTTTTTTTTATGAGTTACTTTCTGCATTTGCCAACACACCGTTTAGCAAAAATGGCAACCGGTTTTGAAGTGCATTTTTAACATCAATGTTCAAGGATGAAGTTTTGATTAAAAAATAAAATAAAGACGACATTTTTTTACTTAACGTAATTGCTTTTATATATTAAAAAAAAAAAAAAAAGGTATTTCGGGATTTCACCGAACATGTTGGTCAACTTGTTTTTAGGAAAAAAATAGTCTTGAAAGTACCGTACTCTAAATGTTTCTTCAAATTTAGGAAGATAACACTTAGTTGACAGTACTGAGGAGACAACCAACCTTAATATATTTATCTTTAGTTGTCAAAAATTCAACCCAATATTTGTACTTCTAGCGTAAAAACACAAACATCAAAGTGCTGAAAACGTTACTTGGCGCTTACGTGACATAGAATAGAATAGAATAGAAATCCCTTTATTGTCATTGTACTCAAGTGTGCAACGAGATTAGAGGGCTCCCCTCTCCAGTGCAATACAACAATAATACAGACAAATATATAAATTAGATAAATAAAGAAGGCAGTGCAATGGAATTCAGTACTGAATAGGGCATATAGAAACACATCACAATGCTGTTTTGCGAGGTTAGGGTGGTCTCGTGTGTGTGTGAGAGTTCAGTATGGAGATGGCTCTCGGAAAGAAACTGTTTCTCAGTCTATTGGTCCTTGATTTGATGCATCTGTAGCGCCTGCCAGAGGGCAACAGGTCGAACAGGTGTGAGTTTGGGTGGGTATTGTCATTGACGATGTTGAGAGCCCTTCTGAGGCACCGGGCGGTGTAGATGTCCGACAGTGGGGGGAGAGGGCAGCCAATAATCCTTTGCGCTGTTTTGACTGTCCTCTGGAGCCTCACTCTGTCCGCCTCAGTGCAGCCGCTGTACCAGGTGGAGACACAGTACGTCAGCAGGCTCTCGATGGACGAGTGGTAGAAGGCCAGCAGCAGCTTCCTGTCCAGGTTGAATTTCCTGAGGACTCTCAGGAAGTGCAGACGTTGGCGGACCTTCTTTACCACTGCTGTGGTGTTGTGACTCCAAGAAAGGTCATCGGAGATCTGTACTCCCAGGAACTTGAACGTGTGGACCCTCTCCACACACACGCCTTCGATGCAGAGGGGGGGCGGCAGCGTCTTGTTCCTCCTGAAGTCGACGACAATCTCCTTTGTTTTAGCAGAGTTAAGGTGCAGTCTGTTGTCCTTGCACCAAGTTGTCAGTCTCTTTACCTCCTCTCTGTAGGCTGTGAGGAGGTAAAGAGACTGACAACTTGATCACTGCCCCGTGACGATAGGGCGTCACCGACATTGATGCCAAAGGATGACATTTGTCCAATGAAGCTCTCTAACTCACTTCAACAGTTCTTGATCACCAAATTCGGCAAATGCCAAACGGCGACGACAGGTGGGGGATCACGGTAGCTAGTAGTACCTCGTCCACAGTAGGCGGAACCTCAGTCAGGTTCTTGTTGACGCAGGTGACGGTAAGCTGGATCTGGTCGCACACGCACTGCTGCGGGCATTTTGCAGCGTGCGTGGTGGGGAGGAAGAGGAGCGTGAGACCGAGCAGCGCGACCCACGGGGTGTCAGGAGAGAGCTTGGAGCACATCTGAAAAGCCAAATAAGAGGGTTTTCGTCAAGCGTACAAGATGGAGAGCATGACACAGGCGGGCTTTATTTCGGAACATGAACAAAATGAGCTGTGTTCTTACTGGAGCGGACATGTAGAGCCAGGACTAAATTGTTTTTATTTATTTAATATTACTCCACACTATAAGGGGTGGGGCTCTCAGGGGGGGATTAGTGCCACTTTGGCAAGATGAGCCAGCCCCAGTACACACTGGAATGCCTTAAAACCACATTCCCATGTTGGATCAACTGCCCTGATCCGCAACAATGGACTCAGAAAGCACCACGGTATGACACTTGGAGTCTCTGATGGGGTCGCTGATGGTGCAACGTTCGTTGGCCTGACGTGGGTGCAACCTGTTTGTTTGATTCAAATTCAATGCCACTATGGAAGGTTGGGGGCTGTGATTGACTGGTGACCAGCTCAGGGGGAGGGGGGGGGGTGTTGAGATGAGCTCAAATCCACCAGCAACCCTAATGGGGACAATCAATAATAAAGAAAATGGTTGTCTTTTGGGAGACTCACAGGCCACAACATGCAGTAAGTAGGCTACATCTGCACGATGTAGCATTTCTACCTGCCCCATCCAAACATCCCGTGGAAAGTCACTCAACATGCTTCTACTGAATGACTGAAGCCAGTATGCTTCTCGTGCTGAATTGAAAAATGCTATCCAATGTTTTTTTAAGCAAATTCGACTTTTCAGTGTCCTCACATTACAGAAGCATCTAATTAATGTTTTGTTACAATGACAAGAGAGAAAGGCCCAAGAAATGAGAGGCGGAAATTCCTCCGCCAGCAGGACTATTTGTGCGCATCCCCCCCCTGAGATCAACAGACCTGACCGCAGAGGAGCACGCGTGCAGGCTCGCCTGTCGCGCACAAAGACGCCCAGTGTCTCTCCCGAGTTGCCGGTGCCAAAACGTGTTTTCCACTGAAAGTGTGTGCGTGTGTGTGAGAGCAAGAAGTGTAAAGTGTGCATCAACTCCGAACCATGCAGGAGGCTACACGCTAGAAAAAATGCCATATGTTGAAAAACGCAAGCGACGACAGCGTTGAATAGATTTTAAGATTTACAGTGCATTGAAATTACACACACCTTATCGTACTCAAGTGTCGTCAGTGCGCGCTTGAATTTTTAATTAACTTTCAACTTTGTCAATTATTCCGTCCTCGGTTTACGACCGCGCTGCCGTCTTGTTCACTAACCTGCGCTAATTTAACGTAGAAACAAAGTCAAACAGTAAATAAATAGTTCTAAGAATAGTTTATGAATGTTGAAAACAGTACTGGGTGCTGTCTTGTGACGGCGCTGAGCAGTTTATTGCTCACCGTACGTAACCTCGAAACGTCGTATGTCGGAACACGCGCGCACACTTTAATTATCTGTTAGAATCCCACGTGCGATGGCACGTCACTTCAAACTAAGGCGTTAAATATAGCAGTTTTTTTTTTTGACAGGTTTAAATGGTAAAGAGGACTCACCTTGGTTCCGTCCAGTTGCTGGTGGGTTCTGCTGGCTGCCTCTCACGGGCTGTTGCCCCCTCCCAATCCAAAACAAACTGGATTTAACCCCTCATTCGCTAATACGCCCACTCTAACACAGTCATACCCACAAGACTCACTACACAGCAAAAAATGCGTTAAGATTTCATGGTTACATTTTAGGGATTTGGTTTTAATTTCTGTAACATCTTTAGTGTTAAAATAGTGCCCTCAGCAGGTGTTATTTCACGGAGTTATTCACCTAGTGTTAGATTAATTCTGCAGAGATGTAATGAAGATGCACCTGCACTTCTCCAGTATGAGAGAGACGAGTCAGTCATTTTCCTCCTCCTCGCTTATCACTGGGAACACAAACACTGACAATCAAGCAAAGAGAGTATGGGATTATTAAATTGTTTGTACTCACAGAAGAAATCAAATATGAACTGGAGTGTTAAAAGTTCAGTATTTTCAGATCTGGCCATTTTAATGCAACTAATTCTGATTCAATTAAGTGACTGGCTAATAAGTTTCAACAATTCTCTTTGATTTTTTTTCTCTGTCATCATTCTGTGTATAAATTTTAATTTCCTGCCGCAGAGCATCTCCATTCCCAGCAAAGTTGCGTCCATAGCTCCTTGCCATGGGATGCCAGAAAAGCAAGACGGACACAAGCGCAATGACAATCAACTAATGAGATGGATGGGGGGAAAAAAAAACACATCAGACCACAGCATCATACTAAGAAAAAAAAAAGAAAAGAAAAGAGGGGTGGGATTTTGACAACAGACAAAACCAGAGTCAGGCTTGTTGGATTATCAGTATTTATGAGGTTTCAGTACATGTCAACACGTCAAACGCAATTACAGAATATTCCCTTTTCCTTTAAATGCTCAGTTATATTTTTCAAGTACATGAGGAAATTGTGGAATTGTACATGTGACCCCCAAAAGAGGATCGCATGATTTTTTTTTTTTAAATTAAGACTGCTGAGTGATAGAAAAGATCATGTCACAAAGCTTTCCTTTTCCATGAAAACAACTTCAAAGAGAATAAGGCAGAAACAAATGTGAGTGCATCCAAACAAAGTCAGTGTACCGGTAATATTTTTTTTACGGGTGTATTTACACTGCATGGTTCAAGTGACCCAATTGTGTATATTTGGAAATATGCCGTGTTAAGATTTCAAAAATGTGATCTATCTGCCAATGCAATAATTCGTCAACATGAATTTATCGAAATACACACATTGTCTCTTGATTGTGTGCCTGCTGTAAATCATCACAAAAACGACAGACCATTAAATATGGTCTGAATATGCAACAGTAGGTGTCTTTCTTTAAAACGCAAATTTGCAGATGGTGGCCCGTGGTTACCTTCATTAAAATCAGTGGCAACTAAACGGTTACATTTTAATAGCCTTATGACACAGTTGCATTTTTCTGTCAGTTTCAAAGACCAACGTGATTGGGGGGAAAAAAATCACCTGTGTAGAATTTCAGTCATCCAGATCGCATGCAGTGTAAAGTTGTTGTTCTTTACGTTTTCAAAACGGTAAACACCAACTAGAGTGAGCAACATTTGTCTTGATTGTATATTTCCAGAGTCAAAGAGAGCTGGAACTCAAATCCTTGATTTTAATTGCATATATCAAGAGCAGGGAGCGCCTGAACGCGTGAATTGTTCTTTCGAAGCAGTGCAAAAGTGCTTGCTTTCAAATGTGAACAAAAAGCTGCCAGTTTACGGTTACCTTTCACCCCGCTTAAACATCTCCATTTTCTCGTCACGTTTGTGTGTATTTTCTATAAAAATATAAATCCTTAGCATGAATAAGACTTTCAAAATGTGGAGGTGCTGGACAGCCTTTTAAAAATTTACAAGTGGATGGAAATCAGTGGTCGTTAGAAGCCTCCATTTGAGAGAAAACGTATCCCAGGACACCCCAGTGTGATTGTGTGAATGCTGATGGTGTTTAAGCACAGTTAGTCGATGCACCTCTTCTCGAGTGCGGAAATTAACCTGTCCACGCTTTTGCTGCATGACTTGAGAGCCTGGCGGTTCCTGTAGAGTCGCACAGAAAGTGTCTAAACAAACACACCGTAATGGCAGCATCGCATTGTAGATGAGTCGTTCCTACTTGGACAGGATGGTGTGAAGCAGTGAGGCGTGGTGCTGGGCCAAGTAGTCCTGCTGGACCGCGTGCTCCAAACACAAAAACAGACTCGGTGCTATCGGCACTTTATTCCTCTTCCCTTCTCCCTGAAACACACGAAAAGAGATAGCGGGAAAGTAAATCTATAAGCGAGAACGTCCATCCAATCACTTCAGCATACTTGGAGGAAGCCGTAATGGTACCTTGAGGACTCCGATGAGGACCAGCAGTGTGGAGAGGGTGGTGTACGCCTGGAGAGTTGAAGCGGAGAGAAGCTTCTCCGTGAGCATGTCTGTGGAATGGAGACATTTTTGTTTTGTTTAATCACACTTTTAGAAGAAATAACACAAGTGGTAACAAATCGAGCCCTCGTTTCTCTATTTCTCTTGCCAAAAGTTTCCAGCACTGTCGTCTTCGCCACTGCTTCCTCGCTGTACAAAGAAGCCACTTTGAGAAGGACCTCGACGGCCTTGTGTGGATCCAAAATGTCCACCTGGTGAGGGGAAGGAATAATGTCAAATGTATTAAAAAAAAATCAAAGTCAAATCAGTGTTGTTTTCATGCAACCTCCGGTAGCAGATGTTTCCTCATCTCTCCCAGCTCAAGAAGCTTCTCGGCAGAGGGGAAGTCAAGGAAAGATAACACCTCTTCCTACAGTATCACACAAAACGGATGCTCTTTGTCTACTCATGTGAACAAATAAGACCAAAACCAAAATTTGAAATTGGATAAAGTTTGGCACAAATCTTACAGGACACTGGGACTTAGAAGGACTCTCTTCATTTGCTGTCGTTCCATTTTCTTGAACAAAGTCTTCTTCATTGCAACCATTATATCCATTCCTCGCATCGGCGTCCTCCTCATCGTCGTGTCCGTCATCATCTTCATCGTCCTCGTCGCCGGCTTCTCCCTCATCATCGCTGCAAAGAAACAATCGTTGGAATCAGAATCATTCAGAGCAAACTGCAATTCCGCCACAGTTTTTACCTGAGCGAGGAGAGTATGTCGCCTTTGTCCTGGACCTCCATCGCTTCCCTGAGAGCCTCACAGCCGTCTTCCCCGAGGCAGTTGCCTGTCACGGGCAACCAAAAAACGTACGCCATTCTCAGTAATAACAATAAAATAATCGCCTCGGTCTTGGTTGTTTTCTACCGTTGAGATCCACTTTCTCCATGTGAGGCTTGTCCATGAGTGCCTGAGCCACCACGAGGGCCGCTGCCTCTGTGATTTCGCCGAATGACAGATTCAGCTCCTGTGGGCAGACGTGACTCAATCACATCGTACAGCATGCATCCAGCGCGTCCATCCGTGCATCAGCGTTTGGAACACAAAATACATGAGCGTGCCGACCTTGAGGAGTGGCAATCCTTCTCTGAGGACCGCCGCAAGTGCGATGGCGCCTTCACAACGGACCAAGCAGTCACCAAAATTGATGACCTGCACGTTCCTCAGGTGCCCCAAAGCCTGTCGGGGCCAACAGGAGAAGAAAACCGCTGTCATGTTTTTTCTGTTTTGAATGTTGTTGGCAGTCAAGAGGCCTCACCTGAGCCATAGCCAGCGTTCCCGTCTTTGTGAAGGTGTTGTCATTGAGGTTGAGCACGCGCAGGTCGGTGTTGTGTCGCATGGCCGCGGCGAGAGCCGTCACGCCCGCGTGGGTGATGCCGTTCTGCGGCATGTGGACCTCCTCCAGGCTGCCCATCATCTGAAGTGTCACGGTTGAAGGAGTTAATACGAGATCAATAAGGCTAATAATAAAAAAAAAAAAAAGCTGAAATTGAAAGTTAAGTAAAGACTTTTTAAATTGGCAGTACTTGAATGAATAAAAAAGTATGTTATCAAACCAAGAGGGGAAAAAATTATGTTCTTATCTTGTGTAATTGCTTATATCTTGGATGTTGCCAGTGAAAATATTGGAGTGCATGTTGCACTATATGTGCAACTTGCCGAAAGAAAATCCACCTGTTGCTGAACATAAGCATTCATTAAGAATATTACTATATGACAATTATTAATTCTAATTTGTACTACAATGTAGAAATAGTTTGAGAAAATAAATCTGACTTGTTATATCTACCTGGAGTCAATGTATCAAAAGATGTCAATCCTACAGATATTCTTACCTGAAAGGCCTTAGACAAGGCACTGGCTCCTTCGTTTTCCAAGCGGTTCCTCCCAGCAACAAATACTTTGAGTCTGAGAGGCGTTCCGGCGACCAACGATTGTCTGTGGCACTCCATCAGTGCTTCAGCCAGAATCTACAGAGACCACAAAGCATTTTAATTCCGTGGACAACACAGTGGAAGTCGCGAATTTTCATCTTCTCCGAGTTCACCTTTCCTCCTCCGATTCCCATTCCACAATTGTTGAGTCTCAGCTCCCTCAAAGTGTGGCAGGCTGTGCTTTTGAGCAGCTGATCGATCCCCGTCACGCCATCTGGCCCAAAAGCATTGTCACTCAAGTCCAGCACGGTCAGACGGGCCCCAGCAATCATTAAACCGCTGCTCAGTGATTTCTGATGGAAAAAAAGAAATTACTTTTTGAAAGGTACTCAATTACAATTAAATTGAAGCAAGCTTGTATCTGGAATGTATTACATTTAAAGTCATAAATGGGGTCTAGATCAGTCCTGAATAGGGGAAGTTTCTCACCAGGGCCACTGGGATTTCAGAGCGTAGCCTTCCAGTGAAAAGGTCACTCCAGTAACATCTCTTTAAAAAACAAAAAAAAAACATGATCAACAGAGGACTTTAATGATTTATTTACAATAATTTCCAAAAACTATAGAAAGGTGCGCCTTGGCAAATAACATTTCTAAAATATTCTTATTTATTGCCGTGCCTGCATAATAGAGTGGAACATTGTGGTCAGGCATAGCAGTAGCATATATTCTCAATTGACACTGAAAATTATTTTACAAAATTATGTGCAGAAGAGTGGAAATAAAAGCACAATTAAATGCTCGGCTAGTCACTGAACGTCACTGTCAAAGATTGATGAACAAAGCTATGTTTGCAGTTCATAAATAATAAGTTTGAGACAATCTATGTGAAATTGCATAATCACTGATGATTATTATTATTGAAAGGTGTATATCAAAAGTTCACGGTCTTGATAATGTGTACCTGAAGCTGATCCTTGCTTTCCAGTGCCTTGGCAATAGCTCCAGCTGCATCCACACCCAAAGTGTTTCCCTCCAAGCGCAAAACTCTCAACTCTTGATACTGTTTGATCTCCTGGACCAGGTCTTCCACTGTAGACACGTACATTGTATAAAAATAGGACACCAGGGAGCATTTCATTGACAATCTACACTTGCTGGCAACCAACCTGATTCTGCATTGTCCAGTTTAAGACCGAGGCCTTTATAGCTTAACACTCCATCTCCTAAATGGGTCTTGGAGAGAGCATTAACAAGCTGGGCAATGTCATCTGCAGCCATGATGTCTAGGGAGACATCCAAAGACATGTTGGTGAGTTTTAGGATAACCACAGCATTACAAACGTGCCCAAGTGACGTTCAATTGAGTAAGTATCGTCCCTCAAACGTGCTACTGACGTGTAATACAAAAATAATATCAACAAAGGCGCTCGCCCGGTTAGCTCAATCGAAGCTAGCAGGTGCTACTTTGGCTTTATGGACAGCCCAACAAGCGCTCAACGTGCTTCGTTAAGCCTTCGCCGAGAAATAATGAGATGCTATGGCCACACGTCACAAGAAAAAGGAAGATTTATGGGGACAAGCCAAGGAGCTTACCGTCGACAGCGAATTCCACGGAAATGATAGCGAAAACACACCGACCGGTGAGAGAGAAGCGCGCCGGTAGCGAAACGTGTGATGCCACGTCTTCCGGGGTTTCTTTTTGGTCGTCCTACGTCACACTAGTTGGAAACATAACACATTTATTTTTAATGTTCACTTTCGCCAAGTTCACTAGTAACGTAAATTGTCACATATTATGATGATGATGATGATTATTATTATTATTATTATTATTATTATTATTATAATAATAATTATTATTATTAAACTGTATTTTGTTCTGAGTGGTTCATACAACGCTTCGCCATGACGTCACACACATTCCGAGTGGGGAAAATGTATTTGTGAAAATTTCATAGATTGACCGTCCAGAATTAATATTGTAGATATTTTTCCAACAGTGGCGTTAGCATTTGAACATATGAAAAGTTGTCTTCGGATAGAGAACAAGAGAAAGTAATTTTGAAACAATTAAATAACTTGAATAAGTAATTAAATCGGACAAATGTCATTGTTTTCTAAAACCACCCCAATATTTGCAGCATTTTATATTTAAAAAAACATTGGCAGCATACCCAAATTAAGTGATATTTTATTTCTTAAGTAAATAAAATCCGGAAAACCTCACACCTGTATGAATACTAACGTAAATTCAATCTTTGATTGATCACTAGTGTTTAATGCTTTTCTTTCTACAACGAGAACAATTCTTGAGTTTTATGAAATTCCTTAGTTTTGTCTTCCCCAGCCAACTATTTGAAACATTTGGTAGCCTCTAATCATTTAAAAGAGTTGACTCACAAACGTGTTTACACAAAGATTGTCGGAAATAATCAATGGACTGCAATCTAAGTCGAGTAACATAATTACACCTTTCAAAGAAAAAGTGCAGTATTTTTTCGAGAAACGGTTCTTCGGGCTCCCCTTTCATTTTAAACAATACCGTTGCGTTATAATAATTTAGTAGTTCAATCTTTTTGAAGCAATGACTATGTTTAAATGTGCGACAACAATGACGTAAATAACTGTGCGCCCGCGATGATGTAAATAATCGTGCGCGTTTTTGAAAACTATTTTGTTTTTAACTTATGAATTAACTATGCATTGCGTAATTGTACAGTATATGAAAAAATCCCTGCAGCACCGTGAGAACGGAGTAGGGAATATGTGAATGAACACCAAACACAACCTATAAAACGACGCGACTTTGCTGTCCCCTTGTGGTAGCGTTTCATTTGAAACTTGTTGCCTTACTGCACTGGCCAAAAACAGCTAACAGAGGGGGTGCTAACATTTAGCCAGCAAGCAGTTCAGCAGCAAGCAGTTCAGCAGCAGCTGTAGCTTATAAAAAATCGTGCTCCGTCTACAAATCAATGACAAGCACACTAAATTTACAAATATGCTGCCTGGATAGTGACTTCTAGCTGTCATTTCCCGCTGTCTTGATCGCCTTTTAACGATCCGTGAAGTTATCAGTGATTCGAAAAGCTTGAAACTTAACTGTGGGGTGAGTTGTGCTCAAAAGGAAGAGGGACTATTTGACTGTTCACACTAGCTAGCTAATCGGTGTCTTCCGGCAATGTTCTGCTTTTGATTACGCACAAGTGCTGTCAGCATAAATATAACGTAGAAATTAAACGACACGGCGCGAACGATCGAAATATGCATGCACTTCGAATGCTAAAATTTAACCGTTAGCTTTTAGCACGACTAGCGGTAGCAGGTCGGACAGTGATTACCTCTTGATCGCTTTAACGTTAACATTAATATTGGCTAACATAACACTTGAAGTCCATTTTTATGTTAGTTTTTTTGTCGGTGCAACGTTTAATCGAAACAAGTATTGGCGATTGACGCGCGTTCCCAAATCAACAATGCTAACCTGCTAGGCTCACTAACAAAACGTTGCAGGGGGGCACGTAAAAAATGTCGCGTGTGTGTGTTCAATTTCATTTTTTAAAATGAGAAATATGAACCCTCGTTTTAGCTTCTGAGTCATCTCGCTGTTTGCAGTTGAACTATTGCGCCCGTCATTTCGTCAACGTGTTTACGGTAGGCCCTGCCGATGCATGGAGCCAGCCAGGAATTTTGACTTTTTTATTTATTTATTTTTAAACAAACATGTAATATAGCCATTTATCGCGATTCGTGTGGGAATGTTCAGATCATGGTAAATGTGAATAAGTAAATATGTGTAATTTCCATTTGCTTCCATCTTCAGGAAATGGACTCGGATAGACTGAAGCGAAGAGAGGAAATCCAGAAAGCCATGAGTTTTATCCAGTAAGTAAAACAATAGAGTGGCTAACTAAGCAAGGCCTCACAGATCTGAGGTTCAAGGTTCCAACCTGTGTGTGTGGTCAATGGTACAAAACATTAATTTTAAGTTTAATAAAGACTGTAAATTGTAATTGTGCGTGAATGATTATTGGTCTTATATGTACCTTCAGAGTTGGCTGCAGACAGTCCAGAGCAGGACTTCTCACCTCTGCCCCTGATGAGAATAAGCAAGAGAAATTTCCTGACATTTATGCACAAATGCCTTCTCAAGAGTTTGAATTAGTTTCAGGCTTGCTTTCGAAATGTCACCACGTTCTCCTTCCCCCCCACCAAATAATTTTTGAGCAACGGTATTTACTTATCATTGGAAGAAAATGAATTCTGTGCATGCTAAGAGTCAAGAATATTCTGGATAAAAAAAAATATTTTCTGGGCATTTGTTGGTAATATTGTGTATGAGTTGCACTAAACGACTAATTTTAATTTGAGACACAGCAAAAAAATGGCTTTGTATTAAAAAAAAAAAAGAAAAAAGGCAAACATTGCCCGTTTGTTAGTGAGACCAATGTGGTGACTTGTGACGTCTGTTTTCAGGTCTTCACTGCCTTTCCCAGAGCCAGAAAATTATGAGGTTTGGTTATATCCTCTTCTATGCATTATTTTTTTTTTGATTGACTTTTTCCTGACCTCCCCAAGCACTTTCTATAAAATGTGAGACACGAGTTTTAGGCTCAGTGTGTCTTGCCATTTTTAATCAAGAAGCACTGAACCCAAGTCAAGAATTTTCGGAGGGTTGCGACAAACACTGCATCCTCCCCCGTTGTCAGTCTGCTTATAATTTGCTTTACCGACATGTGCGACTTTAATAGGTCGTTCTTTCTTATGGCGAAGCATTTTTATTTTTTAACTTTTTTTTTTCTGTACAATATTAGAAGGACTGTATTTATGTATGCGATCTGCAGTATTTTCATGGCCTCATTTTGACGCATCTTTCAAGGCTTTTCTGACCCAGTTGGTGTGTAACCTCCTGGACGAGGGCAACTCCTGCTTCAGACGAGACGGCGACTGCCGTCAGGCAGCCCAACAGTACGGCGAAGGGATCAGTGTCGCCCGTTACGCCCAGGCCGAGGCCCTCGTCATCCCCCACAAGCTGCTGGAGGGCCTCTACGTCAACAGGGCTGCCGCCTTCTACCAAATTGTGAGGGAGAATTGCTTCTTATACCGTACTCGCAGATTATCTTCGATGAGAAAGTTTTCCTTGCACTGGCTATTTCGTCACAAACTTACAGTATGATGCTTGTTTACAGTTTATTGGTGCTTTTTTTTTTTTTCTGTAGCGAGCTACTTTCTGCTAGCTGCAGTAAGACTGGAACTACACAGCAGTTTATTCCCGCTGTCATTTTAACACTTCCCAATAGCCAGAAGCACACACACTTAATGGTCTTCATGTAAATCAAATCTGGCTAACACCCCATGCAAACTTAAATTATTAAAAATCAAAACTAACCTCAATGCTTCTTCTTCTCCTCAGAGGGAATTTGAGCGTGGCATTCAGGACTGCGATAGTGCGCTGTTTGTATCCGAAGGCAGTCGGAAGGCTCTCTACCGCAAGGCGCTCTGCCTGAGAGAGATGGGACGACTCAGAGAGGCGTACGAGTGCGGCACCAAATGTCTGCTCACTGAGCCGCATGTATGTTACTCACGCATTGCTTCCAAACACATGCGGTGTAATTTTTTTTTTTCTTTTAGGGCACCGTACAGGTAATAGTCAAATAGGATTTTTGATAGTGGCATTTATTGTATGTAACGTTTAATAATCATGTTATTGTTTACTTATGTGTCGTCACTATCAATGCAAAGCTCGTATTTACGTTGTATATCTTGTTTTTTTTGCTGCATGTGCAGAAATGTTACCTTTATTTCTATTTATGGTGTCATCACGTCACAGAACAAATCATAATCGTCTCACTTGAACCATGCCGTTTAAATGCAGCCCTCTTTTGAGTCCCCTCCCCCCATTCTCATTCTTTCCATTGTTTTTTTTTTTTTTTTTTGCTTTCTAGGACAGACAAGTATGCGAGCTGGCTCAGGATCTGGCCAATAAACTGGGCCTTAAGGGCCGTAAAGCCTACATCAGCCAGACTGAGTCCACAGCCACGGAGGGAGAAAGCCTTGGCGAGACATCGCCACCCACTGGGGAGGTGTGTGTTAAAGTGTGTCACAGTTTATTGATGCTAAAATCAGGTTGCCTTGACAACCTGCTGCAATATCATCTCATGTTCATGACTTTGTTATTGATTTGGTAGTTGTTCCTTCACTTAAGTTCTTCTATAGATCTAATTGATTGTCTATATGCAGTTGTCTTCCAATGGGATGGAGTCCCTGGGTGACCTGGGACCAGGTATGGCAAAGTTCGATGGACATGCCTTCTAACCATTGATCCCTACGCTTTCGGCTTGTATCGCCTCATGTTTTTTTTCTTTTGCTCACCCTCAGCAGACCTGTCCAACGCTCAGTGCATCCCAGCACCTTTGGCCACGCCCATCCCAGTTAGCGACGATCCCTCAGTGCTGACCCCGTGCACAGACCTGTCGGAGAGCCCCGGCAGCCAGTCCCTGACGCCGATGCCGTACTCGGTCCCCGTGTCCGAACACATGGACGAATGCGGCAGCGTAATCAAGGGCGAGCTCGACAGTCTCCTGGAATGCATCCCCAAGAAAGTCAGCGAGGTGGGAGTGCAATTTTATCAGACACGTGACGAGAGTTATGTAGGAAGAACGATTAATTGTTGGCGTCTATCAATATCCCGGTTTAGAGTCCCGCAGGCGCCATCCCCACCAACCTTCCAAACACAGCAGTGGGTCTGCGGCCCCCCTACTCCCCCAACCTCCCCACCCCGTCACCCCAGCTCGCCCCCACGTTCTTCGGCTCCTCCATCAGTGACATACCCCCACTGGAGCCTTACTCGCCGCTGGCCCAGCGAGACCAGAGCTCCACCCAAGCGCAGGACGCTCTGGGAGGCTTCTCAAGCGGAGCCATGGACGGAGAGGGGAAAGCTGCGGTCGTTTCTGCTGGCCTCGACTCGCTGTCAGAGTACACTCTCCCTGGTGAGTGAAGGTTTTGCCCAATCAATCATTCTTCCCTACCAGATGACTGACTAAGAGAATTTTCAAAATTTTCAGTCATCTCTCCCTCTCTCGTTTTTTTTTTTTTTTTTTTTTTTTTTTTTTTAAATAAAGGTCAAATAAACATATGGATTTTTTTTGAACAACTAAGTAAATGTGTCTTGATTACGTTACTTTCACCTGACATATTAGCTTCAAATATTATTTCACAAAATACGCATCACATTGTGTTCTTTAAGGGGGACGAGTGTGTCACAGCTTCATCAGTGGGATGCGCAACCACAGCTCTGCACAAGCGGTGAGTCCAATCTTTGACTATTTGTTGTTTAAGAGAATTTTCTCTTTAGATTTTTGTGAATGGAACCATTTTCTTAAAAAGGATAATTTCCTCCAATATGTTTTTCTCCCTTTTGTTTTTATTCCTAGAATGGTCCATCAGGAACAAACCTCTCCATGTTGTCCCGGAATCCTCTCGCTGGCACACACGAGTTCCGTCAGGCCTGCCATGCCTGCTACAGTCGAATAGGTTCGTAGACTATTTTTGTTAAAAGTATCAATTGTATTTATTTCCTCCCTTTTTCTATAGTTACATACTTTTGACAAATTACTTACAGGTCCACGAGTGATGGACTACAAATACCAGCCAGAAGCAGCGCATCGATGTAAACGGGACGTCCTGCTGTGTCGCCTCAAAAACAATGACGACCCCACCTGGAAGAGGATTCGGCCCAGACCTGCGCGCAACAACTTCTTGGGGGCCTTTGTACTCTGTAAAGGTGTGTTTTGTGTGTCACATTCTTAACTAATAGGGCAGAGTTGTATCTACATTTGCCTAACATCAACTTTCTGGGTCATGCAGAGGTGCAGGAACGCCAGGAGTGCCAGTACGGTGAGAACTGTACCTTTGCATACTGCCAAGAGGAAATCGACGTGTGGACACAGGAGAGGAAGGGCGCACTGAGCCGAGAGCTGCTGTTCGACCCCTTGGGGAGCACGGAGAGACGTGCGCTCAGTGTCACTCGACTGCTGCAGCTCCACATGGGCATGTTCATGTTCCTCTGTGAGGTGAGATGCGTCAGCCTGGATGGCGATCATCTTTTTGTCTGGGAGGGGAAAAAAAGAAAAACCGAGTAAGACTTTTTTGTATGACTTTGTTCTTTAAATAGGAATGTTTCGATAGTAAGCCCCGCATCATAAGCAAGCGCAGCAAAGAAAACTTGGCGGTGTGTTCCAACCTCACAGCTCGACACCCGTTTGATGACAATAAGTGAGTGTGGTGCTCTTCAAACGTTAGGATATTATAATTAATTTTTTTAAGAATGCAACGGCAATCTAATCTGACTGCAGGTGCCTGGTGCATGTGGTGCGGTCAGCCAACGTGCGCTACAGCAAAGTGCGCCCCCTCCACCCCCTCTGCCAGTTTGATGTTTGCCGCCACGAGGTTCGCTACGGCTGCCAGCGTGAGGACAGCTGCTCCTTTGCACACTCGGTCATAGAACTCAAATGTTGGGTGCTTCAGCAAGACACTGGTAAGTGGACAGAGTAGATTGAAATTCTCATATTTAAAGAAGAGAATACGTTGGTTTTGATTTAATAGTTTTGTTGTGTTGTCATTTTGGAGAGTCATCAGACGCACAGTCATGAGAGGATGAAAATGTTTAGAGTGAGCCACAAAATTTCAGAAATCTGACCATATTTACTTTTGAGATGCTGAATATGAATTTAAAAACAATGGCGCAAAATGAATAGCTCGTATGAGAATATTTTTTCAATTTTGTGTTGATTCTCTATTTAATTATTTAATATTTAATCTAGTTTATATATTAAATTTATTGTTGGATTGAACTGGAGCGGGGAGCTCTCTAATCCCGTTGCACACTGAGTACAATGACAATAAATGGCATTCTGATTCTGAATATGGGATGTTTTATGCAGCTAGAACTGACTTCCGGCTGTGTCGCCCTTTCAGGGATTACCCATGAGGAGATGGTGCAGGAGTCCAAAAGACATTGGCAGAATGCGCAGAAGCAGCAGCGGGTAGGATGGAAATATCAATGAGAGATTATGGGGGTCCTTTGTGTTTGGCGGAATTATCTTGCAAGGGCTCTGATGTAAAATTGCACACAAGTTAGAATGCTAATTTGCACCAACACCGTAATATTGTCATACTTGGAGTAAATATTTGTATGAAAAACACTCAATTAGCCTTCTTGCATGTAGCCTTTGTAATGACATTATTTTGTTCTCTCGCAGCCAATCCATATTCCCCACCCGAGCAGCAGCATGCCTATCGGAGGAATGGGTGTCGGAGCGGGCGGCGTAGGGGGAGGCGACTGCATCGGCGGGGGTGGCGTCCCTTCAGTGGGAGGGATGGGGGTGGGTGCGCTCGGCGGAGGCGGCGCCGGGCGGGGGCGTCCCCTCAACTTGAAAATGAAGTTTGTGTGCGGGCAATGCTGGCGAGAGGGACAGGTGAACGAGCCCGACAAGAACCTCAAGTACTGCACTGCCAAAGCACGACATAGGTGGGGCCGCATGTGCAACACGTGTTGCCTTTTCCCCCCTGAAGCAAGAGCGCACGTGACATGAAAGAATGTGTTTGTTTGCCAGCTGGACGAAGGAGCGTCGAGTGTTGCTGGTGAAATCCTTTGAGAAAAAGAAGTGGGTTGTTGTCCGGCCTCTTCCTTTCTCCCGCACCTATCCACAGCAATATGACGTGAGTGCGCCCACCCCTAAATATTAATTTGAAAGTAATTAATGGAAGAGGTGTCATTCTGTAATCGTGTGTCATCCAGATGTGTGTGCACGTGATGAAGCAGAAGAAGTGCCACTATATTGGCAACTGCTCGTTTGCCCACAGCCTAGAAGAGAGGGACGTCTGGACATACATGAAGAACAACAGTTGTAAGCCGCACTTTCACAGACATGCCACGATACACGTGCGTGGATTTGTTTTTGCCACATTGTACTCATCCAGGAGTTGCATTATTTCCTCAATCTTGTGCTTTGATAATTGCTCCTCAGGAGACAATTAAGTCCCAGACAAGAGCTTCATTACGCTGATTGTTGCCGCTCAGTAAGATCGCGCTTGCCTTCCTTCCCTCTAGTGAGAGACATGCAACAGATGTACGAGCTGTGGCTGCAGCTAACCAATCAGAGTCGGCGCACGGACAGCATGGCAGTGACCCCGCCCCCGGAGGACAAGCAGGTCACCATCACGGCGGATTACAATGAGAGTATGGTGAGTGATTACCCGCCATCACGACCTTGCCGCCTACTTCACTTTGAATGACTCGATAGTTACAATTACCGTAAGTGGAATTAATTTTCACGAATTGTTTGCTCACAAAAGAGGTTACACACAAAGCAAACAGTCATATTTAAAGCCCGTTCGGAATTATTATTGGTGAAACAATTTCTCGCATGATTTGATGAGATTTGAAAAAAAAAATTAAAATCACGTCTAGATGAATATTAGTGGCATGCACAATAATTTGTATTATAATGAATAACTTTTGGCTGCCAAATAAAATATTTTTTTCTCAAAATAATTACTAGCCGTCATAAAAAAAAAAAAAAAATTGTGTGTCATTCCAGGGAGGCCGGCGGTTGTCCGACGGGGACGACCTCTGAGTGTTGGCCAATCGCCACCTCGTTGCCGACAGAGACCGGCGACGGACCGACCGGTCGTCCCGACGACAACCGAACAGCCTGTCATCTCACCAGTTTTGAGTTCTTGCCTTGTGGGAGCTGATGTAAACACAACATACACTCACACTTTCACACGACATATGAGCCACAAATCTCAGCCATCAATCAACACTTTAAAGAAGCTTGTCGGATTCCAATGCAGGATAACCTTTATCTTTGACTAAAGTAATAATCGCAAGGACATAGAACTGGAAATGTGTCCATCAGACACCTCCTGTTTTGTGTTTCTAATCCTCGCAGCACCAAAGCAATTCTCGAATGAGCGCGCTGGCCGCGGTTTGTACGTTTTGCTTGGCAATGATTGAAAATTCTCTTCAAGAATGGAGCTGTCATGCTAAAAGTTGACCTTTTCAACTTGATAGTGCCAAAAAAAAAAAAAAAAATGCGCTCCACGTGCTGTTAGAAGGCGTATTGAGATCCAAGTAAGCGTTATTAAAAAGAAAGTTCTGGTGGACACGCTTATTTGTGCTGCCGTGTGACCAAATCCTACTCTCTTTACCTTCGTGGACATAAAGCGAGAGAGTCGAAATGTTTTTTTGTTTTCATCGGGAGTTGTACTTCCTCGTTTATAATGTCTGCCATATTGGTAGAGTACTTTGAATGTAACGCCTGAACGGGCCTTTTAAAAAAATGGGGAAAATCCATCGATCAATCAAAGTAAAACGTGCTGTTTTTGTTGAAGTATGCAAGTTGACTTGTATTTTGAAAATCAGGAGCAAAACAATGTTTTCCCCTCTTCTTCCCCATGTTGTTTTTGAGAGGTGGCTGGATCGCACACGCGCGCACATAAACACACACATATACACGCATGCATACAAACATCTTAACAGATATATGAAATAATGTACACGTGGCTAAAATCACATAAATAGAAGCGAGTGCTGGTGTATGAAATAATGACTTCAATTGAACTGAAGTTTCAATGCTGCCCGCGTAGAAGTCTTCTGTTGGATTTAATTAAGATGAAAGGAAAATAATTTGATGCGAAAAGTCTGGATTGAGACAATTTGAGTGATTTAATCAAATGAAGAATATATTTACGTGTTAGAATACGGAAGCTAATTTGAAAGTAAAGGCAAGTTGATACCTCTCCAGTCCCCACTGAGGCCATTTTTCCAACATCGCTGATGGCTAAAAGACGACGGTCAGGGATTCATACAATATTTTTTTTTTTTGTGCCTATGAGCAGAACACATGCATATACAAGCAGTACGCCTGCTATGTCAATCAAGCCTTTAATCCAAACACAGACACAATGGGATTATGTCTCTAGTGATCACACACTCAACATATTTTCATATAATGCTATACTACTAATAATAAATACTTAGCAATCAAGCTTAATAAATATATAACCAGAAAACTGTATTGATTACATAGAACATTTCTGTTATTGAGGTATTGCAATATGACATGTATCGCTGAGCTAGGTTACTATAGTGATTTAAGAAGAAAAAAAAAAAGTATTTTTTTTATGTTGTAATTTTTCCTTCCGTGTGGGTCGTTCCAGACAAACGAGCTGGTTGCAGTTTTAAACGGATGGCGCCAGAGTTGAAGTGCCGCACACTGTAGTGTGTGCGCGTGTGTTGTATTAGCAATGTTAGTTGTGCCAACGAGCCCTCATCTGGAACGGCCCACCGTTTAGCTTCTTTGAGGGATCATATTATTACTACAACTACCCTTAGTATTATGAATATGATAATGATTGCTATTGACTATTTCTCTTCTATATGCTATTGATTATATGTCCGTTTTATTGCAATGTATACTTATATACGTATCCATGTATGAATATAATACTGGTAAATACGCGTCTGTGTACAAACTGGACGTCCTTAATGCCCCAATCTGTCCCCGTGGCGTGATCTGCTCACTGCCTGGGAATCTGGGACTCATACACAGATGCTTATATACTCCTGCATAGCGCCTTATTTGATATAGCACACCTATAAAAATGATACATACCCTTATTGTATAACCCTGCTTACTATATACAGAACAGTATATGATACCTGATAACCTATTATAATACTTAAGCACCCTGGTATGGAAATTAAGATAAGTGATGGTGGAGCTGTGTTTTTAGTGGCTTGGTAGAGTTAACCGACCTGGGTGGATTGAAACACCTTTATTTTAGTTTTGTTTTGTTTTTTTTTTTCATTGTAAACTACTCCTGTGCACTGATTTGCAATCACCCAATGGAGGTATGGTTCATGTTGTTATATTTGCCTCTTAAGTGTTTAATTTGACAGAAGGTTGTGTGTTTATCTCTTTAATGATAGGACATCTCGCCAAGCCACACAGTAGAAACATCACTGTTATTCGTGTAACCAACCAGCACATCCCCTGTTCATTTGATTCCTGGTACAAACACACCTGCAGAAACCCAAATTGAATTATTGGTTATTTGAATTAATTTCAGCAATCAGAAGATAGAAACCAGGGTTGTAAAGAAGTGGATAAATAAGGCCTCTCATTTTGTATTGTTTTTTTTGTTTTTTTTAAATCATTACATTGGTTTTCTTGTTTTTATGTTTTATTGACACTGTTTTCTCTCCTCCCTGGTTGAAAGTTAATAAATACTCAAGTGGACCAAATCTCTTGAAAGCATTTAATAAAACACTTTTAGAAAAACAGATTTGAGTTTTTATTTTTTGATTTTCATTTTACCATCATACTTCTATTTTTTTTACTTTAGAGGACTTTTTACATGAATGTAAAGAATGTGTTACAAAATAAACGAAAGAAAATATTCTGGGGGGATTTTTTTTTTTTTTTTTTTTTTAAAGAAGTCAAAACATCAAGAGAGTGTTTGTTGTTCAAAAACAGTCCAAGGATTGCATCACGAAGGGTGTTGACGTTTGGGCTTCGTCTGCCTCGTTCTCTTCAGACAATTAAGCATACATTTAGCAAGCACTGTATGGATGGTGGCGATGCCTATTGCATTAAAATATTAAATCAATTGTATTGTGTACATTTAAGAACTATAGGCGATTTATGCAACCAGCGTTTTTTTTTCTTCCTTAAGTAACATTGACACAGTTTTACGATTGGCCGCCTCTACGTTGATTGACACGTTTTAGAATCAATAAGCGAGCTTTGCGACTGTCATTCATGGAAACGCCAAGCAGCTGATTGGCCAAGAGTGAACGTGGGCGGTCCTTGTTAGGTAACGCGTGTAATTACACAAAGGTTTCAGACGGTGTTTCCCCCCCCTCCCCCTAACAGCAGAGCTGTCAGTCTTCAATGGGACTCTGACTTAGCTTTGCTCGTCTTGTTTTGACTTTCAAATATCGTTTGTTGTTTTAGTCGTGCAAAAACTGAGGATAAAGACATGACTACAACGGACATCCCAGAGATATTCAGAGCTTTTCTGGAAACTCCATTTACTTTACCCAGCTTTGACACAAATGGTAAGTAAGAACATACACTTACACACCCATTTTGCACTCATGTTAAATAATACACCATGCAGACAAAATTATCAGAAAAGGCAGCAGACTGTTGCGTACCTGTTGCATAACCCTGATCATGAGCTTCAAGCTAAGTACAGAGAACCCACTATGTGTACATTTACAAGTGTGTTTATTTACACGTGCACTGTATGTATGTATGCGTGTGTATATGTATACTTATGTTTGCACATGTACATATCAGAGCTGGGCACTTGACCCCTTTTTTGCCGGTCAGTCCCCTGCCTTCCGGACGCGATCCCTGTACCTTTCCGACCTTGACCCTCCGGCCTTATTCATGAAACTTGTCGGCCCCCGACACCGCCCCCCCCCCCCCCCCAAAAAAAGCGTCCTTGCATGATGCCGCTGCGGGAAATGCAAATGACAGAGGTTTATTTAAATATCATTAGCTGGCCAATTTACTATTCAAATCCACTTACATTATTATTGGCTTATTATGGTCTTATGTATTTTTCTTATTAGTAATCTTCTTTCTTTCTTATATATATAACCAGTTAAGTAAACGTTGCTGCTGTGACGGTCGATTCGATTAAAGTGTAAATCAATTCAGTGTGCTCTGAAGTGATTGAATGCAGGAGTGTATCTGGCGTGTATTCAATCACGAGGTGACTGTTTTGCTTTTGCTTGATAATCGTTGCTGCCTTTTTTTTAAAAAGGGAATTACAGTCAAGTAATGTCATTACATGAGGTAAAGTCCAGCTGCTGGTCCTGTCTTCACAAAGTCTTAGTTGGATGTGATGGTCCAAGATAGACTACACTTTTAGGATTGTGTTTTGATGTTTTCATGCTGCTGTTAGTTGGTTATTTAATTGACCATATTGCATAATATCGTCTCCGTGCCTTGGTCTGCTGTGTTCTGTTAATGCATGGCGTCTGTGCTTCAGTCTTTCGACTACTTTTTAGTGATCTTCTGTGTTTCTAGCACAATAAAAACAGACCCAGAATTCACTTTTTGAATTGAATGACTGAACTTTAACTTTTTTTTTACTTTTACAATTATTCAATTGTAGTAATACAATAGTGTTAAAAAAAAAGGTGTAGTTCGCATGTCACTGGTGGTACGCAGGTTCTCTCTGGTGATATGCAAAAAACGTTTCCCTGAATTGAATGTTGAAACGGTGCATAACATTACAGTGACTAAAACAATTTTAAATCATGTTAATATTCAAATTGTGCAAATGTAACAGTGGCTTGCAATAATATTAGAAATACTTTTTAGGTATAAAACCTCTCCACATTTTTGATGACCACTACCTACTAGAGGTCTACCCTGCTACTGTATTTTCATGTCGGTTATGGTGGTGGTACTTATTGCTATATTTTGGTGATACTTGATATCAAATGTTTGAGAACCACTATTTTGTTTTACCTCCTAAGAGTGAAATTAAGGCATGGCACAGCTTTTATATTTGACTTTTTGACTTCTTTGGCCTGATTATTGTGTTGTGGCAAAAGGAGAGTCACCGTGACACAAGCAAAATTTGAGGAACACCTCCCTTTCTTCCAACTTCCAACATTTGTTTATCAAAAGCACGAGAAATGATGTCATGTGATGTCTGACTCACATTTCGGAGGTTCACAGGTTCGGCTCCTTCCTTTCTGTGCGGAGTTTCTATTGTCCATTGATATGAATATGAGTTACAGATGTTTTTTTTTGTCTATACATGTCTTGGAATTGACTGCTCCAGTTCACCTCTGACCCAAATGAGGACAAACGTGCTATAAAACATGGATGAAGTCCATTTATTTCATAAAAAAGGTCCACGGTTTGTTTTAGCCAAATTGAGGAAGTTTGAAAAAGACATTTAGGTCATTTGACCATTAAACTGTTCATTGTCAACCGTAGTTGTATACTGGTGAAATGTTGCACGAGTCGACCTTGAGAGCTCCTTTGTTAACTTAGCTCTGTCACTGTGCACTACAGCGCCTCCATGCATGTTCAGTGCATGACACCTTTTGGTATGTTGGCATGTAACACGGCTGCTGCACATGTGATCGCTGCGCTTGGCCCACCCACAAGAAATAAAGCATATGCTATGTACTTCTACTACCGTTTTCCTATATAATTAATGAGTAGCAGATGGATTAGTTAAAAAAGGGGTTTAAATTCGAATTTATTGTATTTTTTTCTTTTTAAAATGTTGCTCTATTATTATTTATTATGTATTTAAAACGAGTGCGTTTTCTTTACAGTACCGTCAACTGTATGATTCCCCGCCTTAAAGAATGTGTTGTTTTCCTCGTGACAGGTTTTTTCTGTAATATATATAACTCGGTCAACCAATGACAACTCTGCTGTTTGATATGACGTCTCCCATTGGCTTAAAATGTAAATCCAACTAATCGCAGAGTTTCTCATTAATATTTATGACAATTCGACCAATCGGCACAGTGAAGGGGTGTGGCTTATTGTGCACAGCAAAACCTCCGGTCCGCCTTATCTTGTTTGGAAGCGTACCAACACTGTCGGCGAATGCAGTTTGCTCTAATCTTTCCTGATAACCAAACGCGCGGATAGTTATACTAGACAGTGTTCATTTGACAGCCGAGCAAAAGTTACAAACCTGAAAGGCTTTTTTTTCCCAACGCGAGCAAAGTGCGCCAACAGCGAGGGGAAAATGTCGGTGGAACCGATCGTCGTCACGTTGGAAACGGCCAACGGGGCCCCCACCTCGTTCCCGGTTGTTCTGAAGAAAATCATGGCAATGCCTCCGCCGAATATCCTGGCCGGTGACGACGGTATGATGCCATGGCAATACGGTCACATTGGTAGCTTTAACCTAAAAAAATCAAATGAAAAATAAGTTTAACAAGAAAATGTACTAACATTACCATAAACATTACCGCGCTACTGTACGCACCGTTTAGTCAGGCCGTTTGATGTGGAACACGATGTACTTTTGCATGTCGATTTTCTTTTACTTGCCTCACCCTACAGGCTTGTTTGAAACATTTAAAAATGAATTTAAATCGGAGAGAGGCAGACATTCCCACGTTTGTTAAAAGGCGTTGTGATATCGCACTTGCTGTCCTATCCATACATCCTTTGGTTTGTTTTCGTGAACCCAAAACTTTGAATAGGTTGCCCTTCTGTGTTTGCTAAGTACTTTTTATCAACACTAAATGTATGCGTGTATTTGTTTCTAGAATAGGGACAAGGCTTCAGGGAGAAATGCTAGAAACCACAAAATTGCAATAAAACTGCCATATGCATTATTCAGACGCGTGTGCTATTGTCAGAGTTGTCTGAAACACGTTTTGCTCTGAACAACCGTGCAGAGGACAGAAAATGTACAGATGTGAAAACTCAACTTGATCCTTGTCTCCTCAATGCACTCAAAAAGGCGTTTATATCTATATGTATTGTTGTCTATGATAATACTTGCCAGCTGTTGTCACAAAAGAGGCCATTCAATACTTGACTTGGTGCGGCGAATATATCCAAATAAATTAAGCAAAATAAGTGCCGTCTGTTGAGTGTTCATAATGACTGGGCTAGAAAGTGTGCATTTTATTCACATTTCCAAACGTGCCTTCCACCTAGATACACGTTAACTCACTATGGAGTCTTACTGTCTTCATTTTCTGTGCTAGACACCGATAAGGAGAAGTTGGGATTGGATGACGATGCCGACCTCAGCGGAGGAGGCAGCGGGATGGGGCCGTCGGCCGCCCTCACCCCCGCTATCTGGGAGAAGACCATTCCCTACGACGGTGAGAACTTCCACTTGGAGTACATGGACCTCGAGGAGTTCCTCATGGAGAACGGCATCGCCCCCTCGCCCGAAGAAGACGCAGTCAAGACGGAGCAGGGGACGGCGACGCTGGCCGACACATCCCTGCTGCCGGTTAACGAGCTGGTCAAGTGCGTTGAAGAGGTGGTGATCATCACAAACAGCGAGACTGACATCACGTGTGATGTCACAGCAGGTGAGTGGAAACTGAACTTTTTAAACCTCTGCTCACAACATCCACAGTAATAAATAATTCTTCTACTTCTCAGAAGTAACAACAGATACAGAGAGAGCGAGCCCGGGCGCCATAGACCCCGACGACATCCAGGTTGACGTCAACTACGAGCCGGACCCCACCGACCTGGTCCTGTCGAGTGTACCGGGGGGCGACCTGTTCGACCCTCGCAAGCACAAGTTCACCGATGAAGATCTCAAGCCTCAGCCTATGATTAAGAAGGCCAAGAAAATATTTGTTCCTGAAGAACAGAAGGTATGCAATGCACAAGGGGTGTCATCGTTTCGTCCTTTAAATCTCTATTATCATGATTAAACTCCCCCCAAAAAAACTCAGTAATTCTTAAAAGCATGGTATATGTTAAATGTGTTAAGTACAGTTCAGTTGGATTTAACTAGTACAATTAATTTTTAAATCGTCTTTCCTGCTGTTTTTCAATGTTGGTCATTATGCTGGCCAAATAATTTTTTTAGGAGGTATTTTTTGTTTAAAAAAAAAAAAGGGGTGAAAACCAGTTGAAGGAACTCATAAAGTTACATGTTGACTCATACTGTGGTGAAGTGGCATTTTAACAGGAAGTGTGGTAACAATGTAGCAAGCAAAACAGATGTGCAAAATTCACCATGAAAACTTCACAAAATTTTTGCTAGTCGATCATCGAATTTGCTCAGTTTTGCGTAGACGCTTGTTGATTTTTTTTTCGTTTTGTTCTAAAGCGCTGCGAGCGTCTAACACATAAACAAAACCACCTAAATAAAATTCTTAGAAATGCCACTTGCCACATTGATGTGTACTCCAGCGAAGGCAGCCGTCCTACGCAGATTAGCCATTTTGTCTCACAGTGACTCAGCAGTGACTCTTTGTTGACATGAATTTGGCCACCATGTTGACAGGGAAGAAATATTTTCCCCAAGAATGCTGCTAAAATGGAAATTGTTCTTAGCGGGATAGAATGAGTTGGACCAGTGGAATTTGAAAGCATAAACAAGCCATTAATAGTAAATATTGCCTTTTTTGTGCGACTTTATTTTTTCCCTTCAAGAGGAAAGACTGAGATGATGGTTCTCAAGGCCATTCAACCACTTAGTAAGTTTAAAGCTAAATTTATCTTGCCCTGGAACACTTTGGAATGGTGAACTCTGACCTGACTGGAGTTGGGTATGTTGACCCGTGATCTGGATAGAATTTCAATGTTGGCTTAGTTGAGACATCCCACATTTCCTCTTCCTGATGTGTATTTTTCATTTTGTTTTTTAACCCAAATTATCAACCTAGCAGAACTGGGTTTATATAAATAAATAAATTAATTAAAATAAATTAATTAATTAAAATGAATTAATAAATGTAAATAAATACATTAATCAATAAATTAACTAAAAATAAATAAATTAATTAAAATAAATAAATAAATAGCAGTTTTAAAGCCATAGAATAAACGCAAACGAGCAGACATGATCACACAACTCAGAATCATTGTAATGCACGTTCTTTTAGGATGACAAGTACTGGCAGAGGCGAAAGAAGAACAACGTGGCTGCCAAGCGCTCACGTGACGCCCGCAGGCTCAAGGAGAACCAGATCACCGTGCGAGCGGCGTTCCTGGAACGGGAGAACTCGGCCCTAAGGACGGAGGTGGCGGACCTGCGCAAGGAGTGCGGCCGCTACAAGAACATCGTGGGGAATTACGAGGCCAAATTTGGAAAATTGTAAGGGGACTGAAAAAAAAAAAAAAAAACATTTGTGAATGACTTGCCCGTAGCACAAGGATGCATTGGCGCATCCTCTTTGGTGGCTATACTTATACATATTTATATTAACGCAACTGCCTAACAAAGGGTGGGGGAAGGAACGTAATACCCTTTCAGACCAGAGCGTGGGTGTGTTTTCCTGCTGTGGTCACCTTGTGAACTGTTCCAAGTCATTACACAAACGCAACATGATGCAATGGCCACAACAATTGCGTCTCACTCATCCTTCTTCTCTTCTCTTTTAAGTGCGGCGCCAGAAGACTGATAGACTACATGATTTATTTTTCTCAAGTATGAATAAATAAAGCAAATTGTGAGGTTTGGAGGTGGGAAAGAAAAAGGTTCAAAACGATGAGGAGGAGCAAGAGGAGCAGAACGTGAATGTTGAGAGTTCAAGTCAAGTGCTTCTCATGTTCTTTGCTTTTATCATATCCGCTATAGGAGATCATTTTTTTTCATGACACAATAAGGAGCTTTTATCGTTATTGTTACATCTTTTTTTTTTCAAGATTATTTACAATACTTATGTAGCGATTGCAATAGTTTGACATGGGGACAAATTATTCCAGGTTGCTTCCACTTTTCATATTAAAAAAAAAAAAATCACATTTTTTTCCCCAAAAAATTTAAGCAGGTGGAAAATACTGACATTTATTCAGGGAGTTACATTGTCCTGGTTTTGTTTGTTTGTGTGTGTGGGAGGTGGGTGAGTGGGACAACTCACAATGGTCGCACTTCTGTGTAAGTGTGACCTGTGCAAACGCCATCAATGCATGTCATGTAAATAGTTGTTGCCTATAATTGTACTTAGTTGTATCCCCATATCGTTTCACATCCAGTGAAAAGACAACAGGAAGCACCAGTCTTGTTTTTTTCTTTTTCGCTTTTTCATCATTGTAAAACATTTAATGTTATGTGCTTGGACATCATCTTGTTCCCTTTGTAATGCCATTTTCGAATGTTTATGATGAGGTGAAAATTAGTTCATGAACACCCCCATCTAATTCATTTCAAAACCACATTAAGCATAATATAGAAACTATTAATTGTTTAAAAAAAAAAAAAGTTTTGTTTTATTCCATACTGTTGCGCGTCCTTCAATTAGTTTTGTACTATTAAGTATTTTAGTACAGGAATATTCTTCCAGCCTTATTCATATTCAAGTGCACACTTCAAGTAGAGTTCTCCAGAATCGCACTGTAATAATATCAGGTTGACTTGGAAAATAGGTTAACTGAAACTGTTTTCTAAAAGTTAGTTGCTTTCTGCTACAGTCCAGATTGCATACCTGCCTTCTTTCGGAAATATGTTGACGTTTGAGGATGTTTCTTTTTAAACTTTCAGTTTCCATGTTTGTTTAGTACCGTCTTTGACTTTTTCAGTGTGGTTACATTCATGTATATTATATACATTGTGTATAAATAAAGCCTTGTTGAGAAAATCTTGACTTATTTTCTTTCCTTGGTCTTCTGCTACAGAGCTGCCAATACAAGATAACCACTTTAACACAGTGGTGAGAATGTGCAATTTCCATATCAACGTACTCGCATACCCACAAGGAATTGATTAAAAAATGTAATCAGTTTCATGTGGGTACGCCAGAAAGCTAAGAGAATACTTTAAATATTTGACACAAAGCATTATAAAAGAGCTTTTATTGAAATCATTTAACAAATTGAGGTCACCAAAAAAAAATGTTGCCAGAAACTTGCAAACGTGCAACTACGAGACTTAAAATGAAGATCACAGCCCGACGATGACAGCGTCTTCACCTCTTCTTGAAGCCATACTTCTTCCTTTCGTAGAACAGATCTGTTTTCGAGCTTCCTAAATTCACAATCTTAGGACAGCCATCTCGCTGTAAAAGAAGAGAACAACAGAGTGTCAGTGGATGCGGCGCATTCCGGTTGCTCCGTGATGGTGTGAAATGTCTGACAACTGACATCTTTCTCCTGGATGGTGCACTCTTTACAGTAGTAGGCGTCAGACACTCCCGGCCCTCCGCAGATGACGCAGCGTCCCTGGTAGGAGCCGTAGTTGCACTCGTCGCAGATACGGACCAGTGTGCATGGCCTCACATACGAATCACAGATGACACACTTGCCGTCACCTTAAGAGAGAAAATGATACAAATATATAGTTGGTTAGGCATAATGTTCTTTGCATTAGGAGGAGTAGGCTTCAATAATTTTAAGTGTGGTAGTAATAAGTTTAGCTTGCAAAAACATAAGAGCTACAAAAAAAAATGTAAATACAAAAAATATATAGTATATCTCACACTTCTATATTGATATAGACTTCAATAATTTTACATGTGGTGGTAATTAATGAGTTTAGCTTGCTAAAAAAGCAAAAAATAAATAAATACACACCTCTATCTTGATATAATTCATATTTATGGCAATATTTTCAACACATGGGTAAATTCATGTTGGGTTAAACTAGACCTAAGATGTGCATAGCAAACACTTTTATGAGGTGCACACTGGCATGTTATTCCAAGATTTTTACAAAAAGTGTACTTACGCTGCTGTGGTCGAGGCCCCGGTGTTCGAAAGGACAAGCAAGCATGCACGCGTGTGCAGTGAACATTTCAAGGGTGACGAGTGGTTTACATTTTGAGATGGGACACGCCACGCAGGTGACTTTAAAAAACAACACCATGACGAGTGTTTTTAACGAGGGACTGGTGGGAGCCGAAGGGTCTAATGTTTCCTCTCAAATTCTCTCCATTGGTGCCATGTCCAAAATGAGAGCGGAGTCCGCACTAGTGCGTGCAAGGCAGCAAATATTTCCAAGCGCCCCGCCTTTTAACTGGAGCTCGGAAGAGGGAGCACATACACCCAGTGTACTTCTCTGAGCTCCTCCACCCCACAAAACTTCCTGCTGCCTCAGGTCTGCCGCCCAAATGAAGCTGGAGGTGCCGAGGACTAGGCAGACCTTCAGAGGGAAGTGAGCCTTTTCTTCCATCTCCTTTTCTTTTCTTCCATCAAATGTTAGGCAAGCGCCCTCTTCGAAGACTTTTAAAACTCGTTTGAAGACACATTTTTGTTTTGGGATTTCAATTCAACATGAGAGTGTCTCTGTTCTTCTGGTATCCAAAGTATATGTGATTATATTTGTGTTCCATTTTTTCGCTAATTTATATTACAACATATGTAAAGTACTTTGTTACAGCTCAAGCTGTTGTGAAATGCGCTATACAAATAAAGTTCTATTCTATTGCATAAAAGTGGAACCTCACTCGGTACTTATTTCATAGTTGGATATATAATTTAAATATTAATTTATCCGTAATAAAAATAACAATATATGTAACAGCACAATAGGCATATTCACCAAGTGGATACATACAAAGAATAAGAGATAAGGAAGGAAAATACTTACATTTTTCGCAAAGCCTCCCGATGGCTGCAAAATTGAAAAAAAAAGTTAGTCACCCGTTAATTTCACTTTATTTCGTCGTAAACATGTATACTCCGCACATTAACGCCTGCTTATATACAAAATATGTATTTAATAAGACAGCAATGCTCCTTATACATACATTAACCTCGATACGCCAGCTCCGAAGGTAAGTTTTAATGAAGTCCATGCAGCAACCGTTAGCAAATAGCATTAGCTCATTCAAAACGTGGCCAAGAACAGCCACTCAAGGGAAAATACGTAATATGTTGTATACATCGAGGCAAAAAATAAAACATACCAACACCGGCTTGTTTTCTACAAAATATCAAATCTGGATGATGCTTTGCCATTGTTGGCTAACGTAACGCTAGCGTAGCGGCGCAGAGTCAACTTTCACCTTTGAACCCGTTGTTCGCAACACGGTAAACCACACTACGTCGATTTTACAATACCGCCTCTCAGTGTCTAAAATGTGAACTACAGTTCTTTATTGTTCATTTAATGCTCACGTCTTTTATAAAAAAAAATCCCATATTTCTACAATTATAATATATTTGAACAATTACACATTTTTATGGTATTGTGATATAACGAATGTTGCCAAAGAAAACCACAACCACAAATGTGCATATCCTTTCAGCTACATAAAAAAGAACACCACCACATTTTAAATTTCTGCCAGATGTTTATCTGAAAATACGTTAAACTGTTCCACTAAATTTAGCGTTTTAATCATTTGCATGTTAATACGCCGGAGTAACTGTACACTTTAAGTAAGCACGAAAAAAACTATAGTAATATATATTTTTGTTCTTTAAGGACTAGCGAGCCTTACCATTTAAAAACTGTGACGTTACTTGGGATCGCCACATCTTTGTCAGTGAACAAAATGGCAACTTACTGTCTCACCGTTGCACGGCTTCAGGTATGGGACGTTCGCTTATATTCGTCCTGTCGCGGAGGATGTGAAGTCTGTCATGTTGACGTTTTGCATTATCATCCTCGATCGTTACGTGTCCGAGGGAATAAAACGCTTTTGGGACGCGATCTGCGGCTCGTAGCCGGTAGCAGCTAGCTAGCCGGGTCATCGTGTCCCTCTGAGCGCATTCAGAGGGCAACAACTTACATCGCGATGACTTTTGAAAAATAACACCATGCATTTATTTTTGATGCCGTAGTGACTAAGTGTTGAATATTACAATTTATTTAATTCGTTTCATACAATGCACGGAGTTCAATCGTATTTGACAAGGTTAACCACAAGGTTAGACGTAAAGGAGAAGAGAATGATAGACCAAAACACTTTTCACAGCTGTGCAGGGGACAGTGCATTATTCAATACATTTGCATTAAAATTCTACACTATACAGACTTCATATATCATATAAGTTAAGATCAGATTTCTTCTTTCTTTTTATTTTTTTGAGAAATTACATTAAATTCTAAATTGGTTGATGGAACGACTACAAATGTAGCTTTATTTTTGCTGCATATACATTTGTACATTGCCGTTTGAACCATATTAGTGGCCGTTCTTGATTTGTGGTTCGCCGGTGCCTCTTCTCATGAAAACAAAGTCATATTAAAGCCATCATTATCTTGTAAATCTAGAAAAACAGCAGAACTACTATGGCCTCATTCAAATGATAAAATGTACTCTCAGAATTAAGTCATATGATGGCAAAGATGACATTTCAAGCATAAAAGTACACAGTCATCATTTTTCCCCCCCATGAATTTAGTTCTGCGGCACATTTTACACTAACCCTAATGCAAAAATGGATTTGCTTTTCTTTCCGACTTATGAATGTCTTTGCTGTTGTCCCCAGCTTGCTCTGGGCCATGGCGCACGGCGTCTGCATGTGGCGGCCGCTTACAGAGCCAAAGCCCAAGTGTCCATGAGCCGCTTCGAGCCCACTTCCTTCGTCAGCTATGAGACGCTCCAGTCCAATGTTGACGTTGTGCGAAAGAGGTTAGCGCCTACCTGCATATTGCTGTCGCGCATCACTGCTTTTATGTTTGTTTGCATCTTGGTACAGTTTCTGTACTCGCAATTTGAAATGCACACATAGATCATTTTTGGGGGTTTCTGTTTGTGAAAGAAAAACCCACAGTGGTCACAGAAATAACTTGAGTCTGAATAGTAGGGGTTTATTCTCAATTCTCTATAGATAAGTGACACTAATCCCCCTGAAAATGACCATTTTTGGGGAAAAAATATATTTGGGCACAAAGTAGCAACTGCAAAACAGAAAGAACTCCCTTGTCCTTCTGACTTCTAACAAAAGTCACCTGCTCTCATTCTTCACACCCAGACTCAACCGACCTCTCACCCTGTCAGAGAAGATCGTATACGGCCACCTTGATGACCCCCACAACCAGGACATCGATCGAGGGCGCACCTACCTCCGCCTTCGTCCTGACCGCGTGGCCATGCAGGACGCCACCGCGCAGATGGCCATGCTCCAGTTCATCAGCAGTGGCCTGCCGCAGGTGGCAGTTCCTTCCACCATCCACTGTGATCACCTGATCGAAGCCCAGATCGGTGGCGATCAGGATCTCGCCAGGGCGAAGGTGAGTTTGGCCTGGGCACCATCCATGGATGCTGTTTAGAATGAGTGGATGAAAGAAAAGTATCATTTCAAACCAGGAAGTAAACCAAGAGGTCTACAACTTCCTTGCAAGTGCCGGTGCAAAATATGGAGTTGGTTTCTGGAAACCGGGTTCTGGAATCATCCATCAGGTGAAGAATTAGGATGTAAGCTTGAATTTTAATGGAAGTGCATCTGCAATTTTAGCTGAGAAATGTTTTCCATTTAGATCATTTTGGAGAACTACGCCTATCCAGGTGTGATGCTTATCGGCACAGATTCGCACACCCCAAACGGTGGCGGGCTTGGTGCCATCTGCATCGGAGTCGGAGGCGCTGATGCTGTGGATGTCATGGCGGGGATCCCCTGGGAGCTAAAATGTCCCAAGGTCAGCAGAGAAGCATTTTCTGGCACGCTCATTCAGAAAGTCGCTTTGCTAGTTAACGCATAAATTTCACAACCCGTGCGAACATGCGCCTCCCACACAGAGACTTTGATCGTGGTAAAAATAAAAACACTCCTTCTGCACTTCTTAGCACTCATCCTCATTTGTTTAAAGGTGATCGGGGTGAGGCTGACGGGTTCTCTCTCTGGCTGGACATCACCAAAAGACGTCATCTTGAAGGTGGCTGGCATTCTGACGGTGAAAGGCGGCACCGGAGCTATCGTAGAGTATCACGGACCGGGTGTTGACTCAATTTCCTGCACTGGTGCGTCTTTTTCAAAAGGAAAATGGTCCGTTAGTATCCTGTAATGAAATCACTCATGTTGTTCGTGCACAGGAATGGCCACCATTTGCAACATGGGAGCAGAAATCGGCGCAACTACCTCAGTGTTCCCCTACAACCACCGCATGAGGACCTATCTGGAGAAGACTGGACGTGGACGTACGTTATTTACCTTTTCGCCACCGAATCAGAATTTTGGATGAGATGTTAATATTTAATCACATCCCCCTCAGAGATCGCTGCTCTTGCTAACGAGAACTCCGATCTGCTGGTGCCAGACAAAGGCTGCGAGTACGACCAGGTCATTGAGATCAATCTGGATGAGGTCAGTCCTTATTTTTAAGATCACGTTACATTTCCCGTATGTCATATTTGACCTAAAATCTTTCACTAGGTAATGTTGCTTACAAAGCAGGGTGGATTACATTTTAGAGTCATTAATTTGGTGCATTTTTTTTTTTCCGTGATCCCCAAAGTCTTTTAAGGCCTCATACAATCTCTCTCTAACAGGCTGTTCATTGATCAATACAATGTAACTTGTTTCATACAATCAGTCAATCAACCATTGGACTTTGGCGTTACTAAATACAGTTCATTGATTATATTTAACATGAGCTAAATTAAGTGTAAACAAAAAAACTAAATGTTACGCAGCAACAAAATCTTATAATCCTGACATCGTGTTTTCACTTAAAATGACAAGAAATTAATAGCAATTTGTTTGCTCTATTGTAAATGTGCAGATTTTAATATTTTTTTTTTGCAGCTAAAGCCACACATCAACGGTCCATTCACCCCCGACCTGGCTCACCCAGTAGCTGACGTCGGTTCCGTGGCCCAGAAGAATGGCTGGCCACTGGAGGTTAAAGTTGGTAAAAAGTTTTTTTTTTTTCGGGCTGCGTGTACAGAAAATGGTTTCCTCACCGGCATATAAAACATTGACTACTAGAAAAAAAAAAAACCTTATAAACGCTTGTTTGGTTGTTTTAGGTTTGATCGGCAGCTGCACCAACTCCAGCTATGAGGACATGGGCCGCGCCGCGTCTGTGGCAAAGCAGGCTTTGGACAAAGGCCTGAAGTGCAAAGCTCAATTCACAGTCACGCCCGGCTCAGAGCAGATCCGCGCCACTATCGAAAGAGATGGTTACGTGAGTGACGCTGCACAAAGAGACACTTTTATGTCTTAAATTGCCGATTAAGATCAGAATCTCACATTGTTGTTCCGATGTAGTCCAAGATCCTCGGTGACGTCGGAGGTGTCGTCTTGGCCAACGCTTGCGGACCCTGCATTGGACAGTGGGACAGGTGGGATGAAACCCTGCGAGCAAATTCTTCACACGGGGGTCACTTTGGCGCTAACATTGCTTGTTTGTGGGCAGACGTGATGTGAAAAAAGGCGAGAAGAACACCATCGTCACTTCGTTCAACAGAAACTTCACAGCCAGGAATGACGCTAACCCTGCAACGCACGCCTTTGTCACATCCCCTGAGGTAACCCCACTCAAAAAATGTGTTCGCCATTATTTTAATACAGTTCCTTGATGTCTCGTGTGTCATTTGTTTTAGATTGTCACAGCTTTAGCCATCGCCGGAACTCTCAACTTCAACCCGGAGACCGACTACCTGACGGCCGCCAATGGTGAGAAATTCAAGTTAGAGCCCCCTACTGGAGACGAGCTCCCCGCTAGAGACTTTGACCCGGGTGAGGACACCTACCAGCACCCGCCTGCTGACAGCAAAGGCCTCAAAGTGGACGTCAGCCCTCAGAGCAACCGACTGCAGTTGCTGGAGCCCTTTGACCAGTGGAGCGGCAAAGACCTGGAGGACCTCAGGGTTCTCATCAAGGTCAGATCGTCAAACATGAGCAACCTGCTGCCGTGGACAACATTAAGGAAGATGTTCTGTGTTGCAGGTGAAGGGCAAGTGCACCACGGATCACATCAGCGCCGCCGGTCCTTGGCTGAAGTTCCGCGGCCACTTGGATAACATCTCCAACAACATGCTAATCGGCGCCGTCAACAGCGAGAACGACGCCATCAACTCGGTGAAGAACCACCTGACGGGGGAGTACGGCGGTGTGCCCGACGTGGCCCGGCATTACAAGGTGAGAACTCAAGAGGGACTGACTTCCAGTTTTTTGGGGAACAACAAGGACAAGGTCTCGGCGTTTTGTGCAGGCCAACAGCGTGTCGTGGGTGGTGGTGGGTGACGACAACTACGGCGAGGGCTCCAGCAGAGAGCACGCCGCGCTGGAGCCCAGACATCTTGGAGGAAGAGCCATTATTGTGAAGAGCTTTGCTAGAATCCACGGTAGAGCAACACAATGTGAAGCGCTGCTTTTTCACCATGCAGCTTGGCTGACGTTTTGCATCCTTTGTAGAAACTAATCTTAAGAAGCAGGGCCTGCTGCCTCTGACCTTCAGCAACCCGTCAGATTATGATAAAATCTGCCCTGATGACAAGATCTCCATTAAAGGACTCGAAACCTTAACTCCCGGAAAGGTGAGTGGATGCTTTTGAAGTTCTCTCCAAACATTTTCCTCTTTGGCTAGATCAGTGGTTCTCAGACTTTTTTGGTTGAATTTCCGAGCACCTAAACATGAATATGAAAGGGAAGAACTTAGCATTAATTCGGAATCGTCTGCTTAGCCCTGCTTTTTAAATTCAGCTTTACTAATGAGACATGTTTCACCTGCCAGTCTTTGAGCGCCGTCGTGAAGCACAGCGACGGCACCGAAGACGTCTTGGAACTCAACCACAGCTTCAACGAAACGCAGATCGAATGGTTCAAGGCCGGTTCGGCTCTCAACAGGATGAAGGAGCTACAGCACTAAGGGATGAAGCCGATGGGGCGAGGGGCGGGGTTGGTCGGGAAGGAAAACGCAAAGAATGTTTCATGATCTGCATCAGACTGAAGCGTCGGTAAACCTTGCGGACATCCGCACGTGTGCAGACAAACAATAGCAACTGCTCCGTGGTCATGTTTGTACTCCCATTGTATGTCACAGTACATGACATTATGTGTGTGACGTACGCGTCAAAAAATGACCCGCTGCCCCGTTTAGCTTTGAACCCACATGTGACCGCTCGCCGCCGTTTTCAATTTCTCTTTAACGGGTCCGACTGTGCCCACCGCATCTTCGCCAGCTTGATCAGATTCGTTCAACCGGTTTGCTGTGGTGCTGTTGTACATGCCACATATTTCACGACAGCTGTGTGTTTTTGTAACAGTTTAAGCCGAGGGAACTATTCAAAACGATTTCCCCCAATTTCTTGAATGATTTCAAACCTTTGTTTGAGGAATACGCTTTCACCAGTTTTAAGGATTGAATGTGAAATGTTCCCCTTTTCCGGTATTTATTTTCCAGGCTTATTCATCAAAACGAGCACTTTTTTTTATCAACACTGAAAGGTTTCTGAGTGCTTAGTGAAGCAAAGCTGATGTAATACTGTTACCATTAAATTCTGTATGTATGTAAAAATAAAACAGTCAAATGAAGTTTCTTTTGCAGCTGATGAGGAGAAAGGGCAAAGATGATTTATTTTTTTTTTGGCCATAATGGCAAATCTAAAAAAACAAAATTGTTAATTGAGATCACGTTCAAACATGTCATGGTTATTTGCTTGCTGTCTATATGTGATCATTAATCCCACTTGATCTGTTATGAAAACCGGAATGGGTTGTAGAATAAATACTGACAGATTTCACCTCATGGTTTTATTTGTGTGCATTGCCTTTTAGTGAAAAGGATTTCATTATTTTTAATTTACCTTATCCAGCAATAGGAAATTGGAAAATGGTTTTGGAATGTGACCTGATAACACACCTGATAACAAATTTCACATTTGAACTTCAGAACTATGGGATAAATGCAACCACAACAATAAACAGTTTTAAAAAAGAGAAGTATTGTAGATTGCAGTGAGTTTTTTTTTTTTTTTACAATATTCACTTAATATGCTTGGGATGTATTTTTTACTGACCTTTGAATATACAAGTGCATCTCAATAAATATTGTAGTAATTCATATTTAGTAATAAAAAAAAAATCGGTAATTTTCTAGAGATGGTGAATTTGGGATTTCAGTTGTAAAATGTAAGCATCCAAACTACTAAAAGCAAATTTGAGTCATTCACATACGCGATAAAAACGTTTTTTTTAAAAAGAGAAAATCGAAAAGAAATACGCGTAGCAGTGCTTCAAAGAAAGTCACTATGAGAAACACTGCAAGTGAAATTAAAGTTGCCATTAAGCTTCCAAATGTGAACAAAGAATTCAGTGTGTGGCGAATTTCTTTCTTTATTTTTATCGCCACATCCCTCCCCTCTCTTCTCCAATTCCGATCTGGTCCCGCCTGTGTGCGTCGCACACGCACGCGCACAAAAAAAAACGCCGACGTTCTCCGCCTCGTCGACCGTAAACAGATTTCATGAGCTCATCGTCTGCGCAGTGCCTTTAATTGACACGAGATCGCCTGAGACGGTAAGTGCGACAATTCCATCAACACAGTTTGAGGATGAGGAAAAAATGACGATGATGATGATGGGCGAAAGACATCCCGCATTCGCAGTCACTTGTCGCTTTTGTTACCTCGCCAGTGCTAAAACAAAACAAAACAAAAAACTGTTGAAACCTTTAAAACGCGTCTTTGGTTCGGTTCGAATATTCAACATTAGCCTATTTGTGTATGTTGGGAAAATAGAATGTTCTGGAAATAAAAGGCCTGAAGGGATTTTAGTGCTGTGAATTATTTAATCCGGGCAAGACATATGGTGATATAATCTAAGGGCTCTTTTAAAGGACAAGTTGGAAGTTTCAAGTGTGTGTGGATGTGAGTGTTGACGTGTCTGCCATACTGATGAACACACAACCACAATGCCATGCTTTCAGTGCGATGCTTTCACAAGGGAGGAGGCTGTGGGGATTTTTTTTCCGCCTTTTGTGTGTGTGTGTGGGGGTGTGTGTGTGTGTGTCCTCCATTCAGCTTCTGTTTTCATCTCTATCCTGACATGACATGATGATGAAAACAGAATATGAGGAACTGTGAGGGATGTCATTCAAGATTAACTCACACAGTCGAGAAATACTAAAAGAAAAACTATGTGAGAGAGCATTTGTTGTGTGAGTGGGAAAAAATTCAATGGTGTGTATGATTCAGTCGTGTGAGTGAGCAACAAATAAATAAATCAGTAGTAGGTGTAAGAGCATTTTGATGATGTGCAGGAGAGGGTTTCATTAGTCAGTAGTTTTTTTGTTGAGTATTTCATTCGTGTGTGAGAGTGTTGCGGTAGTGTGTGAGAGGGCATTTTGTTTTCCTCATAGGAAGCTTTCACCCACTCTAAGACAAACAGCAGGAGAAAAAGTCAACTCGCTCCTCGATGGCCTTAATAAGACAGCTAATAAAAGATCTTCAGGCCAAGTTGTTCAATTATTTAGGTTACTTATCAAATCGGGCCAGCTGGCAGTGTGTGTGTGTGCGTGTGTGTGTGTGTGTAAGTGTGCACGTCAAACTGAAGCCCCGCAAGCTACATAATTTTTGTGTTCCATATTTTTTCTCGACTGTTATCCAAAACTAGCTATCCCTTATAAGAAATGACCTCTTTATTACATAATATTTTGGGGCACATTATTGGGGTCCCTGACATGCCTTCATGTTGACCTCTCGTGTTTCTTTCTCCCACTTCAGTCGTTGCTCACGCCTGTCATGCATGGGGCGTAACCCTCCGTCCGCCATCAAGGAAAAGGACACATACGTCTCACGCGAGCCATCATGTCCGACACCGACCCGTCATCGCCGACGGGCCCCCCGCCACCTCTGGCCTCCCCACGCACCCCACTTCAGATCTCCTTCCCCTTCCTGCGCGAGGGCAGCAGGCTTTGGGAGAGGGAGCGGAAGCCCCCTCAGCCTGGCGGGGAGCTGCCCAGTCCGCTGCCCACAAAACGCACGCGCACATACTCAGCGTGAGTTGTATATGTAGAGATTTTTTTTTTTTTTTGCCATTCAGCTTCTTGTTGGGGAAAAGTTGCGCAAAAAAAGTTGGACGCGCATTCATCATTTAGAGAGAGTCAAGTAAAGTTGACATTAAAAAGCCATCATTCATTTTCGTTTCATCATCGAGAAAGTTGACACTTGTCTCCTTCCCGGTTGTGTGCAGGACAGTACGAGCCAAATCGGGTCCCGTGTTTAAGGGCGTGTGCAAGAACTTCTCTCGCTCGCAAGGTCACGGATTCATTCGGCCCTCTCATGGGGGAGAAGACATCTTTGTCCACGTTTCTGAGTGAGTAAAGACTCCTGAGTCTGACTGATCTTTGTTAAATTTGTCTTGAAATTGAATTTCAGGAAAGTGGCTAGTCACTGTATGCAAAAAAAAAATGCTGAACTCTAAAAACAGTTGGATTAAAAAAAAACAACAAAAAAAATATGGGTCAAAAAGGGACTAATCCAACTTTTGTTGGATATGTTTCAAGTTTAGGTTGTTCAGAATAAAGCCTGCATCTCTTTGCTTCAATATTGCACGTAAATATTTATGCAAATTATTTTATCATGCCGATTGTGTACTCTTTGACAGCATCGAGGGAGAGTATGTGCCTATGGAAGGGGACGAGGTGACGTACAAAGTGTGCCCCACCCCCCCGAAGATGCAGAAGATCCAGGCGGTGGAAGTGGTCATCACCCACCTGAAGCCGGGAAGCAAGCACGAGACTTGGTCGGGTCAGATCATCAGCTCGTAGACTTTTGCAGACGCTGAGGCTCTTGAGAGAAAGAGAGAGAGAGATGTATTGGAAAAGTGACGAGATTTTGAGACGGGAGCATGACAACTGGAGATGAAAGGTGAGACGGGAGAGTCAGAACCAGTGGAAAGAAGGTTTGAGGTCAAAAGATTTGAATGTAGCCTGAATGTTTGATTGGGTTGGAATGTTGCTTGTGGTTTTAGATGAAGCCAAAATGGACGCGTTGAATGAGCCACAAGCAAAGGTGGGATGTCATTTTGAGCAAATGTAGCCTGCAGACAAGTAATCAGGAAAAACTGTGATGTCATTTAATCAATTCATGAGTGCATGATCGCGACAGGCCACAATATTAGGCACACCTGCACAATTTAATGACAATGCTGCTTTCAATAGTCAGTTCTGGTGTTGTCAAAGAGTAAGTATTTTAACTCTGAGCAAAACTGAGCGTAATAATGACGATTAAAAGTAGAATTGTGACTACGTCCCTTGGGTTGGGTCTCATTTGAGTGTGCAGGAATCTAGAAATCAGAACAGGATTCGATTCTACTTTCTATTTGATGAGTTGGCATACCCATTGGGGTTGGCGTGATCGTAAATTCATTTCACGGGAGCTGTGTTTACAACGGCGCAGCAACATAACCCGAATTTGTACACTGAGCGGGGCTTCACGTGCCGCGTGATGACATCTTGACATATGCCGCTGAGCAAACGCAACCTCAAAATGTCATGACAGGATAGATTCGCGAGAGGAGCAGTTCTAAGCCATAAATCTACAGCGGTGCCTCAACTTACAACTTTGAAGTCATATCGCAATCACGCTCGGAACTCAAAACACCTCACGTCTCAAAGCGTCCCTCTTCAGTGAGATGAATGAAAATGCAATTATTCTGTTACAGCCCCACAACAAATACCAACACATTTTTGTGACAGTTTTAAATAAGATACACTACATTATTGTACTTAAAAAAAGTGCTCTTTTTGGTGTGCACACCTTAGCCACCAGAGGGCAGTACAATAAAGAGACAGAAAAGAAGAGTTTCACAACCAAAAAACAGTGAGTATTGTAAGGTCGGTTTGCCATAAATTGAGGTCAAACAAATCAATGGAACAAAAAAAACGCAAATACAAGCTGCTTAACAACATATCCTTACGCCGTGGCGAGAATTGCACACATCCTCCAAATGTCTTAAAGTAATTATTTGTATGACAAAACACTTCTAGGCCATAAATACAAAAATAAAAAATTAAAAAAAAAAAAAAAACGCCATTAACTGATTTCTTGTGCCACGTCATTCGGAACCTCGCAACCCAACATCTGCCTGTATTTGATTACAGGAAGCAAGTGTTGCTAATCACGGGGTAGTGGATCCGTTTATGTACATGCCGTCAACATCGGGGCCCACGATGGGGTCAAATGTAGCCCGAGTGCACTTTCAGCTGCAATCGTCACGTCGTTAGCAATACTGTACTGTAAAGCGGGAACATTTAGGATTATTGTAGCAAGTTCCTTCGACGGACAGACGGGAGACTTAGTTCACGGGCAAAACTATCGGAGGACTTGGCCATTAACACCTACAAGAAGTGAAAATGCAAGAACAGCTTTTTTTTTTTTTTTAATAATTAAATGACATGAGGGGATGTAATTGTGAGGAAATGCAGGGAAGTTCGAAGACGTTCATTTAGGTGGTGACCGCAAGTAGGAAGAAATTTGCGCTGTAGGTTTTCATTGACTATTTATTATTTATTGACTTATTTATCTAAACGTTGAAGACGGCCTTTTTACGTCTTTGAGCCTTTTTGTATTCTGTACACTGGAGCCCTAATCCGGATAAAGACTAACTTTGGTGTCATTTTGAATAGGTCGCAGCTTTGTTGTTTTAGCAGCTCGTCACTAAATGTTGAGTAGAAAAGCGTTCAGTTAGAAATTCTCAAGTGTAAAAAATATATGTGTTGAGTCTCACTGCTTTTTCTTTTCCATTGGTGTCTTATCACCGAGTCTTTTGGCACTTAGATTAACATGTGAATAAACTGACTGTATTTACAAAGATGTGCGATAACATGTTGGGCATACAATAAATAGACCAGATTAAATACAGTGACTATTTTTGACCACACTCTTGTCGTCATTTTTTTTCCATTGATGATACAGTATGAATGTGCAAGTATGGTCACGAGTTTCAAATAAAGATAATAAAATGCAAGTTATGATCGGGGCATATAACCGTGCACACAGTAACCCAGATTCATATTGAATAAAGTCAAAGGGTCATTTACGAGAATCCGAGAACACGTGAAGTTGTAACTTCAGGTGAGGAAGGGGGGGGAGGGGCATATCACCATTGAGGTTTGATGACATAGATAATGATAAAACAGATATGAGCTCTCTGTTATTAATTAAACAATATCTTTGTGTGTGTGTGCGTGCCACAGTACTTGTCAAGCATCATTGGAAATAATCTTTCTGAATTGCCCTAATGGCATATATGAAGGTGACGGAAAATATTAATTCAACAAGCGGACTTTATTGCACGGGGGAAAATGTAAATTTCAAAGCAAAATTTTTCTAATGAGTTTCCATTGTTAGGTTGATTTTTTTTTTCTCTCGTGAGGCCATTGCTGTTAGTCATAATTTTCAAGTTACTTAAAAAAAAAGGAGGGACGTTTGAAGCATGAGAACAGTTACAAAAGTATAAGACAAGCAGGTTTGGGAATTTTGACCATAGCATGTCACAGCGTTTGCAAAAACGAACTAAAAAAAAACCAAAACATTTGTCCGAACTTGATCAGCCACTGCTGTGGAAGAACAATACAGTACATGAAAGCCTTTTTAACAATCTGCAAATCTGGATTTATGTCTTTATGGTTGTGCCGCAATGCTTCCAGGCAGAAGTAGTCGTCACTGCGCTTATCATCTCCAATGTGACTGGCCGTGTTTGTGCTCATAATTTATACAGACCTTGGCATGACAAGAGACGGCGTTATATGGCCTTCTTAGGTTTCTGCTGGTTGTATATTAACAAGTTGGTGTGTGTGAGGCGTCGGTGAGAGGCAGGGGAAGTGATTGTTTTTAAGAGACAGACGTTTCAAAAATAGATGAAGAGGTCACTTGCTGGATCTTTTGTGTGTTATTGTTGTATTTTAATCTTGCTTTGTTCGCACATTGGACTTGAAAAAACAAAACAAACAAAAGCCTTCATAGATATTTTTTTTCAAGCGTAAGAGGCTAAATCCAGCTAACATGGCTTCAGCAGGATGGTTCTTGCGTTTGTGCGCTTTTGGGACGCTCCTGGCATCGCATCATGGTATCAGACACTGTTTAAGAGGCGTCTCTATGAACGTGATCCTCCTGGACGACGACGAGTCTCCCTGGAGCTTGAAGTTTGTCCGGGGACAAATACTAAAGGCTTTGGAATCTGAATCGGTGCAAGATAACGGTAAGAAAACGCTTGGAATTTGCTCATACAATCTGAAGCTGACACTTTTTATTTCTCTATATTCCCACCCCAACATACGAAAGACACCAAATTCAATCTCACGGTGAAATTTGGTGGTTTCAACACAACCTACTATCGACAAAGAGGCTGCCACAGCAGCGCGTGTGAAGCAGTTGCCGAGTTAAAAAATCTTTCGGTGAGTACATCTGTATATATTCATACGACATGTATTATTCATCCGCATGGCCAACACCAAATATTAGAGTGAAATTGATTCAAATAATATCTAGGAGACTTGGATTAATCATATTTGATGTAGTATGTGATGTAATCAAACAGGAACCAACGCCCCAACCTCAAGCATACGGTACTCAACAATCTAATCAGACATTCACTTATGTAAGATGTACAGAAATAAATACACAATGTTGGTACGTTCAATCACCAAAGACAAATACCCCCATCGAGGGCCTTCGTCTAGATCAGGGGTGGGCAAACTACGGCCCGGGGGCCACATACGGCCCGTTAAATGTTTTAATCCGGCCCGCCGAACTTGAAAAGAATTAAATGGATAAACCTTGTTAATGTTTTATTTTCTAAATACTGTGTTTTTTTCTAAAACATATATATTGTTGTAATACTTTTGTTCACTTTCATTCAGGCCCCTCTGTCAAATTTTAGAACCCATTGTGGCCCGCCAATCAAAAAGTTTGCCCACCCCTGATCTAGATGGAAGGTATTATGAACCGTTCCAAACACCAGTCACTGTTAACGCAAAATGTCAGGAAAAGCCGACTGGAACATCAAAACCTTTTGGGGGGTGAATTAGAGGTCCTTTAAGTAGTGTCCGGCGTGTGCCAACTCCCATTTTAACATGCGATTAAATGAGATTGGGTCACTCTGAAAAAAAAGCTATTGCCCAGTTTTAAGAGGGTGTGCAGACTTTTGCAACCATATTGCAGTTGCTGTTTTTTCTTCCTCTCTTGAAAAGTTTAAAACTTTCCAATTGAGTTGTACCGGTTGTAGGTCACGCCACTGTTGATGAACAAAGACAACATTATAGTAAATAAATAATTTTCCAATTGTAATGTTTGAACAATGTGAGTTTAAAAAAAAGGCTCATTGTGTGATTTCTATGCAGAGGTCAAATACCCTGGGCTGTGCCGTGCTTGGCCCCACGTGCACATACGCCACTTTCCCCTTGGTTGAGTAAGTTCATCTCTAAACATCTCTCAGAGGATGACGTCTCCGTTGTAATATTCACATCCTCTTTCACTCCCTGTGTCAGTGCTGAGAAGGGTCTCAAATTAAGCACGCCCATCCTCTCAGCTGGCAGCTTCGGACCCGCCTGTGACAACACGCTCAACCTGCAGCGCCTCCTGCCACCCGCGCGCAAAATCTCAGAATTTTTCGTCCACTTTTGGAAAGACGACAACAAAATCAAGCCTGTGTGGGAGACAGCTTATGTCTACAAGCTACAGACTAACACGGAAGAATGCTTTTGGTGAGAGACCACACAGTATTTATGATGATCTCTGATAATGCTTTTGAATTTTAATGGCGTACCTCAAGGCTCCGTTCTCGACCCACTGGTAGAAAGCAACAGTTAACCCATTTATCACGCTACATCCTAATTATGATAATACAAATGATGATAATACAAATGATACTCGAGGCTGAAATAAATGATTAAAAAAAAAACATTAAGGGAGTTATGCAATTTTCACAGGTATATAAATGCACTGGAATCAGCCCCACACCTGTTTGCTCAGAAGGTGAAAAGAACAATGCTGCGCAAACCAGAGGACCTCAAAACAGTTTTGTCGTCGCCCAGCAAGAGGACAAGCAACTGTAAGTCTTCACCGGGACAAACACCCTAAAGAATCCCACCACCAAGCACAAAGAGATTTCCACCGTAATTCCGTTTCTCTTTGCAGTATTCATAATGTGCGGCCGTGTGAACGACGTTATGGAGGTGAAGAATCTCACAGCCGAAGCGGACAGCAGTGAGATTCTCTTCATCCTTATCGATCTCTACAAGTCAGTACTTTGACATTGTGTGCGATTTAATGCACACACTGTATTTCAAATCAAACATATTTCAGTGGTACCTTGAAGACTCACTTGTAATGATTCTCACTTGCTTCTGTTCCACAGTGATCAATATTACATCAACACGACGTCTCATCCATACATGAAGAATGTGTTGGTACTCACCATGCCCAACACCCGGAATTACACCATCAACTCAGACCTGAAAAGCAACAACACAGTAAGGACACAAAGGAGTATTTGGGCCTTTTAAGAAACATTTGAGCAGAGAGGATTTCGCATTATTAACTCATTTGTCTTCTCATTCATCTTTACACAGATGAATGACTACATGGCTGCGTACCACGACGCAGTGGTACTGGTTAGTCAGGCGATTCGGAAAATATTGTCAAAACCTTTCTCAGAAGCTCATCGGTTTTCATTTGTCACCGTGAATTACCTTCGCAACACTTCGTTTGACGGTAAGCGACCGTGGTAATCTCATGATTGTTCTGGATGCGCGTGCTTCGCATCGAGTGTTGTCAAGCGATAATGCGGCTAACCAAAGGCAGCGGACATGACGGCCACTGACGTGCAGCAGGAGAAGGCTGTCAACCTGTCAGTCGCTTTCAGTGACATGAGAAGGCGGTGACTGGCAGCTGGTTACCGTGGTAACCTGTCCTCTTGTTCAGGCATCGCAGGGAACTATCGTCTCGACAAGCAGGGAGACCGAGACGTGAATCTTGCTGTCATTTACACCACTAATGATTACAAGGTATTGGCTTTTTCGAGGGTAACAACGCCACATGATCGAATTTTGCATAAATCGATACAATGAAGTACATTCTTCTCTCCCCAGTATCGCATTTTATTCGAGTTTGACACAGAATACAACCTGACCATCCAAGTCGAGGACCACCCCTCCTTTGTGTGGGGGACAAGACTCCCGAATAACAGGCCAGATGAAGGTAGAGTATTTGCACACCGCACAGCTGACCACAGCCGCTAGCTCGGCGTGCTAACGTCGCGAGAACCCGAATACATCTTTTCTAGTTTAGAAACTCTATAAGTGTGACTTGTTCTTACCCTCCCCCCAGAGGCGGCGTCACTTAACATCGTCGTTATCATCTTGGCTGTGGTGGTGGTGGTGGTGGCAATCATTGCGTTCATCTTTTACAGGTGACACTCGTCCTTGTGGAAATATTTGAAAATTGGACAAACAATGGAGTAGATTAAAAGATTTAATATCAATGATATTGTGCGAGACCGAGCTGCATATGATATGAGGATTGTCCATCCAGACAGAACAGGAGAGATCGTCTCCTGAGGAAACGGCGGTCCATCTCCCACATCCACTCCGATCTCGTCACTCTTCTGGAGGACAACTCGCACAACGAAGTCTATCTGAAGGTGTGAATTCCAAACATCCGAAAAGAAATGAGCACATTGTACTCTTTTTGAGTGGGTTTAAAGCGACTTTAATATCACCTCGCATCAGATTGAAGAGAGAAAAAAAGTTTACAAGATCCGCCGGGCACTCTACGATAAGAAGGTAGTCGGACATCTGAAGGAGCTCACGTGCACGTGATGTTTGTTCTTGAGCGTAGCTGCCGCTGCTTATGTTTCAGATTGTCATCCTGAAGGAGCTCAACCACTCGGATGGGAACTTTAATGAGACGCAGAAAAGGGAACTTCACGCGGTGAGGCGCGCACACACACGCGCGCGCGTGCGTGGGCGTACTATTTTCCTATCCCTAATGAATCATCTCTTTGCGGAGCAGCTCCTGAAAATCGACTATTACAACCTCACCAAGTTCTATGGCACAGTGAAGTTCGATCAGGGCGTGTTTGGGGTGTTTGAGTATGGTGAGCGGGGGTCGCTTAGGGTAAGTCTGACTTGCACACACATGCGTGTGAATCATGGCCTGCTCAGTAAAGAAATGAAGTGAGGATTTGAATGCTGATTAATGTGCCACAGTGTGTCATATAAAACTCACGGTATGCAAATATGAACATAAGATCTAATATTTAGTTCTTACCACTGGTAGTCTTTGAGCGTCTTGCAGAATAAATTCAATAACCGACAACTCTTTCGGTTGAGAAAATAAATCACTTACTACCCCAAAAACAAAAAAATACCAATGAAAAAAAAATTTTAATTCAGGATGCATTGTTTCTAGAAACGAAAATGCAAACCAATACAGCTTCTGTCCTTCACTGTATCCAGTATGTGCTGAATGACAAGGTCTCGTATCCGGAGGAGACGTTCATGGACTGGGAGTTCAAGATCTCTGTCATGTATGACATTGCCAAGGTGACACACAAATTCATGTTGCTTTTTTTTTTTTTTTTTTACACATTAGCTACACTTGCACCTCTGCGCGGAAACAGAAACTGAGCGTTTTTCCTAAAATCCCGTTCAGCCTTGGAATTCAAAAATTCAACCAAAAAATATCTTGTTTTTGTTCATCATGTGAGAATAGACATTTAATGTCTAAATATCGAATTTTTACTCGTGTGTTAAAAGGAGTCGTTCACAAACCCAATGCTGTGATGGCACAACAATGAGACATTTTAATTCTGGTCTTGAACACAGAATAGACACAAAAAGGTGTATTTGTGCATAGCAAATACAATTTTTGTTATATTTCACATCGCCACTCGCCTGCGTTTATGAAAACGTTGCTGCAGCGCCTCTTTTCTGCCAACAGAGGGCGCAAAAGCTTTAATCCAATTCTCTCACTAGTCCACGTTCTCGTTTGTGCAGGGCATGTCCTACCTCCATGCCAGTGCCATCCAAGTGCACGGACGCCTCAAATCCACCAACTGTGTGGTCGACAACCGCATGGTGGTGAAGATCACAGATTTTGGCTGCAACTCTTTTCTCAAGCCTGGCAGAGGTAACAAAAAAAAAAAAAAAAAAGCACAAATCATCATTGTATTGCTTTTCACATCATTGACCGATGATGCCGTTCGTGTTTCCTTTCAGACTTGTGGACGGCACCCGAGCACTTGAGGAAACAGGGCACCTCACAAAAAGGAGACGTATACAGTTTCGCCATCATCGCTCACGAGATCGTTCTCCGTAAATCAACCTTCTACACCGAATGTTGCTCGGACCGAGCAGGTGGAACAAAACATATTCGCTAATCTATTTGGCATCTTGTATTGAGAATATTCTTTTTGAATGCATTATCACTTTCACATAAACGATGCTCTGCCCAGAAAAGTTAAGAAGGGTCATCATGTCCTACTTCAGACCTGATCTGGACTTTGACACAGCAACAGAGAGTGAACTTGAGGTAAAGCTACTATTGTACCGCGCACCTTGTCCTGTGATGACGTCATTACTACAACATACATTCAAAGTAATATTAAAACGATTTATTGCATTTATCGGGTTAAACATTAACATTCATTCATGTTTTTCCCCTAGGTATACACGTTGATAAAAAGTTGTTGGGAGCAGGATGCTGAAAAAAGGCCGGATTTCAAGAAGATCGAAAGCTGCTTGGGCAAAATTATCAGGTAATTATCCCAATTTTTTTTGCCATTTAAAAAAGCGTTAACTGTCAAATGTCTAAAAAGGATTCTTAATGTTTTAATATCCATTGTGTTCATCCGTGCTTTTGAGGTGTTGTAAGATACAGTACTTGAATTTGACAGCATTAGATTAAAGTGCATCTAAATCTAAATTCTACATTTAATGCTATTCCTCTTTTTTAGTAAAATTCACGACAAAGACAACGAGAGCTACATGGACAACATGATACGTCGTCTGCAGATGTATTCCAAAAACCTGGAGCACCTGGTGGGCGAGAGAACGGCGCTTTATAAAATGGAGAGGGACCGAGCGGACTGCCTCAACTTCATGCTTCTTCCACGGTTTGTTCGGCTCTTGAATAAAAAGTTGCATTTGACGCATCGACCCAGCATCCAAACCCCCCCCCCCCCCATGTTTAATTTGGGCAGACCTGTGGTGAAGAGCCTGAAGGAGACCGGCGTCGTGGAGCCTGAGCTGTACGACGAGGTGACTATTTATTTCAGCGACATCGTGGGCTTCACCACACTGTGCCAGTACAGCACGCCCATGGAGGTGGTGGACATGCTCAACGACATCTACAAGGGCTTCGACAGCATTCTGGACCACCACGATGTCTACAAGGTACAATGAGACTCACGTGTGAGATCATACACGAGATCAAGTTTTTGGATCGTGGGATGGAGGCACACATGCTAACGCAGCGGTGGGCAAACTACGGCCCGGGGGCCACACGCGGCCCTTTAAACGTTTTAATCCGGCCCGCCGAACTTGAAGAAAATTAAATGAATGAACCTTGTTAATGTTTTATTTTCTAAATACTGTGGTTTTTTTCAAAGACATATATTTTGTTGTAATGCTTTTGTTCACTTTCATTTCAAATTAAATGTTTGTTTTTTTTCTCCGATAAGGTGAGGTTACGAAAACACTCCATACATCTGCTCCTGGTCCGACCCCTCTGTCAAATCAAAAAGTTTGCCCACCCCTGTGCTAACGGCTTGTCTGTTTTTTGGGATGCAACTCTTGTATTGATCTCATGAAGATTGTGAACGTCGAGCTAAAAAAAAAAAAAAAAGCGAGTGCAGTTGGCGTCATCCGTCCTCCCACTGACTCTCAGGTGGAGACAATCGGCGATGCCTACATGGTGGCGTCTGGTCTCCCAAACCGCAATGGCAACAGGCATGCGGTGGATATCTGTCGCATGGCTTTGGACATTCTGGCCTTCATGGGTAACTTCCAGCTTAGGCACCTGCCTGGCATCCCCGTGTGGATACGCATCGGCGTGCACTCAGGTAGACATTTATCCTGATTTAACAATCACATTACTAATACGGCTACGTACACTCTAATTTGGGAAAAGACTGAATTAGGTTTCTTCTACAAACTTGTATTTGTTCATTCAGGTCTGTGTGCAGCAGGCGTGGTCGGTGTAAAGATGCCCAGATATTGTTTATTCGGCGACACGGTCAACACGGCGTCTCGAATGGAGTCTACGGGACACCGTGAGCACGCGCTTAAATGAGCAAACTGATTTACGTCGGCATTAACGCAGCGTGCCAGTCGGTTCCTGCCCTGTGACATTTGGAATTATTTATGTGCAATTAAGAGTATCTCATGGTGAAACTAACGAACTGATTCTGACATTTTGCGCTGCAGCCCTGCGGATCCACGTCAGTCAGCCCACTATTAATATCCTGACGAGGACCGACTGCAAGTTTGAGTACGAGTACAGAGGCGAAACGTATCTGAAGGTAACATGCGAGAATCACACTGCAAGCCACATGCAAAAAACAAACTCCTGGCGTAATGCAAAATAATGTAATTTGTCCCATCTTTATCGCAATATTTGAAGCATTTGTGTGTGTTCATGCTTTCCCAAGGGTAAAGGAAAAAAGACAACCTACTGGTTGACCGGTGAGACGGGGGAAGACTACGACCTCCCAACTCCACCTACAACGTATGCAAATCGTGCACCTGCTGAAATACTCAATTTATCGATGTGGACCATGCTCATAAATGCATTCTCTACACCAGCTGGTTTATAGAGGGGTTGCTTTGGCACTCTTTTTCTCAAATCAGTCTTTTTTTTTTTTAATGGATATGAATTCTTATGAGAGTATATCAGGCACCGAATTGACTGGTGTGTTATAACAAACAGTAGCTATCGCCCGTTTCTCTCTGCAGAGAAGTTGCTTGAAGGGCCTTTTAACAAAGCATTTTTTTTTATGGTGGTCATTAGTCAATGTGTAATGTTGAACATTATCTCACGTTTTAGTCACAGCTATGTTCAGAAACATGACACAACTAATTTATCAACTCAAAAAAACTTGTTACTGCGATGCAACTTGTCAACTGAACTCGCCGCTGACCTGCTTGTCCAGGGAGAACTTCCAGCGGCTCCAGCAGGACCTCGCCCACATGATCCTGGCATGTCTGGAGCGGCGTTCCCGAGGATCCGTGCGGCGAAAGAGGCCACTTCTGAGTCGGAGCGAGGATGAGGACAAGGGGCGAAGATCCGAGGTGGAACCCCCGGAATACTTGCATCTGGCCACTGTGGATAACACGCTGAGCACCTTCCTGTAGGAAGAACATCAGCAGGGAAAGACTTGAATATTTCTGCAAAAATTCATCTTGTGTTTTTATTTCAGTTGTATACTCACCTCTCCATCCATCCGTTTTCGATTGCATTTGACATCCAGCTGTCTTTGGGGAAACACAAGGGCAGACTACAGGAACATTTTTACAAGTATAAAATGAAAAATGACAAAGCGAGAGTGCTCACGGGAGAGTCAAATAAGACGACACTTGAAACATAACAAAAGTTTTATTTATTCTTTTTGTTGAGTCGGCCCATTCGTACACATAAAATACATTTTTCTTGTTTTTTCAGAATGCTTTTAAGGTCCTGATAAAGTTGTCATTTCATTTTGTAGGTTAGAGTCCAAACAGTTTCTTTACAATCAATTATTCTATGCACAGCCACTAATTTGAAAATGGTATTCTGTTTAATATAAATTAAGTAGAAAAAACATTTTATCATTATTTTTTTTAAATCAATTTGGGCAGCCATTTTGCCTTGTACTGCCACTTGCTCTCGACTGGAAATGACATCACAGTGCCGAAGGGCTGAGGTAACTCAGGTACCTCTGACTTTTGTCATTTGACCTTTTAAAAAAAAAAAACATTTTTCGGCATTACTCATATTCCACAAATGCAGTATTTAAGAGAATACCACGTTTAGACTAGTGAGGGCGCATCGAACATATTGTAAAGGAAAAAGTACAACACTGGCTGCATACGCAGATTAAACCCACATTTAAACACACGTTACATATTGTTTTGTTGTTGTACAGACATAATTGCCCTGTATAGGTTTTACACATCAAATACAGCAGGAAGCATTTAATGAGTGGTGTACAAATTCAGAAACGCTACGTGAGGATGTAGCCAAGCACCCTCGACATGCAAACGGAGGTTGACTGAAAGGAGCTAACGCGACCGCGTGGATGTGCTGTTCAAAACATACCAGCGTAGCTTGTGGCACATTTTTGTGCTGGTCAAGACCACTGGGATCAGTCAAGTATACAAAAAAAAAAAAAAAGTCACATGCCCACTTGATGAGCACCCCCACAACAAAACCCTGATTTTCTTTTTTTTGGAGACATTTTAAAAGAAACCTTGATAATAAATAAGACAAACAAATATACAAAACAGGTTAAAAAAAAACTGCTTAGGCCCTCAAGATTTTTTCCGATAGTTACACCCCCCCCACTCCCTCCTGAAAAATACTACTCTCTTGCAATTAAAATTGTACTCGGACTCTAAATGAGATTGTAAATTACGCGTGACGTGAATTGTAAAATGTAAATAAAAACAACCATGACCATTTTTGACATGTCAGTCTTTTGCCGCTTGAACAAGGCACTGAATTACCATGTTTAAAGAAAAAAGCTTAAATTACAGAACAAAACTGAACTTTTTCAGTCGTTTCTAATCCCAGCGATATGATTATCATCAGATGAACATTTGATACTAAGATTAATGGTGGTAATCCTGCTGCAGTTGTATTACAAGGATCTTCAAAAATTCCAGAACATGGCCGTTTGTATTCTCATCAACATAAACACAGTTTGCTGCATTTGCATCTTATTTTAGATGTATTTATTTTTTTTGCCCAAAACTGCTGCTAGCCTGTACGCATGCGTTTTTCCGTCGTGCTGTCTGCCATTGCCACAAGCTCGCTGCGCAACGGGGGCTCACACATAAGCGACAATCACGATGGCTGCAGATGTCTTGAAAAGAGTGGGCGGAGTCAAAAGTTCAATTATACTAGGTGCCTGTTAATCGCGGCGTCTCACTAAACGGCCATGCTCTTACTACAAGCATGTTGTTCCCCGCATTGGACAAAAACGGAACATAAGATGATACGTTTCTAAGCAAGAACTGGTAATGAACTGCGATCGTTGGCGAATACTTTGTGGCGATCCAAGTTAACCAACTTGAGGCCTTACATGAAAATGCATTCGGGTGTTAATTCTGTGACTGCTTCTATGGAAACATCACTGGGAATTCAATACACGAGTTAATCGTACTGTGGTTCAGGTTGGTCAAAATCTTTGGTCATGAATGTACTAAGATGCACTATACTTCTTGCAACACGCAAGCTGTTCCTATTTGGAAGGTCCCTGGGAACTATTTTGCGCTCTACTAAATACGTTGTTTCAGCTCATTCGTTTCTACATTGGCCAATAAACCGATTAAAAATGCTACAACTCTATCTCCAGCAGCTGTCTGTTGGACGCCACGTACACACACACGTTCCATGTACAGGATGCTGTTATGAGCCTAAATAAATCATTTAGGTTCCCGTCATGACTACATCCGGGAGCCGTGGATCTGGAAAAGCTGTGGAGGAAAACAAGACAGTTAGCGAGTGCAACCACGCTCGATCGCAGTGCATCTTCATTAGTTACAGTGTCGTCCGGTTGCCATGACAGCAATGATGATGAAAATGGGGACATACGTGATGGCTGGGGCGCGTCGACAAAAACATACACCGCCACGTCTTCAAATGCGTGTGCCTGCGTATGTGTGTGCGTTGTTGTTTAAACACGGGGGACAAACACGTCCATAAAAGGTCAAGGATATTTCATGTCACAGCCTTGGTAATTAGAAGCCACCGAGTCGGTGTGCTCCTTTGTTACAGTCGTGATGACAAGCTGCACTGGAAGAAGACATTTGATCTATTTTGGACGGGGAATAGCGACATATTTTCTGATTGAGATGTGATCTCATCTATGCTTTTGAAATCAATTTGCTTCACATGTACAAGCCAAACGGAATCTTCTTTTTTGTACATGCGGCTGATTGTGACCCAGCTATAAATAAAAAGTTCTCCTCATTTCACCACGCTAACTCTTATCATAAAGATGAATTGATCTCATAAGAAAATAATTTTCAGAGTTGCCGGTCACACACCTAAATTTGATCATTTTTACATAACTGTATTGTTCAGTTTCTATTAGAATTTCTTGAGATGGAGAATTGTGGGTTCTGTCCACTGTAGCCATAATAAAGCATGTCATTAAAAAGTTAAATGTACTTAGTGTGTGGTGAATTTACAAAATGGGTTTTAACTTTATTCCCACAATACTGCGCCTGCCGCGAACAGCAAATTTCAACAATTGAGGCTCCTTCAAAAGGTTGCATTGAAGCACTATTTTTGACGAAATGGGATTCTTCATCACACTAGTAGAACATTACACCATGATGCCACAAGATCGCTTCATTTGACCACAATGTACTTCCTTGGCACCAACATATCCCAAGATGGCGCCAATGTAAAAACAGCGAAGAGGTGAGTTTTTGACGAATAACAGAATACAAATCACTCTAAAAAAGTATTCGCAAATAAGGGCAGCTTCACCGTTCTCGAATTTATTGAGAAGCAAGCAAAAGCGATGATGCTTCAATATGACTGCCAAGTGCAGAACGAGTCCAGGATTTTCCTAGAGGTATTATTTCCTGAATATCACTACTCATTACGTCACTTGACATATTTTTGTTTTTTTTCTTCCCCCCAATCCCATTGCAGTGGCATGAAACACCCTGAACTGAACTGACATTGCGCAGTCACACACACTCGAATGTACCCACAGCTCTCGGACTCGCTAACACGGTTCCTCACCCTTTCCCCGACTCGCTTTGGAACAAAGGAACATGACTCCCTCATTCTCTAAGCCACTCATTCGGTGTGGTTTCTCTCCCTCCCTCTGCCTCCTCCTCCTTCGCTGCTTCTTCCTCCTGCGTCTCCGTCGGCTGTGGTCAGCAGGAAGGACGGAGGGAAGGGAGAGGGGGGGGGGACAAAATGGACAGAAAATGAACAAAATAAAAATGAATGCCAATGAGTGCCAGTGAGCAGGCAGATATATATTGACACTATATATCCATATGAGAGAGAAGAGTGAGGACAGTGAAACCAGAAGCGGAAGGTCACTTGAGGAGAGGTGGGTGAGAGATGAAGCGGGTGGCATTTGTAGGTGAGTGACATTTGAAGCTTTTTCAGCGGGGAGTCCGAGCACGAATACGCACAAAGCACAAACACTCACATATGCAACAAGAGGAAAGAAAGAACGCCCACAGTGACACACATTATATTCGGTAAAAAATAATGTCACACCTTATATACACATTTTATGTCCACCTAATATTATTTTAAATTGGATCATTATCTTCCATTTAAGTGTTTATTTGGAATGCATGTGGGAAAAGTGGAATAAATTGTGGTCCACCCGACACATCCATTCCTAGATTTATTTCAAACTCCAACATGTTTTTTGACCAACAATAAAGCAGTTGTGGAATTATGCAAGTGCTAAATCTCAACTTGTGGACATATTTTTACAGTTTCATGGCACCGTCATAACACGTCACCCTGGCATGCGTGCGTGTGTGTGTGTGTGTGAGGAGGAGATTTTCACCTTTGTTTTGTGGCTTTGCTCTGTACCCAGGCCGGAACCTGGCGTGTGAAGCTCCTTGGAAACAACACACAGAAACTCAGCCTGATCCTCGGTTCCGTAGCTATACGACGAGCCGATGTTCACCATCTAGGCGCGCACGCACACAGAAAGGGACGGTTTATCAGCGGGAAGTAAAGCTCATCGAGGAAGAAAAAACACATGTGCGAAGGAGAGACTCTGGTGTTCATGCTTGCAGGGTCGGGTTGGGGAGCAGACAAGCCACGCTCGGCAGTGCACTGGACAAGAAGCGACGTATGCGTTCGAACTACAGGTGTGCTGAGCAAAGCTGTGCTGTGTGCGTTTGAGCAAGGTGGCGAAGCAGGGAAGAGAGGGGCGAAACGTGAGTGAGCCCGATTTGTTGGCGGGAGGCCTGTGCGCCACTAGCGTGCGTGGGGTGAATTAAAGATGTCCAACTCAAAAGACAAGATCAGCACTGAGAGACACGACCACCACGGTGAGAGGAAAAATGTTCTGTGACTTTAGACTTAAAAGCGTAAATTGATGTCTCTTGTGTAGAGGAACAACAGCAATCCAAATTTAGTAGGCGGTGGGGGAGGGGGCTCGGGGGAACATGTTTTGTAATGCAGTAAAAAAATAAATATAACAATAACAGGAAATGTTATGTCTCCATTTTCGGGAAATTGTAACTTACTAGCGGACAAATTTACACCAGTCCAGCTTCAGTCCACTCAGCAGATTCTGATATTTGAAAACATCGCCGGTAAATTGCATTGCATGTTAAGAAATGAATAAAACCAGCGGCAATTGTGGTTCGTAAATGTGGTCGCTATCGGGCTTTTAAACCGAGCTCTGAATGGGGAGACGGTGTTTAATCATCTGCGCACAGCCTGACGCTTTCGTGTAATCATTAAGCGGAGGTCGAGTAAAGCTAACGCAAGTGCAGCAGGTAGGGCTCGGGTCGGGGCCGTGGAAGGGAGGGGTCAAAGTTGAAGGGTCAGCAGCAGCGTGAGTCCAACCCACAGTCCAGAGTAGTCCAGTGCGGGGCTTTCTGCAGGCGCGCACGCTGACCTGCTCAAACTTCCAGCCGTCGGACATCGTGGACACCATCTGGGTCAGCTCCTCCTCCTGGCACTGCAACACTCGATAGACGTGCTTAGGGGGAACCTGCTGGTTGGGACAGAGGACGAGACAATGGCCATTCCTTTTAGTACCATCGTGTGAAACCAAAATCTCCAGAATGAACACAAAGAGATAAGAGTTAAAAAAAAAAAGAAGAGAGAAACTAATTGAACTGTCTGTAAATCAGCCTTTTTCTGTCTACAGATGAGCGTGCCGCATGTGACCCCAGGCATGTAGAGTTAAGTGCAGTACAACACAACACAGGGAGAGTGGGAGGATGCTGGGGAGGGCTGTGATTATATAAGCGTGAGTGCACCCACCCTGAAAGAGAAAGGAGAGAGAAACGGGGGGAGGCAGCACACTCTTTAGAGAAGCACAAAAATCTCAAGTCACTAACACAGTTGACTGGGAGGGCTTACAGATGCGCCGTTATGGGAATGTTGACGCAGATACAAAGTGTTGCCACATTTATGACTGACAGATGCGATATACACAGCAGTTTAAAAAGCTTGTACGCCTGTGTTTGAGTTCAGCTGTGAAGCTGTTCTGATAAACATCGATTTAGTACCTGGGACGACTTGGAGTCCCTCTCGACGATCCGCTCCTTGATGAGTTTAATCAGAGGGGTGATGTTGTAGAACTCGGCCTCCTCCAGGACTCCTGAGAACAAAAGAAACAAGCAAGTCAGCTAGTGCGTGCAGGCAGCCTGCAACGCTTGATTTCATTTTTCACAAATGCATGATTGGAAACTACCATTAATTAATATATGAAGTGGAATGTCATTAAGATGTATTTATTCTTTGCCACTCAAGTGTGGCAATTCTAACTCGGTGGTGGATTGTTTCAGATTAAGTACCATATGGGAGTTATTTTCTAATTTTTTTATGCATGCTATATATCACAAATAACTGCTGGATTGGATGCATTAGCATAAGTACTGAATGAACATTTTTTTTCTCTCTTCAGATGTCTCTAAAAGATTATCCCGGATGTGACGGATGTGACCCGAAACTCGCGTTATTGTCGGACGCAAATCAAAGTGCCACCAAGTGATTAATGAACCACCACATTAAAAAAGAAAAGGTGATTGTAGGTATTGTAGGTGAGTTAGCCGAGCTTCTTCCATTTCTTCTACTGCTAATTTTTGTTTCTCTTGGTATTTTCCTGCAGTCTTAATGCCCTGTGGCACCACACTACCTCTCATAGGTCAGCCTTGGTACTACATCAGGGTGGAGATGACGCGCTAGAGATAGTTTGCGTTTGATGTGCGGTGTTTGTTGTAACGCGCACACCTTAAAATTTGGTTAAGAGGTTATAAATCAGAATGCGTGGCAGCCAACTTGAAATATAAACCAGCAGAGTCTATAAAGTCTTCTTATATCTATTGTTTGTTGTGTTTTAATTTGTGTTCTATTTTCCCGCTAATTTACCTTTCACCATACGGAAAGCACTTTATTACAGCAATCGCATTGTATTGTATTGTAAATCAAAAGTAGTGAGACCTTCTTCAGCTAGTTCCTTGTTATAGACCAGTTTGCCGTGCCGCAGGTAGTTGAGGATGGGTCCGAAGTAAGTGGGGTCTCTGTCGATCACATACGCCCCAGTCTCATCCTGTTACATAAGAGAACCACAAAATTTGCACCGTCATGAACAGTTGAGTGGACAAAAAACATAGCTTATGAGGATAAGTATAAGAAGTAAAGGACAACAACCATGAGAGAAATTGAGAAGGACAACAAGGAAGGTGATTTGCGCCCAAAAACTTCTACTTTCAAGGTGACGGCTGAGGACACACGGATGAGGCATTAGTGTGTTTTGGGTGTGTGTCTGCAGAGAAATCCACAATGAGTTGAGAGCGGCAGGGCCGTAGAGGACAATTGAACATGAATCGCCAGTGTGGGCTTGACAACAGTGGGCAGGAGCTTTCCTACATATGTCAGTTTCTTAAAAAAATAAAATAAAATTGCACGAGCTAGTGTGTCACTTTTTGGAAGCAAACATTGAAATATCAAAGTCTTTTAGCCATGTTTTACAATATAATGCATCCACAAGATGTTTTTAACCTCTCCTGTACTGTAGAGGATATTAGTTCAGACAAGTAGATTATGACTCCCTGGAGAGATTAAGTACACACACCCATTTGTAATTAATGCAAAGTCAACCTCCATTCTCTTTTTGTCTAATAGCGTACCTATTCAAATAAGTTCACCAAACCGTCGGAGCATAAACATTTGTCTCCTTGTGTGTTATATCATCCCATAACACAGATGAGGTGATAAAGCGAGTTCAGACTTGTAGCGGAATCCACATTGGCACCGTGAGATGGGCGAGACACTTCCAGTCAACACAAAAGGGGCGGGACAAGGCAAGAATTGCGTAAGGACACGACTTCTTTAACAATCACCAGCGTGATCCGCTGAAATATTTAATCAGCATCAAATACGACACACGCTCAACCTACATAAAGAGGATTGCGCGGTTATAATCTGCAATCCTCCAATCCTGTTAGACATTGATCATGTCTCATCATTCAGGTTCATCATGTTATTGGCTTTTATCCTGCACTCAACATACAGTCCATGTAAATATAAAAAACTAATACTAAAACTAATGATCACAAAACTAAAAATTTATAAAAAATAAATGAAAGGAAACTAACAAACCATTTAAAAAAAAAAACTCACTTCCTTCAATGTGTTTTCTTGTGACAATTAGCATGGAACAATATAATGTTTCATCCAGCAAAAAAAAAAAGTAATCCAATAAAACAATATCATGTACGTTTGCCACAAGATTAGAGTTTAAAATGGCGATTGTTTAGCGGGTTTGTTTGGTGTAAAAGCAACAATTTGCATTCATAACAAAAATAGAAGCCGATGAAGAATGACCAAGTAAGCAAGTTGTCAAGCGAGCATGACATGATGCGGAATTGAAAAGCTCTCCAGTGGCCAAGTGGCCCAGTGGGTGGAATAATTACAAATGTATCCAATTCCGTCTATTTTTACTCAATATGGGAAAAGGGATATTGGAACACACCAGGCTAGTTGGCAGTTAAGCTTCGGAGGTTTGTGAACCTGACGAATAAAAATGATTATCAGCTCACAATGTTACATTGATTTCCCCACTTCCACTGTTATTATTCAAGCGACTGAGGCCAGAATTTGCTTGCAACATACTGATTACGCAATCAAACTACGTTTCCCCTCTGGGCAATCTGGCAACGGGACCGCAGCTCTGCGTTCATCCGACAACCTCGACCTCAGTCAAACGTCACTCTGCATGGAAACGATGAGTGTCTCGCCTAAATCTGAAAATGCGGTACTTGTGCCACAGATGAGGAAACCACTCAAACATATCCTTCGAGTGGGGAAATCCTGCTATCTGGTACAAAACAGTACCTTAGATATCCATAAACCATTCAACCTGACCAATACAAGACATGCTTCCTGTTTTATAGCAAGTGTGACAGCAGCTAGGCTTCAAGCATGTCCAAAATCTCCTTCAGGATTCGACGCTGCCGCTGTTGGGAACAGAATGAGAGGCGGGTGAGGAAAAGGGGAGAGGGGAAAAAAAAAAAGTGAGTCATCCCTGGCGAGGGTGACAATGGCAAGGACGGAGAAAGTGAGGATAAAGATGAGAAGGAGAGACATCCTGTGTATCCTCAGGCGATGAAAAGGGAACTCCGGTCATATCAGCACAGGCGGACTCACTGCTGCTGTTATGCAAAAAGCACCTCAAAAATTCATTTTTTTTTTTTTGCCTTGGTTGCAGGAAAGAAATTCTGCTCCTTTGTTGGGGTTGAAGATGCTCTGCAGTTGGCACAATAAACTACATTCAAAACACTAACAAATACTAGCAGTTACAGCAGACAGAGTAAATATAAAGTTGACATCCCCAGTAGAATGTAAAAATAATGCAGCAGCCAAGTGTCCTGAATGAACCTAACATGCATCTTTTTGCAATGTGGGAGGACCAATCATTTTTAATTCAACGGCAAAGGCGCATTAGCCCACACTGCTGGGAATAGTCAATGTTGTTTGAATAATGAATAGCAGGTCCTGATTTACGATTTACTGTGGGTCGTTCCACCATGATTTGGCGTGAATGAATTTCTTAGCAATGTTGTATATTGCGTAACTCGCGCGATTCATAATTTTAAGGGGGGGGGAAAAATGATTGTAAACTGTGACCAAGTGGAATGAATGAAATGCTACAAATATTGATGTACAGCTTCATTTTGAAGAAGAGGCAATGAGCATCACCATACGACAACGACCCCACACAGCCTCTCTTCCTATCACAGACTTACTTATCAAAAAATCAACAACAAATCTGCATCATTTCAAATACAATCTATTTGTAATCATTGCGAACGCTGCACGTGACGAGGATGTCGCTCTCTCACTTCACATAGGATGCTGCCGTACAGCCACTGGGACTGTGCGACACCCCCTGCAGAAGAGAAGGCACGTGTTCCTCCATCTGACTCCAGCTACACTCACACCGTGAAAGGATGCTGAGCGACACACACACACTTCACTATGCATGGAGCATATCAATTAAGTGTGTATGTGATACGATAGAAACGCATAGCTTTTTACATTTTCACAATTTTTTTTTTGCAGCTTCAACATTCAACATTTTCAAGCCATTTGAGTATTTATTTGATATTCTACCAGTGTGGTGAATGTCCATGAACTGGGATACTCTTTGACGTCATTATTAAGACAATTCAGAGCATTAGAAGAATGACAATGGTGCACTAAAGTCTTATTTCTATAATGTTATATGTCATACAGTGATGGAGGATATTCAGTGGGTGTGTTTGTGATAAGATGGAGACTACTAATATGGTCTTTATCCTTACTAGTAAGACAGTCATTCTACTAGTGCACTGACTTGTCTTACAAGTAAAGAAAAAGAGTACGAGCACATAGACAATACGGTCCACTAGTAGAATATTGAATAAATAAATAGTGTTACACCAGTCTCTCTCAAATAGGGGGGTTGGCTCCTCTGGGCAGGCCAGTGTTATTTATTTATTTATTTTTTTGCTGAACAAGAAATAGGTGTAATTGCGCATCCACTACAGTAGGTGGCAGTAAGTTGGTCTCTGTTTCTTCCTTTTTTTCTTTAATGTTAATAATGCAGAGGTGTACTTATAATAACGTGTTTTTTTAATAGACAAATTATACTATTAATTGTTGCCCCCTGAGAAAGGGGGGGGGAGCAAAATATTTTCTTCTTCCTGGGGGTGGTGCAACAGAAAATAATTGAGAAGCACTGTCTTCCACACAAAAGCCAATGAGAGCAAGTTTAACTAATATATTGTGTTTTAGTACAGATAAAAGGACAGATTACGACTTTCAGAGATGTATTTATTAACGAAAGGCTGACTATAGTGGATTTAAAGGGTTATTTAGGGACATTTGAGGGACAATGTATTAGAAACACCTCGTGTATGGGCTCTTTGCATTCTGCAGGTGTGCCTAATGGAGTGTCTGGGAGTGTTGTTATAGCACGGTCGGGTACTAAACATATATTATTAACTTTCGTCACATAGAAAATGGAACAATTACAGCGATTAAGTGTGGACCGGAGTGTCCTGTTCGGGCTCACCGTGTCCGAGTGCAGGTCTTGTTGCTGGCACAGTCGGTAGAGGAACGAAGTTTGTTCTTTTAGTAGCGTCTGCCTCGTCGTCAGGAACACGGTGCCGCCGACGTTCAGCCGAACCCACTTCCCATTATTTCCTCCGCCGGGGTTGATGACCGAACCGTTACCGACGCTATGCGACGTCTTCCCGCCGGGTTTGGTCGAGCTGGCCGGAGGTGAGGTCGCGGTGTCCCCCGCCTCGTTGTCTTTGTTATTGTTGTTATTATTGTTGTTGTTGTTATTGTGGTGGTGACAACCGTGGAGCGCAGGTTCCCACTCGTCGTCCGCCGTGTTTGCCATTTGGTAAAAGGCGCTTCTCCTTGCAGTGTGGAGCCCAGCGAGTTGGCGTCCTCCGCGTTTTCTATCGGCTACCAACCCGCAGCAGTTCTAGGCGTGGCCTAGAAAGCTCCCGGTGCATTGTGGTCTTGGTAGTTTTTTCTCTGGGGTTTGAAGGGAAACTCTTCTAAATGAAAGCAATTGACTTTTGTGAGTAAATTAATCCACACTCGATGATGAATTGCTTATAGTGCTTATGACATAACCTAATATGCTAGCCTTAAACTTATGTAAACATGTTTGTTTGTAATTGTTTCATAGAAAATCTTGAGTACATGGCAGTCCTTCAATGTACAGTGCATACTCAAAGCTTCTTTACTATGTTGCTCAACTCGGTGTTCACTGTTTAGTGTCTTGCTCAACTTCAGCAGGAAGTGAAAATGAAACATGCAGACGAAAAAATGATACTATGCAAACAAAGTCAAAACAGATTGGCGTAGTGTATTACTTCATTTTGGGTACCAGCAAACACTCCACACACAAAGTAAAACAGTCAGTTGTCTTATGAAAATTCATTTAAGTCCTTAAACGTAAGTACATTGATTGTCTCCATAGTTCTTGTTGCTTTTAAAACATGTCGCTAATATATTTTCTTACAATGCCTAGTCATAATTTGTCTTCATCATTTGTTTCAGTTACTTTCTAGTCTCGGCTTCACCAAATTAGTTGCATGCCTAGCAGGTAGATGTTACACAGATACAAAAGGAAAACCCAATTAAGATTCCCGTAGAGTCCATGGGTTAGACTCTGTGTTACATTACGCAAAATGCAGTAATTATTAATATAGCCCAATGGCATCAGAGTAAAAGCCACATAGTGCATCCTGAACCATCAGCGCTCCATGTCAAACAAGACTTCCAGTGGTTTCACTGAGAGTTAAACATTAACATTTGCCGGTGATGCTGGAGGAAAAGGTCAGCCCCCCCCCTTCCTCTGGTGAATCACACTTTGCATTGTATCCAAAGACCTGCTCAACTCAATCTGCAAACAACCCGTGTCATGACGCCCTTGTGTCGAATGCCAATTAGCAAATGTCATTTAAAAAAAAAAAAAAAACATGATATGATTCCTATGTATTAATAAGCATTTATTACAGAAGTGATGTCAGGTTCGTTTAGGGCCGCTGGAGAGTGTGTTTCATTGTGACAAAAGGGAAGTTGTATTGGATGGGAAGACCCTCGTGGGTGGTGATGTTAAAGGAGTGCCATGAGAATGGTCGCAGGCCCCCCTGTGTTGTGGGGCCGTTTATTGCCTCTGCGACCAGCTGGAGAGCCATCTGGTAGTCAGTCACCTGTGTCATGAGACGAGCAAGGATGGGGGAGGGATTGATAAAAGGGATGCAACAGACAGGGTGAGGAACATGTTTGTACTCCAATCCCCAAATCTCCAAAATACCACTTTGAGTGAAGTAGCTCAATCGATGGTCACAAAAACACATTGATTCACCTTAGTGTCATAGCAACCTCCAGGGCGCGGTCTCCTTAGGCGCAGGTCGTTACGGCAACAAATGGTTTTACACGGATGGCCCTTCGTGTAAGGATCTCTTTTGTAGTCTGAAACACATCCAACATAAAACACACCTCTTAAAGCTACACAATTGGCTCCAGTTTCAAATTATTTCTTCAGATTTTTTTTTTTTCCATTTGAAATAATGAAGATATAAATCTACTGCAACCTACAGGATTTTAGCTGTCTGGTATATTTTAACATGCATGTTTAGTCAATTGAGGACTCCAAGTTATCTCGATGTTATGTATCATAAATAAGGAGAATGAATGGAGCAGATTTGATTGCCGATGAAAGGAGTCAGCTTTGTTCACGCCCACACCGGCGCAAAATGCCTCTGCGCCAGTCAGAAAAATAGAGCCTATAGTGTCTTGACCAGTCAACGTTCATTTTGAGCAAGCTCAAATATTGCGTAATTGCACCTACTGTTGTATCGCATGATGTGCTTGAGGGACTTGAGGTCAAACACCTTGGCCTGATCCCTGCGGAGGATTTTGGCTCTAGGACAAAGGTCGTAGGAAAAGTCTTCTCCGTATCGCCTCCACATCACATCGTACCCACTCAGGTTGTAAATGTCGACATGAAATGGAATGTTGTAGGATGGCCAGTATCCTGAAAGAGTGAAGCAGAGGCGCCATCAGAGCTGCGAGGGAACAAGCTCCATTTACTTCATTTTCTCAAGTAATATAATGTCTGGTTGTTTGTGTGTCACCTCCTCGTAAAGCTTGAGTCTGGTCAGTGTGGACAACTTTCCCGGGGATCTGCTCCACGACGGTCAAAGCTCCAGTCCTGATGCTATGTCCGAGTGAAACTTTACTCAGGTCTACCACCATGTACTGGCTGTTATACGTGCCTGTAATCCAGGAAGAAAATGTAACAGCACAAATATTCTGTCGAGCAAAATTAAGCCTCATCACAACCAACACATTCGGTCCGACCTGAGTTATATTTCGAGAAGATCTGCGCCCACTCCTCGCCACTGCGCGAAAGGCTGTTGGCCAGGCGCACTCGCTGCCAGGCCAACAGGCTGTGAGGGCTGAGCTGAGAAAACAAGGAGGCGTTGAAGACACTGATTGAGGTTTGAGTCAGCAGCAGGCCACTACCGAGCAGGTAGAAGTCATCCAGAGATGTGAGGAAGCCTTCGGGATGAGGAGGAAATAATGTGGTGGTCACATGGCACCGAGGTTACAGATAATATGCAGCAGGACTTTTAAAACAATATCACAGTCTTGTTTTTTTTTTGACGGAATTATGTCTTGACTAATTTTTATGAAATGTTGTGAAGGGAAACGGCATAGGCCTAGGAAGAAGCTGTTTATCAGCAAAGAGAATTAAGGACCATAATGACTTAAGTTATCATTAGAGGGGAAGTCAACCCTCAAAAAACATTTTCAATAAAATGTTCTATGCGCTTTCACTAGTCTAAACATGGCATTCTGATTAATATCGCATTTGTGGCATGTGATTTAAGCAGCAAAATCCACCCCAGGTGGCGGCCATTTTGTCACTTCGTCGACTGAAAATGACATCACAGTTGCTCAGGGCTCAGGCAAACGGCCAATCACGGCTCTCCTGTTTTCTGAAGCTGAGCCATGATAGGTCGTTAGCTCAGGCCTGAGCAACTGTGATGTCATTTTTAGTGGACAGCAAGTGGCAAAATGGCCGCCACCAGTGAACATTTTTTCTGCTTAACTCATATTCCACCAACACAATATTAATCCGAATGTTGTGTTTTAACCAGTGGGGCGCATAGAACATATTCTTGTTAAGAAATTTTAGGGCTTGACCTTGCTTTTAAGTGTCGGTCAATTTGGGGTGTAATTTACCTTGCACTATAGTCAGCTGGAGTTATTCTAATCATAAGTCTAACAACAATGATCATGCATGTATGCAATTCCCTTTTAGTCTGTAATTTCAGTTATTGTCAGTTATTTCCCTTTTGTACCTGACCTATGTATTTTAAACAGTTCACTTTGCCATAAAGAAAGAAAGGAATCTCTTTATTGTAACAGGGAAGTCACATCTTTCCCGCTTTAAAAATAGCACGAGTTGTATTCCAATAGCAACAGAGCCTGTAAGAGGATTTTTCCTGACCTGGTCTCTGACAAATCTTTGCTGATGAAATGACTTAGCCTGCTCTGACCTGACTTTGAGGGAAAACATTAGACATTGTGGCTGAGTTTGAATGTAGACGTGCACACATTGCATGCCAGAGCCGAGGAATTACTTTAAAAGGGGAAGGTTCATCGTGTATTTGGTTCAACTCTAAGCGTGTTTTGTATATATTCTCGCAGAAAGACGTGCTTTGTATTATAGGGATGTTTATCAGGTGTAAAGTTGAAATCCGTGGAGAGTGTGTACCAGGGTAGCTGCTGAATGACATTTTTCCAGTAGCTGCATGTGAGACTCTGAGGTCCAAATGTTTATAGATACGCATGGTGGCTGCATAATTATACCAGCTGGAGTGGCCCAAAAGCAGATTTTCAAAGCCAGATGTCACCTGCAACACAGAGACGAGACGGTGGGATGATGCTTCTTTGCATTTTGTTGCTTCAGAAATGATTCACAGTGGATGCGATAAAATCATATTTATCATAACGTAACATTATCCTGCATTGACTCGCAGGTATCCTCACTCTCATTTGCACTGAGCCTTTGTCGTCTGAATGACATATGGGTAAATGAGAGACTATCCCCTTTGTGAGAGGCCCCTTTAACACTGTCAAGAGGAAGAGGAGGAAGGTGCAACAAAGATAACAAAGGCAAATCTACATTGAGAATTCTTGTGTTCACCCACAGCTTGGGCCAAGCCAGCCCTGGTCTGACCTTTATGAGAGCCGTGCAGTGGCCCATTCCCGGCATTCTGAAAGCAGTGGGCCCGGCAGAGTCGGGGCGAGGTGTCAGTGCAGGGACAAGGTCCAGAAGGTCGCCAACACCATTCAGAAACTGAACAGCAAATGCAGAGAGAGGCTGGGAAGGGAGGAGAGTGAGATGAGTACGATGACACGGTGATAATTATCCCTGCAAAACACATTACACACATCGATGTGTTCGCCTTTGGCCCACTGTGCAGCTCCGGCGATTAGGCCGTCCAGTTGGGCGAGGATGAGTCCCAAATGTCTCCACAAGGAGTCGCTGGTCTGCCTCAGCTTCACTTGCTCTCTGGCCCACTGGTCCTGTTTGCTGAGGATCAGAGAACACAAATATACAGCGAATCATTCAGGGACTACATGGTTTGGTGTAGTTTATATCAAACATGGAAAAAAAAGCAGTCAAGACGACAGACAACAATTTGTTCCCAGAAAAGGTTTTCAGAGTCTCTTAATGTGCCATATAAATGTCAATTTATCAGAACATTTTACCTTAAGAATCTTTTCAAGGGATTCAGAACCTTCTCATCCTTTATTAGCTGGGGGTACATGTTGGAGTAGTGATTAAAAATCTGTCTGCAATGAAAAATAACTAAATAAGTAAAGAAATGTCCCAAAAATATTTTACATTTGTTTTATAACTATTTTCATTATGATTCTGTAATTTAAACAACAGTATATTTGGATTTACAATTAGCAATGTTCCGTCATTGTTAGCTTCTTCTTCATAAAAATAAATATATATAAATATAAAATAATATGTGTGGGTTTTAATGCTTTATATTCACTGAATTAAAAATGTGTTTCACATTTTATTGGAAGGATTACATCATAAAAATAAATCCAATTTTCTCACCCAGCAGTGAGATAGCCTTCCAGGTAGCCAGCCAGAAAGAATGTAGTCTCATCTGGCTGTTGGATGCTTCCGTAACCGGCGCAGATCTCCAAGATGCCCCATCCTGTGAGGTGCAGGCTATCATTGAAGTAGCCATAAGCAGCACCCTCTGTCTCCTTCACCCCCTCTTTCAGGATCACCCTTTTCTGGGCATTATCCCAGTACAGGGTGGCCTCACGGAGCTCTGTCATTGTAAGAGGATGGTTCGGGGTCACAGGGTTGAGGTTGAATAACACATTATGGAACACATGTTATAGCAATGTCACCGACTTTAATTTGTTTAAAGATTATTGGTCTGTGTTCTTCTTGCTTGACCTGTCGTGTTCCTGAAGTGTATAATAAACATACTTCAGTGCTGCGGCTAGTATGTAGGATATATGAAATATACAAGCTTAGATATATGTAAATTACGATGTTTAACAGAAAATACTGTCATGTAAATCTAAATTTTCAAAAGCATAATAAAGAGAATTATGTGACTGTACTTGTTCTACAAATACCAATACTCACGCCAAGTGTGCACTGATGCAGCCAAAGCGTTCAACAGGATGCACAGTTTAATGCCCTTCTGCTCCATTTTTGCTGATAGTGTCCTGCAGTTGACCCGTATTTCCACAAGTAAATATTCCTCGTGTGGTCGTCGTTGAGACGAGTAAGTGAGATAATTTCACGTTTGCACTTCCCTAATATCCCAGAGAGAGAGAGAGAGAAAAAAAAGAGTACCACCCCAGATGGGACTCGAACCCACAATCCCTGGCTTAGGAGAGAGAGAAAAAAAAAAAGAGTACCACCCCAGATGGGACTCGAACCCACAATCCCTGGCTTAGGAGGCCAGTGCCTTATCCATTAGGCCACTGGGGCGTTATTGCCCCATATATCTTAGCTACATTATATTGTAAAATCCAAGGAAATTTCCATTAATTTGAAGAAACGGAATATTTATACACCAACAAATTCTAAGAATTGGTGATTAATCAAACTAATTAAGCGGGAGGGAATCCCATCATCATGGTGGTATATTGTCGAACGTTCCATTTTTTCGTCTTTACGGGGGCCTAGCTCTTTGGATGTCAGGCCAAAACGTCACGGAATAACAGACGAAAAATGATACATGAATATAAAATTCAAACCGGTTCTAATAATTGAGTAACTGTTTGTAACTGAATTGTTTGGCGTCTATTTTGGGGGAGACAGTTTTACGTGTTTGTGAATGGAACATTCGCACTTGCGCAGTACTACGCCTACGCAGTGTACGCAGAAGTCGGCGGCGTGAGGGATTTCACTAAAGTTGTCAGTATGGAGGTAAATATTATAAATGCATAAACGCGATGACTCGCCTGCAACTATAATCCCATCACACACCAATTCAACAGTATAAATTAAAGGTCAGGTATGAGAAGCATCATCGTACGTTCCTAACGCTTAGCTACCTAGCATTAGCTACCCGCATAGCGTCCTGTTAGCGACAACAAACACGCGATGGCGTTAAAAACCATTGCAACGCTAACAATCAAGTTGACCTGTGTGTTCGATCTTATTTAGGATCTTAAAATGTCCCTGAAGATCCCTCGATTTGGGAAATCGTTCAGTCCAAAGAAGATCCCGCCGCGGAAATCAGCATCGTTATCGAGCCTTCACTCGGTAAGTTATTTTGCTCCTAAAATAATGAATAATAACAATGATGTGCATGGATGTGTGGAGAGTGATTTTAGAGTCCTTGTCTTTTAGTTGGACCGTTCCACACGGGAAATAGAGCTGGGCCTTGAGTATGGACCTCCTTCAATGAGCATAGGAGGGCATACCTTAAAATTTGAGGATGGACACTGGACAACAGGTGATTACAGTATTTTTGCATTATAAGCCAGTGCAGAGAACGTTACAGTGCTTCTTCTGCACATATGGTCCTTGGTTCAGAAGAAGCCATCATCTTTTCACATACATAATAATGAATTGAGTGCCATCACAACACATATTTTCTTCTTTCTGTATGATCAGAATCAGGTGGTAATGTATCTGTCCGTGAAGTAGAACGTCTTAAGAAGAAAAACTTGCAGCTAGAGGAGGAGAACAATATCCTAAAATTGAAGATAGAAATTCTTATTGACATGGTAAGAACAGAGGTCTGAGTGACAAAATGTCGTACTCTAGCGTCATGCATTTTATTCGGCATGATTTCATGTAATCATCTATATTCTGTACTGTGTAGCTCACAGAATCAACAGTCGAGTACCACTTGATGGAAAAAGAAGTGGAGGAGATAAAGTCTCAACATTGAAGAAATGACAAACTTGATGCTATGCCTTCCTTATAGGAAGTTTTTAAGTGGAATGATGTGTTTTGTTGAATACATAACTGAAGACTTGTTTTTACACTCACACACACACACACACACACACACACACTTGTGCATTGATAATGATCTCTAAAACTGTTACCAATCCAATTACTGCACTGCATGGTTTAGAGCAATACACATGATTTATTAAATGCTTTTTTTTGTTTCTGTATTTATTTTTTTTACCTGCAGTATATTCAATATTCATCTGTTTTGCAAATGATTTTTATATTTATCTTTGCATTAAATTAATCTCTAACAATGACAATCACTGGATTTGTTTTGTTGGATTCAATTTTTTGTCCAAGATGCACTAATGAGCAATTTATTTAACAAATTCAGATGTTGTTTATGAGGACCAACAATGTCTGGAGCAAATATTTTCTAATTCATGAAAGTAAATTGTATAGATTAAATTATTGTATTTCAGTATTTCAATATGTATGTATCCATCAATATGTAATTGATCAAATATGTATTTAATTCTTTCAATATTTTATTATTTACTATTCATCTCTTTTTGTTGTTCCTAACCTCGCCCATCGGATTAAATCAGTGAATCTGATTGGTAGCTGTTTTTAGTCACGTCACAGCCAGCGACTGCGCAGGCGCAGACTGCGTAGCGCATTTTCGCTTAGCGCTTTAGCTGACAACCAAATACCCAATCAATCAAGTTCCAACTGCCTTTCTTCTAACTGCATTTAAAACTTTACACCTTACTCATCAGGCTCAAGTTCCATTATAGTTGAGGTTCCACTTCATCATGCCACGAGGCGGTAAGTGTCAGTGCGGAAGCGTCGTAAACAGCCATTTTAAACAAGCTAACAGTAGTGTCTAGAATGTAGCTTTTACGCATGCTTAGCATTTAGCATGCTAACCGACTAGTACAGGGTCTATGTCGGCATATAAAACCCAGGAAACACCACCAATCTCGGTATAAAAAGTGACGAAATGGCCCATTGTAGGAGTATCGCTATCTGCCTATCGTTAGGTTTTAGTAAAATAACGTTTTCACCATTAAATAACTGAATTGTGCCATGATCGTTCACCGCCATTTACGTTGCCATGTGTGTGTCATTCATTTTGTCCCGTTTTGACAGCTTCACTTGTTTTAAAAATAACACTAACTATAAACGTGTTTTGTTTTGTGGAAGCTGTTATTGTCAACTACTTTGATCAAAGTTTTCTAAAATGCTGCAGTTTTGTTGTAAACCGGGGTTGTCATAGTTTGTTTGGCCAATAAAGTTGGTTTTTAATTAATTTTGACTCGTTTTTAAATTGAGTGCGTTTTAATTAGTGTTGGAGCGGGTTTGTTATTTTATTTTATTTTGTTTAAATGCTCTGTTTCAGTTTCGCTTTTTATTTTTTTTTTGCATGTTTATTGACAATTTTCTGTGTGTAAGATTAAAAAAAACTTGAAATAAGTATTGTGCAATAAAGTACACTACAATGCCCAAATGACTGAGCTGAATAATAACGCAGAAATTAATACATTTAAAATAAACCCCAAAAGGTTGTTTGAAATTGACAAAAGAGCGTTTTCTTTATCGTTGTCATTTAAATTTATAAATATAAATGAACGTTTCACTTAGTTTATAAAATCGCTTATTTTTATTTTATATTTGAACACATTTTTCCCAATTTTAGTTACTTTATTAATTTTTGGCTTAACTACAATAACCTCAATAACTTGGTGTTATGTTTGTTCTTGTAACTCCTCTGTTCTATTAACCATTCAATGAAGTCTTATTCTCACAAGCTTGCCTGTATTTATTATTGTTATTGTCGCACAGGGAAAAAGGGCCATAAGGGCAGGGGGAAGCAATTTAGCAATCCCGAGGAGATTGACCGACAAATGAAAGCCCAGAGAGAGCTGGTAAATTAAGAAAGTATTTGATTTGTATTTTTTTTTAACAGCAATTGGTCTCGATCTAACATGCAACTGTTTTTCTCCCCTCCAACAGGAAGCAAATGCTGGTGTGGAGAAAGAGAGCGGTTCAGAATCTGAAGAGGAGAGTAGCAGCGAGGAAGAATCTGAGGTCAACATCACTGCTGTTATTTTAGTTGACCGCCATCTTTCATTATTGTATCGCTCACATTTTTGTGTTTGCATGCAGGGTAAGAAGAGGAGCGGTGTAGAGGGACTTATAGAAATTGAGAATCCCAACCGCATTTCTCAGAAAAGCAAGAAAGTGACCGAAGTCGATGTCGACGCTCCTCGAGAGCTGTCTCGCAGAGAGAGGTGCGTCTTACTTGAAAGAAATGTCTCTTTCAGTGGTGTCACACATACGGCCCACAGGCAGAGTCAAACCCACGAACGAGTTTAATCCGGCCTGCGGGATGATTTGGTTAAGTGTAAAAATAAGTACAACCGACTGAATAATCAGCTACCCCAAGTTCGCCAACTCTAATGGAGTTGTTGACATTGTGGTGTCCACCAGGGAGGAAATTGAGAAACAAAAGTCCAAGGAACGTTACATGAAGCTTCACCTTGAGGGGAAGACGGAGCAGGCGAGAGCTGACCTGGCCAGACTCGCGATCATCAAGAAACAGAGGGAGGAAGCCGCCAGGAAGAGAGACGAACTCAGGAAAGGTGAGGAGATTTTCCGCGGCCTCTGGGCAGGAAATAACTCATTAACCCAACGTCTGAATCATTTGGAGGTTTATCGTGATCCCTCCGTTTAAAATGTCAAATCTCTTGTTTGCTTCTTAAAGATGCAGAGGATTCCAAAGCAAAGCGTTAGTCACCTCCCCAACAACTTCAACGTGCGCATCGGTCTCAGAGGGACGGACAGAGGCGAGGGAACATATTTGAATAGCGTCAGAACATGACATGGCTGCCCCCGAGCTCCATCCAAGTCCTTCACGTGACAGAAGAGGGGTGACGTGCGCCACACAGTCCAAAAAAAAAAAAAAATGGGTGAAATCATCGAGAGAGGAGAAATGCAACATTTGGGATCCATCTGAAGGTTTTCTAAGTGCTTATACACACTCTTTACACTTCTTCTGCCATCTTAATCCTTAACGCTGCTAATCATTTGCATTCCTTTTGCGGTGCATTTTGTTTTCACAAGATGTTTGTCGGGACTCAAAACAGCAGGGAGCAGACACAAGGAGTTCTTAGGTGCTTTAACTTTTCCTTCCAACCGACTCGTTTTTGTCGGAATGCAGCAATAGTCGAAGAGACAAACGCAAATTCGGAATATTTTTTTCCTCCCCAATTTCCTCAACACGGCAAGTTTAAGAAGTGTACGTACATTTCTTGTAATGCCTCAGAGCAGAAGGACGAGTACTTGAACTACCTTTTGATAAGCATTGATTAGTTTTATTTTAATTTTTTTTGTTAGTTTTGTTTTTTCAGAGATAAACACAGTAATACGTCTTTGAAAGCCTTGCATCAAAGTGGCCTTGGTGCGTTTCTGCTGGGATACTTTGAATGTTTCTTTTGCCTTTTTTTTTCTTCCATTGTTTACAAAAGACCACTTCACTGTCGTTTTACCTGTCGTTAGTTTTTTTTGGTTGTTGTTTTTTTTTGTTTTTTTTACAGCATTTCAAAATTATTTTCTCAAACAGAAGACTTCCCTCGTTTGCATCTTATTAGACAGATAAAATATCCACTGTGAGCATTGTCTACAGAACACTAATTGTTGACTGTAAAAATTCAGGCTGTTCCAGTATGTTTCGGGCTAGCATAGCAACAATCAGGCACCCATAAACGAGCCAAGCCACCAACTGTTTTTAGGAAGACGAAAAACAAAGTGCAACATTGAAACAAGTTCCTCGACTTTTCCCTCAAGCGCTTCATTCGATGGCAGTGAGTCATTTAATAAAGAAATTGATTCATAAATTGACATTTGTTTTGCATCGTTCCCCTCGTGTTGATTTTGTCACCTGACCTACAGTTTTTTTTGTATATTGAATTTTATGTTTATGTAATCTGTCTGAATATTGAAAAGTTATTTTGCAGATGTTGCCACCAATAGCTACAAAAAATGCACATCAGCAATAATAATGCATTCTATTTATAGTGCTTTTCCTGTAACTGAATTACTACTAGAAGAGAAAACAACAGCAATGCTGAGAAAAATCACGACAAATATGAGAATGATGATGCAAAAATAATTATTCGTCGTGATTTTTCCCTTACATTGAGGAAGGTAATACATATTTAGTCTATTAACTTGTTCAATACCATTGACGGTTAAATACGTCAAACTATTTTTTTTTAACTAGGCTGATAGTGAATGAGTTTTAAGGATGTGCCATTTGGGTTGTGGCCTATTTTTTTGACTCGCATCCCTCTTAATGTCTTTTACATTGTCCTGCGGAGGTGGAAGTGCAGAGATCTTTTTTCAAATGTAGTGAGTAAAGTATTTGTTCTAAATTATCAACCCCTCTACTGAACATGATTCAAAATTTAGTACAATTTAGCTGGAAGTACAGGTAGTCGTCAAATCAAAAATCTTTTAGCGAGTCAAATGAAAGGAAAAAAACAAAACGGCTCTTCCCGCTCACGTTGCATCGTCGCAACTTCCTCATTAACCGCACAAGCGCTTGTGAGAGCACATCTGAAACGAGAACTAACTTCACTAGAGACGCCGAGGTGCGCCATCAAGTTGCTTGGAGCTGCTCAAGTATCCGGAGGAGGTCAGGCGGTGTGGAGAAGACCGACAGCCGCAATGCTCCGACAATCTCTGAGCATTCTGAAGCAGCTCGGCTCTTCTGCAAAGTAAGTTGGAGTCGCTTCCATGTAATGCTTGTTTCACTTCCAAAGTATTTCTGTTCATATAAGATGATGATGAAGATTTTTTTTTTTGATGTTTCATTCAATCAGTATGCGTCTTATAAAGTACACCCGCATAGTGTAATGGATCAACGTCTGTTGGCTGCACTAAATTAATGTCCAAAACTCTAAATTAATATTTCTACCTGATACCTACATTCTGGTAAAAGCCTAGTAACTATCTCGTAATTATTGTAATTATCTTGCTGTCTGATTGTCATTAAATGTGCAATGACGTGCATGCAGGATGGCACACTTAAGTTTTTTTGTCAGACTCTCGCTCTGACACATCCTGAATGAAAGCTGCGGCAAACTTGTGCATCTGCTAAAGTCAAACCACACAAGTTGACAAAAGGCAGTGCCGCTCTTTGTGCACAAACATTACAAGTTATGCGTGCATCATAATACACGTTTGTCCTAGAATGCCATCCCAGTCTCAACATCTGGCCGCATTTCCCCTGTTCTATATCACTTTCCTCTTTGACAGTTGATTATTCTCAAAAGTGAAGTTTCAAAAAGGGAACTGCCCGTAGCTTCAAACTATTGTCATTCGTTAGGTGAGGTGAAGAGATGAGATCCGTCTTTCTTGTCAATGTCATCCTCTTCGATGATTTTTTAAAAATCTTTTTACAATACAGCAAAGAGAGACTTTAAACCAAGGGTGGGCAAACATTTTGATTGACGGGCCACAATGGCTTCTAAAATGTATACAGTCCTACTATGGCACTAAATTGTCATACTTGCCAGAACCAAAAGCGTCCTGTGCAAGTACAATTCTGCACACTATACCGTAATCATTCGCTCATTTGCATATTTGCAGGTCACAAGATGTCAGTGAGCTTCTACACTCAGACCTGGTTGTGGTGAGGACAATAAACACAATTTTAAGAAGAAGAAGAAGAAGTTGTCAGAAATTCATCACAGTTGTTTCCAATATTTTTCCCGTTTGATAAAATGAAGGTGGAGCAGCGGGTGGAGCCTGCCAAGAGAGCAGCACAGATCCTCCACAAGAAGCTGCAAGGCTGCATGCAGAGTCATCCGGGGCTAGATGCTGAAAAACGGATGGTATGTATGAAGGACGAATAGAATTTCATGCAGAAAATTACAGTATTAAAAAAAAGTTGGAAATATAAGTCAGCAGAGAAGGCCTTGCTGGCCCCGCCCACCAGCGATCGACACATTGCCTTTGTGCGTTTCTCCGCAGAAGAAGCTGCCTCTCATGCTGCTGTCAATCAGCATGGCGGAAAGCTTCAAAGACTTTGATGCCGACTCATCCATCAGGTGAGCTGGTCTGAGCTACGAGTCACGTGATAAGATCCTGACTGCTGTTTTCACAGTTCTCTAACAAATAGGAAGAGAGACAAACCCTGCAGGTTTGTGATGAAACAAAACACAACTAAATGCATTTGAATAGTGAAAGTGTGTGTGTCTGTGTGTGGCAGGAGGGTGTTGGAGATGTGTTGTTTCATGGAGAAGAAGTTGGCCAGCCTCCTGGCAGACTTTGAAATAAAAGTGGAAAAGGAAGTTTTGGAGCCACTTAATAAACTTAGCGAGGTGAATATAAGTTTGTCTTCACTAAAGGGGACATACAGTATTTAAATCGGTTTTTGTTACCTCTGTAGTGTTTCCGAATAGTTTGCCTGTCCATGTACGTGTGAAACAATCAAGTCAATTTTTTTGTTTTGTAGGAATCTGTTTAGCATACTGTGTACATTTACTACCATTGACGGCTAAAGACGTCAAAGATCCATTTTTTTTTTTTTTTTTACTCAGCTGGTAGTGAATGAGTTCATGTTTGTTTACCTACAATACATAAAATTCCCTCTCATTCCATCCTGTTCTTCTTTAAGGATGACTTACCAGAGATTCTCAGAAATAAGAAGCAATTTGCAAAGCTCAATACGGACTGGAACAATGCACGACTCAGGTGAGTTGCTGTTTATCGCCTTTAAACACATCTGTGCTCAAGTTTCACGTGATACGATGGCTGAACTCCAGGAGCCAAGCCAGTAGCGGTCCACAGGCCAAGCAGGACGGTCTTAAGGAGGAGGAAGAAGAAGCTCTGAGGAAGTTGGAGACCATCAAGGTACGTACATTTCCAGGGGTTGAATTTTTTTTTTTTAAACAGTATGTTGGTCTTGTTTTTACAGAATCAGTATTCGGCAGACCTGTATCACTTTGCGACTAAAGAAGACGACTACGCAAGCTACTTCATTCGCGTATGTTGTACTTTAACGTTAAAAATCCAAGTCCGCTAGCTTTACGCTAACATACTGAAAACGTGAAACACTTGAAAAGGAATAACAAAATTTGAATAGTTACGCTAATCAGAAACCTTCTAGCAAATTCTACAAAGAACTGCAACACAAACAAACAAAGCATACAAAATAATTATTTGTACCAGAGGTCCATTGGGGGCCTTCTCTGCCTCTTTTTGTTTTGCCTAATTATACTCCATACATAAGCTAATATAGTTAATGAAAACTAACCAAACAACTCAAACTAAAATGAAAAAAAAAATTCTAAATAAAATGAAATAAAAATGCTGAAAAAAAAATATAGCACTATAACTTGGGTGCAAATGATGAGCTCGCTGGGGAACAGTCTAATGCCTTCTTATTCCTTTCACCGAAGCTTTTGGAGCTTCAAGCAGAATACCACAAACATTCACACGAGTTCCTGGATGAAAATATAAGCGAACTCAAGGAGAATCACAAGCAGAAAGGTAAGGGCGTGCTTTTATCTGCTAACTATCTATCTATCACGCCCTTGCTTCTCATTTGTGACGGACTACAGGACCAGCAGCAAACCCCTTGGGACCGAAAGTTTTCGGGGAGTCTCTTGCTTCCCATTTGCGTCAGAGCAAGCAGGAAATCGCGGCACCCATTCAAGAATGTCTTCACATGCTGCTCCGAACAGGGATGAGGGAGGAGGTAAGGCCATTTTTAGGCGCTCATCGTATCATATGCGTAAAAGCTGAAGAGCCTTTTGCGATTCATCTCCAGGGTCTCTTTCGTCTGACGGCGGCGGCCTCGGTGGTGAAAAGGCTCAAGACCTGCATGGATCAGGGGACGGTTGATCATAGCGAGTTCAGGATGGATCCTCACGCTGTGGCTGGTAAGCAGACTGTCTATATCATGTGAAGAAGTTCAGAGGTGGGCGAACATTTTGATTGGCGGGCAACAATGGGTTCTAAAATTTGACGGAGATGCCGGACCAGGGGCGGGTGGATGGATGTCTTGACACAGAATTTAGAAAATAAAACATTAACAAGGTATATTCATTAATTTTTTTTCAAGTTTGGCGGGCCGGATTAAAACGTTTAACGGGCCACATATGGCCCCCGGGCCGTAGTTTGCCCACGCCTGTAACTGTAAATTTATTGCCCCCGCAAAATAATTCAACATACAGCCTTTTAATGACAAAGCCTCTGCCAATAAAAATCAAGCGGCCAATGAGGCATTTTCCCTCCACAGCGTCACTTTGACCTGTTCGTGTTACAAGGTCCAAAATACGAGGATCAATGGATTATTTTCTCACTGAACCACAAAAACATGGCGTGATTGTCAGGAAGTCACAAAGAGATGATTGATTATTCCAATAGGAGCTCTGAAGTGTTACCTGCGAGAACTTCCTGAACCACTAATGACCTTTGAACTCTACAACGACTGGTTCAAAGCAGCCAGGTGGGTATAAATCACACTCCTCGCACAATTTCTCCTCGTGAGTTTCATGGAACTGTTTTAAATTGTGAAAAAAGAAAATCTCATTTATGTGTGCACTCGCAGTGAAAAAGACTGCACAGAGAAGCTGGGGCAGTTCCGAATACTACTGAAGAAATTGCCGCCTGAAAACTACAACAACCTCAGGTGTGGAATTATTTGCTTTTCATCATAATTAATGTGCCTTTTTTATATTTTATATTATTATATACAGATTTAAATTATTTTCGCATTCGCAAAAGAAGCGATTGCATTAGGTCACATTGACGATTACCGCCAAGGTTAAACTGAAGAAATCAGAAACGTTGATTCTTTCTTAATATATTTTCAGGTACTTGGTGCAGTTCTTGTCGCTGCTGTCCGAGCAGCAGGCTGCAAACAGGATGTCGCCGGGTAACATTGCCATCGTGCTGGGGCCCAACCTCCTCTGGCCACAAGCCGAGGGGTAACTACAGGTGTCCCGCCGCCTGTTTTCTCCGCCGTCATCAATCTCATCCTGTTCGCTTGCCCGCTTTCTATTTAGAGAGATCACCCTGGTTGACATGGCGTCGGCATCCTCGGTGCAGGTGGTGACGGTTATTGAGCCTCTGATTCAACACAGCGCCGTGCTCTTCCCTGAAGGTACGGGACGAGATTAGCTGCAAATTGGAGGTCTCTGGGAAAAAAAAAATTCAATACATCTCTTATATTAGATCTTGTTAGATTGTGATGACAGTTGGTAAGCAGACAATGAATTGATCTATTGTTGTGAATGTTTTTTCAGAGGTGTCCTTTGAGATTCCGGAGCTGCCCGAGGTCCAAGATGACCGTCCCATGATCTCGGAACAAGCGTCTCGATGCAGAACAGGCTCCACTCCCTCCACAGCTTCATTGTCTTCAAGTTCTCATCTCCCTTGCTCTAAAACAAGCAGGTATAGCCTCAGAAACCGCAGAAGTCATTCATCTTTTTTTTTTTTTAAATAATAATTACGCTTTGTCCCTTGAGAGGCGCTACAGTATATAAATGAAGATAGTAGCTTTATTCTTCAATGCACTATTTTTTCCTGCGTGTAGCATGTCCTTTCAGGATGGGGTCAGCGTCTCTTCTGTAAAGTCCGTGAGACGCCAAGCGTGGGCTGCTTCCGCACACGAGGCCGCCACCCCGACCCAAAAAGACACGACGATGCACAGCAGACCAAGCTTGTTATCAAACCAGAACACACCCTCACATTCCAGAACCGCAGGGTCCAACCCAGGACTGAGCGGGGACCCCGCTCAGAAGCAGTCCTCGGATCAGTTCGAGCCCATTCCGGATGCCCAACCCGTCGCAAGCAATGCTGTTGTGACCATCACGACACCGAATAAACGTGAGTCAAAACACACTTGAAACTTTTGTGGTGAAGGGCCACTTTAGAAAGTTGAAAAACACAAGAAAAAAGGTTTATAATAAAAATATTTTGCTCGGTGGACCAAATAAAAAAAAAAAAATGGAACTGGCCCCCGTGCCATACTTAGCCCACCACTGCTCTAACATAACCAATAACGATTTTAAAATTCATCTGACCAAAAGCGCTGAAATTCAGTTCAACTCATTTTTCACGTCTCTCTATTGTGTAAAAGCCTAACCCCACCAGATGGCGCTGTTGAGCACTATGCGAGCTCAATATAATTCTTACTGGAACTGGGCTTCTTTACAGATAATTTATAAAATATTGTATCAAAAATATTAACATGCAATATATACCAATTATGTTACGGCGGAAATTTTGTTCTAAACACGAATGCCTGTTTAAGTAATGAGACACTCAAATCATCGTGCAAAACTGTAGACCGCCATTAACTGCGCTCGTCATCTAATTAAAATGCCCGAAGGATATACGCGACGTGACGGCAAGACGCAATCAACTCACGCTCAGTTTAGGCGGATGGAAGTATACAGAAGTAAGCTAAGCTAACAATATGAATGAAGTGAGTCACAAGTACAGAGGGAATATAAACAGCTAAAAACAGGAAGTGTTGCATTGCCCATCAAAATATCACCCACTCAACTCATGCGTCATCTTGCATGTTGTTCTAACCACGACGCGGGCTGGCTAGCTCACAGTACTTCCCCTCAAGTATTGACTTCACTGCTCTTTTGTAGCTGAACGCGACAGTTGTACCCCAAAAAATTGCCTATTCATCTAACAGTCTGTTCAATGTCTCTCATTTGCAGCAAAGCGGAGCGTCAGTGTGAGAAAAGCCACCGAAGCTTACGAGCCATTGCCGGTTCACTTCAGCAAGGTCAGAACGCCGGCGCCGCCAAAGCCTCGTGACCCTCCGGCTCCCGCAGCGACAGTCAGGCCCCAGGTGACGCGTCCGCCACCCCCAGCTCAACCGGTTGGTCTTAAAAAGCCGCCGATTAAAAAGTCCGGACTGAAAGCACCGAGTTGTCCTCCGCCGCTTCCCCCTTCGTTACAGTCCAAAGAGACTCCCTCATTTGCCCCGTAAGATGACATCAACTCTTTGTAGACTTAAGTTGTAATGATTACAAGATTTAGTCCGCAAGTGTGTTTGCCATTAGTCCAAATTATAACAATGGAGAACTGTATTTATTTTTCAACTGTTACATTCCTGTCTTTCCCGCAGAGCAAATAAAAGCATACATCAAAGATACTAACGTCACTTACGGGCTTTGAGGCTTTTTGATAGTTTCAATACAAAATGCACAAATGATAACATCTTTATTTCCAATTATCATCATCATGTCATAACGTATAAGGTTGGACTGCACTGTGTTCTGAAGGTGCTTATGAGTACATGTTTATTGGGGAGTCAGCTGATACGTTCATGTACATTTGTAGGCTATAACATAGTCATTACAATTCCTCGGTAAAGGTGCACAGAGTTAATACAAAAAGATCCGCAGCATTAAAGTAACAAATACATAGCACAGCTTATACTGTAGTTGATAACACCAAATACTGGTGATATTGGTCATAGTCCTCAATTTGTGTAATGCGATAATCGTTATTCATTAAGACTCTCTAAAAAAAAAAAAAAAAAAAAAAAAAAAATCATGATTTTAAGGCTTCTCATGAATATCAAAGGTAAGTCTTCAATAAAACGACTTGAAATGTTCTGAACTGAAGTTAAGCCTGAGACGCATGAGTATGCTGACTGCACACAGTGCGTCGTTGAGTAACATTAGTGTTCTTTGATTTGAGCCTTGGCTCAACACAGTAGTCACAAAAGTAAACAGGTGAAATTACTTTGAGCTTCTCTAAACTTTAGAATGCACACTACCAGTTAATTAAGTAATAGTGGACATCTGTGAGTAAGGGACACCTGCCGAAAAGGTTGAGAGTGGCCTATTGATGCCACAAAATGGCAGCAAAGCACTACTTTTGTCCAAATGAAATTTTTCAACGAACTTCAACAGAGGTCCTTGGCACCAAGACGCCACAAAATGGTGGCAAAGAACTACTTTTGTCCAAAATAAATTCTTCAACGAACTTCAGCAGATGTCCTTGGCACCAAAATGCCACAAAATGGTGGCAAAGCACTACTTTTGTCCAAAATAAATTCTTCAACGAACTTCAGCAGATGTCCTTGGCACCAAAATGCCACAAAATGGTGGCAAAGCACTACTTTTTGTCTAAATAGAGCTCCTCTATCAACTTCACCGTAGTTCCTTGACACCAACATACCACAAGATGGCGCCAGTGAAATGCTTTTATTTCATCAGCCTGAGTGCCTCTGTGAGTTTCCGGGAGGCCATTTTAGGTTTAATGTGCAATTTCACCTGAAAGCTGACATTGAAAATATGTCAGTCCTCATTTTTTGATCTATTTGTGGTCAAAATGAATCATGGCACCATTCGTGGAAAAAATATGCAGTAAATCCAACATTATTCCTCCATGTGCGGTTTGAGTGTCATAGTTGCTGATTTGATAATTGGATTAAAGTTATAGAGGAATCAAAGAGTATATCCGATTATGAGTTATAGTCTCCTGTTTAAACAACTCAAACTTTGATTTCATCATCGTCCTCATCTGTGTAGCTATAGGATATCTTCTTCATCCTCTCCGAATCCACCGTCTCCATCCTGTTGTGACCGCCGTAATGACGTGCGAGCATATCCGCGGCACTCTGGAAGCGCTCGCTCTCCATCCTCACGGCTAACCTCACTCGCTCAAGCGAGCCCCCTTTCAGCGCGTCAGGTAATTTCCCGGGTACACCGACTCCGTTCATCTCATTGGCGTTTCCGTCGTCATCCCATTCCGCCCCCTGTGGACTCTTCCGGCCCGCGCAGTCCTCTCTCAGAAGAGAGTCCACGTAAGAGATAGTAGCCGAGTCCATCTCGGATCCTTCGTTGGTGAGCCCCCACGGCGACCCCGTCTCGTCTCCCTCCCAGGTGTGACTGTCTCCGTCCAGTAAGCTGAACACTTCGCTCATGAGGGAGGGGCCCAGGTCGAAGTTGAAGGTGTCCAGGGAGGTTAGGGAGGCGAAGGAGCTAGAGAAGGCGGTGGGCTTGGAGTCAGAGGTCGCAAGGGCGGCAGAGCGCGTGGTCAGGATGGCGTCGGCGGGGTCGGTCAGAGATCCGCGGTGCACGTTGGTCGAGTGAGGGGCCGGGTTGGAGACGCAGGGCTGCTGACGCTCGGAGCGCGACAGACGAGGAAGTGTGACGAAGCCGGACTCCAAACCTGAGGAGAAAAAAAATTATATATTTAAATACACAACATACTTTATTTTATGCGCCAAAAGTGACATATAAAGCCAAATCTGTGGAAGTCATTGAGCAGACCTGACAGGTGACTCTCACATCAGCTCTGCGCATGGTCGCCAAGTCTTCGCAGACTTTACAGCGGGAAGCCTGCGTTAACTTGTTTGACCCCCGCTTGTGTTTTTTAGCAACCAGGATTTATCGTTTCGTCCTGTCGTAATCATATGGAATTACTCTGGGATTTGGTTGCGTGCATGTGACACTTGGAATTTCCAGTGAAGATATATTAGCCTTTTTTTATTATTTTTTTTTAGATGGTATCTTTCACATCTTTGCTTCTTTTGAGAAAACAAATCAATGTATTCCTCAGTAGAGTTGTCTCACTTCAGTTATGGAATCTTTGTAGTCCAAACAATCTTAATTTTTGAAAAATGCAATGAAACTGGTGCTTCCCAATGTTTCCCAACCTTTGTTCAACCAAAGCACATTTTTCTTTCGAAATATATGTACAAGTGGCACAGTATTAAATGTTTATATGGAGGGCAATATTGTTATATTCTCTGTCTACATGTGTTGCTGCACCTTTTATGTTCAAACATGAGGGGAGAGAGGGGGAGGGGGAGAGGTAGAGGGAATGAGAATGAGAGAGAGAGAGAGGGAGAGGGAATGAGAGAGGGAGAATGAGAACGAGAGAGAGAGAAAGAGAATGAGAGAGAGGGAGGGAGAGAAGAGAAAGAGGGGGAGAGGGAGAGGGGAAGAGGGAGAGGGAATGAGAGAGAGAGAGAGAGAGGGAGAGGGAATGAGAGAGGGAGAATGAGAACGAGAGAGCGAGAGAGAGAATGAGAGAGAGAGGGAGGGAGAGAGAGAGAGAGAGAGAAAGAGAGAGAGAGAGAAGAGAGAGAGGGGGAGAGGGAGAGGGGAAGAGAGAGGGAATGAGAGAGGGGGAATGAGAACTAGAGAGAGAGAGAGAGAGAATGAGAGAGAGAGAGGGAGAGAGAGAGAGAAAGAGAGAGAGAGAGAGAGGGAGAGGGAATGAGAGAGGGAGAATGAGAACCAGAGAGAGAATGAGAGAGAGAGGGAGGGAGAGAGAAAGAAAGAGAGAGAGAGAGAAAGAGAGAGAGGGAGAGGGAATGAGAGAGAGAGAGGGGGGGGAGAGAAAGAGAGAGAGAAGAGAGAGAGGGGGAGAGGGAGAGGGGAAGAGGGAGAGGGAATGAGAGAGAGAGAGGGAGAGGGAATGATAGAGGGAGAATGAGAACCAGAGAGAGAGAGAGAATGAGAGAGAGAGGGAGGGAGAGAGAAAGAAAGAGAGAGAGAGAGAAAGAGAGAGAGAGGGAGAGGGAATGAGAGAGAGGGGGGGGGAGAGAGAAAGAGAGAGAGTGCGAGAGAGAGAGAAGAGAGAGAGGGGGAGAGGGAGAGGGAATGAGAGAGATAGAGAGAGACAGAGGGAGAAATATACTACGTTCATAATGATCATTATTTAACTTCAAACTCAGCGTTACTCAGCAACAACCCCTGCAGGGAAACACTTGGCCTTTCAGCAGCTCACCGCTCCAAATGTCTATCTTAATGCGTCGGAATTATGTGCTGACACCACAAAAACACGGTAAATGGAAATTCAATTGGGGTCATTTTTATTGCGGTGGACCCAAACGATCTGCTTGAATGGCGCAGCACAGTTGGTGATGCTGATGTTATTTCAATGTGCGAGCGTCTGCCGCCGGGCGGCAGGTAGCGGCGGTCGCATGACTGCAACGTGCACACGACCCAGCAGCAGGAGATCTATTTTCACCATTTTGTGCCTTGTGTCACACGTTGTAAAACAACACTTTTTTTCAAAAAGTTCTCTTAGCAGTAACTCCAGACCTTACGATTTTGTTATTGTTGTCATTTTAACATATTATCACTTATTGTGGCGTACACCGTCATTTCATGGTCTGCTAGAGGCCAGGACGATGAATCCAGGGACTTGCTCCAAAGCTAAATTGCTGCAAACAGACGCCTGCTACATGAGTCATCAATGTTGTTGAGAGTCCAAAGAATCAACCGCAAAATCCAAACAGTCAGCAGATGTTAAAATGTTCAAAAGAGCAGAAGGAAATTTGGAAATTCGTCTAATAGTTTGTTGTCTTTCCTGTAATCGGAACCATAGTTAATGCTAAAGATTGCCTTGATGGAACATCTTCAGGCAACTGCTCCTCAGGTCACACACTTTGGAATTTGTCCAACATTTTTTGGGGGGGGGTGAAAATGCTTATTAAGCCACTTTGCTGTAACATCAATGCTAATTTCATTTAGCCCGTCTATTGCATTTCACATTCTATGTTAGCATGAAGCTAGCAGACATTGTTTTTTTGGGGGGTTTTTTGGACAAAATTATCTAATTTCGATTCAATGTTGTGTTGTTTTAATTATCCAGTTTGATTTTATTTAGTTTTATGTGTATACGAAGTGAACTTTAAGCAAGCCTGCTTGGCGTCTTATTTGGAGAATAGTGCAGAAATCTTCTTTTCCTCAAAGTGATGTTATGTAATGTTTCTCATTTCAAGACGGTGTGAGCCAAGGAATACTTAAATAACTGTGTTTTTTTTAATAAGTTATTAATTTAAAGTGTGTGTGTGTGGAGGAGAACTCTTTTTTTTTTTTAACATGGTCGAGGATAACTTCTTTTAACATGAAAATGAATGTTTGTTTTAGTTTCAATATTAAGAGTTGAACTTGAAATTTTTATGCCTTGATGTTATAATGTTCCTAAAAACATTGCTTGTACAGCTAATGAAGGTTCAACAGTTTGAACGTGGAAAACTTTATTATTATTTCTTAGGGGAAAAAATTCTTTCCAAAGCAAAATAAATCACAGACAAACCATAGACGGTAAAGGTTTAGACTTTGTATCACTATGCTTACCGTACGAACTCATCCTCTCCCCTGGTGTGCTTTGCGTACTGGGAAAAAGCACCTTTGCGGTGGGGCTCCCATTATACATGTCCACGTCCAGCCTTGGAAGCGAGACGGCGTTCTTGATGATGGGAGAAACGGCCGGAGGAGGCAATGAAGCATCTTTGGATCCTTCTCTGGTTCTGTTGTCCGAGCCCCTCCTGATTTGTCGGATTGTCCTGGAGAAAAACGCCCCAAGTTTGTTGTCAGGGGTGGACACCGAGTCCGTTTCCCCATTGCCCCCGTTGGCCGAGCCGCCGTGGTTGCTGAGGAAGGAGGTGTCCCCGAACACCTCGCCGCCACGGCCGACGTGCATCGTGTGGCGAAAGTCGCCCAGCGGTGGGCTGATCATGTCCACCGTCAGGTCGGCTTTAAAACGCCGCTTGCTGTGAGACTGTGTCACTAAACCTTTAAGGCCCGAGAGCTTTTCCTGGAGATTCATGTTTCCGAAGCGCAAAAAGATTTTTCCGTTAAACTTGAAACTATGTGGAAACTAAGACTTCAGTTCACCTCAACTCTTAACGTTACCTCAACTTCTGAAAACATGTAATCTAAATGGCTAAAAAGCTGAGGCCTGCAGCACTATATACTCGAGTGTAATATTATCTATGTTTATCATTTGCAAGCCAAAGTCTGTCCCACTTTTTGCCGGTCATCGTTATGCGGAGTTGGCAGAATCAAACCAACATAAATTGCAGGGAACACTGAGCAGTTGTGTCCCGGGCAGAAGCCGGGCCAGTTGGAGCGATGTCAAGTCCCTGGTTTCCCTCGCTTTGGATTTGTCGACATCGGCTCCGAAATAGGTCCGAGTCCAGCTGCAAATGCTTCTGTGGTCACACCGTGGAAGAGCGTCTGCAGAAAGTAAAAACATGGAGAGAAGGGCTATCTTTAAAATGGAGGCTGCAGAAAGCAACGGATGACGGTCGGAGTTTGTGTTGTGGGAGTTGTTGAAGATTCACGGGTAGACCACGACACGTCTTTATATCACAGAAGTCAGAACTGTAATTGTCAAATAAGGCAAAGGTACTCAAACTATTTAACGACTTCAGTATAAATAAAAAAATAAAACATTTTATAAATATATATATATACTTATAAAAGATTTATTTACATTAATTACACGATAATGGTCAAGTAAATACCTGTTAAAAGCTTCACCAAAATAGTTGTAGAAAATTGATTAATCGCAATTAATTAGGGAATTTTTTACGATTAATTTGTTAAAAAAATTTCATATTTGGTGATTTTTACATTAATATTATTTGGTGATTTTTACATTAATTACAAGATAATAGTCAAGTAAATATCTGTTAAAAGCTTCACCAATATAGTTGTAGAAAATTGATTAATCACAATTAATTATGGAATTTTTTACGATTAATTTGTTAAATAATTTTCATATTTGGTGATTTTTACATTAATATTATTTGGTGGTTTTTACACTAATTACAAGATAATAGTCAAGTAAATACCTGTTAAAAGCTTCACCAAAATAGTTGTAGAAAATTGATTAATCACAATTAATTACGGAATATTTCACGATTAATTAGTTAGAAAAAAATTTAATTGCTTGCCATCTCTAATATATATATATATATATATATATATATATATACTTGTAAAAAATTTTTTACATTAATTACACGATAATAGTCAAGTAAATAACTGTTAAATGCTTCACCAAAATAGTTGTAGAATATTAATTAATCGCAATTAATTACGGAATATTTCACGATTAATTAGTTAAAAAATTGTAATTGCTTGCCATCACTAATATATATATATATATATATATATATATATATATATATATATATATCACTTTTTATATATCACTGCTCTAAATGTCAACTAGTTGGGAAGAAGCTAAATTTAGACCAAAAGTCATTGTGTTGCGAATAAAAGTCTCAGAGGCTACTTCTGAAACCCAATAAAAACATGCAGAGTAAATCTTCTTCTATTGTCCTTTTTAAATACGACCCGAAGGAGTTCATTTTTGGCCCATTTGTCTCGCTTTGACAGTTTTATAGCGTACGTGTGTAGGAAACTGTTGTTTTTCTCACAAGCTGTTCATTGCCAACAGCCGTAATGGAGAGCCAGTACCTAAATATTTTGATAACATAAGAGCCCCAACAAGCTCCTCTAGTTCTCTTTAAAAAAAAAAAAAAAAAATCTTTTGCACCGCAACAGCCTCAATCGGGCCTCCTCCACTTTGCAGTGCCCCGTCTGGCTTCATTAATGACTCGCTTTAGTTCATGCGATGGCGATTGCGTCGGGTCCAAGGCAGTCTTTCTAATTTGCTGCTGACCGCAGTCACCAAGCCCTTTGCTCCACTTCCCCTGGGCTGGTCTTTTAAGAGCGGCATCTGGAAGCCGAGAGGGAGGAAACGCTCCACATACCAGTGATGAGCGGAGCCATATCAAGCCTTGCAAAAAAAAAAAACATGTGTTGAAGTAGCGATGGCATAAGCCTACAGGGACCGGCTGCGCATTCCCATGAACTGAACTGGACATTCGCAGGCAGGAAAAAAAATATCTCTAGCAAGGTTTAACAAGAAGCGATAACCCACTGGATTACGAGAACACACATGGGGTCGCGAATTACCCTGACTGTGATCTTACGGAAAGCCGTGATGTATCGTCTCTGCCTGTTATCCGTCGGGAGACCTTTGACCTCAGTGCAGAGGCGCTTGCTCAACTGTTTCCGTGTCCCTCAGGCCAAATTCTGCCGCTCTCATTTGTACTTGTTTATGTGTTTGCAAGGTCGCATAAACACTCTTTTGGGTGTCAGATAAATAGCCTGTTAAGCACCGACAGGCTGTAAAAACATACGCTAACAGCTTTAATGCTATAATCCTTGCGGTGGTCTGCCTGAAGGAACTGGATAATCCTCGAAATGTTCATCCCTGGTGCCCCGAAATATGTTCGTCACTTGGGCAGAAGTCTGGCGATTTGGGCTTCTCAGAAAAAGCACCAGATTACTATTTTTTTTAATTTTTAAATTTTTTTTCCTGGTATGTATTTATGACAGTGAGTTGCCATTTTAGTCACGCAGCAAATTTAATTTCTAAGGTCAGGGTAATTGTCCCAATCTTCTGATTTCTCCCAGCAGTGATTCTGATCTGATTTCTGCTGTCCTTCATAAAAGCAAACGGATTACTCGAGTCAAAACATGCTCGGAAGATTTTTAAAATCCTAATTTTTCATCGGGTTCTCATAACATTATTAAGATAGCAATAATAGAATATGTAACAATCGTCATGTATTTATGCCTATTTATGAATAACATAACATACAAAATCGCTTGTAACATAAAAACAAAATATGAAAATGGAGCAAAAAGGCGATGTTCTCGGAGAAAAAAAAATAATTTAGTCATTTCTGAAATCAGCGTCCAAAATTCATTTAGGGCCACGTAAAGCCAAAAATTATGTAAAAAATAACATTGAGTTTAAATTTGTATGAATAAACTCTTTAATACGTACTTGGGACTGTCTTTGAATTTCAGAGCAAAAAATTTATAAAAATCACTCTACCATTATCGATGCGATAACTCGTCATTCTTTTCTGTGGCTAAATTTTATACTAGTGTGCATGCTACTAGTGGAGCAAAACTGCTACTAGTACTATGAGTGACACTATAAATTTTTACTAGCTTACAAAATTCTACTAATTACCATCTAGCGCTTCACTAGAAGAACTATTAGCGCGCTAATGTCAATAAGCATCACATGTTTAGTTTTTTTACGAGTGTGCACAAATTATTCTACACAAAAATAGTTTCAATAGTGAAGACAAACGGCATACTAGTGCATGGACAATTTAGTGTACTTGTAGGAAATTGAATAAATCCACAAATGGTTTTCCCATCCTGTCTTCCTGTTTGTGTTTTTTGCGATCCTCTGAATATTTAAGCACATTTGACTCCTCGACTCCGCTGTAGGTCCACATGAGTGGACTTTGTTAACCGTCTCTCCGCTCATGTCCTTCAGGCCCTAACCCGGCTAACCAGGTGAACAAACATACAAGATAAGGCCGCATTTTTGCTTTCCATTCTCAACCGTCACGCTTAATCCAAGCACAACACTCGAGAAAGCGTGTTCAACCCTTCGGCAAATATCCAGATTCACGCTAGCTCTCCGCTGTTTGTTGTATCTTCTTGCATGGCCGCCGCACATCATAAACTTGTTTCTGTTCATCAGCCCTTTCTTCTCGCCACATTTTTTCTTTCTCTGTACAACAGCGGAGTTTGAGTCTCACATGCTTAGTATCGCTCAATAGCGATTTCCCAATGTTAATATGACGATCAAGATCCAAATTCAGTGGTCTGACGTCTGAAATAGCCAACACGCGAGACAAAAATTTTTAATGCATTATTTATCCATCAGGAGTTGAGTTGTATTTCAAATTCAAGGCTCACAAAATCAAATTAGTGTCTACTGTGCAATAAAAATGAGTTTCGGCCTATCAAGATATTTTGGACATTACTTCGCTACGCTTCCAACTGTGTGCAAATTGACCTTTTTCTGTCCCAGCATAACCGTGCCAAAGTCCATAAAGACATGCATGGATGAGTTGGGTGAGGTAGAAACCCTCCAAAACGCCTTCAAGATGAAAGGAAGCAGAGATTTTGAGCAGGGGCTTTCTTGTCACAAATATTCGGTGACAACATTCTGCTGCAAAAGGAGAAGCAGTTGGCGTAATGGCCAGGTGTCCAAACAACGTCGTCAGAGATTGTAATTACGGGCAGGCTCATTTTAGACTGGTGTCGTTTTTCAAACTAAGTACCCAATGCTACTAGATTACTGCTTGATTATCATCTATAAACGTGTATGACAGGTTACTGTCAAACACTTTTAACACCCGAACGTGTCTACTTTAGATTTCAGCGGATTAGCCAACAATATAATCGAAAGTACTGTCACTTACGAATATGACTCAAGCAATCCATAGAATTAAAGGGGAGGTCAACCCAAAAATGTTCTTCACAAGAATATGTTCTATAGAGGCCCATGAGTCGAAACATGGCCCTCTGATTAATATTGCATTTGTGGAATATGAGTTAAGCAGTAAAATCCATCTGTTTTTAGCCAGTGGGCGGCCATTTTGTCACTTCTGACGACTGAAAATGACATCACAGTTGCTCAGGGCTCAGCGAACAACCAATCATAGCTCAGCTTCAGAAAACTGGTGACCCGAGCCCGGAGCAACTGTGATGTTATTTTCAATTGACAGACGTGACAAAATGGCTGCCGCCTGAGATGGCTAAAAATGGGTGGATTTTGCTGCTGAACTCATATTCCACAACCGCCAAATGAATCAGAATGCCATTTTTAGACTCGCAAAGGCACATAGAACATATTATTGCAGTGATTTGTTTTGGGTTGACTTCCCCTTTAATTAAAAGTATCGCAAAAAAAAAAACAATCTACTCAAGTACTGAGTACCTGCTGAGTACCTTCTGATATTCAGCCACACAAAATGATATTAAATGAGCTTTTTAACACTCACGAAACAACTAGCTTGACATGGAGTTCCTCTAGGCCAGGCGTGGGCAAACTACGGCCCGGGGGCCACATGCGGCCTGTTAAACGTTTTAATCCGGCCCGCTGAACTTGAAAAAAATGTAATGAATAAACCTTGTTAATGTTTTAGTTTTTTAATACTGTGGCGTGTGAAAGACATATATTTTGTTGTAATGCTTTTGTTCACTTTCGTTTAAAATTAAATGTATTTTTTCTCTCAAATGAGGTGAGGTTACCAAAACACTCCATCCATCGGCCCCACTGTCAAATTTTAGAACCCATTGTGGCCCGCCAATCAAAAAGTTCGCCCAACCCAGCAGTTTTGGCTGTCAATATTTTTAGGCAGATACCGATGACAGCTGTTCTTTTTCGTAGCTTGTGAGCTTGTATATGGATTGAATGTTGGGTCAGGGGTGCTTCTTGTGAATGTGAGTCATGTGACTGCCTGGCTCTGTCTGGTGAAATGAAACTTTTTTTTTTTTTCAACTAATAGATCTCGCAAGCAATAAAGTATGTGTTCACTTATCTAAGATAGTGTTTAAAAAAATCCACATACAAATGATGCCAGACTGAAATACTTTCAGCAACAGATCAAATGGTCTAAAAAAAAAAAAAAAAAAAAAGGTTGGGAATCCAACGGTGTAAAGACAAACAAAGCACATGGATTCAAAGTTCGCACGTCTGCAACGGACCCCTTCCTTGACACTTGAAGGTCACCAAGGGTCATGCTTCAAAGGAATGTACTTTAAACTTTCGTTTAAAAAAAAACAACAAAAAAAAAAACAAGGAAAACGTGTCTACCTACAAGTAATGAGGCAAAAAAAAAAACATATGACGCATGTGGCTGAGTTCATACGGGAGCAGGAAATGTCGGATGTACTGTACGGCCACACTGTGTGGAGACGCTGCTGCTTCCAGACACACAAAATTGAAATCAACTTGAAACAATCGCATTGTGACACAAATACAACACGTCTCTCTTGAGACACGTTTTGCACCAAGGCAGGCTGGATTTAAAAAAAAAAAAAAATTTTATTGATTGTGCTCATGTTTGTCTGTTGGCTTTCCAGCTGGCCTGTGTGTGTGTGTGTGTGTGTGTGTGTGTGGCATTTCACACAGTGGTCTCCCTCAGGGTTTGGCGCTCATAAGGCCACTGCTCCCAACATAGTGTTGCTATGGTCCCTAATTAAAACACCTCAAGCCCACTTAATGTTATCTCTAAATCCCGATGCAGCCTAATTCATTTTAGTTTATGTGGAGGAATTTGGAATTATAAGGTAATATAATCGTCTGCAGCAAGGGTATAGTAATTATGATCTACACAATTGCTGCTGCTGGCGGCGGCGGCGGTGTATAAATATGTCAGCAAGCAGGGTTTAGTTTCACACACGAAATCCGAGGAGGCTCTTTTACAATTTTTAACACCGGACATTAACACCAACTGTGCAGCCAGAATCCGAGAAAGTGCATGAAAAAGTTATCATTTAGATAAAAAGTAGACTATTTGAAAATTGAAAATGCATGCAAAACGCCACAAAATTTTAGAAGAGCACAAAAAAGCCGCAAACTACAGTTGTGTTTATGATAGAAATTCTGCAGCACAGACGACTCCAATATTGCTGATTAATAAAGAATAGCGACTCACCTAAAAACTGAGAAAAAAAAATGTAGAAAGTGACTTTAGTGATGTTCCTTTAAAGGATAGCGTTGAAGTTGGTCCGTGTGCGCTGATTGCTCGACGGGAGACTGCCACTGGTGTGCGCGTGTGTGTCGAAGCAAAGCGTGCAGGACGGGGAAAGGGGCGGGACAAAGGTCCGAGCCACCGAAAGGAGTCCCGTCCACGCTGATGGGATGTGCTCCGACAAACTGCCAAAATGACTTGACAGCACTATTTAAAGATCTCTGGCTGGATTTACACTGCCGGTTCAAAATTTCAATTCAGATTAAAAAAAAAAAAAAACTGATTACACATCAATAAATTAATTTTAAATGTATTTATTTTGGCATTGTTGTGTGTCAGTACAGAAGAAACAAGCTCAAACAGGGGTTTGAGAATTTCTAAAATTATTATTATTTTTTTTACTTTACGTAATACTTTTTCGGATCTTGTACTCAGGAAACACTCCATGAATTAAAAAAAAAACTAATACTAAAACTAAAAACTAAAAAAAAAAAGTATTTTGAAAAAAAAACTAATTAAAAGGAACTGAATTCCAAATGAAATAAAAACTAACTCATGAAAAAAGCCAAACTATTTGAAACTGCCACGACAAGATGAGCAAGTGGAAATCACTCGACTGCATCAGCTGAGTATCTGCTGACTATAAGGAAAAGGAAATTGCAGCATTATGAAAATTTTTCCAGAATCCACCACTAAATTATGACATCCTGTGATGCAGAAGGCTTTACTGCCTAGTGACGACGTACAATGAAAGTCACCAAGTATTTACTAATATTTATCTAAAAAAAATGTAAGGAGACACTAAGACGTAATTCTTGTGAACGATTATCGTGGGCGGTAGTTGACTTGATCAAGTTTAATGTTCTCGAAATGCTCCCGTCAGCCGTAGCGCGCTGACCTGTCCGACAGGAAAGCGTTCCTTATCTACGGGAACACGAGCATCCTCGCCCCGTCGTCCTCGGGCCTTCTGTCGTTAAAGCTCCTAAGTAAGTCAGGATCAGTGATACACCAAGTAAAGTTTTAAATTGCGATGCACAATACGTCTCCTTTAATCGGGATAGTGAGTGATGGCCTTTCAAGAAAAGAACGGCTTGACCTCTCACGACAGATAATGTTTGATTCACACGTCTAATCTGTGTCGAGTGGCGCTATTGGACATGTCAGTGTGCAATTTTTTGCTTCCAGTATGTCTGGCTAGTCTCCATCTGCCACCTCTGGCACACACACCTCATGGGGCAAAAAGTTGGCTCCGTTTCCCAACTTCCAGCTTGAACACATTCCCTCTGACAGAACTACTAACCAGTACGCTTCGTTAAATACATTTTTTTAAACACAATATCGAAAATATTTTACATATTGTTGTGGAACAGTGTGTGTGAGTGTCTGGGCGTGAGCAGTGGTTCACAGCAGCACCTTTAAGGATTCTCCCGGCATTCAATAAACGGATACATTATAGTAGCGTAAATTGTTACGTTAGAGTAGCTGTACTACTACTTTCCTTTTCCTCATTTGTTGGGCACTTGTGCATTTGAAATGTTTTTTTTATTTTTTATTTTTTTTTGGAATCTGTTTCACTTTAATAGACGTGTTTACAATTTTCCTGCTGTTTTTATGGGCTCTTGCGACCGCTTCCCGCGTCGCTGCAAACTAACTGGCTCGAAACTGTCCTTTTCTTTTTATAGACGGCCCAAGCATCTAATGTTTTGCCTGCCTGCCTCTTAATTCTCACACCCATGCCGTTGGGTTTGTATTGGGCTCGCTTTCCCATCTGGACTTTCCATGCATGCTAGCCTTTTGCGCTCCTTCTAAAAAAAAAAAAAAAAAAAAAAATAGTATGTAAGACTTTGGTTACAGTTTCTTGTCAGGTCCCAAAAAATGGAGACAGAGGTCACATATTTGCGCGCATTAAAAGTCACACTTGACTCATTCTGTACCGACCGTTACTTGTCTGTAATATTTTGAAACAATGTTTTCCAGGATGATGATCTGAAGACATTCCACTAATGACACTGTCACATGTAAAAGTGTGTGCGCTTGTTTTGAAAGCCCAAATATGGAGATAAGATGTCTGGTTCACACACATCCTCCGTCTGCGGGTTTCAACACAATGGCGAACGGCTTGACCGCAGCGACGGCCGCCTGTAAATCATTTAAAAGCACAACACGTTAGTTTTTAGCTGTTTCGCCCACATTCCAAAGCGTTCCGGTTTGAAGGTCAAAAACATGATCAAAGATGCTAATGCTAAACTTTAGCATTAGTCACCTCTCGCTGAGTTGAACTTTAGTATAGATTTCACAACCGGTGAATAAGTCAGTCTTGCTAATGTCACACAACTTTTTTTTTTTTTTCAGTGCGATCCGCATATTCCCTCGTAATGGGCCACAATGAGTTCTAACATTTGACAGAGGGGCCAGACCAAGAGTAGATAGATGGAGTGTTTTGGTAACCTCACCTCATCTGAGAAAAAAACTTAAAATTTAAATGAAAGTGAACAAATGCATTACAACAAAATATCCGTCATTGACACACCACAGTATTTCAAAAATAAAACACTAACAAGATTTAATAATTTCATTTTTTTCAAGTTCGGCGGGCCGGATTAAAACGTTTAACAGGCCGCATGTGGCCCCCGGGCCATAGTTTGGCCACGCCTGATCTAAATGTTGAGTGGCTGTTACTGAGTAAATTCGAATAAAGTATGGTATGAATAAAAAGAAGACGTGATTTAAATTTGGTTTGAGGAGAAAAGCATAAGAAAGCTAGGAAATTTCGATCTTGCTGCCAAATACTTTAAAAGTTGTTCCAGCGACGTGACACGCAACTAAATTCAGTTTCAAAGACGTTGAGACCATGGAATCATTTTCAGGGACGAAACGACAGTGCTCTGAAATTATAGCCAACGGTTTGGGGGGGGGGAAGTCTATTGTACAGCAGAATTATACAGCGTTAAGAACCGGCGTAATTTGTGCACTTACATGAAAAGTTCCATAATTATGTGTTTTTATGGTTTGGCGAAGAGAAATTGAACTAAGACAGACTGATTTGAGTTGTTAACATACACTCAAAATGGAAGATAAGAGTTGTTGGAAAGAAAATGGAACGCTACACTTCTGGAATTGAGATTAACAAAACCATTTTTTTGAACCCAAAAGGTCAAACAAACACGTCCCTCCACGGGGTTCCTTGAGAAGTACCCCTGCAAATGATGCAAAGAATGTCCTCTTGTTTTTATTTGTTTTGTCGTAATTCACCAAATGGCACCATTTGATGAAATGGAGCAAAGATTTTATGAAAAGAAGCAAGAACATTAAACGGTGAAGATTTTTTGTTTAAATCGACTCGTACTGAACATTGCCACGTGTCGAACTTCAATGGAAACCGTCGAACGATTACGAAAGCAAAACGTCCTCGTATCAACCAATCAGCTCCAGCCGCTTGTTTCTTGCCCAGGTGTGCCTCGTTGTCTCGTCAATTTCGCTCGACTTTATTTGGTTGATCATTGTTGCCGTCATGTCGTGTAGATTTTCTTGCCATGTTTTTAATCACGGCTGAGGACGACAACATTGAAAGCCCGATTACACTCCGGACTGGTCTCCGTCCAATCATAGAGCAGATTTAAATACTGATTAATATTCTCCTTCCCGAAGCACATCTTTTTTCATTGCAAATCCAGACGGAATTCTGCAAACCCGACTGCTTTAAATGAGAACCCAACATCTTTTTTGGTGAGCTAATTTGAACTCAGAATAACAGTGGCTTCTGTTTTTCATGAGTCTGGAACCAAATGTCCGTCTGGGGAGTCTGCAGTGGACACAAGTGCTTGTTTGCTCGCTTTTCTCCGTCGAGGATTTTTTTTTTTTTTTTTTGCAATTATGCATTCACAAGTTCACGCTTTATGTCGCATACTATTTTGGTGGTGGGTTAGCGGGAGGGCAAACGGACTTGTTTTCATTCACACAAACTCCTGATTGCGTGTTTTTATTGTACTCTTGTCTGTTTCACTTAGACTGATAGAAAAATATTTTTGAACATACTGAGAGAAAAGAATCAAATTGTATTTGCGCACGACTGACCGACATTCCTTATTACACATGTTGACAATTATTTTCTCTCTTAAAACAACCTATAACATCTTAACACTGTTATTCCGATGCAGCTAAGCTTCTCATTATGCAAACTAATTATGGGACAGTGAATCAAATCACACTCGAAGCCGTTTGGCATCTGACAGCATTCAAATAAAACCAAACTCTGTTGCGGGTGGGGGCGATTCCAGACTGGAAAGATTAACCAAAAAACAGCAACACACCACAAGATTATTGAAAAGAATATGCACATTTCGGGAAAAAAGCGGACTCGTAATAACTAATACAACGAATGACGGAACTTATATCATGAGTTATTGCCAGCGATTTTAATTCACATCGGCTTTTTTTTTTTTTTTTTTTTTAATGAGACCAATCAGGAAGGCGTCTCTTCACAATCCGATGAATTCAAACGCAGGCGCACATAACAGAGGAAAAGAGCGCAGCTCCGCCACATACCTCCGTGTCTGTAAATAGCCTCTCTTCCTTTACATCTTTTCCTTTGGCTCATCTGACAAGCGGTCAGGGCTCATCAATCATTTGTCCTTGATTCTTACTTGAAGCTTTCAAGGTCGCTGGTTCACAAATGGACATCAGAGTTAAAATAGTGGTTGAGTCTTTGTGCGTGTGTGTGTGTGTGTGTTTCTTGAAATAACATTTTCAGTGCATCCTATCTTTTTGTGTTTTCCCATTTTCCATTCCATTATGATTACATAGTCATTTTATGAAGGTTCGCACGCCAAATATCATTTAAATAAATACCAAACATCTCCAGCCGCAGTTTTCATGTTGATTTAGGAGTCATAAATCAACTTATAACAACTTATTACCGCGGTGATCTCCATCATGCTTTGCCACCCCTTTTATGGGCATTTTTTAATGCTGATTTATTTTTTTTTTTTTTTTGGGACATTTTTGTTTTCCTGGCACAGGCACAGCATGCCTTATTTGCTCTCATTGGTCAAAGGGTCAGCTGCGGTCGTGTGTATGCAGAATCTTGCAAATAGTTCTCATCAGGCAGAAATGAGAATATTTTAGGATGTGTTCAGGTAGCCCACAAGCTGCTGTAAAAGTTTTGAATTGCGTGTGAGGCCCTGATGAGAGTGTGCAGACATAGCAACGGTAACGCCACGGTAGTGTGTGTGTGTGTGTCCGTCTTGGCTGCCCTTTCCTGTTTAAGCCTTGCAAGCGCATAAAGTGCGGCTTTACAATAGTCCATTGTCCCGTCCACCCTCCATTCTTCCTGTCAGGTCAGAATTCACGGAAATAAGGACACAGTGCAAAACAAACAGCGGTGGCTACGGCGCTCCACCCACTAATGGGCCCTTCAGGAGGGATGTGTCGCGCGGGGCGGCGGCATTCCTGCCAGGAAGCTAATCAGCATCGCATCCCAGTTTGAAATGTATGTAATGCATGTGAATGTTAAATGAGGACGACTGGAGGCACATGGGGTGGAGAGGAGGTGTGCAAAATGAAACCAGACGTGACGGGAATTTCGAACAAAGGCCTCGATGGTTTTACATATTACATGACTTAATTGAATTTTGCTCCTGGTGGAAAATGTTCACATTTGTACATTCTTAAGTCTTACGATCTATCTGATACAGTTCTTTAACTGGATCTGATTAGACTTAAAATATATATATATATATATAAAAAGGTTAATTGAAGTAAATTCAACAGTGTTCTTTGCACTTTATAAAACTCTCAGACTGTACGTTCTCGACTGGAACTATTTTCATCCTTCATTGTACGTCTATGTCTACGTTTGGTACAACAGTGGGATCTCCCTAACGAAAAAAAAAAAGCTGATTTATTTCTCCAACTATTTGTAGCTTTCCAGCTTTTTGTCAGCGCAAGAAAAATACTCATCCTATCGTGACATATATAAACACACAATTTTCCTTCTATGGGATTATAAAAATGTTATATCTTAAAATGTAAATGCTGCTGTTTTGCTCTGGAGCAGAAATAAAGGATTTGCTGAGGAAGCAGAATGGACTCCACCCTGCATTAATCTCGGCTCGAGCCACGCTACACGCTGCCATGAAAACGCAGGCTCCTCCATCTCAAATGAATGGATGACAATTTGTGTTCCCTGGTATTTAGTACATATTTTTTGGACAAAGGTGGAATTGGGAAAGGAAGAACGGCTTATTTGCATGAGCTTAAACACATTTTCTTTTGTCCCTTTTAGCTCATTCACCGCCATTGAAGCCAAAAAGTGCATTCATTTTACCTGGGCTGGTCGTGAAAGATTAAAGGGGAAGTCAACCCACATTTTTTTTTTTTTGCAATAAAATGTTCTATGTTCTTTCATTAGTCTATATATGACATTCTGATTAATATTGTGTTTGCAGAATATGAGTGAAGCAGCAAAATCCACCCGTTTTTAGCCATCTCAAGGAGCGGCCATTTTGTCACTTTTTGTCGACTGAAAATGTCATCACAGTTACTCAGGATTCAGGTTATGACCAATCACAGCTCATCTGTTCTCTGAACCGGAGACATGATTGGTTGTTAGCTGAGCCCTGTGATGTCATTTTCAGTCGACAGCAAGTGGCAAAATGGCCGCCCCAGAGATGTACAAAAATAGGTGGATTTTGCTGCTTAATTCATTTTCCATAAATGTAATATTAATAAGAATGCCATTTTTTGATTAGTGGGTCTGCATAGAATAAATTTTTGTCAAGAGAATTTCGAGGTTGACTTCCCCTTTAAAGTTAGCCTTGCTCGTTTCACACACAGGAAAAACAAAAAAAACAATAATAGAGTACCGGCCAGAGAAGACGCCAATAAATTCGGGAACATAAACATGACTCTTCATTTTTTTTTTCATTTGTCTTCTCAACTGTTATGTAAGAATGGGGGAGTAGATTTATCTCTGATTTAGACGTTATCTGGCAAGAGGTCACGGCAGTTACTCAGAATAAGTAATCATCTTGTTTTAATTCAACAGTTTGATTTCCTCACTGTCTTTCGAAGGCTACATTTCCCTCAGGATGATTCTTGCAGGAACAGTGAGAGGCCATCACTCAGCTTTGGTCGTTTACATCAGAGTTCGGAAAGAAACGTAAACGTCTAACCAAAGGTATCTGGAAATACTTAGAGTGTTGTATAATCACATTGGTGGCTTAAGGCTACGGTGGAAATATTGGCAGCATAATAATGACAGAGCAAAGAGGAAAAAAAAAGACTCACGGGGGCTCGCAAAACCCAAAGACGACAGCGGGCCAAGCTAATGTCGTACATTTCAAGGCGATGAGAGAATGGAGCCGCATTTTATATATTCCCATCTGTGTTTTGTTGTGCATGCCTTTTCTGCAAAGTGATTAATTTGAGTTTCAGGAATGTGCGCTCACTGTTTAGTCTTCAGCGGCCCAGAGTCGTCGGCTCCCTGACCCAACCAGAGCACCAGATCACCTTTAAAAGCCATCAAACGTCACCTTATCTAAACGGATTGCAGGAGAGTAACCTCCTCCTCCATCAGTCCATCCCATCCTGTCCTCCGTCATAAACCAAATTCAGTCTCCACTAAAAGTATTTTGATCACTGCAGACTCCGACAGGCCGGATTGGCATTTCCTGTGGGCGGAGCCGGGGAGCAGACACATTCTTGAGCCCGTCACCTTCACTTCCTGTCTCTGCTAACACCCCACACAAACCTATGCAGTTTGGACCAGCTTTGCACTTCACTTTCTTTTCCAAAAGTGCATTACCTGAACAAGGCCACAATGTCAGTTTCGAGATATTAAAGGGAAGTAAACTTTCAGAATGTTTTAACATGAGATTAATTATCAAGCAGTGCAGATTAAATAGCTTCCAGTGTTTTGTTGCTCTTCAGCAATACAGCACAGGACAGAATGGATAAAGACGGCATCGCGCGCCACCGGGGGGGCGGAGCTACGTGGTGGCCAGTCACTCTCGGTCACTACTCAATATGATGATCATTTAAATCAAGAAAGCTCAGATGTCTGACTCCGCTCGTACAGTACCTCGTAAATATGCGATGGACAGCGCGAGGGGGCTCCAGATTCAAACAAAACTTCCTCAAAGTGCCTCTGAGAGAAAACCAACTGGAAATTTTATAGCTCTTCCTTGACCCCGTCAAACGCAGGAAGGAGGCAAGGCACGCTTCCAGTTCGGGAAAATGAAACGCTGGGCTAGGAGTGTGCAGAAGGTCACAGAATGTTGTGCGGGATACCAAAAAGGGCGCAGCTTAAAATTATTTCTTGTATTTTGCTGAAAAAAAGAGCCTGTCAGCTTAAAAATAAAATGTTCAAAATCTGCTGAGTCCTCTGGCGCTTCGAAAATATTCACACATTGCACACGAACCATCAAAAATGTATTTTATTTCAAGGCTAATTTAGAATTGCGCCACAATGACATTGTATTTATTTTAACGGTTGATTTAGAAGTAATAAATTGTGACATCATTGAACCGTACTAAAATGAGGATTTTCTAATATTTTCTGTTGAATAAATTGCTTCACTTAAAATCCATATGACCGTGGGAAAACTTTCATCTTGCCAGGAGACATGGGTGAACATGTCTAGTGTGTAATATTATGAGTCACAGGGGAGCCATCGTAATGCATTTCGCTGACTCGTGTTTTGCTCTATATTTTCCATTTAATGCCTTTTTCCTGCAGTGTTCACAACTCAATCTGAATGTTTTCAAGACTTCACGGTCAAGGAATGTATTCCTGCTGGTGTAAATGCATAGTTATGCACACGGCAGTGAGTTTGAGGAGGTGTGACAATCAATTTCGGTCCTCCCAGGGGTCAACAGCTGCACCTAAGTGTTAATATTCGACAGCTGGAACTGTCAGTGGGTTTTAGTATTGATGCAAGTATTGTAAGCAGACCTTAAGCAATCAGTCACTTGCCCTCCATGTGATGCAAGGGAAATGATTGATTTACACATTTTGGAACAGAGAGGGGAGCAAAAACATAGCAGGTGATTTAAAAAGCTGAAATGTGACATGGGCCAATCACACAGATTTAATAAAGTACTAATTACTAAACATGTTATTGCTTAACATGTATGACTTTAGAGAGCGGGGGGATGGAACTCCACCAGGGGAGGTTGAAGATGAGATTCGAACCCGCAGCTGTGAGGCAGACGTGCCATCCAGGATGGAAGGTGAAAACTTGAGTAATAATTTTTGTTTAAAAAATTCTCATTACCTCTAAGATACGTATGGATATTGTGATAAATTATTTTTTTTCTTGATAATAGACCGTTAGTAAACCTAATTTTTATGGTACAGCACCCGTAAAGCAAAACTGCAAGTTAGTGTATTTTTGTAAGATTACGCCCCCTTGTGGCTGATAGTGAACAATACGACGGACGCACAAAATTTATCACATTTATTTTAACTTGAACTGACGTGTTAGCATAAAATTTACTTTTGAATGTGTGTTGGGTGATAAACCACTGCATTGTTTTGTTTGTTTTCTATTTTATTTACTCACAAAGACAATATAGATGTTGATTCTACTCTATATTCAAATACCCAGCAGAGATCGCTTTCAGCACATATTCCATTGTGTTTTATATTGAAGATTGGGAAAGTTTTGTGTTGTCTTAAAATTCTAAATAATTGTGAAGTTATCATTTACAGTAAATTAAATTTTCACAATTATAAAAAAAAATGTCAGATGAGATAAATCCCACCTCACCTGTGCAATCTAAGAAGGAAACAATGGATGGATGAATGGGTGATGAATGATGGAGTGATAGTTGCTTTTCCTTGAGACGATTGCACATTTACTGTATGCATATGCATTTCCGAGTGGATCTAATAATGCGAAAGAAATGCAATTGTTCTGACACTTTCACGATTATTAGATATTGTGTGAATGCATAAATCCCGCCACTCCAGGGGCATTAAAAGTTGAATGGCTTTTGAATGAGCATTTGTAAAAGCATCACCCCCCCCAAAAAAAAAGTAAGACACCAAGATGCTTCTGTATTTAAAAAAAAATGTGTAAGCGCCTGACTACTTTTTGCCACCTCTGCATCCTTGTCCTGCACTCTCTCCTCCAGATAACATGCGTGTTTTCCTTCTCCCGGCCCCTGGAAGAAAAATGTGATCTTTGTTTCAGCAAGTGTCTGGAAGTTTATGAAGGTCAAAAAAACGTTTTTTGTTTTTTTTTATGCATCCCTCCCAATCCCAGGCAGCCAGTCAGAGCGCTTCCACGCAGCTGCCACTGGCTGCTGGCCATTGGAGACTCTTCATGCCGAGCAGCAAAATGGCCGCCCGTCTACCGACTGACTCCACAGCGCTTTGAAATTGAACATTTCTGCATATTTAGCTTCACTCCGCAGTAGCCACAATACTTCTTTAGCAGCCCCGTGGCGTGTCGCGCGTGTATTTCCCAACATATTTCTCTTACTTGACGTATCCGCTCAGGCGTCGCTGTTCTTGTAGCTTCGACGAATGCCTCAGAAAGCTAAAAAGAAAAAACGCACTGAAGCACTTTAGCTAGTTAGCACGCTAGCTTTTCTTCATATGTGATTGCTGAGGTGAGTATCGTCATGTCTCTTGGTTGTTTTTCGGTTTCCTGTAATGCATGCAAATGCAAATTCACTAAACGCTGCGTTGTCTTGCTAGTGTGTCCGATATCTCTTGTTTTGTGCTCAATTTAACGCCATTAGCTTGTGCTACTTTTAGCTGTCAATGTATATTAGCATTAGCTACGACTATGTTTTCATATAGATAATCTTTATAGCACATTGCATTTGCTATAAAGGCGCTTTGTTTGCACAACAAAGACCAGCTATTTTACTTAGATGGGTGACAACTGATAAATGTGTTTTCTTTGCTTTTGAGGAGGCAGGAAAATTCCACCCACTTCTTGTTAGCCAGCAGCGGTAGAAGCATACATTATGGCTACTTTACACCTGTAAAGGCATATATTCACCACGTCAGCCTCTTCACATTGTGGTTTGTTGAGGCGACTTGACATTCCTTATCTGTAAATATTTTTTTCTCCACCTCCCATACAACCAGTCGTTCCCTAAATGTACCACTGTGACATTAGCAAACTGCTCGTGCTACAATGACTGGAAGGTTAACAGATAATGCAGCATCATATTTTATGTAATGTAAAAGTGATTGAGGACAAATCGGGTTTAAAATCAGTATGGGTTTTGTGTGGTATAAGCAGTATCTATTTATGAAGTATGACTGCCTTCTGGGAGTGCGAGCAATACTTAAAATGAATCACAAGCATTATGCTGGAAGTGGCCAATGGTGCTTTGCAGACAGTAGTTTGTGCATTGTGCTCGCTCCATTTGTCCTACTTAGCGTTGTGTCATCCCTGGCATTATTTGGTGCTTTGGTATTGTACACTACTGTAGTGTCAACTGCTCCTCAATATTAATGCATGCTGAAAAAGATGAAATTGCATCTGAACATTCAGCGAGGTCAGTATTTACAGATTGACTCGGCGGACTTGAAGGATTCGCTGTCGACTGGGAGAATTTAAAAGTGGGATTAGGTTACGCCACGCTACATGCTTTATGATTGGGGATAATAATTATCGTCTCACGTGGTTCTGACGCAGTGGTGATATTGGCCCTTTGTGCTTCTTTTTGCGGCAACATTTTTGTGTGTGCACACGTGCAATTCCTAATGGAATTCAGAATTAAACTGAATAGTGACTGTATTATTTTTTAATATCCTGCTGATCCTTGCAGAAGAAAGGAGTATCACGACTGGAGCAGTAGTTCATGGAAGACAAGAAAAGGAAAAAGGAAGAAAAAAGGAAAAGGGAAGCCTCTCAGAAGGTAAGTTCATTGTCTCATTTCGCACTCATTCAGTGGCATTTGTAATTTTTCTTTCTTAGAAATGTATCCGTAATGCATAAATCTTTTCTTGGGTCATTTTCATGTCATAAAAAGTTGAATGAGTGCCCCTGAGCACTCCGGTTTACATTGAACCAGAAATCCTCCAGTGTACTGGCTAGTCTTGTACTGTATGGAATCGGATGTGCAAATGTGAAAAGACCTTGCCTTTTGACCTGCAAGGGTCTCGGTTGGTTGAGTAAAGTATATTTTTACAGGTGCAAATGAACTCATGGTGAGCTGAACGTGGTATCGTTTTTTTATAGTTTTATCCGCTAAAGTGCGTGCAACGGGTGGAAGTCAAAGAATAATCTTCATCATAATTTGAATGATTGAAATTGGTTTTAATCGTGTCACCAGTTACCACAATGGAAACATTCTGTAATGTGTTTTTTCCTTTTCATTTTAGGTTGCAGAACAAAAAAACAAAGGTAAGATGTACAATAAAAAAAAGTTAAAGTTGAGTTGCTTTTATATTAAAACAGTCTGCCCGCATGTCCTATTTTTTATTTCTTCTTTCAGCTCCTATTTATTTCATTTTGCTGATGTTGTTTATTTTACATTTTAAAATATGCATGTTAGTGAAAATATATAATTTACTAAGATTGGCTTGTTTTTCAGTCTGTGTTTTATATTCAGCATTTTTTCCCCCAAATTTAACAATGGACCTCGTTGATATTAACAGTGCAATTTACTTTCTCCTCCCTGCTTCGTCATTCAGTGCTAAATTTGACCAAGCAGGCGTCTGCGCATCCTCCTGCAACTCAGAGCAGCTCTGCCTCCCCCAGCCCTGGACCCTCCCCCTCCCCCTCTGCATCCCCATCCCCAGCCGCTTCAGGCCCTGGCAGTGCTGCCGCCCAGTCACAGGGTGGTAACAATGCCAAGCGCCTTGCTGTGGCCAACGGACAGCCCACCTCCACCGCCAGTTCTTCCTCTGCCACAGGCAGCACAAGTGTTACAGGGAACGGGAATACAAGTAGCGGAGGTGCGGCCCAGGCGCCTCAGCAGCAAGCTCGCTATATGCCGAGAGAAGTGCCGCCGAGATTCCGCTGCCAGCAGGACCATAAAGTGCTACTGAAAAGGGGTCAGCCGCCACTGTCCTCCATGCTGCTGGGAGGGGGAGGAGGAGGAGATCCCCCCAATGCAAACATAGCTGCTGTCTCAGGTATGAGTTCACTCAACATTTGCTTAAAAACTGATCACTGCGTGAAATTCCATTTCTCAAGTCGGTCTTTAATTCTTTCAGATTCCGGTGCAGCTCCCACCTCATTGGCCCTCACCTCATCATCAGTTGCTGCTTCGACCACTACTTCTAATTATGCAAATTCCATGTGGGGCACAAGCTTAGGCAGCCAGGCCTCCTCTCAGGGCAGGGAGAAGGTGATTGTAGATGGGAACGACCTGGAAGAGTGGCCCAGCATCGCTGGAAGTGATGGAGGAGGAGCTTCTTTCACTGTGGCTGGAGGGGGTGGCGGCGGAAGCAGCAACAGCAGCAGCAGCAACAACAACAGCAACGGGATGCCTGTGAACAGCACTAGTGCCTCTGGCAACCAATCCTCGTCCACTTCCTTGTTCTCTTTGCCCAATGAATGTATGCAGTCGTCCGGTAGTGTGGCATGGGGGACGACTGCCGCCCAGGGCCATCTTGGAGGAGGAAATGCAGTAGCTTCAGCTGGGCCTGTATTACAGCAGTCCCCTTCAGTTTCCAAAGCCGCCGCTGTGCCAGGAAGCCATGATGCCAGTGGCCTCGTCGATGGCAGCAGTGGTATTCCCGGTGCCAACTTTAATCCAAATGCCAACCCTTCGGCCTGGCCTGCCTTGGTGCAGCAGGATGGGCCCGTTGTTGTCGGGGAAGGAGGTCCATCGTCCTTCCATCACCAGGGCCCCGGAGGGACTTTATCTGCCAACAATTCTGCTTCCGTAGGGCTAAAGGCTGGGGCAGTCGGGGTGGTCGGGGGTCACCAAGCTTTGTCTGTGAATCAATCAAGCACTCATCAGCACCAACTTCACCAAATGCAATCTAGAGACAGAGAGATGGCAGGGGGCAAGTGGGATAGTGAATCAGCGGGACCAAAAATGCCAGGAGAGGAAGGAGTTGCCGGAGGGATCGGAGGTGGTCCGGACCACAATAGTTCATCCTCGTGGAGGGGCCAACCCTCTTACCCTGCATCTAACTCCAAAACGGGTGCCTCAAGGACTGATGGATGGGAGGGAAGAGAGGGTGCTTTGGGGTCATATAGAGCTGCTGAGGGGGATAATGGGTCCTCAGGTTGGGGTTATCCAGGGCCCTCGAGTGGGGTTAATGCTTGGGGTGGTGCTGGAAATGGGGCAAATGATAGTCAAACTGGGGTATCTCAGGGAGGGTGGGGGACATCAGGAGTAGGAGTGGAAAAAGGGATGTCGAGTGTTGACTGGGGTGGGAGTTCCTCTTGCACTGGCGGAGGTAATCCTGGCGAAGTTGTGGGAGGAGCCTGCAGCAGTAACAGCAGCAGTAGTGGATGCAGCACAGCCGGCAATCCTCCTGTCAGCTCAACTGCGACGAACAGAGCTTGGGACAATCAGAAGGGAGAGGGAGAAACGGGAGAATGGAGTGAGGGAGGACATGGAGCGCGGGAAGGATCTTTATCCAGCGGTGGCAATTCCAGATGTGAAAGGGAACCTAATGGCACTCGTCCCCGGCGTCCGCCACCTGATACTGAAGCTGCCTTACAGAACCTGCTCAGCCGTCCCGATCTTGATCCGCGGGTACTATCAAACACAGGCTGGGGCCAAACACAGATCAGACAAAACACCGCTTGGGATGTTGGTCATCAAGCAGAACACAATAAGAGCGCACTGTCTTCAACCTCTTCAAAACACCCAGCTTCTCTTGGAAATTCTTCTCAGTATTCTTCTGGACCCAGAATCCCAATTGGTGATTCGAATGGGCCGGGGGTCCACCCTCCCTTGCTTTCATCTGCTGGCTCCTCTGGGGAGGGCTGGGAGACCAGCAGCAGCAGCAGTAGCAGTGGTGGCACCTCTCTATCTGGGAGAGCCCCACCCCCCCCAGGACCCAACATGAGTAATCTTGGCGTCTCACAATCTGGTGCAGTGACCTCAGCAGGTACTGGAGGTGGGTCAGGATCACTGGGGCAAAACCAGCAGGGAAAGACGACGGGCTGGGGTGCAGGAGGAATGGGTGCCATGGATAATCAGGAGACCAAAGGGTGGGGCAATGAAGAATGGAGAACCAGTCGAGGAAATGGGAGCAATTGGGGTGGTCTGGGGCAACAAGGTAACCTTGTGAGTGGAGGCTGGGGAGGAAATGACGAGAGGGGAGCAGTAGGGTGGAAAGAAATGGGCGGGGAAGGACGAGGGAGTGGGTGGGGCTCAGGGCAGAAGGTTGGGGCAGGTCGGGCCTGGAGTGAGCAGGATTCCAAATCAAATAGTGGTGCGGGATGGGAAGATGAACTGAAGAATGGAAGGAACTCAGGTGGGGATTCGGGTGCGGGTGGTTGGGGAAGCTGGGACGAGGAACCGCCACGGAGGTCCTGGGGAGCAGGGGGCGCAGGGGCGGGTGGGAGTGGTGCAGTTGGCGTTATTGCGTCCAAACCCCATCAAAGTTGGAGTGGAGGAAATAAAATGCACCAGATGCCAAACAGCCAGTCAGGCTCTATCACAGGCCTGCAGGCGCAACTGCAGCAGCAACAATCACAACCCCGCAATCAGCCTCCACAGCTGCAGCAAGCATTGGACCAAGGGGCTATGCAAGGGGGTGCTGGGAGAAAACCAGTCTCCCAAGGCCAGAACCAAAGCTCAGGCTGGACCTCAGGGCCCATCCCTGCTGGTCACGGATTAGGTGCAAGTGGATCTGAACCGAGCGGTTGGGAGGAGCCTACCCCACAGTCTTTAAGCAGGAAAAATGAAATCGACGATGGGACATCAGCGTGGGGAGACCCAACCCATTACAACTACAAGCCGGTTAATCTGTGGGATAAGAACAGCACCCCTGCTGGCCAACAGCCGCATTGCCAGGGTCAGACCCAACAACAGGGACCCCCACCTCCAACGCAGCAGCTCAATCGACCTGCCGCTGGACCTGGAGGCAGCAGGGACTTCAACGCTAGTCATGGGCTAGGAAAAACCTCTCAAATGGGTGAGACACCAGCAACTTGCGTAAAAAAAATGATCATGACAATCAACGGAAATTAGGCCCCCAATGCTATGTTTGTAAGAGTTCAAGAGTGTTCCCCGTGTTGATGTCTGCAGGCACCTCAGGTTGGGGTGGCACACCTCCAGCTAGTCCCACCATAGACAACGGCACAGCTGCTTGGGGAAAATCTACAGATGCCCCTACCGGCTGGGGGGAACCTGATGACGCCGGGGGCAAAACTGGCTGGGGAAACTCTCCTTCCAATCCTCTCAAATCTGGTTAGAGCACACATGATACCTTAAAGAAAATAGTGCTGGACAAAAGTTAATTTGGGGTACTATTCACAGTCTGATGTTAATATTTCTGTATAATTACCGAACTTCTCCGACAGGAACAAAGTCTATGCAAGACAGCTGGGGGGACAAGGAGGGCTCTGTGACAGCTTCCCGTCACTCGAGCTGGGAGGAAGAGGAGGAGGGCGGGAGCATGTGGAATAGCACCGGCTCCCAGGGTAGTGGGTCGTCTTGGGGACAGGGTAGCAATGGTGGCTGGGGACAAAGCCACAATGTCAAGAAACCCAGCAACAAGGTGGGTTACCTGCTTGGAACCTTTACATCCTCACCGTCTTGGGTAGATTGTTCCCGTTGTGTTTATTTATTGAGTTCTACTTTCAAGACCACAGTGCACACACTTTGTGCTCAATCCAGCTGTCAAGGTTGAATTCTGTTCACAAAATTTAACCCAATCCTATTCAGGGTCCGCTCAAGGTTGGAGGAGATTCCTGGATGAGCCCAATCAACAGACAATTCTCCAATATGGGGCTTCTGGTAAGGCATTAAACATTTTTTATTTATTTTATTTCAACTGAACTTCACAGGTTCGGTTCCATATTAACGCGATGACTGTTTTTCTCTTGTTTTGGACAGAATGACGATCCGAGCGGTCTGAACATTGACCTGACTCCGGGTGCGCTCCAGGAGAAGAAGATGGAAATGGACAAAAGAGCCATGGGAATGATGGATTACAACGGAGATATGCGGAAAGGACGAGGGGCGGGCGGCATGGCTTATCGTTCACCCGTTTCCAAAGAGGCAGCGCCTGGGGATTCTTTTTATGACAAGGTCATTGTCTTTATGTCTCATGATAGAAGAATCTTTTTTTTTTTTTTTTTCACTTAGTCGTTTCTTCCTGGTGTGATGCTCCCCCTTTTCCTTCATTCCCTCCTTGTCTCACTCTACCCCCTGTCCCCTGCGCGCTCAAATGTTTTTCCCTTGGCTGTCACTTGGGCAGACCTTGCTTATGAACAATCAGGATGCGTACCTTGGGGAGGATGGTCCTTGCTCTCTGTTCTCACCATCCACTGCCTACAAGCCCCATTCCCTCTTCAATCACACTATTCCCTTTAGACAAGTAAGATAGCCGCTCCTCTTGTATCTGTCTTCCCATCCTTACTCTTCTCTGTGTAGTTCTGTGTACACAACATAAATGTGCCACTTTTTTGAGATCCTTCATTTCTTTTGCGTGACTGTCAATGTCCATATTGGATCACAGGGTGGCCACAGTCTCCTTGGCAGCAGTGGCGGGATGTCTCAGCCCAGGCACCAGCCCAATGTTCCGCCCATGAACCAGTCCCCAGGGATACGAGCACAAGTGCCTCATCAGTTCCTGTCACCTCAGGTGCTCTTGCTCGTCTTCCGTCTCTCAGATGCCACTTATCAGAATCCCATAAATCAGAGGTCCCCAACCAGTGGGTCGCGGCCCGGTACCGGTCCGTAGGCCACTTTGGAACGGGCCGCAGCAGAAGGAAAATAAATAAATAAATTGTAGTTGACGTATGTCAAGATGGTACTTGTCTCAGTCGCATTACGCTAATATTAAACGCACGCGCCCGCAAAGTGAGTGCCGATAGCGCGTAGATTAGAATTACACAATCACTCTTCAAAACATCAATGACCATGTTTTACCACTTGTTTCTGGAGAATTCAGTTGATTGACTGAATTGACACCCTCATTATCACCAACTAACAAGGACAGAACAGAGAATCAATGTTCATCAGGAAACCAACGTGGTTGCTGTTGGTTACTGTACCGAAGGGCGACCGGGGCAACCTTGTGCATGCCTGACATTGTGTGCGTCTCCACCCCCCAGGTGCCAGGCTCCATGCTGAAGCAGATGCCCCCTCCCAGCGGGAGCGTGGGGGGTGTGGGAGGAGTGGCAGGAGTCGGCGGCGGTGTGTTCCCTCCCCAGCTGTCCCCCCAGCATCTCGCCATGCTCAGCAGCATCTACCCACAGCACATCCAGTTCCAATTGGTGAGATTGAGCACAGCACATCATTCTATGATCTACATTACAATGGCCGTATTTGACTTCTTTTTGCAAAATGGAAGGCATCGGGGAAAATGTTTCACCGTGCTTTGTCTTTGTGTTAGGCTTGTCAGCTCCTCCTCCAGCAACAACAGCAACCGCAACAGCAGCTGTTGCAAAACCAGAGAAAGTTCGCACCGAATGTGCGGCAGCAAGCTGACCCTCAACAGGTACACACACGCGCTCAGCATTCTGCAGCTATTTTTTTCTTTAGAATGTTTATTGACAATCTGCTTTCTGGCTTTCTTCTTTACTTGACCTACACTGTCACAATGAGGTTGCTGATTTTTTTAATTTATTTTTTGGTGCACCTTGGCAGTTGGCCAGGATCATGGCAGTTCTCCAGCAACAACGGCAGCAGCAGCAAGTCGGGAGTTTAGGTGGCAGCGTAAAGCTCTCTCCCTCCCACCATGGTGGAAGTGGTGCCAAATTACACGGGATTGACTCCTTGCCCCACCAGGGCTTGGCAGGATCTGTGGACTTGCATCAGAAAACGCTTGGACCCTACTCCAGTGAGTACCGTATTTTACAGACATTAGGCGCAATTAAAGTTAACTTGTCTAGTTTTAAAAAAAAAATTTTTACTCCATTCTGAGCGCGTCCATGGAAATCAGGCGATATTTTGCAAGTTATACAATTTGCGCAATTCATTAATGACATAATTGATAATTAACATGTAATAACATTTTACAGCAAACACAACCTGGTTCGCTCCAAACCCGTTTGGTTAGGCTGGTAGGACCACACTTCCCATTCTAAGTAGGACCCGACCGATATGTTTTTTATTTTATTTATTTATTTTTTCAACCAATGGCGATTTTCAGCATAGAGAAATACAGACGACAGATAATAATAATAATAATAATAATAATTTGCCCTTTATTCGTCCCACAATGGGAAAATTCGAGATTCGAACCCAGGCCTCCTGGGGAGACTGGCTCCTGAACGCGGCGCCTTAGACCACTCGGCCATCCTGGCAGCCAAAATAAATCGTCACACATACATTTTGGGCAGGGTGGATATTCAAGGCAGAGGTCTGTCCGCATATAGCACAGGGCGTATACTTTGGAAAAATTGAATGATCCTAAACGGTTGTCACATGTCATTCCCTCCACCTACAGGCTTTAGTTCTGGTGTGAACCTCACAGGTATGGACCTGGGTGGCTCGTCGGTGGGGGGGCCTGGAGGCATGAAGGACATGGGAGGCCAACAATCTCGTTTCAAATGGATGATGGAGGGACACTCCTCCCCAGACACTTCATTACCCGAAAATGCATTCCACAAAAATGGTAAGACTTGATTTTGGACCTTGACAAAAATATAAAAAAAGAGCCTTGTGCATTGGTTTGGAAGGGACACTGCAAACGAAATGATTAGTTTAGCAATTTGTTGTGCAATGGTGTTGATACAAACTACTGCGCAGGTCCTGTCACCCCCATGAAGATGCCGGGGGGCTCGCCCTACTCACAGTACGACATGATTGTTGGAGACGCGCAAGGCAACGCCAGTTGGCACCGCACCCCTGGCAAGATGAATACTAAGCCCACCACTACGGCCAGCTGGCCCCCCGGTAAGTGCCGAGGCCTTACGCAATCCTGTTTGCACTCATTGTTTGACACGCAGCGTCTCAGTGGAGTTGACGCTATATGAATTTTTAAATGACACATTCTGCAATTTTTCCAAGAATTATGAAACAGTTCCCAGGTGTATTAATTACCGTCAGTGACGTCTTTTGAGAGCCTTGTAGAAATCAGTCTGTTTTTTTTGGGGGCGAGGTGTCTTTCCGGTCTCTTTTCAATGTTACACTCTTTGAATCTGACTTTTGCTTTTGAAGGAAAAAAATAAGTAGACAATTAAAACCTCAAATGCATTTTTACTAGTTGGGCCGTTGCGTCGCCGCCTTTTTTCCGATAGGATTTGTTGATGTTGCGCAAGCAGCGGATTCGACACCTAACATAAATCCCTCCCTGTGACGTACCAATGGGCCGACATCTTGCTTTCTCACTCACTCATTAAAAAAAAAAAAAAAAAAAAAGATGTTTTGTAAAATGTCAAATTTACATGATAATGTCCTGTGAAAGTCATTTAGCATATCTACTGTTGATGATCACCTTGTATTTCCTTTGTCCTCTTCCTCAGAGTTTCAACCTGGTGTCCCCTGGAAAGGAATAGATCGGGTTGACCCCGAATCGGACCCCTACATGACGCCTGGGAGCATGATGGGTAACGCCGTCTCTCCCGGCCTCAATGACACCGAGCACCAGTTGTTACAAGACAATTCTGGTTCGTATTGAACAGCAGCTGGAGTGTTTATTCTTTTGGCTTTATTTTGCGATCCCATTTAGCCAGACTCAACGGCTAAATCGGCCCTTTCCACAGTCTTTAACCGACAATCCATGAAGTTAAAACGGAAAAGAATTGTTTTTAGTGCGGGAGTAGCGCGACGGTTGTTTTCAGTTAATGAGCCAAAATATGAAATTCCGCACAAGTCCAACATCAGCTATTCTTCGTTGCAGATTCCATCCCTCCCCTCAACACCTTACTGCCTTCACCTGGTGCCTGGCCCTACAGTGCCTCAGATCCCCTTAACAACGCACACAACTCAGGTAAACCCAAACACCCGCACAGCCTCTGTCGGAACGTCTCACGGCCCTTTTCAGATGTTCAGCCACCTCTCTGTTCTCCTTTTTAATAGCAAAGTACACCGACTATAAGACTGGCTGGCCCCCCGAGCCCATTGGGCACAAGTCCTGGAAAGCCAGTCGTGGCAGCAGCCAGGCGCAGCTGTCCCGCCCACCTCCGGGCTTGGCCAGTCAAAAACAGATATCTCCTACCCCGTGGTCAGGGGGTGGCCCTCGATTGGCCGGCAGGGGATGGAGCGGTGGCTCAGGCGCCGCCGGTAAGAACCAAAAACTTTTTTTTGTCTTGTCGTATTGCATGGTTAGGTCCGTTTCTTAGCCAAGTGCACTACTCACACGACCACACGGTCACAATCGCCAAAACGTACTGCGCACTCACCGCGCAGTCAACAGCTGCCATAAACAACAGAAGAAACAGCCCAACAATTTTAATTTAAAATTAAATCAGTCTGTATGCTAATCACTTGGAAGACGAATGACATAACCACGCTAGGCCATCTAAAGTTTCAAAACCTCTTAAAATGCGGTTCACTCTCTTAAAGGCTCAGCGTGGAGCGATGGCAGCTCTCGGGAAAGTTGCTGGTTGGTGCTGAAAAATCTCACGCCGCAGGTATGCTCACGAGCAAATACAAATATTGAAAGCAATTTCGATCACGGTCAGACATTGGTGCTCAGAAGTCAAATAGTTTGGATTCACACCTTGACCTTCGCCGCCCCGTGCATATTCTCTATTTCTGCAGATTGATGGCTCCACGCTTAGAACCATCTGCATGCAGCATGGCCCCCTGCTGACCTTTCACCTTGGCCTGACCCAGGGCAGCGCACTTATCCGCTACGGCTCCAAGCAGGAAGCAGCCAAAGCCCAGAGTGCCCTCCACATGTAAGGCGCATGTTCTTTAGGTTTCTGATTCCGTTTTTGTTCAGGCAATAGAAATGATGGCTTGAAAATATTCGATGATGGCGGGTGCACACGCCATGAACCGCCATTTAGCTTTGGTTCGTTATATCATGCTTCAGTTTGAGTGAGTATTTGCTTTTCCTACAGGTGTGTTTTGGGCAACACCACCATTTTGGCGGAATTTATGAGTGAGGAGGATGTGGCCCGATATATTGCACATTCCCAGGCTGGAGGGTCAGGGAGCGGAGGCGCTGGTGCCGTCTCCGGCACCAACCCTGCGGTGGGGACGAACGGTAGCGGTGCCAACTGCGAGCTCGGAGCATCAACGGGAGGAGGCAATGGCGGCGGCACAGGAGGAAGTGGAGAGAGAGCGTCTCCGGCAGGGTCGGCCATACCCGTGGCAGCCGGGCATTCCGAATCCACGTGGCAGAGCCTCGAAACCACCGGCAGCTCATCGGATCAGTCCGCCCCCGCCGCACCCGGCCTGGGCATCTTCTCCCAGTGGAGCGGCAACAGCGCCGTTGTGGGTGGAAGCGGAGGGGTGGACGCAGGAAGGCAAGGTCTGTGGGGGGGGATGGGCGGCATGAGTGGCGCCGGGTACCCCGGTAGTAGCCTCTGGGGTTCGCCAGCACTTGAAGATCGTCATCAGATGGGCAGCCCGGCGTCGCTGCTGCCGGGGGACCTCCTGGGAGGGGGCGCCGACTCCATCTGAAGGGCCCCGCTTGACACGTGATTATGTTGAAAATCATTGTGTCACAATGTCACGCTCTATTTATTTCCACACACAAAAGATGTGAATTGAAGCTACACTGGTCTCCCGTCACACAGGCTACATGCAATACATTCTCTTTATTTCACACATGAAATCATCAACGTTAAATGAAGACCACAGTGAAACTTGAAGTGGAGGCGGGGTGGTTCTGTCTTTTTACTCCACGACCCGATCACTCAGGCATGTACTGTAGACGGGCTCCGCCGAGTCCCACATGGCAACGCGTTTAGTTTTCGCTGTTCTTTGTGTGCCACAGTTGTCCCTCCCCAAATTCCCATTCCCCTCCTCGTCTTTTTGTATTTAATGTCGACGACTTGCAGACTGAGCCTTCTTAAGACCCGGTGTACTTCTCTTTAGTTCTCATGTTCGGAAGCTTGAAAGTGACAAAAAGGATCCGGAGTGTGTCGTGGAAAACTGGGGATGGCAGCGCCTCGCTAGATCGCTTTCACCTGGACCAGTGGCAACCTCTTTATTTTTTTTTTTTTTTGAGATGTAGAGGAGCATTTTTACTCCGTGCTGACACCTCTACCTTGTTGGATATGGTGCCCAGGGTTAAAAAGAGAAGCGAAGAGAGGAAAAAAAGAAGAAGAAAAAAAAAAAACCTAAACATTAGCCAAACTTGCACTATATGCCTCTGGGGTTTGTTGTTGACTCATCCAAAACAAATCCCTCCACAACTCGAGAGCGACCTTACAGGACGACTTGTAATGTTACATCAGCAGTGGCCTTGGCCCACCTGCCCTCACACACACACACACACACACCCCTACACACACACCAGTTACACACTGCTCTTAGGTTTGACAAGCAAAACTCTTATCTCCTTGTGGATGTTCATCAGTCGTCTCTCGGTTTGAAGAGAAACGTGAAACTTTGTAGAGATCTCTTTGTTCCCTATTCAAACACTGACCTCGCTATTGTCATTTTGTTTTTTCTTACTCAAAGAAATCGAGTTGGTTGTTGTTCTATATTGTCCTGTTGTTCATGATGACTTGGGTCACTTATTTACTCGCTGTTCAAGGTGCCCTCCTTGCCTGCCTTGTGTGTGCATGACAGGAGCGTTGACGGTATGGACGATGAAGAAAATTTCGATATCGGGTGTGTTAATGTGAGTCTGTTTGCGTGCGCGCGTGTGCGTGCGAGTAATTGCTACAATGTTGAATGTTTTGTTTCAGGTTTTTTTTTTTGTCCATGAGAGATTCGGTCATGCGTGTATGCGGGCACTTGCTTTTGATAGATGTTTATCTGACAGCTTGGCATTTTTTGGAGTGCGTGCGTGCGTGCGTGCGCGCGCCTGTGTATGAGTGTGTGTGTGTGTGTGTGTGAGACCACCGGACATTGTGATAGCTGAAAAGTTCAAAAACGTTGGCACTATTGCATATATGTCTCTTAATTTTTTTTAGCAGCAGCATTTTGTCCATGTTTTTTTTTTTTTTTTCATTTTGTTAAATGCGATTCTAGATCATTTGTTTTTAAGAAGACGCAACCAACTGAAGGCATTTCTATTAAAATGCCCAAATCCTACCATACCAAGCTCAGCTGGAAACAGTGTTTTACAGACACGTTAAAGACAGTAGCTGTTATGTTTTACTGTTTTTCTTTTTTTGTTTGTTTTTGATGTTATGTATCAATTTAAATTAAGTCAGTCTTTATCACTCCTGTTCAGGATGTTTTCATTTATTTCAGATGTTACGAAAAGGACAAGAAATTAATTTAAAGTGGAAAAGAACAAGTTAATAAAGGTTCAAATGAGTTATTTTGCATTTGTCGTTTTTAAGCAGTTTTAATAGCAGATTTTTTTTTTCTTTTGCTTGAATGTGATTTTATCATTTTAGGTTGTTTGTAGACATTTTGGCCAAGTGCAGTCTGGCAACAGTCTAATACTTACGTTAGTTGTTTTTTTCTTTTCATTTTTTTTCTTTAGATTTTTTTAATCAAATATTTAAACCCGTACCACTTTTTTACTTGATAATGCTAGTCTATTTTATAAATTATTATATAAATTAAATGTATTCTCCATTCTGTGGCAAGTTTAAAAAAAAAAAAAAAACTTGCGTTCATTTGCTGTACACAACGGAATAAGACAGAACGCACCTTGCGCTCTCTGAAGTAAATACTATATATAACATTAACCTTCTCCACTGTCCTAAAATTCATATATTCTATAATCTGGTACAAACGGTTATAAAAACTATCTTTTTTATATTTGTCATGAATAAAAACCCATTTTACCCAAATTCAATACATTAAACGATGTAGTGTCCACGTAGAACCAAAAGCTATAACATGATATAAACAATATCTCATTGACATATTTAAAGACCCTTCATTGGAAAAAAGCCCCAATTGGGAAATTTCATTACTAAGCTGGTGTAATTTAAAAAAAAAGACAGTCAAGTGTGAAGAGGCTTTATGTATTTTATTTTATTTAAAAGTGAGAAAATCTACCCTTTGTGTACAACTTAATTTATCATTACAGTTATGTTTTATTTTTTACGTACTAACGCAGGTGGGGCCACTAGCAACGCCTTTACTGTCCGCTAGGTAGTGCTGTTTGACCTATTTTCCCACCTCGGTTGACATTCTCCTTCAGAGCCTCAGAGGACAAACAAAACGATAAAAGCAACATAACGACCCGTCGTTTCGAGCGCTGCGTTATAACTTCATATCGTATTAATGCCGTTATTTGATTGACTTCAATATTTTTTGTTTGAGTGTGCCTGGTGCTTCATTCATGCGATGACATCATTGGCAGTTGGTGTAAAGTGGGAGGGCGTGTGTGTGTGCGCGCGCGTGTGCGTGCGTGTGTGTGCAATACGACGACGAGGAGGAGGAAAGTGTGCGCGTGTGTACTCGTGTCAGTTCTGCGTTCTTTCCCTCTCCACACGGCAGCATCGTGACAGCGGGTGAATCTTCGGAGGAAGTCCCGTGTCTTGCTTGGAGGATGAGCCGCGAGTGGATGTCGCTGTCCAGGGCCCCCGAGTGAGACCGAAGCATCGGCCCAGACGACTGGTGAGCTCATCTATGTACTCCTGTGCATGGGAGGGTGTCATGTGTCATGTCCTGAATGCGGCTTTATGGATTATTTCCGGGGTTCTTTTCAGCATTAATATCACATCCTACTGTCGTGCGCGTTTTTTCCTGCAACACATTGTTAGCCAGTTGTGTAACTGGCAGTTTAGAAGAGGCTGAGCCAATGTGCAGCAGCAGTGTGTGTGCGTGTGTATTTATGACTTCTGACTACATGTCCAGTGCAGCAGTGATCTTAAATTTCCTCATATGTTGATGGTCATAGGAGATTTCACACATGGTCTCTTGATGAGTAAGGAGAATAACATCCATCAATCTATCGATCCAATACAGCAGAGATCCCCAATCACCAGCCTGTAGACCGGTACCAGGCCTCGATCAGGCCATTTGATACCGGAACTGTACACGAGGGACTTAACAAAAAATTGTTTAATTGATCACCAGTGTGTGAAAGGAATCTCATTTTGAAAACCAGATGCAGCCCCCCATACCTGACTCATCTCGATACAAGAAAAAGTAAGCTTAAAGCTAGCGGAAATTAGTTTAGAAAGTATGGCTGGGTTTTCAAATATCGATTTAAATCGATTTTCCTTTTCACAGCCGTATATCGATTCCTAAAACCGTATATCGATACTTTTAATAATGTCTTTTTCCCCATAAATTTACTGACTTCAGATCTTATCACAATACAAAAGTAGCATATCAAAACAAAATGGCGGATGCAGTGAAATCTGCGCCAGCAAGCATAAAGGCAGATGTTTTTTTTTTTTTATAAGGTCATGTTAAATAAGTAATGGCTTCAATTCTTAATGTAAATAATATATTTACTAATGCACATAGTTACAGCATGAAGTTTGTCCTAATTGCATTGATTGAATCGAAAAACAATCGAAGTGATTCGGAAGTGTAATCCAATCGGGCCCTTGTGTATAAAATTTAATTGATTTTGGAAATTTTAAACCATACTTAGCCCTATTAGAAAGCTTCTTCAAAAAGCGGAACAGGCCATAATTTCCTCGGGAAAGAAAGCTGCATTTTAAAGACAATATTGGCTGTCTTACTCAAGGCACAATTTTATTACTAAAACCCGTCGCAAGAGGCTCGCAAAGCCCCCCGGCACGTAAAGCCAGAGCAACCCGGCAAGTATTTGAGCATCAGTGTTGAATGACAGTGCGTCCGTGGCCTCATGTCAGCTTGAAAAAAAATAATAAAATAAATAACACGTTGACTTCAATGTCGCATGCTGTAATAGAAAGTTAGAAGACATTTCACGCTGACTCTTGTCATCTCGTCATTCTTGGGCCATTTTGACGACAGCGTGCCACTGACACGTGTTTTTTTTTGTAGCGACAGTGTACGCTTTCAGTGGTATCGCGTTACCTTACCTAATGAACAGATTCGTATACTTTTCGACTCTGTAAATGATAATAAGCCAGCGTCGCGCAGATAAGATGCCCATCCCGCCTTCCTCTTGTGGCGACTCATTTAAATATCATCGTAACTGCTCTCCGTGTTATGCAACTATTGTTTAGAATTGTCCCGTGAGGACGCAAAAGACCGAATGACGGGATAAACTTGCTTTTAAAAAGAGGATAAAAGTTTCCTTTTTATTGTGTCGTTGCTCTGCAGTATTATTTGTAAAGCACCCTCGGGGGCTCTTAGCATTGACTTTTAAGATTGTGCCGCGTCCTTATTCTCGGTTGATCACCAGTGATGAATGACAGTGTGCGCGCGTGTGTGTGCGCGCGCGTGTGTGTTTCAGTGAGACAGTAGCCATGGAGTTGAGAGTGGGAAACAAGTACCGCCTCGGGAGGAAGATAGGGAGCGGCTCCTTTGGAGACATTTACCTCGGTGAGAGTTTCCCCTCTTTACTTGATTCTCCGTCATTAAATTGCGCAATCCCGTGTTTCAGTTTTGATCTCGTTGCATCCTCGTTAGGTTCCAACCTCGCCACAGGAGAGGAAGTCGCCATCAAACTGGAATGCGTAAAGACCAAACATCCGCAGCTCCACATTGAGAGCAAATTCTACAAGATGATGCAGGGAGGAGGTGAGGCTCACCGAGACGAGTCAAGATTTGGACTGGTGTACGATAGATCAAGTTTGCGATTAGAATCCAGTGAAGGATGCTAATCAACACCCTTTTGAGTTAAATTTTGCTATCAAGCCACCTGGTCTCGAGTCGCTCAGTTTTCACCCCACAGTAAATTGGAACAAGAAAGTCTGTTTACTGACAGATGACATGTATTTACTGGTCTGACGAGCCAAACATACATTTATTAACGATAGCAAAAGGGCGAAGCGTAGAAAGACAGGTGCCTCTTACCTACAGTCGAGCATTGTGTTGGAAGTTTCCTGGTCTGGGACTGAATGCATGTAGCCCGCCATTTATCAAGAGAACTTAACAGGTACCCAGAATCTCCTTCCAAGTTGGTATGAGCGAGTATCGATACCAGGTATCGGGCCAATATTGGTCTTTATAAGGTATCCTTGACTCATGGAGGCTGCTGATACCAGCCTTGATACTAAACGCAAAATTACAAAAAAAAAATCTGACATTGAGTAAGTCCTCCTCGGCAATAGTTGGCGCTGTACTGTGGCAGTCTTTGTTCACATTTTTCTAATTGTGTTAAATGAAATATGATATCTCAAAAATACAACCGGTATCAGTACTCAGTATCGGTGAGTACTCAAAGACTGGTATTGGCCTGAAAAAAAAAGTGGTATCGCACTTGATCTCGACAGCTCCGATAGGTTCCGTCGACCCGATTGAGGAACAACTCAAAGCCAATAACGGGTCTACACGTTTACTAAGAAAAATATTTTTCGTTATCGGCATCAGGGTGTCGCACGACAGGATTGACGCAGCGCTTTGTTCCCTCCTCGCAGTGGGCATCCCGTCCATCAAGTGGTGTGGAGCCGAGGGCGATTACAACGTGATGGTCATGGAGCTTCTGGGCCCCAGTCTGGAGGACCTGTTCAACTTCTGCTCCCGCAAGTTCAGCTTGAAAACCGTCCTGCTGCTGGCCGATCAAATGGTGAGCTTGAAAAAACTCATTTTATTTCCCTCTGTTCATCTTCCCTTTAATTACGATCTAAGTAAAGTTTGTAGTCTTCCATCAAAGCTGGTGGCTGATGGGATACCCCTGAGTCGACCTCACGCTTGCACAGAAATTGATTTATAAAAAAAAAAAAAAAAGAAAGAAATAAAAAGGCTGAAGCTAATTTTAGCCTGGAACTAACTGGATCATTCCGATGAAAATGACTTGGGAATAATCCTCATCTAAACCGTCCAAACTTGTTTTTTTGCGATTGAAACAAGGCTCAGCCCTTCAATATTCTCAACAATTAAAAAAAAGCTTAATTTTCTTGTGCAGTCATCTATTAATAGTGGGCCTGAACTTTTTTGGGGGGGGGATTTTGTCTCAATCCCAATGACTCGACTGCTTTGGTCTTCTGAATTATGGTTTGCTTAAATAAGTTAAGCAGCTCAGCAAATTGACGATTTATGACCGCCGTCAAGGGCAAAAAAACAACAAGGATGAGAGGTATTGTTTTGATGACAGTTTGTCGTCTCGCCAAAGAGCAAAACAAAGGAAGATTTTTACTTTCACATCCACAAATCAACACAGGTTGAAAATTGTTCATGTTCACACCGATCAGTGTTGTCGAAACAATTTTTTTTTAGCACAGTTGTTTTTTTTAAATGACAATCTAAAAATAATAGTGCTTTTAAAGAAAATGCCTGACACTACATTTCATGTTTCTAAAACTTAACTCTAATGACATTATATTGAAAATGTCCTTCGTTATCATCTTTTGTCAATTCATTTTTTAGATGAGCCTTTGAGGTTGATTTATTTATTTTTTTATTCGTATATGGAAGTACACAAAAAGGAAGTTCAAACAGTCATTTGGGAATTGTAGTTTAGTTTATTACACAATATATTACTTTTTTTTATTTTTTATCTTGCACTCTTCAAATCCTCCACGTTAAAAAACTAAAACTAATAATAAAACTAATCCAAAAATTAATTAAAAATGTTGAAAATGAATAAATACCGAGTCTTCATTCTCACGCCACTTGCGTCGTCACCAGATCAGCAGGATCGAATACATCCACCTGAAGAACTTCATCCACAGAGACGTGAAGCCCGACAACTTCCTAATGGGGCTCGGCAAGAAGGGCAACCTCGTCTACATCATCGACTTTGGCCTGGCGAAAAAATACCGCGACGCCCGAACGCACCAGCACATTCCCTACCGAGAGAACAAAAACCTCACCGGCACCGCCCGTTACGCCTCCATCAACACTCACCTGGGCATCGGTGAGACGATATTTTTGCGCAGGTTTCTTCTGCTTTAGTCGAGTCATCAGCCACGAGTGAAGAATTTTGATGTGACGCCACATGCTTGCCTTGTTCCGCAGAGCAATCGAGGCGAGACGACCTGGAGTCGCTGGGCTACGTCCTCATGTACTTCAACTTGGGCTCGCTGCCATGGCAGGGGCTCAAGGCCGCCACCAAGAGGCAGAAGTATGAACGCATCAGCGAGAAGAAAATGTCCACTCCGATCGAGGTGCTGTGCAAGGGCTACCCCTGTGAGTAAAGCGTAAGAGGGATTACGCCGGATTTGAATAAGCGAAGGATTTACTACGCTTAAACCGTAAAGTTGCAATAACAGTCCGGTCAAAGCCGTTGGACTTAAAGGCGGCATTTCTTTTTTCATGCTCAAAAGAATCGGCACTTTAAGGCTGCTAAAGTGAAAGATGGCTAAAAATTCGGAGATGTTATTGGGATAAAGAGGACGTTCTGTTCAATACGATGGCATCATTTCCTCCATCGTAAGAATAAATCATTTTGATAAATGTTATGAAGCTCCATTTTAAAACCTCACAGCCAATTTGCAACAAAAGTGACAGATAAAATGCAAAAATACCAGTCAAAAGGAATATGCTGGTCCAGTGCTTCTGAAACCTTTCACACCAAATACCACCTAAAAAATGTAAAATAAAAATAAAAATTACAAATCCAAGTACCACCAACATTAAAGTTGCTGTGAAATAAGTTTTATTCCTCAAAAGTACAATTAACATTATAAATGAACACTTCACTTAAGTATAAGAAAGAGAACTGTAGTTAATGAAGCGTCAATTAACACATATACGTTAAATAAAAACAGCATCTAAATAAACATTACAAAACAAACTTTTTAAAACATTAAATGCAACTTAATGTATGCATGTATTCTAAAAAAAAAAATAATTCAACTGAACTGCAGTGGTCAATTCATTACCACTAGAGGGAGCCCGCGGACATAATTATGTTCCTGTGCTTGTGTTTTGCATACTAAAGGTCGACGGATGATTCTTGCCGTCTTCTTTTAAATATTACAGGAATCTCAGAGACAAGCCAAAAAGTTCCTTTGGATAATCTCTTCTTGTTTCAAATTTCTCCTTACCTCCCAGCTGTGTTTTCCACCTACCTGAACTTGTGTCGCTCGCTTCGCTTCGACGACAAGCCGGACTATTCGTACCTGAGGCAGCTCTTCAGGAACCTTTTCCACCGACAAGGCTTCTCGTATGACTACGTCTTTGACTGGAGCATGCTCAAATTTGTGAGTGTGACCATTCCCTTAAAAAAAGGAGGTTCATCACATACGTAAAGTTGGACAGTTTTTTTTCAAGATGCTACGTTTCAGGGTGCCAGCAGGACGGCAGAAGACGGCGACAAAGAACGTAAGGAGGAAAAAGATGAGGAGGACCGTGCGGGGGAAGGTCAAAGAGTCAGCGGGGGTCGCGCGTTGCCTTCTGGACCCAAACCTTCAGCGGCCAACCGAGTCAAAAACGAACCAGACGTCATTCAGTCCAAAGCGGTCACGCGCGGCGTCCAGCAGTCAGGTTAGGACGGCGACGAGCGTCACAACTCGAAGGAGGGAAGTTGCCCCATTGTCTTTTTTTTATTAACTGAAGATGTTTGCAAACAGGTAACCGCTCCCCTCAGGTGGGCCGAGCAGAACGGGTGGAGCGAGAGCGCAAAGTGGCCATGAGGCTGCATCGCGGCGCCCCCGCCAACGTGTCCGCCGGTGACCTTTCGACGCGCCTCGACCAATCACGCATCACTGCATCGCAGGTAGGATGAGTCATGTGACCCAGATCAGATTCAAACAAGGAATCAAACTTAGTCCCACGTTATCATTATTATTTTGGATTATATTTATATATATATATATATATATATATATATATATATATATATATATATATATATATATATATAAAATGTGTGGGCAGTTACACTTATTGTCCCTTATGGTGTCATACGTGTTCACTCTGGTGGCGGTCAGGCAGACTGCTTTATTCTTTCTTTTCCCAATTTTCGGAAGTGGTCTCTGTGCCGGCAAGCAATCTTAGTATGCAGAGTCCGAGTTTGCATACCGACAATATGCTGATGCGCTGTTTGTGACTTTTGATAGAATGCCTAATTCTGATATTTTAACTAATATGTTATTGCATTTACATATCTCGACCCCCCCCCCCCCTATCCCTCCTCAATCCTCAGGTCAGTGTGCCATTTGAACATTTGGCAAAGTGAGTTCTTCCTGCAGGTAAGAAGACACATGAGGCACAAACATTTGTGTTAGTGTTAATCTAGAACAGGCGTGGGCAAACTACGGCCCGGGGGCCACATGCGGCCCGTTAAACGTTTTAATCCGGCCCGCCGAATTTGACAAAAATGAAAAAAACTTGTTCATGTTTTATTTTCTAAATATTGTGGTTTTTTCGAAGACATATATTGTAGTAATGTTTTTGTTCACTTTCATTTAAAATTTAAAATATTTTTTTTTATCCAATGAGGTGAGGTTACCAAAAGACTCCATCCATCTGCTCCTGGTCCGGCCCCTCTGTCAAATTTTAGAACCCATTGTGGCCAGCCAATTAAAATGTTTGCCCACCCCTGATCTAAAAGATACTAGAAATCATGTGATATACTAATTGTGCAATCGTCATACAGTGACACAAATGTAAAACATCTAAAATTGTACTTTTTTAAAATATTTCCTCCATCACCATCCAGCGACTGGAGGGAATCAACAAGCCCTTGCCTTTGTAAATGATACATGAAAGCATGAGTGAATGGAGGAGCAGGAAGAAGGATGCGTTTCAGCCGCCCAAACGAGGAAGCCAGCGGCGTCCACGTGTGAAGTGTGGTGACCGGAGGAAGCAGAAGTAACGCTTCAATGATGGAAACCGGTAGGCCAGGAAGGAATAAAAAAAAAACTTCAAGAGTACTGGCCTTTTATTGTTTGTGCAGTTTGGAGGAGGGAAGTGACATTAACCAATTATCACATGTCCCATAGACTCAGCAGTTCAACTCGCAAAAGACTCATGGTACATCCAATTGCACAAACGTTCAGGTTTCTGCCGTTTACAGCTGTAACAAACTACAATCTAACGCTAATGTTAAGAAATTAAATATGCTGCATATTGATGTCTTTCATATAAAAATAGAACAACCGGCGTGGCAGTAAGACGTATCATTTGTGTACTTAGGCCTTTCTGAGAAATAGTATAAAATGTCGGTCTGTTATCATCATAGTCCATCACCTCGCTTTGCCTCTGAGTCCAAGATATAAAAATGGAGGAATGATGAATTATAGAAGTACAAGTACATTTTCCTCTGCTATGAGGTATTAAAAGTAGACAATGTGAAGACGGAATGAGGAAAGAACCTTGCTGAGTGAATGTTATGATGACTCCTTATTCTGATGTGTAAGTTAAACGATCTTGCTGATGTATTGTACATGTCAGTTTTTTTTTTGTTTTAACGTTGTACTACGTGTACAATATGTTGTATTTCGGCAAAATGTAAATGACAATTGCCAGAATGTACCAGATGAAGATGGCTATCCCTATAAAGTCAAACACAAATGAACTTATAAAGGCTGATGTCTAGATCTGATGATGTCTTGTGGATTTATTTACTGTGCTTCAATTTTGTTTCTCTGGTATCTGTATATAATTTGCAATCAATAAAAACATATGTACATTTTGGCCTGTAATCATTTCAATATTAAAACACGTCTATGGCAATTTATACGTGTAAAGCAAGTAAACTCCAATGCACTGTTTTTTATTGGAGGAAACTATTCTAAAATGTATACATTTGCAACTTTTTTTTTACTTTAAAATAAAGAGTATTAGAAACAACAAAAGGAACTTGTTTAATGGTAAACATTTTTTTGTTTAGCCCTCTCCCCCCAAAAAATCATTCGAATAATCTTGATTTAAATTATTCCTAAAATAATCGTGATTAATGTTTTTTTACATAATCGAACAGCCTGATTTTATGAATCTCATTGTACACGGGACACGCCAACCCCAAATAAGGCACAATAAACTTCTAACATTTGTCTTTTAGTGACAGCGTACAAATATGTGTTTTTTATTATTTAAAAGTTTTAATTCATACCAGAAATGTTTGAAATTGTGTATGCAGTGTACAAGGTTTAAATAAAAAATAATTTAAAAAAAAAATCCTCCTTCTACGACCTACTTCCGTGTTATTAAATTACCTGGGCCATGATTGGCTGGATTGTCTGGATCCCGCTGAGTGGGCGCGGCTTCTTTGATTTCCCGAGTCGACCCGAAGTCTTGGGAGAGAAAGGGAAGGACTACAAAGCGAATGACAAGTTTGCCGTCTCGCCTTTTGGAGCACTTGACGGACAACCGCTGCTGTTGAAGTGGCCACGAGTGCCTCCGAACGACTAGCGTTCGTATTGCGAAACATGTAGAAGAAAAAGTAGGCGAGAAAAACGCGAAGGTTAACGGGTCGGCGAGCGCTCAACATGGATGTCCGTGGGAGCGACGGTGCGGCGCTGATCTGGATTTAAGGCCGTTTACGAGCTATTTCTGGTCGACAGATAAACTTTCCCCCGCGAGGCATTGGATGCTTTTCTTTTGGTAAGTCAAGCCTTTAAATCGCGATTATGTTTACTCGGATAACCCACGTGACTAATAATCAAACGTATTTCTCAATTGCAGCTGTGAGCGCACCACGTAATCGTTGTTGTTACGAAGACTTGTTTGCAAAGGTGAGACTTTTGTTGTCGCTTTGAAACGTATTCGAATTTCAATAACATGTTATTGGAGTTGGGGTTTAGGAATAAGCTGTCACCCCACACATTAATTCACTTTATGAAGATTAAGCAGCCCCCCTGCACCCCCAACCCCATATGTCCAGTTCCATCTGTTGCAAACGCAATCCTGACCTTATGACACACATACATGATTATTCCTGCGTGTGCGTGATTTATTTGCCTTTTTATTGAAACAGGCAGATGTCCCGAGCTCACCCCTAACTCACTAATGTTTTGTGTGACTGCTGATGCCTTCACTTCTCCTCTTTTATGTGTGCATCTGCTGACCCCTTGCAAAGCAGTACAAATGACCTCGCCGTGCACACACAAGCAGAGAAACCATGGAGAGAAGCCCCTCAATCCTCCATAGAAAGTCGTATCTGTCACACCATCTATTTCATTAAGATACCGAATTCTAGTACTTTTTATCCAGATGTTGTTGTTGTTTGTTAGTTACCCAACGTGACTTGTGATCCAGTGCCGCATTCCTCCGGGAGAAAATAAACATTTTGTTGTAGTTGGTCTACCAAACTGTAATCTGATTATCGAGGATGGATTCACACACCGCAGGTACCCAAATTTGATTTAATCAGGTTTATTTGACCATTAACTTGAGGGTCGATTAATCGGACAATATTGTTCTTTTCAGAGTAATACATTTTTTTTGCACTTGGAAATTCCTCTCTTACGCAAATGTTCTGCCTGTGTTTAATATTATTGTTGTTGTAAGCATTAATGGGAGCAAAATAATGTTAGATTAAAAAAAAAATGGTCCGATTAAAGGGATTAATAAAAAGCTGATCAGCTCTGCCTAAAAAATACATTTATAATTTGTACGTTTCTAGTGACACACATTTGCCCAGTTGTGTTCAATTTCTCCTCTTTGCCATAACATATAAAGTCTGTCGTAGGATCTAGTCAAGTTTATTTGTACAGCCCCGCAAGAGTCTCAAATGGCTTCACAAGCCCACTGGAGACAAAAGGAGAGTGACATCCTCTGATCTAAACCAAAGCAAGTAAAACAAAAAAAACAAACTTGTGGAGTTAATCATTTATATTCAACCTTAGACCTTGTTTCCTCAACATATTCTTCTCTCATGACAACTTTCCGTCAGTGTCAATAAAACAAACAACCCCCGAGCTCCTTTTCTCATCTCTAAGAATACCCTTTGACCCGTTGGACTCATTTTACCGATTGTGATAAATCCATAAAAACGCAACTTTCGGCCTGCTGCCTCAGCAATCAAATTGGACAAGAAAATACCAGTTCCTTATGAGACAATGATGTCATAGATTGCGGCCAGACAAGTCATAACATGCTTTATGGTGTCATGAATGAAAGGCTGAACAATGTTGGCGTTGCTTGCCCTACTGTCTTTTGACAACAGCGCAAGCGACCGAGCGATAACAAAAGGACAGTAAATGAGGTATGTTGTTAGGTAAGAATTGAATGTTTCCTCTAAAGGGCTTATTTTATTTGATTTATTTTTTAAATAAATATAATGGAACACAGGTGCCATTGTCTGCGTGAGTCACGCATTCTTGTCCACATGACACGCATTGACTTTCGATCCTTCTGTTTTGGGTTGCTGTTTTTTTGTAAATCTTGACTGCGACTCGCACAAAAGGCTGCTTGGCTATTGTGACACCATTTCTAGTCCAACTCTAAAACTACATTTTTTTTATTTTTTCTTCAGATGCAGAGGCTGTGGAGGCGAGATGTGCCCCCGTCGGAGAGGCTGGGTGCCGACTCCCCTTTGGCGGAAGCGGCAGCAGACTTAGCGGCGACGCCACCGCCGGGTGGGCCCAACATCTCTTGGCTCCGCGAAGCACCCTTGTTAAGCCAAGACCAGCCCACGTTCCTCATGACCCCCACGGCCCAGGCCGTGTCCGGCTTCTTCGTCTGGACCGCCCTCATCCTCACCTGTCATCAGGTAAGGAAGTGAAACTCTGAAGCACTGACTCTCAGCAACTATTCACATACTGCAAAAAATCAGGTGTGTCACAAGAGATTATTTCGATTATTTATTTTTTTAATTATTATTTTTTAATTAATTTATTTATTTATTTATTTTTTATCTACACCTTGATTTTAAATGCAAATTTTGGCATAAAATGTTTCTAGCGTGGGGGGCCATGGCACCCCCCCCCCCCCAACGATGACTTCTGACTTGTGCTGTAAAAGGTAAACACATATGCACAGGCCCAGCAACGAGGGCCGGTTGCTCGGCAACACCCGTCAGCAGGTGTATGTGATAACGGAGCGTGAACAAACAAGCATGCACCGAGACATGAGAACAAGAAAGCCTCTCAAAATATGCCAAGCATGTTTCGAAGTATGAATGATGTATTATTGTACCATGCCTCTTTATTTATTTATTTATTTTTTTTCAGATTTACATGCACCTGCGTTTTTATAGCTCCCCCCGTGAGCAACGGCACATCGTACGGATCCTCTTCATCGTCCCCATCTACGCCATCGACTCTTGGCTCAGCCTCCTCTTCTTCACCAACGACCAGTACTACGTGTACTTCGACACCGTCAGGGATTGCTACGAAGGTAAGCGCAAACTTGGCTTTGGATGCAAAAGTTGCAGCGTCACAATACACGTTTGAGAGCGTCGCCGCGGGAGCGCCGATGGAGCGGGTGCACTGATTAAAAAATGCTTTCCAAGCCGGCGTGGGCGACTTTTCCAGTTGAGTTGAAACATGCCGCTATCCAATCTGGAGAGGAACAATACGTCCTTGCATTGCTAATTGATTAGTTCGCCCACAAAGAGCTTTTATCCAGCAAAGGCCCCCCATTCATTTCCCTGTTTCAAAAATGTTCGATGAATGTTGTGTCGTGGAATCCCAACATTTGGAAAATGTTGACATTTTGCCAAACTCATTTTGGGCAAATCTACCTTAACGCGACACATTCTCTATTTCGTCCCAATATGTAAATATTCCCGTCGACGTGTGAGCTGACTTCCAACCTGTCTGCATTTCTTTCCTTTTCACGCTTCAATTCACACTCTAATCTTTATCTTCTACTCAAAAGCTCTGCTGATGCCAAATCCAAAGTTTAAAATTCACAGACAAGCTCGGCGAGCTCTCGCCCCACGTCTACTTGTTGTTATCCGCCTCGGCTTGTATTTCTGTTCCTCCACGATAGCATTGTAGATGTGCATCTCTTTATCTGTCTGCTGCAATAGTGTCGCTGGCAAATTTATTCGCAACTGTTAACATGTTTGTACACCTCTAGTGATAGTGACGGTTCGGATTCAAGTCCGGTCATCCGTTTAAAGTGCGCAATTCGGCCCCCCCAGACAGACGATTGTCTTGACATCAGTTAATATCTTGTCCAATATTTGTGTTTGTCATTCAATTCCAAATACCAAGCTACTGAGCTATGACCTGGTGCTCTCCTGAGTGAGGATGACTGGCCTGTTGCGCGGCAACAACACTCAGCTACTGGACAAGATAATGAGTTTCCCCCTCAACCCGACTTGCTTGCAAAGTTCTCATTGTATGCATGCCTACTGTATCGCCATGGCAACCGGCTAGGCTTACAAAGCATCCGCCGAGTTGTGGGGGGGGGGGGGGCGGTGGGAGGTGAGCATGCGGTTAACTTCTAAGTCAGCGACGCAAAGTTGTCATCACGGAGACGACATCAGACAATGATACGATTACGTCACGTTTTTGTGCCCGTAAAGTTGATTGAAAGGCAAACTGAAGAGATGATGTAACACAAATTGGCTGGCAGCTGAAATGACCCACGCACACATTTTCACACTTTTGCGTTGGACCGATTACACAATCATCAGCCTGACATGATTGCGCGGCGCACAAAGGAGGCCGATCCCAGTTGGGGAGGGGGAAAAAAAAACAGGATTAGCACGCTGGTGTTTATGAGCCGCTTTGCTCGTCATCGTCCCCATGCTGAGAAAGCGTACAGGAGACGTAATCCAGTCCCCACAGGAGGCATTTGGTGACCACCAAGGATGTCCTTGTGTGTGTGTGTGTGTGTGTGTGTGTCAAGGAGCTCCAAGTTGAATCGTAATGTAGTCTGGTCCTGCTTGCTCGTGTTCAAAGTGTCCCAGTCTTGGCTACCAGGCTTCCCACCCTCGCCCCCGCCCCGCCTCCGCCTCACTGGCTGCTTTTATTGCCCCATAAGAAAACAGCCTCCACTTTACGGAGCTTGAACAATGTTCTTTTGATTTAGGCACAGGAGGGATTTTGTGTTTTACCGTTTACTAGACCAAAAATAGTTTTTTTTTTTTTTTTTCCGCATGCATGGATGAGTAGTTTTAATGCTTCTGCCACTAGGAAAATAAGAACGGCAAATGTGTTTTTGTCCCCAGCGTTTGTGATCTATAACTTCCTGAGTTTGTGTTACGAATACCTTGGAGGAGAGAGCGCCATCATGGCAGAGATCCGAGGGAAACCCATCGAGTAAGCATTTGATGACAGATGAATATTTTTGAAGTTTGCTCTTTGCAAACCATTGTCTCGCTTTTTGCTTTGTCCACTCGTTCCATGTTTGTTTACGATTCGTCCCGTCGCTGTCAGGTCCAGCTGCATGTTCGGCACGTGCTGTCTGAAGGGAAAGGCCTACTCCATCGGTTTCCTGCGCTTCTGCAAGCAGGCCACGTTGCAGTTCTGCGTGGTCAAGCCGCTCATGGCCACCATTACCGTCATTCTGCAGGCGTACGGAAAATACAAAGATGGAGACTTCAAGTAAGTGCATAAACAGGTACTCGAATTAAAGTCACCAAGTGGCTCGCGATATTATAAATTTGTAATAACTCAAATCTACACATGGTATTTTCTGATTAATCATCAAAATTAAATAACTAAATAATTACGTGCTTAAGAAGTGGAGTCCTCGCGTTTACATCAGCATTGTTTCATGAAACAAAAAAGCAAAAACATATTTAGATTAAAATATAATAATAAAAGAATATAAAAATTAAAAAAATATATATGATAGAATAAAAATATTAAAATATTTAGCATATTTTTGTAAACTGTTGTAATTGATGTTATATTAAATTGTCTTTTGCATTCATTAATAAATAATCATTTTCATATTTCCTGGTTCGGTTGCATTTTTGTGTTAATTGAACCGATGAGACCCCCCCCCCCCCTCAAAAATTTGGGATAATAAATCTAATGTGGTTTATTGGAATACAGATGAAACTATGACTTGTGTTTACTAAAAATAAATAAATAAATAATAATGACAAAAAAAAGATGACGGGGGGGGGGGAAATGGCAATTGGATTATTTTACACTCGTAATCCTCATTGATAGGGAAGCAATGTAGAACTAAATCAGTTCCATTTCCATATTTCATTTGGAGTTCTTTGCCTGTTTGGTCTCATAATTTGGACGGTGTCAATATCCTCCATAATGCAAATTGTGACTGTACATTAATAATTTAATGTAGTGCCAAAAATTCAAAGTGTTCGGGAAAATAAATGAATCGGCACTACGTCAGTAATGTGAATTACCAAGAAGATAATCTACTAAATACTGTACAGAAACGCAAAAAAAAAAAAAATTTCAAGCGATGTTGTCAGTTTTTTTATGTTTAAATGCCAAAGTCACGTTAAAACGAAACCTCAAATGACATTTGTGTGTTATTTTTTTGTCGCTCCGCAGTGCCGCCAGCGGTTACCTCTACGTCACCATCATCTGCAACATCTCGGTCAGCTTGTCCCTGTACGCCCTCTTCCTCTTCTACTTCGCCACCCGCGACCTGCTCAGCCCTTACGGGCCCGTGCTCAAGTTCATCATGATCAAGTCGGTCATCTTCCTCTCCTTTTGGCAGGGTGCGGCAACCGTGACAAAATTCTAGTCGCTTCTTGAAATATGCCGTTTGCTCCGAGCTTGATTGGATTTCTCCTCAGGTGTGCTTCTGGCCATCATGGAGAAGTACGGCGCCATCCCGCAGATTAAATCAGTGGAAGTGTCGGTCGGCGAGGGGACGGTCGCCGCCGGTTACCAGAACTTCATCATTTGCATCGAGATGTTTTTTGCGGCGCTGGTCCTGCGTTTCGCTTTCACGTACGGAGTCTACATGGACAAAAGTAAAAGTACGCAAGGTGAGGAGAGGACGTCAGATGTGGCAGCGTTTACTCGCGTCGCTTTTCAAATCCAATTCTTCGTCGCGACTTTTACGACTTTCTTTTTCCTCCTTTTTGCTCACATTGTTGTCAGTGACTTGCTCTTCTGTCGTGTTCTTACACAAACCTCCATTTTCCCTTTTTCTTCTCTTCCGCGTCTTGAAGGACCGCCTCCCACCTATGCCGAGTTTGGTAGGTTGCACTCTTGACAATTTCTGCCCCTCAAGACACTTGGTCAGTTTTAACTGCTGACCATTAACTGACGCTGTGAAAATGACAGTCACTCATGACTTTTTAAAATTTATTTATTTATTATTTTTTTTATAAATGAGGAAAAAATAAATCTGTACAATGGTTGATTTCAATAATAAAATTAATATTTTTTTACATTATATGAATTTAATTATAATTATTTCATCAAATGAATACAAAACAAAACATTTGACACTAAACTTTTTTTTCATAAATGAGGAAAAAATAAATCTGTACGATGGTTTATTTTAATAACAAATAAAATTAATATTTTTTTACATAATATGAATTTGATTATAATTATTTCATAAAATGAATACAAATTTGAATGCAAAACAAAACATTTTACACTAAACCAATTTTTATTTTTTTTTTTAAATTACATTCAATTAATTAATAAATTAATAACCAAAATAATACATTCCAGAGGATTTCACCGGACTTTAAAAAAATTAAGGTAAAATTTCACCAAGGTAAGATATTTTAAATCAATTAAATAATTGAACTCCTGCAAAATTGTCAATGACATTTCAAGTTACATGTCAGCATTAAGCAAGGTGGCAAAATTACGTGTTGAATATTGAAAATTTTACAGTTTTATTCTTTTTTACTCAAAAGGAAAAAAAAAATTTTTTAATTTTTTTCATCAATGTTAAAATTAATACAATGTTTTGCGGACGTGCACTCCGAGCAATTATTTTCTTCTTCCTTGGGTGCGTGACAGAAAATAATTTGAGAAGCACAAACGCCAATTTCCATTTCATACCTTCTCCGCTCCCATTTGATTTTCGCTCCTATCCTCGCGTAAAACACCGTAAAGCAAACCTTCTCCAACTCAAGCGCCATCTTTTTTTTTTTTTTTGCAGGCAGCTGCGCCCCGATGAAGAGCATCTCCAGCAGCCTTAAGGAGACGATGAACCCGGGCGACATGGTCCAGGACGCCATCCACAACTTCTCGCCGGCCTACCAGCAGTACACGCAGCAGTCCACGCTGGAGCAAGGCGTGCCGCCGCCCGTCTCGCGCGCCGTCAGCGTTGTCGGCAACCACGGGGACACCGAGAAAACCCTACTGCTGAGTTCGGACGATGAATTCTAGACCCGCGGAAACCTACTTCAACCTCCTTTAAGCGGTTGGTCGCTCCTCGTATGTGAGAATGCGTAGTGTTCGTTTGCTATTTCATGAAAGCATGAATGGAAGTATAAAGAAACCACATTTGTGTTGGACGCTATAAGCTAGTCTGGTGTAAAACACCTGCCTGTTTGGGTCGTTTTTCATTTTTACTAAGTTTGCTGACTTTGATAAAATATTCTTTTTTTTTTAATAGCACAACTCAAGTTTGTTTTGCCTGTATTTTATGCTGATGATGTTGTGACTTTGGGCTTTTTGGATATTTGCTACCTGTCATGACAACCTGGAAAAATGTTTTATTCAGTTTACAATAAATTGACAAGGTACTATAAAATTGAAAAGAAAAAAAACCTTACAGCTTTATGAGCCTTTGTATTGGTGTTTGTAGGTTTAGAACTACCTTTAGATGAAGCCAAAGCTCAACCTATGTCTAAATGAAACTCCTCAGATTAACATAAACATAGTTCCCGTGCACTAAATGATCAAAAAATGGAGGCAAAGCACTGCATGTGTCTAAATGAAGCTCTTCAACTTCAACATAGTTCCTGGGCACCAAGAGGCCACGGGATGGTGGCAAGGCACTACTTATGTCTGAAAAACGACATCAAATGTCCAGCTCAGCTTGCGTCAAAAAAGCACTTTGGCTAATCGCATTTTTTGGAGCTGAGTTAATTTTACTAACCACATCTAAACCTGATTACCTCCGGATTTGTTCAATCATGAATTCACTAAAAAAAAAAATTGTCTGGGGAAGGAAAAAAATGTTCCTGAGAAATTCAAGAACACTCATTGGCAAATACTTTTTTCATGGCACACTACATAGACTCGTTTTAAGACATCAGTGAAGGGATTTGTGAGCTACTGTGTTACTTGTTTTCAGAATTCCTGCATTTTAAAATATTCCTTTTCTATTGGCCAATAATTTTGCTTACATTAAGAAAGACCAGTTCGTAGTGCAATGTTTTGTCACAACGGGGCGAAAGTGCACAAGGATTTTTCACAAATGCACCAAAATGTATGTACGCGCAACCGTGCTGCTTGACGTGGTGGGATGGACTCAGTATCTTGCGCGAGGGCACTTGGGCAGTGGTCAGGAAGCAGACTATAGCTTATTTCTAACTAAATGACTTTTTCTGGACCCCGGTGTCAAAGCCCGAGTTCAATTTTGTGCGTGACCTCCTTATTTTCCACAAAAAGATGACTCAGTGGAAAAACGCTAATACGTCAATGGGACTCCCTGTCATGTGCAATACCGCTTATCCACACTAGAGGGAACCATACAGATCCCATAAACAGACACTAATGACACACAACTACCTTGCGGAACACTTGAAGCGCGTTCTTGTGTCATGTCGAGGACACAATTATTTATCTTAGCACACCTGTCAAGACACACCTCGAACTTTCTGTGTGTTTATCATCAGGAAGTAGAAACCCGTAGGAGACACGCATGGATCATGTGATATTTTTATTTTCTGCATCACGAGAAAAGGAGCCACGCTGACCTATTTTTAAATACTGACTAATGCTGACTGGGTGAATAAGAAAGTATGGCAAACCAATGTGTCTTGTTTTTCAGGAAGAATCAACTTTTTTTCCGTCTTAATTGAAAGGCCAGTTACTCTTTCAAACTTGATTTAAGAAATTGGGAGTCCTAACCTGGGTGCTCAAGGTGACATGTTCAAGGTGTGTACTCTTAATTAGCATCACAGGTGTTTTTCAGCTTGGAATCACCTGTGCTGTTTGGTGTCTTGGTGTGTGCCGCACTAAACATGAAATAGAGGAAGCAAGGGAGAGTTGTTTCAGGTGATTACAAATAAAATAATTTAGTGCATAAATTATATGTTTTTTAAAAAAAATCCACAAGTGGAATTCTCCTCCATGGCTTGGGCGAATGGAAGGTAGACGCGTTTGTTGTGATGTCTGATGGAGTTTGCTTGTCAGTAATGTGGGCCTCGTTAAAATGTGTAGGTGAAGAATATTTTTTTCATATTTAACTGACCTCAGTTGAACCCCAGTCTAATCTCTGTACAACACATCTCTGCTGAGTCAACAACCACAAAAGCGCACCATTTTATGTACAATATGTACAACATTTATTATAATTAATATATAAAATAGATGATGTACTTCAATTTTCACAATAGAAAAAGTACAATAAATACAAAGACCATTTTTGTTTTGCAAGTATCACAAAACGTCCAGCACAATTTGACAAGAGGTGAGACACTGGAAATAATAGATAATAAATGCTTTTTTTTAATAACCACACATATTCATATAGCTAAATATAAGCTTTGTGTATTTGAATTATTTTTCAACACAAGTCGGATTGTGTCATGACGTCTGCTCCTAAAATTGTAATTACTCATCTTTTTTCAGGTTTTTCAAGTGAATCCGCCTCACACCTTCGTTTCCCCGTCTTTTCATGACCACTTTCTTTTTTCCATCATTCGTCCATCTCCCGACATCTCACTTCCTCATTTCTCTTCCTCTCTCTCTTTCAGCTCAGCCTTTCGCATTTTTTCCACATTAACATAAAAGAAATCATAAAAAAATAATATCCCTCCAAGAATCCACTATGGCAAGGCAGTACAACATGGCAAGAAACACACGTGCACGAATCATCACACAGCAATATGGCCGTCGGCTTTGAGCGTATTTCTACATAGCTAATAATTAAACATTTCGTGAAGTAGGAATCGTTGTCACACAATACAATTACACATGAAAATACCCCTCCCCTCCCCGACTATGGAAGTACTGAAAACATACATAACATCACAGCACTCAGTTAGCTTGTCCTGTCAAAATATCTACTTTTAAATACAAATAAAATATAGAATATATCTCTGATAAATGTCACTCAACATTTGCGTCTTGACGGCACGTACAAACATTACAAATAAGAACACGTAAAAGAGGAATGTGTGCGGAGTGAGTCGCCGCGTTTTGAGCTCAACGATGACCGACGTGCGTTGGGGAGTCGCGAGGGTCGTCGTCGTGACGAGACGCGCTGCGAACGTGGAGCAGAATCGTTACTGCACGGTAGGAACTGTAGGACGAGTGAGTTGTGCGCAAAAAGAAAGAAAAAGTGATGGACGGTCAGCAGGTTTTGGGTTGATACCTCCCACACGCACTGAAGGCACTGTGTTGGTGTACAAACCCTGAACATCAGTCATCCTCGAGCAGGAGATCCCCAAAAAAAAAAAATTAAAAAATATCACCCCGTAGCAATTCTTCAAATAGATATTACGGGATATATACGTAAGCCTCCCACGACCCTGTTGTGCCACTGAGGGTAACAAAAACCGGTAACAAAACAACCTGGAATGCAGAAGTTTGTAGAACTGCAAAGTTTTGGTGTTTTTTTTTTTTCGTTTTTGGTCGCGTTCCTAAAAAGCAGAAGCGGAGGAAGCGTCGCCCTTTCGGTTGCATGAAACCCAACCGGTGACGGTCGGACTTGTGTTGGAGCTGGCGATAGTAAGCGAGGCTTTGCTTCGGTTGGTTTGAGCGCATCCCGTATGGCGGATGGATCACGCGTGTACAGTACTGTGGAAAAGTCTCGTTTCAACAATGTCGTGAAGACCACGTTTGAATTTTCAAAGTTGGCGATATTGACCTGAGCAAAGCTCGAATTTACAGAGCATTTGAATATAGTTGGGTATTTCATATTTTAGCATTGTCAGGACTTCATTTCCTTTTTCTTTGTGTCACACGCCAAAATCTGAGATAAGAGTAAACTTAAAATAAACAGCTAATCAAGCGAAGGGAAAAAAAGGAGCAATTAATGTCATGTAATATGCTCACACGTGCACAAGATGTTTCTATTTCGCGCAGATGTCGACATTGAATTGGAATCGCGTGACTATAAATTATAGTGCACCATGTGCAACTTATTTCCTTTACTTAATAAAAATATCAAGATTATACTTCTAACGAGAATTTACGAGTAAAATCAATTACTTTGTTTCATCAATTGCATTTTGATTTAGCTGTTGATTGGCTCTGAGACATGGTTTGGAGACTTCCATCTTAGAATTTACAGTAGTAGAACAGCGAACATCGGGAGGTTAATCGACACGACCTGCAATTAGGCTTTAACTGTACTGTAATTGCCTCACGGTAACAGCAAAGGACTACTTTTGTCTAAATGAAGCTCCTCAACTCACTTCAGCACCAAAATGCCACCAAAGCAGCTTTGGCCTAAGCACAAAGTCAGCAAATAGGTGAATTTTTAAGCCCCCCCCCTCCCCTCCACAAAAGCAAAATGCAGATAGGCAACCTTTTACTGCTTTCCTTTGTAAAATTTTACAGTGTCAAAAAGAGTGCAAGGCAAGCTCACCAGTGATGGGAAATAGTGATTTTCTAGGAATGTTATAGAAGTGATTGAAAACGTAAACACCGGCAGAGATTTGTAGAAATAGCGTTTCACATTGACGTTTTTTTTTAACGTGAACATGACCAATGTCTTAATGTGAATTAATTTTTAATAGTTTATAAAAGTGTTATTATTAAAGGTAACACATATTAATTATTTATTTTGCGCTTATTCCGAATCTGCTGTTTTTTTTTCTCAAGCACATCAGGTTTTTATATTACTACTACTAATAATAATAATAATAATAATAGTAATAACAATGATATGACTAGTGTATAATAAACATTTTGAAATATTTATGAATTTAGGGTTAAGTTCATCAAATAGGTGGAATTCTGAAACGTTGTCAATTTGGTCCCGGTAAACAATAAAATTTGAGAGCCAAAATATTCAGCGTAAAATTCTCAGGTCATTTTTTGACTGGGACCACCAAGTATAGTCTTTTTAGAGTAAAATGTACTGTACGAAATTCACTGTGTATAAATTACTACATGTCAAACTTACTGGTAAATACAAAATTTAATTGATGTGCCAGAAAAAAAGTAAAGCCATTTTTTAAACTGGGGTCAAAAAAGCCATCTCTGATTAACATTTGCAATTAATCCCTGTAATCTGAGCCTATTTATTTCAGAAGTGCGTATCAAACTGGTAGCCCTTCGCGATTATCAGTACCCGAAGATGTAGTGCTGAGTTTCCAGAAAGTCTGTGGGAATGTGTCATTTTCAGACTGGTGGTGGTCTAAACAGACTTTTGCACAGTACTGTACGCTGTAACCGCGTGCAAAAAAAGTGAACGTTCGCCATTATTGAGTTGCAATCGCTTTTACCGAGAACAAGCCTGGCTGGTCCTTGGTGATGTCGCGCATGAATGACTTTTCCAAGTGGGCATATCACTGATGTTTAGTATTATCCTACCAATATTGTTCTTGTGTTCCATTCTGTGTGTGTACGTATCTGTGTGTGTGTGTGTGTGTCCCACACCCCCTCAGTCAGTTTACAGAGCCTAGGAAGACTCGTGGTCCCTCTGCGGCGGAGGTTGCGCTGGACTCTTGACGATGGTGATGACAGAGGCAGTGTTAAGGCGCGGCGCGGTGGCCAGCAGGTTGCCCCCTCCGGCCTCCAGGCCCCTGGCGAACCTCTGCAGCGCGGCCAGGCGGGCGCCCAGGCCCTCCAGCTCTTTCCTCATGCCGGCGTTCTCGGCCCCGAGCCGGTCCACCTCCCTCTGGAGCTCCATCTTCTGCTGCTCCAGGGCTTCGCGCTGGGACACCCGCTTGACCCGACAGCTGGCGGCGTAGCCCCGGTTCTTCAAAGTGCGCCGGCGCTGCTTCAGCTTCTGGATCTCCTCGCGGGACATGCCGCGCAGGTGCAGGTTGAGCTCGCGCACCGACAGTGACATGAGCTCGCTGTCGGACAGGAAGGGCACGTTCTCGCCGCATTCCTGCTTCACCTGAATGGAAGATGATGACAGAACAAATGAGTGAGTGGGGGGGGGGGGGGGGGGGTGACACTTGCAGCTTATTTTCTAAAAAAAAAAAAATTTAAAAAATAGCCGAGGATTTTGAGTTGTTTCTTCTTTTTCCTTTGAAAATGTTTGTGATATCATTTTTATTATTCTTAACCAAAGCTATACTTATAACCTGAAAAGCCATTTTTTGGCAGCATTAACTCATGAGGATGGGTAGTTTTTCCCACAACGCTTAAATAGTTTTTATCATTTATCCAATCTTATTTTTCCGACTGATTTATTTTAGTTTTAGGTTTTTTTTTTTTTTTTTTGGGAGCTTCCGTAGTGTAAACAATTTTGTGTACTTGGCAAAATAGAATGTACTCCCACCGCACCGTTTCTTGCTTGTGCGTGTTACCTTCAGGGCTTTGCTGTTTCTCTCTGTCGTCATGATCCCACTCTCCTCGGGTTTCCCCCCGCCCCCAAGAACCAGTCAGCACAGATTCGGGCACTCTGCAAAGAGACAAATAATTGTTATTTATTTATTTTTATTTATTTATTTTTAAAGGTAAGTCGTCACATGAGAGTCAGGACGTCACGCCGTTTTGGCTCATATCTAGACTGACATTTACGTCCGCTCACAAGATCGCCGGTCATGCAAGGCAGAGAAAAGGGGAAGCCGCACAGCTCTCATTCCTCTCTACACACGCGCTCTCGTCTAATTCCGTGGTTTGATATCAGAGGAAGTTTTTGTGTGTGTGTGTGTGAGAAAGTGACAGGCCCCTTTGTTTGTTGGCTGGCGCGGTAAGGGGGAAGTTATTGAGGCTTTGGGCCTTGTGCTTGCTCAAAGCAGGTGTCCTAAGCAACACTTCCTCCTGTCAACAAACTGCCAACCGTCCAAAACTGCACAAGATGGCAATTTTACTGTAGAACATTTCAACTAAAAAATCTGCAGAAAATGTTATTTTTTTACACTTACCACCACAAATACGTTCGCAGTACAGATGACATTTTTACTACACAAAAAACATGTAACAGCAAATAACTGTGCTGACAGAAAGAAAAAAACATTTTAACGTGGGCAGATTGCTAATCGTGGACGGAAAACCGTATTTAACTGAACCGGGTAACTCACACACATCTGCCAGAATATTGCTAACGCACAACGCAAAACACCATAGACGGGCTAACGAAACTCACATCAATTTTGTGATATTATAATGCTTTAGGCATTGGATATTTGAACACTAGTGGTGCAGCAATACATGTTGATAGTCAATCTAACAATACTCCCAGGCATATATTCTTTATCCTCTGTGAAAGAAACATAATGCAGCTCTGTCAAGTAGGTGTGAAACTCTTCTTAATAAATTGTGCATGATGCAGTAAGTGTTTATTGTATGTTTTTATAAAGTACAATATTGTGGTGGGTTTTTTTTAAATGTCATATCGCTAAGTAGTTACTTAGTTACAACCATAAACTGAAAGACTTAAAAAAAAAAAAACAACTGAAAACTAGTACGACACGTTAACAAAGTCGTCTAATTCCCAAATTTCACACCACAGATATTTCCTAATCATCAAGGTACAAATACTACACTTTGTTGCTTTGACAAAACCAAACTCACACTAAGTATGAGAATATGTGTAACATGAAACTCATGCTTACATTAGCAGAAGTGTTTGTTTAACCGCGCGGCGTCTTTGAGCGGCTCTATTTAGAAACGTTATCGTCATATCTAACATTAAGTCCACACAGGCGGTGTGTGTGACTTCCTACATTCCTCTTAAGGTCAGTTGTTTGGGTGGGGGGTGGGGGTGGGCCTGCAGTCTATGTCAGGTCACTGTCACGATGACTTTAACGAGAGGTTTTATGCTCGGCTAGAAAAAGCCCACAGGCTCATAGTGGCGACAGTGTCAGCTGCATGCCGACAATACTTTCTTTCATTGTGTGAACCGGTTGAATTATTTTTTTTTTAATATACTCTCATGTTAGACTGAGAAGGAAGTATGTTGCGTGTGAAAGAATTGTCATTTCCTGCTTGGTGTTGACCTTCCGTTATTCAGAGTAAGAAAGCACTTCGATCCTTTGTTGGTGCTCAGTCAGGGTTTGGATCAGAACAAAGCTGAATGTTTCGAGTTGTTGTATGGTAAAAGTAAAGGAGACGCTCTCTCCGAATGTAGCAGAAAATTCCATAAGAGTGTCTTCAAAGTGTCTTTATAATTAAAAAAGATCTCAATCAGACTTGTTGGTTAGGTGTGTCAGAATCAAAATGCCCTGAGCATCTGACGGTTCCTGACCGAGACCATCACTGTGCTGCAGTAAGCGACCATATTACGTGTGTGTTCCTATTAATGCCATAGATTCTGATAAAAGTCTACAAACAAACGCTTCCAGTCAAGAAAAGGCCAACAAAATCTAATTTGATACCTTGTTGACTCAGCAAAACCACAGCATCACAATTCGTGCATGGCACAATAAATTTATGGAGACATGGGCAGTGTTGATGTTGGTGTATTCTACACCTTCACATTTTTCACTCTGTACTTTCTTCAGCAAGTATGATAATGTTCCCTTTTATTCAAGCTAATTACACTTTCTTGCATTGTTTTTTTTATATATAAAAATAGCTCTCAGCTCATTTGGTGTTAAACTAGGAAACCCGTTGATGATGAACCACATTCCACGAAGCGAAATCTAATTGGAGGCAGAAAAGAATGTGTCCATTCAGTCCATTTTCAACGGTGAACGAGCTCGAAGCACGTGCTGCGTTACAACGCGAGGCTCGACTACTGTTTATAAATATGAAAACTACAACGCTCTGCATTTTTTTTTTTTTTTGCATACTGTTACTGGAATTTCCCGAAAAGCGTGGGGCGTGAAGTGGCCGCAACCGCACTGGCGTCCCAACAGCCGGTGAGACTGTAAACTGTCGTTTCGTAAAGTCATGGTGATTCAGCAATACGCCGATCGCCCGGCTAAAAAAAAAAAAAAAAAAACTAAACTAAACCGGCTACGACCAGTGAACAAAAATCCAAGCAAAACTCGTCCGTGATCCGTTTGCTATATTTGTCGCAAGACAGCAGGATATCCGCGTATATGCTCGGCTAAAAATACCACCTAAGAAGGTCTGCTGGCTTTTTGCGTGTAAGCTCACCGAAGCCGAGAGCAACAAGTGAACAACGTCGCCACGCAACAGCGACAATATTTTAAAACTCCATGAATGCCTGTGATGTAAACAACTCACTAATAGATCGTATTTTATTGACACTGGATATATATGGCAGTTTAGTAAACCGCTAATAGTAAACAGCCATAGCGGCTGCATTCGACATCCATTTTAGCATGACTGTAAAAATGTGCTGCTATTACACATTAGTTACAACCAATACGAAAATCCAATTTGTTAAGCAAATACTGCGATGTAATAACAATAATAACAACATTATTAACAGATTATACACATCATCCACGCCGTTTAGAACATGCTAGTAATTCGAGCAGTTAGCATCTTTAGCATCAGCGGTGTCGCTACGAGAGATTAAAGTAAACAGCTGCCCACTCACTTGTCCTTGGGTTATTTGGTGAATTCCCGATGGTTACTGTGTCCGCGGTGTTACGTTCTTGTTGCGATCGAGTCGCAAACACCTCTTCGGTAGCTGCGTAGTTCCGAAATGTGACAATTTCACCGCTGGCTCGAAGCGACAAAATGTCAGTCCGCCTTTTCCCGGAATGACTTCGCTGCTCTCTGAGGTGGGATTCTTTCATTCATAAAAAAAAAAAAAAACAAGCGACAATGACGTCAGGGTCAAAGAATGAGGGCGGAGTTACGCCCGCCTCCGCCGCGTACTCCGGGAGGATGTAAACAAGGAATCCCTGCGCTTCCCTCATAAACAGGAATAAAAACACTGGCTATTTACGAAAACGTAAAAAAAAGTCAAACATGCTTTCCACATCAGAAAAATGTGAGAGTTTAAGTAAATGTTGCGTAAGATTGTAAAGTTAATATATTACAGCTTGTTATCGTTTTGGTCAAGTCACGTGTCGTGCTGGGGCGTGCAAACGTTTGTGATTTTTTTTCAAACGGACAAATAGCTAGACCATGTCATTCGTAGGTGCGGTTAAAAAATAGAAGTTAAAATGTGAATTTCAAATTCTTTATTTTTAAAATCAAACAAAACATTCTCATATGTGTAATTTACGGTCCCACGTGCCACACACGGCCCACTCCGAGGAGTGACATCAGTATTAAGAGTCTTGCAATATTTGTTACATTAATTTTACAGTTTTTTAACCTCTAGTTCAGTGTGTACCCCGCCTACTGCCCGATGACGGCTGGGATAAGCTCAGCCCGCCCGGTGACAATAGTGAGAAGAAGCGGTTCAGATAATGGATGGATGGACAAAGATAAACTTAAAAACACAGTCATGGTAGAATGATAAAACCCATTTACATGTTGTGTATTTTACCAACATGTTTTAAATAACAGGATGTTGGTAAAATAAACATTTTTTATTTGACCAATTTGATTGAAGATTATGTAAAATGTGTGTAAACAAAATAATAAATACATTGGAATCAAACATTTTAGGGGAAATGACAAAGTTAAACTAACTTCAGTGGTAAGAATGTTGTGTTTAAATCCTTCCCATCCAAGATTGACATAGCTGCATTGGGTCTACGCCTCTTAATATACAAAAAGTGTGTACTACAAATCAGTTACTATTCAGCAGAGTAATGTACAATGGTCAGTCTGGCATATTCATATCGTATACCTTGATCAGAGTATTGTTTCCACTCACGTACTGGTAAATGTCGGACAAATTAGAATTTTTCACGTGTTTTGGAAACATTGTCAGCGGATGTCCCTAAAGGGAACCTGTCTTAGCGAAAACAAGTTATTTTTGGTCAGTTCAAAACAACGTCAGTGGTTGCATTAAAACCCCCAAACGCAAGAGGGCGCAACTCAATTTAGGCGACGTACTAAATGACCCTTGTAGTCTGACGTCACCATCCACTGACGTGCCCATGCGCATGCGTTCCGCCGGTGACCTCGGATACGCGTAGATGCACGCTTGCTAGCATTAGTTGTAGCATTACTTGTTTAAAATACTGTCATTTAGCAATCGACATTGTTGTATCGTCTGTGGAGCTTAGTTGTCTTGCGCCCTGCTTGACTCACGAGACATTCTTGCAGCAGGACATAAGAGAAGACATGGCCGGAATCGAGGAGCTTTCCCCGGCTGCGGGCCCGGTGGCTACTCGGCCCCCTGAGGACGAAATTGACGACGACGACGATGATGACGATGTAAGTTCCCAATCAGTCTTTGCTATATATTTAACATATCTATCGAACATAAAGTTGTATTTATTTGTTTATTTTTTCTAGTTAAAACAGCAGCAATCCTGCAGTAACGCTAAATAGCTAACTCGTTGCTTGAGGAGAATCAGTGTACTGTATATAAATCAGCGTTACCAAACAAAAATAAATTATAAAAAAATAATTAAATAAGATCACGTCACACCACCGAACACAAATGTCACAGAAAGTGTATACAGACGTTAATTACCATCTAAAAAACCGTTGTCTGTCATTAAACGTCAGTGCAATAGTCAGATGAATAAAGAATTCGAAAACAATAATCTTGGCCAATTCGTTTGAAATTGTGCTATTTCATGAAGCATATCTGATTTTTTTAATGGCACATTTGTGGTTGCCAGTCGCGGAGGTAGTAAAAGTTTTATTACACATCAAGTAAACGGTGAATAATAAAAAAAAATGTGTATTTTTCTTTTAGTTTGATGAGACTCTGGTGGAGAGGTTGTGGGGCCTGACAGAGATGTTTCCTGACACAGTTCGCACAGCCGCTGAGTTCTCAGCGCAGTGTTCAGTCTCACTGGCCAAGAAGTTTTACAGGTACATACAAGCCTAGCAACAGACAGCTGGCCCATCTCTGCATCGTCATTACATTTCCACATTAAAATAGAAATTGTGCTGACGCCTTTCGTCTTGTCTTCAAGTTTTTCTCGTTCGGCCCTCTGGGTGGGAACAACTTCCTTCATGATCCTAGTGTTGCCTGTGGTGTTTGAGACGGAAAGGCTACAGCTGGAGCAGCAGCAGTTACAGCAGCAGAGACAGGTGATTTGCATATTGTAACGACAACCATGACCGTTTCAGCAGGACAACATATGCGATTATTTTAACATAAAAAAGCCACTTTCTTAGTGTCCGCGGCTGCATTTGTAGCAGGCAAAACCCCACTCCGAAAACAGTGTGATTTGTTCCATAGTGTGACAAGTAGATATTAAATTGGGCAATAGTACTTAAATCTAAAATGCATATTGGTGAGAAAAATAACACCATCTAGTGGTAGTAATCAAGTATTGATACCTAACTGTGTGCAACATCATTTTTTCGATATTTTTTGTACTTTTATTATTATTTTAATCTGAAGCCTACCTGATCCAGAAAAGGTGTCACACACCATATATGAAGCAAGATAATGCAGACAGATAGGCAGAAACTTAGGCAAGAATTTGAGCCGTAAACTGATTGGGTCACAATCGTTGCTTACTAAGATATTGATTATCACCATTTGTATTTTACTGTCTAGCAAAAATTGACAGTAAATGATTAAAATATCAATTTTTTTCTCCTCAGATCCTGTTGGGGCCCAACACCGGAATATCTGGTGGGATGCCAGGCATGATGCCGTCAGCCCCGGGGAAGATCTGAGGAACATGCGGCGCCCACGTCAAGCCTGTTGCCACGATAATGCTGGGCTGGTGGCCGCAAGGGGAGATTGAGAGAATACAAAGAACTGCTGTAACAACAAACAAAAAGTGGCCCCGGCTTCACACCAGCCCTGCAACCTTTAGGGCACTCCATCACTCTTGGCTGGTCCGATCTAATGCTTAGACGACTTGTCTGTTTCATTCTCTCTCCTTACTCCAACATCACACAGAGACTGATTTTCAGGAGCACTGCTTCCATCATTTTTTAAATATATGTATAAATGAGTATATCATCCTGACTTGAATATTGTAAGGGAAAGCAGGAAAAAGAGGCGATATTGAATGGGGGAAAAATACAGTTAAAGGTTACAGATTGTGAGTCAGCTTTTTGTGTTTTGAAATGGCTAACATTTTCTGAATCATTCCTCCACTTAGTGCAGGATCTGTTTAAGTTCAGACACTGGCCTGAGTCATGTGATAATTGACATTATTACATTCAATATTTGTTTATAGGAAATAAACATGTCTCTGAAGCTTCCAAAAGCTTAATGAGGCTCTGCTGTGTGTTGCTTTGTGTCCCGGTTCAACATTGTACTGTGTTCTGAATGTGATTAAATGATCATTATATAGGAATAGAACAATGTTTAGTCGTTTTAAACAAACGTGTTGCTCTTTGGTTACAGGCAAGTTAATGACATTTAAACGAAACTAATAAGAAATGATCTTTATAAAAAAGCTAAATGATTGGTAGCTGAGATTTACAGCGCATCACTTGGCGACCCCAAGTGCCATTTACGTCTTTTTTTGCGTAATTAAAGGACAATAAAATGATTATAATCCAAAGTAGTGCACCATTGCTGCCCAAAATAATACACAGTAGTGTATTCCACCCTTTGGGATTTTTTTTTTACAGAAACTCCAAATCAGCTGCTACAACTGAATTCACCATTTGTGTTTGGTGGTTAAATTAGTTACGAAGATTGCGAAAATCCCATTTCACGTGAATCTATCTTCTCTAAGACTCTTGATCGACACGAAGCTTCACCAGGTGTGCTGTTGGTTCAAACATAATACATTAATTCTGAGCTGCTAATAAAGGCGACATATATTGTTTACATTACTAACATCCGTTTACGCTACTTACTTGAAAGACCTCGTTCGTTGTTAGACTTTTAAATAATGTACTAACAGTATTTAGTTAATTTCGGAAGATTAGCTTACCTCGGCTAAAGCTAATCGCGCTAGTGGCTAAAGCGAAATTGCTGAAAATTCCCTGTTTTGTGCCCACACAGAATTCACAATGAAAGTGTCAGAGGATCAAGTTGTTCAAGACGATGCTTCATTTCAGGATGATGAAGTAAACAGAATTTCACTTCAAATCAGCACTACATGAGCTAATATATAAAGAAGTCATTCATTTCCTAACAATGAACATTCTGATAAATGAAAATCAACAATCACTTCAATATAGTCCAACATTGACTTTGTTTTCCTACAAACAGGATTCCTTTTTCCAAGACATTGACCTTCTACAAAAACATGGGATAGTAAGTGACTACAATTAATTCCAGGTGTGACACCATTCCATCTCACCCCCCCATCTTCCCATTTGTCACCACAGAATATGGCTGACATCAAAAAGCTGAAGACAGTGGGCATCTGCACTGTGAAGGGAATCCAAATGACGACCCGCAAGGCTTTGTGCAACATTAAGGGCTTGTCGGAAGCAAAAGTGGAAAAAATCAAGGAGGCTGCTGGGAAAATGCTGGTAAAAATCACAGTTTCTTCACTGACTTTTGGTGTGATTTAGATTGAGAAGTGACAACTTTTTAGATCAATCTTGTCCTCATAGACTGTTGGTTTCCAGACTGCCTTTGAGTACAGTGCCAAGAGGAAGCACGTTTTCCACATCACAACCGGGAGTCAGGAGTTTGAGTTAAGACGTGACTTAACTACTGCGTTACTGAGTTGTAATTTTATAAAGCAAATATGTTTGGCTTGTGAAAAATGCCAATTGGGTCGCACATTTGCTACTTCACCGTGGTTTTGTCTATGCAGTAAACTTTTGGGCGGAGGAATGGAGAGTATGGCTATCACAGAAGCCTTTGGAGGTGAGATATTGTCCTTTATTTTTTTTAGGCTTCTGTTTATCAATTTGTTACTTTTAAAAAACAAATTTAATATTCACTGTATCTCTTGTTTAAAATGTAATGTCATCATAGAGTTCCGTACAGGAAAAACACAGCTCTCCCACACACTTTGCGGTGCGTAATGCGTCACCCTTAAAAAAAACAAGAAAAAAACAAATAGTAAACTCAATTCTCCCTCTAATTGTTTTTGTGTCCAGTCACCGCTCAGCTGCCAGGAGAAGATGGCTACTCAGGCGGGAAGGTCATCTTTATTGACACAGAGAACACTTTGTATCCTGATGACAGCACGTTTACATGGCGCACAACTTTCTTCACAATATGTTTCTTTCAATTTCAATCGCCCTTAATGAATGCCCATTGCAGTCGACCAGATAGACTGCGAGACATCGCCGAGAGGTTTAACGTGGACCACGATGCCGTTCTTGACAATGTTCTATATGCTCGGGCCTATACGAGTAAGAATATGTCTCAAAATAGAAATGCTATACACGAGGGAAGAGGATTTTAAAGCAACAGTCATAACATAAAGTAGATGTATTTATGTAAATGTAAATTCTGGTGATTCCTTCAAACCACCAAGTTCTCAATTAAAAACGTCTTCCCTTTAGAAATGATGGTCCTTCCTGTTCTTCCTCCAGGTGAACATCAGATGGAGCTCTTGGACTTTGTGGCAGCCAAATTTCATGAGGAAGGAGGGGTCTTCAAGCTTCTGGGAAGGAATAAAACTTGTTTAACGAGCGATGGGCTTGACATTTTAATAACCTGATTAATAAAGTGGAGGTTTGTGATACGTGTGCTCTTCAGATTATCGACTCCATCATGGCCCTGTTCAGAGTTGACTTCTCAGGCCGGGGTGAGTTGGCAGAGAGGCAGCAGAAACTGGCCCAAATGCTCTCCAGGCTGCAGAAGATCTCTGAAGGTCTGAACCGGCACTGTTTTGTTTCCATCAACATGTGCGTGCTAACGTTGACGCTACGTTTGAGAATTTTGAGGAGTTTAAAAGAGAAGTTCAAAGATGTTAAAAATCGCTATGCATGTTCTGTACTCTGCTTATAATTCTACAAATTGGTGTATTCTCCACTTAAGGTATCAAAATTAGATTTTTTTTGTACTGATTAAAGTATATAAAATTGAGACTATTAGGTACTAATACTTTTTTTTTTTCTTAGAGTACAACGTTGCTGTGTTTGTGACCAACCAAATGACGGCTGATCCTGGAGCAGGGATGACGTAAGAGATCACACGTTCGCACGTTCTCATTTGGTGAAACATTGTTAGGGGCTTTGGCAAAGTACTTTTGGTCTTATTCGCTCCTATTTTAGATTCCAAGCTGATCCGAAGAAGCCAATCGGCGGGCACATCCTGGCCCACGCTTCCACTACAAGGTTGAGTTTGAGGAAGGGACGCGCTGAGATGAGAATTGCCAAAATATTTGACAGGTATGCAATGTATCACTATTATAAAAAAAAAAAATCACAGATTGGAGAACTCTGTAATTATTCGGCAACATATGAATCATATTCACTTTTCTTGCTTTGTTTTTGCAGCCCAGATATGCCTGAGAATGAGGCCACTTTTGCCATCACAGCTGGAGGAATCGCTGATGCTAAAGAGTAAAAGATCAGCAGCACAGTTAGCTGTTCACTTTTAGTCACGTTAATGTTATTACAATGCTATTAATTCAGTTTTCATGAATTCCACGGTGTTCCATATTTTGGTCTTGTATATTAATATATATAAGCACAATTAGATGTTCCCATCTATTAATTTAAAATATATTTTTAGGATAATTTAAAAATTCTGTTCAAATATATTTATTCCATTTCTATTGTTAGTAATATGTCACCTTGTGAATGATTCGACACAATAAAATAAAAATCGTGTTTGATGTGATGCAACATGACTCGACCTACGTACAAATTCGGGTTACTTGACCGCCTTGGGGCTGAGCCGTGCCCCGTCGTAAACCGAGGATCAGACCCAGCAGGCGACCACCGGCGCCCTCTGGTGGTGGCCACCGGACTTACATCGACTAAGCGCTTCTCCTCGTCAGCTGCGCGCTCCATATGCTTGTCAAAGCAGCATAGCAATGGGAAGTGCACAAACAGCGCTGTCAAGTGTTTAAACCTACTCGTAACTAACCGCCTTTTTAACACCACCACAAACATCTAGCAGCTCCACCGCCACAGGTTAGCTTCTCAACTCTGGTAAAAGCAGCGATGGACCCGAGAGACACGGCTCCGGATTCGTGGGAGCTGGAAGAGGACGCCGAGGCCCCGGCCACCTCGGCGGCTCTGCCATGCGCCTTCGCCGCACTCAACGTGAACGCCAAGCCGTTTGTCCCCAACCTCAACGCCCCGGAGTTCGTGCCGACCTTCCCTCAAAGCAGCGCCGCGGGAATACCTCCCTCCGACGGTAAGGTCACACGAAAGCTAGAAAACACTTTGGAACTTAGCCTAACTTGCTAACTATCTTGCTAACGCAGCTAAAGTTAGCCTGTTTCTCGCCGCTCACTTGCAACACGTCGACTCCGTGTCGTCACCAGTTCCAGCTCATTCATGACGAACTTACTCCTCCACTTCGTCAAAACGTGGCCGACATTGTGCGATGAATACAAGGGATCGTTCAAAATGTTATGTTTCTCCCCTTTAAGGTACCCCTGATCGGGTTGGCAGAGGCATGGAGGTGGCACAGACAGTCGGTATGCAGCCACAATGAATGAACTGTGAACATTGAGTGTGATTGTAGTCGCGTTACAAAAAAAAAAAAGCGCATGTTGTGAACACCGGAGGTGTGTGGTCAAATAGTAGGGTGTGTCGCTTTCTCGCAGCTTTGAAACGTCAAACTAATCAGGAATGTCAAGGGGGCTCTGTTCAAGTTTCACATAGTGAGCCTGATTTGAATTGCTGGCATTGGGCAACCACAAGCACTGCCTTGTGTGATGCAACCTCACTGTTCCACGTCTGAAATAGACTTCCCGTTGGACCATGATGCACGCCCAAGGCTGGAGCTTTGGATTTTGACTAATAGTGTGTGTTTGTGCTCAGCTGATTTGGCATTGGTTATGCCATGGGTGGGCAAACTATGGCTCCATTATCCTGCCCAAGGATTTACATTATTTATCCTAGCCTTTATTGAACCACGGCACATATTATACATAAAATGTGTGTCCAAAGAGTTCTATTTCAAACCAAAACTACAAACATAAGTGTTCAGAAACAATGCTTCCATGGTCAGTCAGTGACTGTTTGTTCACAGCTCCATTGGAGAACGGCGACTCGGAGGCAGACATGGCCGCCGACGTAGAGACGTGGGAGCAGAACGATGAGCCCGGCGGAGGCGGGGGAGGAGGCGGACAGGAGGACCCGGCGGCCACGGGGGACTGTAAACCCTCCGCTGACAGCCAGGAGGATGAGGAGATGACCATGGAAGAGGAAGAGGAGGAGCTGCCCATGCCTAAGGTGGCACCTTCAACGCCAGACGCCCCTAAGAAAGAACATGTCAATGTTGTCTTCATCGGTCATGTGGGTGCGTAATCTTAAACTGCATCATCACTGGTGTGATATGACGTCAAAATGAGAGTTTATTATTATAACCATTATTTTCTGACTGTTAGATGCTGGAAAATCAACTATTGGTGGACAAATCATGTGAGTAAACATTGTGAATTTGCGTTCCACATTTGACGTCTGTGTAGAAAAACCAAACCCCAATTATCAGTTGGCTGGATTCCAGCATAAAGCTTTAAAATGTATTTCTTTCCGTGGGTACCTATTGTCAGTACTTGCCTACACAATTTTTTATCCGCAGTCCTTTACAGTTAATATTTTTGTGTGTCTGTGTTTCTCGCAGGTATTTAACAGGAATGGTGGAAAAACGAACATTGGAAAAATATGAAAGGGAAGCAAAAGAAAAAAACAGAGAGACATGGTGAGCACGGCTCGGGTTCTGTTTTATTTTATTTTTTGATGTGGCTGTTTGGCCGCATGTATGTGTATATTCATCACCAATTGGTGATGTCAGGCTCTATCTATCTATAAAATGATTACATTTAGTCTCATTCGGCCATCATGCTTAACTCATTCACTACCAACTGAGTAAAAAAAAAAAGACGTATTTAGCCGTCAATGGTATTGAATGAGTTAATGTGGGGCAGTTTTTATAGTTTTTGTTTTATTTTATTTTTTTAATTTATTTACACGCTTCTGCTTATCATCGTTACTGGGCGGAATGCTTAAATGTACCAAGAATGCAACTTCTCAGAAATTTCAAATTTACAAAGCAAGCCTGCGCAAATGTTTCTAACCTTACAATGATGCCACACGGCTTCCGCAGAACGAGATAATAGTTTTACACTTATACACTTTATTTGATCTCAGCCGCTTTTCTCAACCAACATTCACTTGACCCTATTTGAACATGAGGGATTTTAGCCACTCAGCGATGAAATGCACCTCCAGTGACTATTCTTGGTGGCTTCAGGTACCTGTCGTGGGCTCTGGACACAAACCAGGAGGAGCGAGACAAAGGGAAGACTGTAGAGGTGGGCAGGGCATATTTTGAGACGGAGAAAAAACACTTCACAATCCTGGATGCGCCTGGACACAAGAGCTTCGTCCCCAACATGATCGGAGGAGCGTCGCAAGCCGATCTGGCTGTTCTGGTGAGATGGACTTCAATTTGAATTAAGTAGTCCGAGTTTGATGTGCACATTTTCAAGCATTACGATGGGTCCTTGTCTCCTTGTGATCAATTCAAATTCACATTTTGTATTTGTTAAAGATGTGCTCTCAAAGGTGTTCTTACTTTGTCACGTATATGTTTATGATGAAATACTTTGTTACATGCATGCTTATGATGTAACGTTCCTTTTAATTCTTTGTCGCCTCATAATAAAGTCTTCACTTCTTCCACACTGTCAGACGAGACAGGTTGTGTGTAGTTAGTCCTCTGTCAATACAGAAATTCTGGTTTGCTGATCCTGAAAGTAGTTGGACGCGATACTACTGCTGCGTAGTACCACTCTGCCAACAGTATTCGAGTTTTGCCCCCCCACCCCCTCCCCCTCACGCAAACTCTCGACAAATTATCTTCCTGAATGGTGGTGGTGTCAATTATAAAATAAAACAGAACAGGGTGTCCTCGGTTTACACTGGAGCTGTGTCGCTATGGTGACATGTACTTCTTTGTAACAACCAATTTATTCCCGGTCTGCGTCAGGTGATCTCGGCGAGAAAGGGCGAGTTTGAGACGGGCTTCGAAAAAGGTGGACAGACTCGGGAACACGCCATGCTGGCTAAAACGGCGGGTGTCAAGCATCTCATTGTCCTGGTCAACAAGATGGACGACCCCACTGTCAACTGGAGCCTGATCAGGTGAACGATTGCCGTTGTTGGTACAAACTTGGACAGCCGTGGGCTAATTGTTGGCACGCCTGGCTTAACACTCCCTCCCCCGAAAACATCCGTATGAGGTTCATTGAAGTAAACCGTGGATGTTCTTACTACGGCAGCGTATTTTTAAATACCCGCAGGTATGAAGAGTGTAAGGACAAGCTGGTGCCATTTCTAAAGAAGGTTGGCTTCAACCCCAAAAAGGACATCTACTTCATGCCTTGCTCCGGACTCACAGGTGCCAACCTCAAGGAACCCGTCCCTGAATGTCCCTGGTACACGTAAGTGGGACTGTTACCGTGATGGCTGCACTTTATTTTTTTCCTCCCTAAATAAATAACAACTTTGATTTTTTTTTTTTCCCCCCCTCACCATCAGGGGTTTGCCATTTATTCCCCACTTGGATAGTTTGCCGAACTTCACCAGATCCTTCAACGGCCCAGTCAGACTACCCATTGTAGATAAGTACAAGGTGAGCAGGTGAACAAGCATGGCGCGCGTTAGGTTGATTCTGGTAAATGTGAGGCCAAAATGACAGAATTTCTTCCTGCAATAGAAAAAAAACATACACGCTGACAGTGTTGGAATCTGTGTGTGTGCCGCTGTTCCCGTTATGTAGATATTCCTCATTCCTGTGATTGCACAATAACTGTCTTGGTGATTTATAGTGCGACTCTGCTACAGATTTGAAACTGTGTCTTGCTATGCAGCCACTAAACAAGCCTCCCTGCCGGAATACTATTTGTAAAATCTTGATTTGCCAAACTCGCCGTTGTGATTCATAATTTTTTAAATTTGCAATTATTAAAATAATACTCTCCGGTTTGTATAGTGTTCCTGCTCCAATAAAGTAGCCCACACGTAATGATTCAATAAGCTTCGCATATTACATTTAAGAGAAAAAAAATATTTGTCAACACAAGTAGAATCAACACAAAATAACAGCAAAACAATAATAGTGATGGAGCCCCAAAAACCAAGTTCCAAAATTTGAGGCTTGTCAAGATGATTCAGCATTGTTCTGCTCACTGAATCCATTAAAGTCGCCGGCATCGCTGTACAAGTCGGTGAAGCGGCGCAGCAGACGATAGCCTCCGGTTTGAAGGTTACGTCATCTGAATCACGTTGTGTTTTGCGCTTAGAAGTGCCAACACATAACGGTGCTGGTAGAAAGATTCAGGATCAATCAAAAAAAAATTACGAGTTCAAGACAAAGCCGCAAACAAGACCCACATGTAAGAAGCAGAATTTAAACCTGGTTTAAAAAAAAATGCACTGTTTGTAGATCTAAATTTGCGATATTCGGTGACAAGAAAGTGACTAATCTAGCAATGTGTGTTTTAGGACATGGGCACAGTCATTCTCGGGAAGCTGGAGTCTGGAACCATCAGCAAAGCCCAGCAGTTGGTCATGATGCCAAACAGGGTGAGATGTGTTCGCGTTCTTGGAGCGTTCTCGGGCAAAATATGTCAAAAGGGATTTTTTTTATTTATTTATTTTTTATCAATGAAATTCAGTAGCAGTTGTGGAAAATTGAATTTTGGGTGTTCTGCATATAAATCAATTTATGGTTGCTAAAGATCCACCGTTGAGCCACTTCCCAAATAATGGTGATAGTGCAAGTAAAATAGGATTTAATAAATTAAAGCTGTCGTATCATTTGTGCGTTCACAAATGTATTTTCAGCATATAGTGGAAGTACTGAGCCTCCTCAGCGATGAGGTGGAGACTGATGACGCAGGTTCCGGGGAGAACCTGAAGATGAGGCTCAAGGGCATTGAGGAAGAAGAGATCCTGCCTGGTTTCATCTTGTGCAGCCCGGACAACCTTTGCCACACCGGCCGCACCTTTGACGCGCAGGTGAGCCATCGCTTGACGACAGTGCCGACATGCAACGCGTTAAAAGTTCCACCGTGATCATTTATGTTCCAAATGACTCGTCTTTTATTTTCAGATTGTCATCATCGAGCACAAATCCATCATTTGTCCTGGTTACAATGCAGTCCTTCACCTCCACACCTGCATTGAAGAAGTGCAAATCTCAGTAAGATCTGAAGCAATTGTTTTATATTCTTGTAATGTGCTGTCTTAGCCTAAAGGGGGCAGTAGTGTGACGGACAAAGTTGAGTCATTCTTTACACAGACTATATTCCTGTTAGTGTTCGATGACTAATCTATGCAACCCTTTCTTTCCGCTAGTGTCTAAATATGTTTGGATTGATTCCCGTCCTGATTGCAGGCCTTAATTTGTATGGTGGACAAGAAGACGGGAGAGAAAAGTAAAACACGGCCACGCTTTGTCAAGCAGGACCAGGTTTGTATCGCCAGGTTCCGGGCAGCGGGTGTCATCTGCATGGAGACTTTCAAGGACTTTCCTCAAATGGGCCGATTCACGCTACGTGATGAAGGTAAGGACACCCCTCTCAGTAACTTTTTCTTTGTGCCGTTTTATGAAATTATTATGTATTAGACATATTTTTCCACCAACCAGGAAAAACCATCGCCATTGGAAAAGTGCTGAAGCTGGTGCCGGAAAAGGACTAAATGCAACCGTGGCCCAAGTTGTGTAATTCTTGCTTGCCACCAGAGGAGGAATGCTGCTGAGGCCAACCGCAACAGCGACTCATCTCTTTCCACTAAATGCAAAAGAGAAGAACTTCCAACCAAGGAGCGAAGAGGGGAATTAATTGCGTCAAATGAAATTAACAAGACTGGATCAGTTTATACAATGAACAATCTGGAGTGAGAGAGTGTGAGTGTCCAGCGTTCTCATATTGAGAGCTCTGCTATACCACTAATGTAGCTACAATACATGGCTGAATACGCTGTCGGCTGGCCACACCAATTGTTTTTACTATGGAGATGGATGCAGTGTTACTTAGTCCGTAGAGAACAAAAATAAAAACTACAGAATGATTTTTCCCTACAAAAAAAACAACATGCAATTCTAATCTGATGAGCGCTTTTAGAATTTGAAAAATGAGATCAGTCCTTTTGGACTTTTTATTTGTTAGGTGTTGCCGTGCCATCAGTTTGTTTAGTCTCACTCGCACTACTCGATAAACTAAGGATGAACAAACTGTTGCATAACAAAGCCACATGAAAAAATAAATTAATCCTGACGCCTGAGTGGAAATGTGTTGTTGTTTTTTTTTTTAAAATCTTACTCAAGATATTTCATATTCTGAACTTTATCTTTCATCTTAGTTACCTTGTACCAATTTAAATGAAATGAAATTTATATATATATTTTTTATTAAATCGCTATTGGTAATAATTTACAACGCCTTATTTCTCCGCCGTGTTTAAATTTAGACACGAGGACCACTTGTAAATATTTTCTGTCGTACAAATAAAGTTTTCAATTTCTTTGTGACGTTGCATACTACGTCGTGTAGAACTAACTACTGCGCATGCGCGCGTATTTGGGCCACGTGAAGGCAACATGGGCGACAGACGAGTTCAACTGGACCAGTCACAGGTAAAAAGCGTTTTTTTTAATCAATTAAATCCGTTTTGGCCAATGAGCTCATCAGCTTTCCTGCTTGGTTGACTAATATGTTTATGGATTGATCAATAGTAACCATAATATCAGGGTTTTCGCCTACTTGTTATCTCCGAAGCTAACCCACCGGGCAAGTCTTAACTTGATAAATGTCGGCCTCGCATAAAAGTCTTGTATGACCATATTATTAAACCACGTGATTATTTATCTTAGGTGAAAAGGGCCGTTCTAGCCCTGCAGGCTTTCCTCAAAAGCAAGTCGGCCGGAAAAAAACTGTTCACGGACGAATCTCAAAAGGTCAGCATACTTTTCACTCTATGGACGATCCCCAAGGAGGCGCAGACCATTCGGATGTGAGTGTTTTCTTTTTTTAATCAGGTTGTTGTTTATTACGCTACACAACGTGCAGCGAAATGGCATGCAAGTTGTAAAGTTCCCGTATGTATTCTCTGGATCTGCACTGCATCAACGATAGCATTACTCAACCGCCCCCCCCCCCCAATGCATTAAATAGTTCATAATTCTCTGGTCCTCAGTCCATTACCACATGGCCAACGCGCAGTCTCAGGGGACGTCTGCCTATTCACCAGAGATGAGCCCCAAATGACCGTGGACCAAACCGTGAGGTTTTACAAGAAATTGTTGGAAGAGAGGGGAGTTAAAAATGTCACTGAGGTAATCATAATCACTTCTCAAAGTCCTTATGAATCAGACTAGAATGACATGAACAAATGTCATTCTATCTTTTTCAGATAATCCCCTTTAGGGTTCTGAAGACGGAGTACAAGCCATTTGAAGCTAAACGACGCCTACTGGGGAATTTCAACATGTTCCTCTCTGATGGCCGCATTCGACGCCGTCTCCCTTCGCATCTCGGGAAGCACTTTTACGAGAGGAAGAGGTCAGATTAACAAATTAAAAAGTACATTTCCCCTTAGATTTTATTTTCCCTTGAAATATTCATATACATTTTTTTTGTCTCCATACATCGAAACTACTGTTTATATTGCGTCAACGCAGCAACTTAAGTTTCAGGAGACATGTTGATAACTTTTGCTTGTTTCTAGGGAGCCACTCGCAGTGAACCTGCAGAGCAAACATCTGGCCAAAGACATCCAAAAGGTGGTCCAGGGTACCAGCGTGAAAGTCAACAACAAGGGTTCCTGCTGGTGAGTTTAAAACGTCTGCTCACATCCGTGGAGTCGCTCTCTACTGCTTTGATACACACTAGCTAGAACCAAGCTGGCATGTAATAGTTGACGTTGTGTACTTGGACCAGACGTTGTCAATGATGTGTTTTTCAGCATGGCGTGTGTTGGCCACATTGGAATGACAGCTGATGAGTTGATGGAAAACATTGAGGCGGCTGTCCGGACGGTGGCGGAGAGAATACGCATGGTTAGTAAGCAACAATCTCCATGTTATTTATTCGCGAATCCTTCACTTGAATTCATGGCGACTAATGAGAGCAGAGGTCGTTGTTTGATGTCATTCACATCTTTCCACATGCACTCCTTTTGTCTAAATTTCCGTTCTGCTTTTTTTGTAGAAGGGACCAGTAATGAAGATTATCCACTTAAAAACTGAGAGATCTGTGGCCCTTCCCATCTACAATTCGGGCCTGAGCCACCTCACCCAGCTCAAAGCAGCGACGGTGAGAACCGATTAGAGCTCAAATGTTTTCAAATGCAGTGTAATAACCGCCGTGTGTTGCATGTCAGCGGTCGGCTGCTGAGGAAACTCCAGAGGACACAAAAGAAACCTTTGCAAAGGTGAATAAGGGAAAGAAAAGGAAGATGGAGAAGGTGGATGACGAAGAAAAGGAAGATGATGAAATCCCCCAGCTGGTCCCCATAAAGGTTGAGGGCAAAAAGGCTCAACTGCAGGTTGGTGTTGCACACAAGAACTCAACTTCTTGTCAAAAAGCATTTTTGACATTTTTTTTCCCTCCTCTCTTCTCTTGTCACAGCGCAAGAAAAACAATCCTGCTGATAAGAAACACTCAAGCATACTGCTCAAAATGACCAGGAAAAGTGGCAGGGCTCCCAAACCAAAAAGAAAAGCAAAAACACAGAAAGTGAAATGATTTTGTTTCGGGACACGTCGCGACATTTTGTCAGATTGTCATTCTATTCACATCTCAACTTTGTTGTAGTATGTTGAGTTATCAGCCGAGTCAGTTTATAAATCCGTTCTCAGAATAAAGTAAATTGTCAAACGTGTTAATCTCTCCATCCATTGCACAACTTGCACCTCCCCTAAAAAATTAATGATAAAATTCACAAAAGTTTAATCCAGTCACCTGACACATTCCTACGAATATCTACTTGTGGCAAGCCACAAGTAAGAAATTTGCATTAAAGGGTTAAGAGAAGATCTTTAAAAAAAAAAAAAAAAAGACATGCATAAATGAAATTCAAACGTGGCCCTTGACCGCATGTTTGCCTATCCTTGCATTCGACTAATTGTCATGATCGTACCGAACGCTTTTACACCTCCCAAGTGCCTCAGCCTCGTTTGCTTTCGAGCAACTTATGTCATCCGAGCTGTGCACAAGTAGCAGCTGTTATGTGCGGCGATGAGTCCATTGTCAGTGGGATGCTTTTCAGGCTTGTGCAGCTGCTGTACTTCTCGCAGAAAATTGCAATGCTTGTCATGGCTTTGCATCTTTTAACACTTTGCGGTTTCTAGTGATGTAGAAGGGTTTGGCAAACTGAGTTGTTTTTTTAAAATATCTCTTTAAAATATATAATAGTTTTACATAATTTTTTTTATGTCAAGTCAAATCAATCATTTATTTTCATTGAAACAATATGAAGTCAATGTACGTATTACATTTTCCCACCTGTGCAGCAAGGTTATTATAATTAATAAAAACCAACAAAATAACTAAAATATTGAAATAAGAAATTAATGAATGAAATAAAAACAAGATTGGCCCCACCCAAATAAAAAAGAATCAACTGAAACTACATCTTACGTTAGTAAAACTAAAAATGTCCTAATATAAATGCGCTCAAGTGGATCTTTTTCAATGTATTAATTTTAATATTTCTGAATTCCTGTCAGAACGATTGTTTGAGAATTATAGTTTTAGACATTTTTTTTTTGCCATCAGGCTCTTGACAAATACTTAATTTAAAAGAAAAACTAAACTTAAAAAAAAAAAAAAAATTAAATAAATAAAAAAACCTTCATGAACATGCTCTAAAAACTAAAATAAACAAAATATACTGCAGTGCCGTAGAATATGTTTTGGTGAAACATGAGTATGAGGACGTGTGTGATGGCGCTGTCATTGGGTGTGTGTGTGTCTTGTCCATTCATCCACGATGAGCTGTTCGGTGTGGGTGTGGTGCAGGGCCATCTGGAATTACAGCGTTCTGGACAAGCCCATGACAGATGATAGTGTTCTCGAGCGGGAAGTGGCTGCGTTCGGATGATTCTGATAGTCAGCGGTTAAGTCATGATTACAAATTTTTAAGCCCGTAAGACATTTTTTGTGGACACGATGGATGGATATGACGAAACGACGTTTTTTGATGACTCTCGTCGCTTGTGTCCCAACTCTGATTGCGGCACGGTGGCTTCAGATTGGTCCTATCTCCACAAGTCCATCATCTCCATCGTGATGGGGTCTCTGATGTCGGCCGCGGGCGTGGTCCTCTTCCTGCTGCAGTTCTGGAAGGTGGTGCAGGCGGGACCCGTGGCCTCCGCCTGTGTGTCCGTGGGACTGATGTTCGTAGCGGTGGGCTTGGTTTGGATCCCGATATTGAAAGAGAAGAGGAGGCGTCGGTGCTACGATCAAGTGGCTTGACCATGACGACGCACGTTCATTCATGGCGTTCACCGCTTTCCTCTTCCCGACTTTGGCCAACAGGAGGACTTTGTTCTGGAATGGTCGTCATGGCTGATATTAGCTACTGACGATATAAACGTGAGCAAAAATATTGCGGTATCACAGCTCTAAAATTACCCTTTATTTTATTTTTTTTAAATATTGAGGTGAATAAAAACAATCCATTTTATTTTTTAACAAAATAGAATATTTGGGACAGTAAAAAATGTGTACTGTATTCGGTTCACTCATGACCTTGGGGCTAACTAGTACCCACGGGTGCATTTTTTTTTTTTTTTTTTTGTGGAAGGTGCAATGCACATCATTGCAAAAAGGCCTCCCATTTTTTGCGTCCTTTCCTCTTGCTCCCGCCTTCCTCCTCCTCCGTGTGCAACTGTTCACCCCTCCCCCCTCTGCTCGCCAATTGGATATAATTAACTTAAAATAGGCAAGCTCATCTACTCAACTCTGCAAGCAACCAATCAGCAGCTCATTAATGGTAATCGTCCGTATTAGCGGTTCTCAAAACTGACTTTTTCAAGCCACGTCAACGATCAGCCAATGCCTAATCTCAATCACTTAGAATTTTGTGTCAAACAAACGTTGCTGAAACCCGCATTGACACTCCTGTTTTGACTCACTGAGTGAGAACTGGCCTCACGCTGCCTGCACGGAAGTCAGCCGAGGGAACCGCGATACTATCAGTGACTGCGATGATGATTCAACTGTTTTGTTTTTTTTTCCCATGTCAGCTGGCCGGTATGACTTGTTGATAACCACATGCGCACTCTGAACTTCGACCGTTGTTACTGTAGAGCTTGTGAGAGCGACGCATGCGACTCGCAGCCCGTTGCTGCTCGGGCCTCCGCATCTGGATCCATTCTGACGCGAGTTTCTCAAGGACCATGTCGACCTCGGTGCAAATGGAAGCGCCGTTGGAGAGGAGGTACGGTGGAGTGGGCCGCTGCAAGTGCTCTTTCTGGTTCGCCGTGGCCCACGACATCCTCGGCGTGCTCATCATGATGGTGGGGGTGTTCGGCGGCTTGGCCATCCACGACCTTTTCATCTACGCCGGCGCCATCGTCATCTTCCTCAGCCTCATCTGGTGGGTCTTCTGGTACTCGGGCAACATCGACGTGCCGCCCGAGGAGCTGGAGGACGACGTGGGCCTCATCAAGCCGAGGAATAAAGGACTGAGCCGGGTGGTGAGGCGCGTGTCCAACCAGCTCTCCAGCGGGATTCGGAACTCGCTGAGAAAGAATGTCGGATCCACCAGAGAAGGCCCGGCGGGAAAGAGACCCCCGAACACTGAAGCGTCGTCACTCTTCACGATCTATGACAGCAGCATGGCGTCGTCATCAAAGCAACTTGTGAGAGAGACACTTTCAATATGAACTCATTCTTGACATCAGCGTCCAAGCCCGTCATCAAGCCAAGACACTCTAATTTCATAATCTCAAGACATTATTCTTGAATGACAAAAGGTAAACATTCCTTCCTTTCACCCATGTCATTTTATTTATGTTGATGCTTCAATCTTGGCGATCTCTTTTTTTTTTTTTTTTTTTTTGTCTGACCGTGGTATGCTTCACTTAATTTTGTCCTGACCTTAAAACTGTTCTTGTGTTCATTTGTACTTAGATTTGACTCTAATTGTCGGATTGTACCAATCTGCAAATAAAGTGATGCGCCTGTACAAAAATGTCTCGCCTGAGGGACAGCTTCAGTGACGTCTCATTTTGGTATTTTCCTATCACCAAATGTCACGCAAAAAGATAATGTGCAAAAAAAAAGAAAATGCTGTGATGTTTTGCTCACTTGGGTAGCAGTTGGGATTACTTTTACTTTACTTTGGGTTGAAGATTGGATATGTGCGGGCTGAAGCTGGTTTCCATTTTTGTAGGTTGTGTACTGAAGTTGAAGTAAATGTAATGTGTTGCTTCTTTTTAGAAAATGTTGGGAATAAAAAATTTTTTTTAACCACTACTATATTAGTAATATTAGTATTTCTTGGCACCTGTAGTTCATCAATATGGGCTTTTTTTATTTATTTATTTTTATCCTTTGTTGGTTAAAACATGTGATCCAACATCCTGGGTCAAATCCTCATCCCAATGTGCTGAGTATAAATAACCCAGAAAATCGACCCCATTTTAACCCAGTAATGGGTTAACTATTTCATCCGTTTTAGGTTACTTTTGACTCAGCAGTTTAATCAGTTAGTGGACGAGCATTTAATTGTTCTGCCTGTCACTATGTGTCGGTGGCAAATATATATATATATTTTTTTTAGTAAATCATTTCTTTCGGCACACCTGATGATCTCTCATGGCGCACTAATGTGTCACGGCACTCTGGTTGAGAATCACTGATTTACACACTGTTAATGAATGAGAGGCACGCTAAACCTTCTCTTGGGTTTTTGTTTTCTTTGCTTCTATGCTTGAAAGGGATTTGATGTTCGCTCTGCCATCATGCACGGGTAATGATTAGACAATATTGACCAGATAAGTTCACATGGTCTTATCTGGCTGATAAGATATACATCTTGCACACTTTAACAAAGTTCTCCAGATGATAAAGAGACAGGGATCAGACAGCCTTATTATGAACCACTGTAAATGCGAAATTTAAAGGTTTTATCTTGCTCAAGTAAAATATAACTAAGTGTGTTTTGGGGTATGTGGCAATGTCAAAAATCCACCGTATGCAAACAAGACCCTCAAACAAGCGCAGTTCAGTGGCAATTCTTGAAAATTAGTGGGGGGTGCAGTATTATTTTCATTTGAAATAATTTTCCATTAAATTAGTAAAAAATGATTGAATCCTACTGTGGCCCTGACGTGCATAAAAGTGATGTCATATTGATCAAATGCCAACTGTTACAACAGCATACAAAACAAAATTAAATGGCTAAACAAAACAGAAAAAAGCAAATTAAATTAAAATACACAACAGTAAAAAAACTACAACCAAACAGCTTGGAAAAAAATCGCTAAATAAAACAACAGTAAATTAATGACAACTGCAAATGAAATAAAAAAAGTTTTGAATTGCTGTTCTATTTTTAGGAGTTTGTTGTTTTGTTTAGTAATTTATTTCAGTGTCTTTATATTTGCTACTCTGCGTAACTTTTTCTTGTTTATTTATTTGTTTTTGTTTTCATTTGCTGTTGTATTTAGTTCTTATATTGCAGTGTTTTGAACTTCTGGGCCACCGTAGAATCAAACCTATTAATACAAACAACCATACGGGCAATTTAGTCGTCAGTGAACCGTACGTATGTTTTGGGAATGATTTCTGATTGACTTAAATGCAAATAAAACCCATTACAGTGCAAGGACTATCAAAAACTACGTTTCCCATAAGCACTTGAGCAAGCCCATATGACAGCTGGCCCTTGTCACGTGACACGCACATCGCTCACTCGTCACCAACCCGCTTCCGCTCTTCGCACTGTCACAGTTTGTTATCACATCATGAGAATGGACTCCACGACTTCAATATTGCACTCCGGCTTGTGACAAACGCACTTTTATCAGCTCGGCCTCGTATGGCTCACTCGACGCTTGTACGTCACCACGCGGAGGTCACTCAGCGCCCGCAATTTACCACCGGCAAGGCAAGGCCTCTCCGCTCACCGACAGAGCATCGCTCTTCTAGCCGCGGCGGGGCGGGTCAAGCTCGGCTACGGGAAGCAGCATGAGCCCGGTCCCTCGCGAAGCCTCCACGTTGGATGATTAGCAGCACGAAAAGTGATGAATAACATCGGTGGGGAAGCGTCAAGCTTGGATGTGAATGCGCCTGAGGGTTTGTCGTCACAATGAACGGTAAGTTTTTAGTTCAGTGTTTGGAAAAAAAACAATTTGACATATTTGGACGATTTGAACGGCCGTTTCTGCAAAGTCGTTCCAATATAACCTTCCTTCTTGCAGCATATGTCCATTTAATTTGGCAAACTTTAAAACATATGTATTGTAACGCTGCTGCATTCGAAGATTCATCAGTTATAAATCGCTGACAGGCAGACATACTTTCATTAAATGAATTCTAAACTACCTTTATGTGTTTGCTTCATTTTTCCTAACAAATGTATAAGGTGCTTGAGGATGCAGATGTCACTGCAGTTTTTTTAAAAAGTAGGATTTGTAACATCTAATATTTAAAGCAAACACAATTTTATTAATTTCTGTAATGAACGTTCTCAATTGGGTGCAACAGCTGTAAATAATTTTCTCCCTAATTACACACAAAAAAAGAAAAAGGAAAAGCAAGTGTTTTCTTATTACCTCCTTGTTCATGACTCTTTATTTCCAACAGTTCCTATCAAACGTTTTTACAATAGATTAAAATAAAAATAAAATAAGTGTCCATTAATTAAATAATTCTGACTCCTCTACTTTCCAATTATTACATCATAAGAATTCGCATGCCTCAAAATGTCATTTTGCCTTTGTTCACATTTTGCAGGCACTGTGCAGAGTGATGCCAAGAGACAGAACCTCTTGGAAAGGTTACTCGATGCTGTCAAACAGGTAGGTACAGGTCACCTTTCCAATGTCTGTTTTATTTGTGTGGATATGAGCCCATTACCACAATAAATTCAAGCCATATTTGAGACCAATAACTGTACATTGGTCAGTGTGTGGATGTGATTCCGAATACATTCTCACTAGTACAGCTCTGCTTACCTTTTCACTTCGGCATGATGTGTTGCATCCATCATGTTTAACAGTGAGGTGGGAAATGTGGATGTCTTTCTTAGGTGGGCAGGCACTTCAGAGACAGTAAAGCATTTTTATATTTATTTTATTAACAAAGGCAGTTTCCATTCACAAGTCTCCTGTAGGTTACTGGACTAATGCTACGTGGCAAATTGTCACATATTATGTAAGAATTAATTGTGTCACCTCATCCATTATCATTCATCTCTTGTCTTCCCAGTGCCAAATCCGCTTTGGAGGCAGAAAGGAGATAGCAACAGACTCAGACAGCAGGTTTGAACCGTTTTCCATCTCCAAATGAACATTTTTAGCGACGCACTGTGATGCCTTGAGATAAGAGTATCCTGACGTATGAGCTGTTGTTCCACCCATTTTTTTTTTTTGCTTTGGCTTGTGAGCAAAAAGTCAAATTATGAGCACTGTAGGTTGACACTTAACTCTATCCAAGCAGCACGAGAAAAATAGTTTTTATTTTCGGAAAAGTGGTTTTAAGCTCTTTATTGCCACGCCCAGTTGAGGTTTGTTGTCATAAGAAATATCAAATCATGAGAATTGCAGCTTGTGTATTTAAACAACTTTTTAATTGGGCTATCAAATAGCATCTGTGTCGCAGCATTTTAGCCCTCTCAGGAACAGATATTTGGACACAAACGGTGGAGCAACAAATATAGACAGACAATATGACCGTACCCGCAGAAATATATTGTTATATACTTTGAGTAAGTTTCAAAATGACTTTTGTCAGTCATTATGGAGTGCTATTATTCTTGTAAAAAATACATAACTTTTCTACTCATTTCAAATATGATTTGAGATGCGTGGTCAAAGAGCGAATTAAACTTATCTCAAGGCACCACTGTATTATTGTTTCATGAAAAACTTGATGTGCCACTGTAAAACGAAACCATCCCATCCTCTTGTCTGCAGGGTAATTTGTCTTTGCGCCCAGTTTGAGGCGGTGCTGCAGCACGGCTTGAGAAAGAGCCGAGGTCTCGCCCTCACTGCCGCCGCTCTTAAGCAGGCTGCAGGCTTCAGTAGCAAGGCTGAAGGAGGTAAAGTTTGGATTTTACATGCGTGTTGTATTTAAGTAGAGGTTAAAAAAAATCATCAGCTTTTCAAGACTGTTTTTATATAGCGACTTGATATTTAGTTGGAAGACGTGACATTCGATACCTCAGGTTTCCTTCTTGATCCTATGCTGGGTAAAATATTTTTACTGATACCGATACCAGTATTAGTGCTTTTAAAGTTGGCCCCAAATTGTATTTTGCTGATTTAAGAGATTTGAAAAAAGAAAAAAGGGGATTAATACATGACATTTGCTTGCATATATGTATATATATATAAAAAAAAAAGAAAAAATAAATATATATATATATATTAAATTTTCTTTTCTGCTGTGCCTCATGTGGTTTTCTCATGAGGAAATGTTACTGTATGAATAGCCTCAGGATCCTCTTATCGTCTGGTTGTCGTCAACTGAACTGTCACGCCGTTTGAGGCGCCATTAGTGGCACATTAGCGCATAAAAGCGCATCATATTTAAGAATGCAGTGACAATTCCACAGTAATGGCTACCACCTCATTGGTGACTATTAGCATTTCTAATGTTCTCCTGGCAGTGTAATGAAGCCCAAAACCATCGCAGACATCAATTTCACACCGTGTTTCGGAGCTGTATGCTAATCGTATGCAAATGAGTTGCATTATCCCATTAGGAATCACTCGGTGTTTAAAAATCTCATAAGGTGCATCTTAAAGTTAGCGGTCGTTTGTTAATGGTTATTCCATTTTTTTTCTTGACTGTAGTTAACCATCGAATCGTTGAATACTTTTTTTTTTTTATTACGATCGTCGTAATGACGCCCCCCCCCCCCCCCTCCCTCCAGAGTTCACGTTCTGGTTTTACGTGAAGGAGCATCTCAACCGGCACGAGCTGCAGCGCTTCTACTCCCTCCGTAACATCTCGTCGGAGCTGGGCCGGGGTCGTGCGTGGATGCGCTGCGCTCTTAACGAGCATTCACTGGAACGCTACCTGCACACGCTGCTCGCTGACCGATCACGTCTCGGGTTAGTGTTTCAAGTTTTCTCTATTTTTTGGGTAAAAACGCCATAAACAGTTTGTTGGTGAGCGCAGCAATAAACACGATTATTTATGTACGTCCGCTTTTATGCACTCCCTTGAATTAACTTTGCCGCCTTTCTCTTTTTTAGCGCTTACTATGAAGACTGGGCTTTCATGCTTGATGAAGAGCGAGCGAGTATGCTGCCCACGATGGCTGCAGGTGAGTTTGTCCAATATGTTAATTATATGCAGCTGGACAATTAGTGTAATAGATTGTGCACGTGCTTTATTGCCAACAATTTATTGCCTTATTTTAGTTAACCAATCAAGGACTGAGTGAGAACATTTGCAAAGTCCACTACTTTTTTTTTTTGACTTTCAATTCACTTGCATCTACTGACGGCCACTTACAGACAAGTGGAATTAAGGAAGTAAACGAAACGAGACCAGACATGACTTGTGCCGCAAGTCTCACAAGAGCTTAACATAACTATGTTTTAATAAATAAAGTTCTTCATGTTACATCGCAATTCAAACAAAGTACTGAAGTGCCGTGATGAATGAGGGGAACTAGTCCGAACCACTTTTCTGTTGGGTACTAAATATGATTCCTCATTTTGCTCTTCCCCTTTGAACCATTGATAAGCACCAGCTAGCCGAGGACAAACTTTAAAAAATTACGAAAATGTTGCACTACAGCTTCTCTCACTGTGTGCCAAGCAAGCGCTTTGAGGAAGTTCAAAAGTTGCATCCGTCTTAACAAGAACACTGTAATGACTTTTCCCCACTCGTGCCTCTCTGCAGGTTTAAACTCCATCCTCTTCGCCATCAACATCGACAACAGCGACCTGAACGGGGGGCCGACGAGAGGCGGAGGCTCCACCATGACGCACCTCCTCAAGGAGTCAACGCAGGGCATCGGCAGCTTGTGGAAGGAGTCCACGCAGGGCGTCAGTAGCCTGCTTCGAGAGATCAGCACCGCCACCGCTGTGGTGCCGGGGTTCAGCCCCCGGGTGGATGGAGCCTCGGATCCACTACCCGTCCTGCCGCGTAGCACCTCTGCTGGTAGGCTGTGTTACGAGTTTGAAAACTCTTCAAGTGTGTTTTCATACCAAAGAGGGATTTTTGCGATTCCCCCCTCCCAAAAAAAATCATTGTCATATTTATGCTGCCAGTCGTGTACTGATAAAAGGGGGGAAAAAAACATCCCACTCCTGTGTGCAATCTTGTACCACTAACTAGATTTATAAGAAAGCACCACGCCTAAGGAAGAACAACGAATCAGAGACAGAAGGCGTGACTGAAAATGTGTCAGATCATTTGCCGCGCACTCGCGACACACTCATAACCAGCCCACCTCTGCAGCTTTGCGCTCACCTGATATTGTTGGCTTCAAGAGCTTTGCTGAATCATTGGCAGAATAGCCACAAAAGAGACATTTTCTGACAATTAGGCAAAAGAATAGCTCAATAAAGCAGATTCAGAAGCGATTATAGTTATATTTCTGATCAACAGGTGTGTGAATTATACTTTCTGAAATACTTTTTAAAGCTTCAAAGTCCGTACAATTTGGCTAACATTGGTCTCTTTACTGTGCTAATGCTAACTTAGTATTGCAAATTAATGCATTTCTTCTTAAAGCGGATATGAAAAACATTTCAGCCGTGCAATATCAATTCTTTTCTTGATCTTCCCCCTTTAAGTGAGGCAATTCAGTTTGAGTGATGCTGCACAGAAAAAAATCAGATTGTAATCTGGCCTCTTTTTTTTTTTTTATGCTCCCTCGCACACTGAAGTATTTTTCCGCATGAACATCACTTAAGTTTTTTAATGTTTTTTTATTTTAGCGTTTTTTGTTACAGATTACTCAAATTAAAGTTATGTGAGGAAATAACTGATTATTAAAAAAAAAAACATGACTAAACATTCAACCGACCACTCTTTTTCATGACGGACGTTTCTCAGCAAACCTTCAGAGGTTTAAAAAAAAAAATCTTTTCGATTCCGCGATAATACCCAAACGTTTCCAATTGTTTCTATTAACGTATTTGCTGAACTCAAATCCAAGTGGTGAGTTTCAGCCTGCTCTGTACATGTGACTGATGCATGTGAGTGTCCTCTGACAGGAAATCTTCATTTGCACGCTTCTCCATCCAAATGGTGCAGCGGGTTGTCAAGTCCCCAATGAAGCGTCTAACCTCCCAGACCTTCCTTTTTGACCTCATTTAGCCGTCTGCCCTGTTCCATTCCACTGAGCCCGGCTGACACCGTTTCCCCTCCATGTGTTCTATTTAGCAGCATGAGCGCCACTTAAAATTTTAACTGTGTGGTTGAAAATGGAAGTCTGCCGTTCTTGCAGATACACAGGAGAGATTTTAGACTCCGAATCGGAAGTGTTTTCCACAGTTGTTTTTATAGGATTGGACATTTAAACCTAAATGGGGCCCCAAGTTGTGAATTGGGAATGAGTGACACACTTTCACTTAACTCAAATGTGATTTTCCCCACCCAGATTCCGGGCTAAGGAAGGAGCGGCGGAGGAGAAAGAAAATCACTAACATCATTTCCTTTGACGATGATCTGGAGGGAGGGGCTGAGGATGAGGAGGAGGGCGAGGACGACTTCCCCAAGATTGGCGGAATTAACAAGAGTCACGCCAATCCGGTTCAAAGCAGCGTGGAGGAAGGGATCGATCTCCTGGAACCGTCGTTCCAAGAGTCACCTACTCACAACGGGCTGGATGACGCAGCTGCGCTCACCTGGGTGGGCTCGCCCCATCACTCTCGTACGCCGCCCGTGCAGACGCCTCCTTTGCCGGACAGAAAGAGCATCGATAACGAGGACGAGGATGACGACGAAGATGTGGAGGGAAAATATAAACGCAGAGCACAAATCCAGGATGACGAGAGAAGCAATGAGCAGTGAGTTGTCCAAAAAACATTTTGTCACTCAAAAAGAAAACAAAAAGGTCACTCCCAGCTTGACTAAGTTTGATTTATTTATTTATTTTTTTTTAAGGATGGTGGTGGGAAGTCTGTCCAGCGTGTCCACGTGGAGCCCTGTGCAGGTGCTGATGGACCACAGCGGCTCCGACATCCTCATCCCGCTCAATGCCGCCACCCCACAGCCAGGTAGCGAGCAATCATCTTGCACATACATCACATTTAAAACCTCAAATTGGGGTGGGCAAAGTATGGCGCACGTGCCTCATACTGCCCGCTTTGTTATTCAAACCGGCCCGCTAAATATCATCAAGAGTCCTGTCGTTGAAATAGCTATCAAGCTTTTTTTTTTTTTAAAACTCACATCAAGGAACATTTTTCAAGCCTTCACAGGCCACATAAAATGACAAAGGCCAGATCTGACGCTCATTTCCATCATGTTTCAGTCAACTCCGTGGAGGACTCGGCGGCCTTTCCCGCTCAATGCGAGTCATCAGGACCGGCGGACGATTGCGCTAGCTCTCGGCCACCTGTGAAGTAAGCGTCTCCTCTGCTGTATGTAAGGATGCGTTACGTCGTGAAGACTCTCGTCATTTATTGTGATGCATTTCAGCCGTCTGCTCCACTGCTTTGGCGAAAGCTCGTGAAAAGACGTCAAGTTTGGCGATATTGATGCGCTGGTGTCTTTTCAGTTTGGAGTCCAGTCCGCTGGCGTTGTCCGTTCCGCTCAGCGACACACTGCCAACATCTGCTCTGCCAGATTCCATGACAGTCGGTGAGTATTTGTACACGCCCCCCCCCCCCCCCCCCCCCGCCCCTTTCCTCCCAACCTTGTCTGTCATACAAGCAACCCTTCCGACCATAAAATCGGTGGAATAAATGTGTCGAGATGTCCGCAGTGGTTCCTTGACTTCGAAATGCTATCTCACCGTTCTAGCCCCGCCCCCCCCCCCCCAAAATATTTTGTCAGGAAAAATATCAGTGCCATTGACGGGTATAGAAGCCAAAAATTTTATTCATTTTACCTGGGATGGTAGTGAATGAGTTAATAAAGTCTTGAGAAGCCAAAATTATTTCCGAAAATACCGTTGACAAAATTATGTAAAAAATGGAGGTGGCTAGTTTTCTATATTGTTCTAGATTTGAATACTAACAAACTGGGCAAATAGTAATCTACTTTCGACTTAATATTACAGAACTCATGCCAACTTTTTAGGTAAATGAAAAACACCAGTTCCACTATTTTTATTTTAAAAAAAAATTTGCATTTTCACAATTGCACACACAAAAAGTGTGATCAAGAAATACAATCAAGTACCCTCACAAATAAAAAAAATGACAAAAATAAAATTACAGCAGCCTTCAGTTCACAGAAATATATTCTACATTTATTTAAAAATAATTTTAATTTGAATTTTCACAATTACACATGCACAAAAAAGTGTGATCAAGAAATACAATCAAGTACACTCACAAATAAAAAAATAAAATGACAAAAATAATATTACAGCAGCCTTCAGTTTACAGAAATATTCACCCGCATTTGATAAAGCCGTACTAGTGCACAAAATAGATCAGAGAACAACCTACTTGTTGGTGGAGGGTGACTTCATTCCTTCCAAGCCAGCATTTTATCCACCTGGTGGCACTGCTGGTCCAGTAAATAGGCATCGACAAAAGCTTTGTGGCTTCCAAGGCATCCTTTAGAGGAAATGTTGAGCAACGTCAATGAATGGAAGATTGCAGATGAAAGAAAAAACAAAAAAACTTGATGAGCTGTGTGTGGTTCCGCCGAGTAGATTGGCTAATTTGTACAAGTCCACAGAGCAAAAGAGCGAGCGGGGGATCTCTAAACTTGTTCCACGTAGCAGCAGCTTTAAGTAAACCACCCGTGTCACGTTTTTCGGTGTCGCCGAGCCTCACTGCCTGAGCGCCAATCACACACCGAGAGTTCCCAACTTGTTCTGTTGACCCGAATGAAATCAAGGCAGAACAGATGTTATTTTCCTTTTGATACTCACCTTGTGCTCCTTAACCCACTTTCGTACGACTGAATCGTCAAGACGCTTGTTGTCATGGGAAATAAAAGAACCACTGTGGAAGAAGACAGAAAATAAGCGAATATGTATCGTTCCTAAATTCCGACTTGCGATACACAAACCGATACTGTCCAGTTGCATTACCAGCCACACAATTAGGTACACCAGATCCAAATTCGGGGATCACATCCATTTATCCTTTCTAATGCTGTTAGTGCTTTCGTGTGCCGTTTGACACACACCCCGTTGGAAACGACTGCTTAAATATACGAGGAGAACGGAAGCGTTTATTTCCTCCCGCAAACACACTCATTGGCCACGTCATTTGTAACGTCCCTCTGTGACGACCGAGTGTAGTCTGGCTCTCAAGTCCCTAATGGCTCGTCTCTGGCACCCGCTGTGAACGCGTGGTCGTACCAAAGGTCACTTTTATTTCTGGCTCGCTGATGACAAACTGTATAGACGACGCTCCCCCCCCCCACCACCCCCTCCGTCTTCACCACACCTCCTCCTCATCGGAGGCGGCGGCCCCTCCTAGCCAAACCCGTCCAGCACTTAAGGCCCAGGGCTGCGAGGAGACCTACTTGTATCTGGGGCGACGCGGACACCCTACATTAGTTATGAGAACAGACTAGAGGTTTTTGTAATTTGTAGCATACAAAAAAAGTACTGGGTAGTTCAGTTCTTTGTTTCGTCATTATTTCTGGACATCTTTGCTAAGCCTTTTACACATCGCCAGTACAATTCGAATAATGCCGAGATGCTTTTCACGTCACAAATAATTACAAATTAAGACTGTATGCAGTATTTATCCTGTCGTTGTTACTATTTCGCCCTCCAATGTCTCACACTGTGAAAATTATATTCCGGAAATAGCAACAAACCTAAATTGTGAAAATCTGCACCTCTTGTTCCCTCAAACAGTGCTATAATAATAATAATAATAATAATAATAATATTCCCTTTATTAGTCCCACAATGGGGAAATTCGAGATTCGAACCCAGGCCTCCTGGGGAGACTGGGTCCGGGACGCGGCGCCTTAGACCACTCGGCCATCCTGGCAGCCATAGAGGATGTTTATTTACTCAGTTGCACAGAGTTGAGATCTTGGAAAAGCTTGACAGCAAATCAATGGATGTATATTAGAAATGGTGATGGGAAAATGAAGTTTTTATGAACCACTGAACCATTTGAAGCAATCGGTTCGAAATGGTTCGATGACAATGACATCTGGTGGTGAAAAACTGGAACTGCAGTCAAATATTTTATAGATGCTTTTAGACAGTTAAAAGCTGTTTTTTTCCTGCATACTGAGCGAACAATTTATCTGGTTTCTACTCCAAATTTCAAACGACAAGTAAACCATTCATAAATGCCAGATTATATCACATTACAATAATTCCATTTGCGGTACCAAGCGAAGGAGTGGCAAAGGCAAAATCACGTTTTCACCTTTTATTAATTTGTTTAGTAACGTAACACACCGGTGTATCATTTTTTTACATTGCTCTCACCCTGTGGTGTCTTTTTCAGCGGAGCTGCGACAGGCCATTGTAGCCATGATGAACAGGAAGGATGAGCTGGAGGAACAAAATGGGTATGTTGCGATATACAGCCCTCCTTATCTGCCGCGTGCAAAGCCAAACGTGCATTTAGATGCGCGCATACACATGCATGGTGAGAGCTAAAAGATAACCTTTCCCTTGAATACGGTGTTCTTTTCATCGAGAGAGTGAGGCATTTTTTGTGCTGACGTTGCCACAAACTGATTAGCTTTGTTTTGTTACTAGCGAATTTAAAAGCTGGCACAAAAAAAATAAAATAAAAAGACAGCAAAACACCGCAAATCAGTCGTTTTTCGTATTTTCATATTTGATGAGTTGAATATATCCCACCCATCGTATGAACGTACGAGTTGGCACAAATCCTATAATCTGGGACGGCAAACTATGCGTGTCTACTCCCGTGTTGCATTCAGGGTCCACTCGGTGTGTTTGGCAGGTCTCTTCGTAGTCTGCTGGATGGGGAAATGGAGCATTCGGCGGGTCTGCGGCAGGAGATTGAACTGCTGAAGAAAAAACTGGCCGAGCTGGAAGAGAGGCACACGGCTAAGGTCCAGGCATTGGCCAGGTAAGAAAATTTCAATAAGGCTAAATCACCCTCCGCCTTCTTAGAAACTCATTCAATGCCACCCTGGGTAAAATTGTTTTTTTGGGGGGGGCTTCTATACCCGTCAATGGCAGTGAATGAATTACGTAGTTTACATTTTTAATACTGGAGCTGAATAAAAAAAAAAATGGAGTTACGTTACCAGGTGTTCTACACTCCCACTCCACTGTAACGTAACTGTGACGTAATATAACTCCGGCCGTGACGTAATCAGACCCCCATCGTGTCAAGGCCAAAATGTATAGTGGATATAAAAAGTCTACACACCCTGATTGAAATGCCAGGCCTGGGTGATAGTAAAATGTAATGAGACCAAGATGAATAATTTCAAAGGTTCCCACCATTAATTGCAATTCAAGGGGGGAGGGGGGTGTCTTTGGAGCTTACGTAAAAGTGAACTGAAAAAATGTGGTAGCGCAAGTGTCGCCCTCTTAAACTGGGGATGAAAAAAATCAAATTCATGTTCGCTGAGAGGCAGAGCAAACCTGCCACCGTTTTGGGTGCCTCTGATTACCCCCCAAATAAAGCTCAGGTGATGTTTTTGTTCTGCAAAAGATGCAATTTTCCGCCTTGGAAGAACTGAACTAAGTTTCAAAGACTAAATAAATTGACGATAATAATCACTTTGCACATTTCACCAATTTTACGAATAATCGATATTACGATGAATACATTTTTTGGGGGGGATCAATTCCAATGTGATATTTTAGTGAATTATTTAGTTCAGCATTTGTTTCTTCATTTTGTCACAATCATCTTTTTGATGCATTTACTGCTCTTGAAAGCAATCTTGAAATCCTTTTAAAAAACGAATATGCAAGACCGCGGCACTAACTTTCACGCAAGTTTTCTGCTCGTAATATTAAAAAAATAAATGAATAAATCTCACCTCTTCATAAAGTAGTTGCCCCCGTGCAAGCTTTAATGTCATTACTTCCACTCACAACTACCCACGTGAGCCTTTTGCATTTCAAACCCCGTGCCTGTGATTTAAAGCGAGTGAATCACACACTCGATGTTACATCAGCCAAAGGAGCCGAAGATCATACGTCGCGAGCTACATAGACTCGAGTGATTTCCCTTTTCCACTCTTTTTAAGATTCACGCCTCATTACGTAGTGAGGGATTTTTTATTTATTTCTTTTTTTAAATAGGCCGCAAACCTGCCATGGAAGTTTTGTCGTCTGTCAGTCGCTCTATCTTGAAGCTTTGGAATCATTATTGATTATTCTGCTTGGCTGTAAACAGCAAAGGGTGCAAATAATTCACATGCAACTGATTTGCTGTCTAAAAATGTACATTTAGAAACAGACTCAAGTAATAATTCAATGATGGTTGGATTGGTCTTTACCTGAGCCCCGAGCAAATGTGATGTCGACAGAAGTGACAAAATGGCCGCCATCTGAGATTGATAAAAACAGATTGATATGATGAAGGCAGTCATTTTAGAGTAATAGGAGAGCTTCTCCTATCCAATTGCAATCAATATCTTAAAAAAAATGAAGAAGAAAGTAAAGCGTGGTCTGAATGATTAATTACGGCACAGTTGTCAAACCCGAGGCTCGGGGGCCAGATCTGTCCCGCCACATCATTATATGTGGCCAAAAAAGGCAACTCATGTGTCAGAACGTTTTTTTTTTTTATTATGAGTCCGATTACACACGTTGTCATGCGAGCAGAACTGTCAAGAGTTAAAGGCGAACAGTGTTGTTGCGAACGTCTCCTCGACAGTCGCCAGGAAGCCGACAAGCATCTCCGCGACAACATGACATTTGTCCACAACGGGACTAAAACCGTGACAAGCCGACGTCATCACAGTTGCTTGCGAAGTGTCATTTTTTTTCAATAAACAATGGAACTATATGGCTTTGATTACATTTTGCTTTTCAATTAGTCAATCTAAGCACGTCTGTTTCCGATTCCTAGAAGTCAACCAGAATTAATTCCAGTTAAGCAGATCGGCGGCTGCAAATGTTTCCCGTTTCATTTTTTTTTTTTTTAATGCTTGGTGCTCATTGTTGTTGTCGGTGCCTGTGAATTCCGTTTTAATTTGTTTCAGTACGCTTTCGCTCAGTACATCTGCTCCCCACTGTTGTCATTGATTAATAGGCGGTCCGAACCCAGTTATTTTGTCTTGTATCCTGAGGTCATTGATTCGTTGCCACATGGGGTAGCTCACTTGTCAAGCTTGCCTGTTGGGTAAGCTACTCAGACTTTCTACACAAGACATTTCCGATGTGTCGCAATACTATAACTGAAGAAGAAAAATAATATTAAATTACACCAATGATAAGTCGTGAGGGCTGGTAATTTGGCACGGGAAATGTGGGGTGTTCAGAATTCCATTCAGGGTAAATCCACCCTAATTTAATTTAACATGCTAATGTCACCTCTTAATTGTTTACATTCCAGCAGCACTTTCCAGGTTTGATTCGGCTGCAAACCCGAGCTCAGCATTTTTAAGAGGGCACCGCGTCAACTTTTTTTTAATATGTGCTGATTTTCGCTATTGACACGGCACGTTTTAATGGAGCGGAAAGAGCGGGCGAGGTAGAGATGGCCCTGTGGCCCACGTCGCTCTCGCCGCAGGTGACTGTGACATGCAATGTGCATCTCCGACTCACAAATCCTATTCTGTCGTCAGCGGCAAAATCTCAAGTGCCGCTTTTCCTCCTCAGCCAAATCTGTCTCGATCAATAGTGGCTATAAATACCACCAAAGGAGCAGCTAGCCACTGAATCGGGGCTGGAAGCTGTCAGTATCATTCAGCGAAGGAGGCTACTGGCAGCGGTTGCTACCTCATCTATACCGCCATCTTTTGTGATTCTCTCACTCATGGTGAAGAGGGGGAACGTTGCAGAGTCTGATGCTAAGAAATAGCACTTTTTAAACATGTGTTAAGTATGCACTGTGTTGCTATCTGACGTAGCGGTCAGCTTATTGCTAAATTTCAATAAATCATAATGGCATGATGTTAATCGATCCATCAGAGGATTGCACTCCTTTTCTCCTCAATTGCGTCACGGCAAAAAATGATCAATAATCAATAGTGCACAATCAACGGATTATAACGCAACCTTTTTTCAAAAAGCAGCTGGATTTGCTGGAGCCAGTGGTCATTGAACAGTTTTCCACCAACCTTCGACAAGGATAAGAGGGATTTCTGCCAGCTATATTATCGATTAAGTTATCAACAAAGGATCAAAAGTAAAGCTTATATCAAAGTCTTCATCCATTCATTTTCTCGCTTGTCCTCGTTCGGATCGCGACTGAGTAGGGGGGCCCATCTCAACTGATTTTGGGGAGGGAGGCAATCACTAGAGGAAACCCCTCAATCCCAGCATTTTTCTGGATTTGGTCTGATTTTGCGAGGCCAACAAAATATTCTGTTCTAATGCTATACAAACACAGAGCTATGACGCAAAAAAACAAAAACAAACGCTAAGACGTATAAATACGTCTTTGGGAGGCAGGGACTGCGTTTTTTTACCATTAACATTTTTAAGAGTATTCAAAGAACTTAAAATGCCTTCTCTTCCTCGAGCTGTCACCTTACCATGATTCAGACGTTTGCGTATCCCAACAAACCTTAGCGCTAGCTTGCCTCTCATAGGATCCAGACCAGACAAAGCTGTGCTTTGTATCCTGGAGCTCCTCTTTCCAAACCCTCGGGGGGGAAAAAGCTTTCTCCCTGGGGCCTTCAATTCTATGTGACATCGACTTGAAAGACTAAATGTCGTGAACAAGCTTTATGACAAGGATAAAACTAGGCAAGCACAGACAGAACGGAATATGCTAGCAAAACATGCTAACTCCACACAGGAAGGCCCGGATCGCATTTTATAAATTTATAAAATCTATTCATGAATGTAAAAAAAATCAAAGCGGTTCAAGTCTCATTAGTACAAGCTCATAAATATTGCCAAGTATTATAATTATTCGTAGTTATCCGTGTACAATTGAACTGCGAACGACGAGCTCATTTTAAATCGTAGCATTTTGTTGAAGCTTTTTCGAGGTGCCCAACAAACCTGTTGTTTATATGAACACACCACATCTGCTCAGTCAGTGGGAAAAAATAAATAAATCTGCCATAAAAATAACTTGTTATTGCCTGGACATCTGTCTGTCAATGTGACAGAAATTTGAGTGAGCTTGATGATTTTTTTTTTTTTAACACAATTTTTATCGGCTTTGATGACTAAGAAGAAAGATTTTTTTCATTTTTTTACTGATACAATTTTTTTTCTTGCAGTTGGAAAATATGCATATGGCCAAAGTACTCACTTTCCAAATAATTATGCACATAGTGTAGGCTAGTACACCCTTGAACTTTTTTTTTTTTTTTTTTTTTTTTTTTTTTTCCTTTGGAGAAATGAGCGGTAAATTGCACTCTGGAGCATTATTCAGTGACATGCGTCTCGGAAGGTGTCTTTGTACCTCTCCCTTATTACTTCCAAATAAAAGCAGAGCATATCCAAAGAACAGCCAATTTGCTGTGTTTATTGTGCATTAAGACAACTCTGAAGCATGGAAATAAAAGTGTTGAGGGAGATGCGGAAGAAAAACATCATTTGAGGGGTTGGACTCAACTTTGACAATTACTGTAGGTTGTTTAAATTCAACTCCCATTCTTGATTAATTATTTCTCGTTTAAGGTCTTCTAAAAACTTGACCCTTTTTATCTGCCCCTCCCCCTCCCAAAAAAAAAATAAAATTATTGCGTATCTTTCGAATGAATAGGATTTCTCCGGCTCAAAGTTTCTTACTTAACTTACTGTTATACTTCCAAGAGTGCGACGTTCACAAGTGTATTTCTAGGTCAAATTATTTCCCCGGATGAGTTGGTGGCTCATCCCACATCAGCAAGCCAAGGGATGCGGTTTCCAAGTCTTTATTTATTTATTTATTTATTTTTTTGCCCCAAAGACGAGCTCATTTGCGTTTTTGAGTCTCTTAGAGTAAGACTTCTAGGTTGAGTAGATCAGCCAATCAAGAATCAGCAAAGCATTTTGAAATTTCATTGAAGTTCATTTTAGACTTATGATAATGATCGGTCATCTTGAAAGGTTGATTTTATTTATTTTTTATTGGTTTTGTTGAAAATGTCGCCGTAGCCACACTTGCACAGTATGGTGGCAATATCATACCCAGACCCAAACTCAATTGAAAATGTAAAAAAATGTTAGTTGTACATACATAGTGTTGCTCATTCTTTTTTTTTGACGATAACTAAATGTTCTGACTTTTCACTCGTCCCACAAAAAAAACAAAAACAACCAAACTATTACCTTTGTGATTGTGATGTGTGACTAGAAATACTCAAAGAAAATACAGTCAAGTAGCAGAAAGACCACATGAGTCACAAAACCCTTTCTGACATTTAAAATGAAGAATACGTTGCACACACACTACACATTTTTCTTTTTTTAACTTATGCAATCGTGGAGATAATTCTTCTCAGGTTGTCGTCCTGTTAAGCGCGCTGCATCCATGCAGCCTGAGAATGAGCAGTCTGCAAGAACACCGCTTGAGGCCAGGATTTAACGATCGATAAAATGGTACCTTTCCACTAATTAATGTCACACATACTGTCTTCTCATGCCAAATTCTGAGCCGCATAAAAGTTGGAAGTAAGTATCCAAACATAGACTCTGTTGAAATAAAGTTCTTCCGTGACTTTATACGTCATAGCTAAACGCAGAGAAGTATTTATAATAATCGGTAGTATACGTCTGCTCCGTGGGTTTCCATAACATAAAAATTTTTCAATTGTACTTATTTAATTGAAAGTTATTTTAGCAGGGAGTGTTTTACGCCTTAAGGCCTCGTTTTATTAGCTTGCACTCTTCACCAAATGTTACCAATTAAAAGATGATCATCATAATTAGGGTGGATTCTTAACTCTTTAAGTTAAGGACCAATAATTCGGCCTTTTTTTTTTTTCTATTAGCGGCTACATTTGCAATTTATGCGCATGCTTCAACTCACGCTGTGTCTTGAATCACACATCAGCAGAAAACATTTCAGTGTTTCGAGGATCAATAATTCAACAAAACGGGTTCATTATCGGGCCACTGAAAGCAACTGCAACAACAAAAAAAATACAACCGCGGCGAGGCAGCAGCGGTTTGGTATTGTTTCTTTCGATAATCGTTTATTCACGGAAGGGGACATTTGCTGTAAATAAAAGATTAGCGGATCAAACGGGACACACCAAAAAAAAACAAAAAAAAACTGACTGGGAATGTACTTTGGCGGAGTCGCTTAAATTGTGGGGTGCTGTTAAATGTTTGACGCAGGCTGTCATGTTGTAAAAGTAAATGTCACGTTTTATTAGGAAGCCCCGCCCCCCCCCCCCCTCCCTCAGGCGGGTCTCACTTCTACGCTCAACTGCTCTGGTAAACAATCAGTGCATTTTTTCAGTGGTCAACAGTCTGAAAGAAACTCAGTTGGATGGAATCACATGTCAAAAGTTACGCCGATGAAAATCGATCTCTGTAAATATTCGATTCCCCGCCCCCTCCGATACTAATGCTCCATTTAGTGTTTCAATTTCAACATTGGCATGACAGTCAAAATGAGTGTTTCAAGATCAAATGTTTGAAGAAAGAGAGCTGTTTAGAGCTAAGCGGCCAAATAGTCTCTCTTGTTCATGATTGGTTTATTAATGAGTAATAGCTTTGAAAGGAATTTGCAACAGCTCGGCCCCTGCGCGCTCAGACGCGGATATCTGCTCGCTGGTGTTAACGTCAGACTTGAGACTCATTCTCACCAGAATGAGACACATTCCAATATCTGTGTAAGTGGACGACTCGGTTTCCCCTGTCAACGCACACATTGAGTGGAGCGGTGTGTATTCAATATAATTTAATCAAGCTGGAACAACGCCTGAGCCGTGGGCGGGTCTGATAACGGCGGCGCGGACGACTCGGCGCGGAGCTCGTCGTGCGGATGCTGGAGGTCTCCGTGCCGGCGGCGCCTTTGTTGGCGGGGAATGAGGTCTGATAAGCGGGGCAACAAAAATCACCCGTGGAGAATTAGAGAAAAGGAGGGCGGGGGTGGGGGGGGGCAGTGGCAGTGGAGCAAGACAAAGGCTGTTAAATTTAACTGGCAAGGGCATAAAGCCTCACACCAACTCTGATTGATTTCAACCCCAAGTCGATGATGTTCCGCCTGTTACAACTTGTAAAGCGACTCTTTCGCACTCACTTTGTGTCTGCTTGCTCGGCCCCAAAACAAATCACCGCCTCTGCTCCACTGCTCTTGAAACGATATACTTTCATATGCTTAGCACACAACTCTGATAAAGTTGGACTGAGAAGTCAGTGTTTATATTGGCACTGACGTGCCGTAGATGTATGGGGTGTAGGATAAAGCAGCTGTATCTCAGCTGCATATTTTGTGTTGCTAGGTAACCTCGATCGCTCATGATTATCGGTGCGAAAATGACAACCCTGCTTGCCGTTCTGAGTGCAGGTCTTAAAGGGGGAGTCAAGCCCCAAAAAAATATTCACCATAATTTGTTATTGTATGTGTACGTGCGTTCGCCAGTCGAAATATGGCATTCTGATTAATATTGCATTTGTGATATATGAGTTAAGCGTCAAAATCCAAAATCGGGGGCGGCCATTTTGTCACTTCTGTCGATTGAAAATGACATCACAGTCGCTCACGGCAAGGTAACGACCAACCACGGCTCACCTGTTTTGTAAAGCTGAGCCATGATTGGTTGTTAGCTTCGCCCAGAGCAACCGCGATGTCATTTTCAGTCGACAGAAGTGACAAAATGGTGGATTTTACTTTTGAACGCCATATTAATTTTTGGGGGTGAAATAATAATTTCTTTTTGCGTCATTACATATTAAATGACCTGCGCGCGCAGAAGAAGAGACGACGTCCCAATGTAGTGTTTACGGAATTAAATACGGTCCAGCGTGTAGGTGCTCACCTTTTAATCGTTTCATATCCACAAAGGAGCGATGCGTGAGGAGGTCGAAATATTTCGTGGGCCCGATGTTCCAAATATAGTCTGAAACCAATCTGATCTAGTCTCTAATGGATTTCCAGTATAAGAATATTCGTCAGGGAAAACGTATAAATCACCTCCATACCACCCAATACCGCGCCTACGACCTCTTTGTTATTAGCCGTTATTGGTTATGTGATATCTGAGCGTGTGTGTGTATTTGTGCAGGGAGAATGAGGTCCTGAAGGTCCAGTTGAAGAAGTATGTGGGGGCGGTGCAGATGCTGAAGAGAGAGGGGAGCCTGGGCAATGACGGTAAAACACACACACACACACGCGCACCCCCCCCCCCCACACACACACACACGGAGAGGTTGCTAGTCCACATTTTGCTCTCAAACAGAGGTGCCATGAATCCATTGCAGAGGCCGTATCGGTTCTGATGCCTTTCTCAAGGGCTCAAGTGCGTAACTTCTCTATGAATGGTGTGAGGCTTTGGCAAACACGATGGTGAGCCGCTTTATTTATTTGTGTATGTTTTGGGAGGGGCGGCAATAACTTTGACTGTGTTTGCCACCGCCGTAGGGCGCAGATGTGTTGGGGACCGACGTGGCACTCTGTGTAAATACGAGGGAGATAAGCCGGCGCTGTTTGACAGGCAAATAAAAGTGAACTAGGCAGATTACAGAGGGACATAATAATGGCTAATTGCATTTTGGGGGGTAAAAAGGAGAAGTGTTATCTGTGTCAGCCTGAGGTGTTTATTGGTTAGTCCTGCAAAAATTGAAATGTTATGAAGAGTAAAACAATAATCACAACGGGGATTTTTTTTTTTTTTGTGGCTAAATGTTTGTTGTTTTTATTACTTTTGCTATTATTGATTGTGACAGAATAATTATAAAATAAGTCATTTTTTCTTATAGATTTTTTGTGTGTGTGTGTGTGTGTATGTTGATTTATACCCAAACCTGGTCCCTTTTCTCTCAATCTTATCTCAGAAAAAAGGATATAATTTTTTACCTGAATTTAATTGGCTGAAATGGGTGGATGGAATTTACTGAAGTTTTATTTACACTTGATAGGTGCGTGGAGGATGTGGAAGGAATATTGAAAGCACCTTGTTGTCTACATGTTTTTACTATGAACATGGCACTTAAGCCATAGGATGAGCTGGAACAGAAAATCTCGCACTTTCCTATGTCTCTATTTCAGTTCTATGGTTATCGTCACCTTTCTTTGCCATCAATGGTCCCTTGGTAGTGGCATCACAAGTAGAACTAAAAAAAGAAAAAGAAAACCCACACAGTTTCACATACGCGTCTCAGTGAAAGAGGTTGAAACCTTTTGGTAGATTTGATTTAAGATGATTTTTCTCCCCATGGGGCCACAAGTTTGGTCTGTTTCGCTCTTCTTAAATCAAGTCTGCAGATGTGAAGCCACAGGATGGGATAGGCCACCCCTTGAGAAGAACATTTTCATGCGTTTTTATCATGTGATTTAAGATTGTAACAATAATTGCTTTGACAGAAAGACAACTTAATTCAACCGTTTTTATGGGATGGAAGTCTCGGGCCAACTACCTGTGTTTGCTTGTGATAAACGACTGCCCGCAAATCATATTCTGTTCCCGCGCCTTCATGTCAATAAGTCAAACAAGGGCGGCGGGGTTCAGCGACGAATCCTCCTCGTTAAGCGCTCAGAAGCCCGTGCCGCGTCGTCTGCAGTCATCGGCGTCACGTTTAAAACATGACAGCGCCTTCACGTTTCATCGCTGCACCCTGGCAATTACCGTCTCAAACAAGGCCTCCTCGCTTGCCCGCACTTGTGTGGGGGGGGAAATCACAGAGGGACCCGGTGATGATTGGAGGCCGAGAGGCCGATCCGGCACACACACTCACACACACACACGTGCATTATCACTCAATCAGAGTTGCCATTTGTGATCCGGCGTCTCGTTTTGTGACATCAGTCGTACCTTCCTCTTATTTTGACTGCGTCCTTTCTCTCCTCGTCTTCCCTGTCGACAGGCTTAGCAATTTCCTCTCCACGGCGGCGTCTAAATGATTTCATCCTCCCTTTGCCTCTGCCTTCTCCCGCTAATGATGCGCCTCATTCTTTCTTACTTTTGATGTTGACTACCACAGTTCCGCTGGTTGTGAGAGGAAAATATGAGGTGGGGTTGGGTAGAAATTGAAAGAGGGAGGGGCGGGGAGTGGGGTGGGGGGGGTCAATTGATAGACAAATGGCTGTTTTTTTGTGCTGTCAACATGCTTGGCTGTGATCAGAGCCTCTCTCTAATGATAGCGCCGTGGACGCGTTCTCTCGAATGCCTGGTAGGCGCCGTCAGCGCCTCTGACATCCCGCTAAAGAGGTTTCTCCTTTACCTCTGCCGTGATGGCCTGATAATTAATTGTTTCCTGCAGGATGCCCCTTTTCTTCTTCCCCTCATGTCAAAGGGAAGCGTGCCTTTGACGTACCGCGTACGCTTATATTAATTAATGTATTACGAGATCTGAGCGGACGTCACGAGTGAATGCACTCGGCGTTTGTGTTCCTTGCGTTGCCGCATGAGCACAAATATCATGTGCCATAAATGTAAAAAGATGTGTATTTGTGTGTCTTTCTATATATTCGTCTAACTCCTCATTAGTGAACCCCCGGTGGACATGCAGTTGAGTAGAGATGGATCAAAGTTCCAGTTGGTTTACTGTAACGTCGTCGGATGCAACAACAAAAGCACTCGTACGCTTTGATACTTTTTAATTATCATTCGCATGCGTTCGTGCGGATCTCGAACTTTGCTCTCGGACTGATGCCGGTCTGTCAGATAACTTCGCATTGACGGCAAAAGAAAAGGAAGAGTTCATTTAAATTTTTTTTTATTGTGGGGGGGGGGGATTTTTTTTTTTTTTTTTTTTAAAGTGGTGGTCTTGTAGAGCTTACTTGTGGAATGGTGGTTAAAAAATGGTGGATGGTTTACTTGAAATTGAATTAAGGGTGTTGATAGGTTAAAGGGGAAGTCGACCCCCCAAAAATGATTTGCAAAAAAAATTTTCCATGCGCCTTCAGTAGTCTAAAAACGGCTTTCTGGTTGATATTGCGTTCATAGAAAATGAGTTAAGCGGTAAAATCGACCCATTTTTAGGCTTCTCAGTTGGCGGCCATTTTGGCCCTTCTGTCAACTAAAAATTGACATCACAGTTGCTCAGGGTTCGGGTAGCGACCAATCACAGCTCACCTTTTATCTGAAGCTGAGCCATGATTAGCTGAGCCCTGAGCAACTGTCATGTCATGTCCAGTCGACAGAAGTGACAAAATGGCCGCCCCCTAGATGGCTAAAAATGGGTCCAGTTTACTGCTTAACTCACATTCGACAAACGCAATTTTAAACAGAACGCCGTGTTTCGACTAGTAGGCCTGCGTAGAACAAATTCTCGTCACGAAAACGCGTGGGTTGACTTCCACTTGAAGAAATGTTCATTTTATTTTCTGCTGTCTTCCAGGTAATAATGCTTTTGTTCTCCCAGAGGACCTTTAATGGACTCCCGGTTGATCGTTTGCTGTTTGAATGAACGATTTACCCATGGGATCGATTCTCCACGGAGATAGTCCTCGCGTCGGAGGAAAGTGGCCCTTTGCCGAGTAAGATGGCTGATTGCTGCATGCAGCCCGTCTTAAATTGGCCTGCTGCGGTGTAGATTAAAACGATTGGACTGCCAACTCCGGGCCGGTGTTCTCTAGTTATTAACTTTATTCAGTGCTGTCGCGGCTCTCGAGCGAAACTACAGGAGATCAATGGGGGGGGGGGTCAAGGGTTGCTAATTCTCCCGTTTCCATTTTCAGGTTCCGATGCCAATCTGTTTGATGCATTTCCATCACGTGGCCCATTGTTCCGTTAATAAGGTTGTGCCTCTTTCAGCTTTTTATTTTAACCCGCTAAATGCTTGTAAGGTTTCCCAAGGTGTGTCGCCATGTTTCCGTAGTCTCGTCCACTGTGGTAATTTATTTGTATGCATCTGTTGGGACCTGAACTTTGGAAAATCAAACCAAATTTCCTGCTTTTCACTCTAGTTATTTTTTTTTCCGCATAATTAACTTTTTTTTTTTTTTTTTGTCCAGCTCACTTCTAATTATGTACTGAGGACACCCTTTAATGTGTTTAATTTGACCGTAAATAAACGAGCGGCGGACAGGAGCTTATTCATCTCCAATAAGGAAATGCATTACATGGCTGTTAAAAAGCAAATAAGGTCACTCTCTGGCCCTCGGTCCCGGTCCCTCCCGCTCCTGCCGACAGCCAACGGCCAAATGAGTGAATGAGAGGCATTTATCACTGCTGCCTGTCCTAATAGGCGTGTTTAACTTATTCATTACACGCAGCGCTCTGCATTTATTGTCCCTCGTCGTGCTTAGTTTTGCCCTTGCGGGTCCTGGTCGAGGTCAGGCCGACTGTTTTAACGTGCCACTTGTGTATTTGCTCGCGTGTAAATTCTGGTGTTGTTTTTTTTTTTTTACACAACAGGGGACCCCCGCGTGAATATGAATTGATAAGCAAAGGTGTGCTTGCATGTTAATTAAAACTTAATTCCTTGAAATGGCTTTTTCCAGGCCGGGAAGTGTTTGTTCATGACTTTTACACACGGGTGGCGGCAACCTCCGCGGGAGGAAAGCAGGTCACAGCGGCCAGAGGGGAGTCATTATGGAACGACGCGTGTAGGCACGCATCTTTTCAGGGCGAAAGTTTATTGTGATTTCGGAGGTGAGACGAGGTGCTCACGGGCGTGTTTTGGAGGCGGCGAATTAAAACGGCACAAGTGGCAGTTGGCCGAAGCTGACGTGTTTGTGCTTTATGTTAAAAAAGACGTTATTTCAAGTGGCGGTAGGCTGAGTGTAAAATGATGAGTCATTCTCCATGTGAGTTGAGCTTAATTGTGTCCGCTCACTTTTAGCTCCAATCGCAGGCGTCAACCGAACAGATTGGACTTGTTTACAAGCTCAAAAGTGTGAAGGATGTTCATTTAAGACAAGACAATCAATGAGGAAGCCTGACTGGCTATTAATAAGGTGACTTTGTGTTGTCAACGTTTGGCCAGGTGGTCAACACCTCAGCAATTTTGTGTGCTGGGTTATTGGTGTGTGTTTGTGTGTTTGTATTTGTATTTTTGTGGGCACCACAGGGGTGTGTGACACATTTCATCACCTCGGTGGATACTTGTTAATGATTGGTTTAATCATCCTCCGCTGCCGGAAGTCTCTTGATGACCATGAAGCGAGAAAGGAAGAGTGGCTACTCTGCAAATGGAACTTGGTGTTGTCACTTGCTTTCGTTACTTTCTTGTTGTGAGATCGTCTGTGAGCTCTTGAGTCTCCTTCATGAAATCAGATGATTGTTGTATTACCAAGACTGACCTGTGAGGGGCAGCGTGGTGCTACCGTGTATCCAGACAGTCTGGAAAATGCAACGAGGGAAGTGAGACTAGTTGTCGAGGAAGAAACACGAAAGAGAAAGACGAGTGGAGATGATTTGATGGCGTAATTCGGGTGTGGTATGCAGTGGAAAGTAATTCGGAAGCAGAAAAGAAGAAAAAAACCGCAAGAGTCATTTTGAGCACTCTTGGCAAACTCAAGGCCCGGGGGCCGTATCCGGCCCTCCATATCATTTTATATGGCCCTCGAAGGCAAATCATGCACGACTTCAAAATTGCAAAATTTCATCAATTTAAAAAAAAAAAAAAAATCTTATTTACCAATCACAGTTTTAAAATGAATTGAATGGTAGTTAAACAAAAAACATTTTCCTGGATTCTGGATTTTAAAAATCTGCCAGGATATAATAATATATAATAATATAATGATGATTTATATGGGTTCCGTGTCATAATGACCCGTGAGAAAAATGAGTTTGACACCCGCGATTAGAGCTTTTACTCAAAAAAAAAAAAATGCTACGTTTGGCTATGCGAGGAATGTAACAAAAGAACACAGACACTCCGAAAAAAAATAAATAAAAAAATTGTGGAGTGGAACAGTCACCCTAGAAGTCATGCTTAGCATTGTTGAGCCTTGGTGGAGATTTGCACTCCACTGAGTGTCGTTTGAGTTAATATCGTCGCTATTCCACTCCTCTCTCGAAGCTTAGCAATGGATTGGTTAGAATTACAAATTAACTTAAGCGAGAACGGCTTCCAATTTAATGAGAGACTGAGGGAAGCCCTCGTGTTGATGTAGCGAGAGATTCACCTCCAATGTTGCCTTTGGCTATTTTGAAATTTGCACTAAGACGTGCACACAAACTCTCAAAGGCACACACACACACACCCACACCCTCGGGCCATTACTGTACCTGGCACTCAAAGTAACCATCGACTTAAATTTCGCCACGTTGCTGCTATGCAAGTTTTCCACGCTCACTCAAGTGTGTTTTGGAAGAACACGGCGTTATTAAATCAGGATAACGCATACGCAGTATGACATTACAATCTCGCTTCCCAGTCTGCCTTGCATCCTTATCTCCCGAGTGATTACATCTGCTCCCGGCTCACCATCCTTGCCGGCATTCCAGTCGGAGTTGGACGTGCCGGCGGTGTTTTGTCAGAATCCAGCCATGCTGCTCATTTCCTGCATGACTGCCCACGCTGATGATAAAACCTCTCTTAGCATGCGGGGCGGCGGCGAGAGCATTAAACTTGCCTGTGTTTGCCAGGTAGAGGTTGTCGGGGACAGAGGGCGAGTTTGTTACACTGGCCTTTGTCGTACTCGGACACGTGTTTGGTTACAGCGCAATGTGGCGGCGGTGCTCTAAGTGGCGAGATGTGAGAGTCGGAGGCAGATGCTTGAGAGAGCTGAACGACGCGCAGTCCTTCGCATGGATAAAGAAATTGCTGGAGTATATATCGCTGGTGTTGATATATGTAAGATATTTTGTCTTTTTCCACAAGTTCATTCGTAACACGGAGGCCCTGATTTGGATCTCAGTCGAATAATCGGTTAATCGACAACTAATCGATGATCAAATTCATTTGTAATTATTTTTGATAATCGAGTAATCGTTTATGAGCCTTTCTTTGAATTTAGAATGGTTCGAATGTTCACCATTTAAGTTTCTCAATAGTAAATATTAATTTCTATGTTCCTCCATGAAAGTGGATCGATTACTTTAGCGTTGAATCAAAATCAAACATTTTCTACTGCTTCGGAAAATCATTTTTAAAAAAAATTTATTTTACTCGAGCGGCACATTTTAGTTGGTATTCTATTTGCCAAATGGTACCATAATAAATTTTCTGTTCTGCACTAAAACAAAGTTGTTTGGCTATCCAATTAGAGGGTTACAGACGCCCATTTGTCGAATGTTTTTTTTCACAGATGTGGTCCGGATATACTTTGGATTTGATTTTTAATGCTTTTTCATTGATGGAAAATTGAACTTGTTCATGCAATTTGAGGGGCAAGACAATTATAGGAAGGTTATGAACATCTGTCGAGGCATTATTCATCGATCGCACAGATGATGACGCAATTACATTTAGAGGCTTTTTCCTTTTGAAACATTTTGGCGCCAGAGTCAAATCTACTGTTGCATCACGCTCTTTATTAAAGCTCGTGATTTTCTCTGAGACTCCGCAGCTGAGCTTGCGCGTCATCGTGACATTGTACCCGTCCGCACATGCCTCATTTCCAACCCCTATTTTAAGCGGTGAATGGACGCGGACGCTTCCTTAATGACTCATTTGCATATAGAACCACTGTTTGGACCTCACGTTATTAGACACAGCAATTAGATTAACAGCAAATGTGGAGAGTGCAAAGTCACGGAAAGTGCCGGACCACAAAATGGTTTTCTTTTATAGAACAGATTAAAAAAAAAAAAGACTCATTGTAAATATATCTGTTAATTTATTCATAAGGGTGATCATTTTGAAAAAGACGATCGCGATAAGAGCTAACATTTTTATATTGCAGTTAATGAATACTAAATTGCACACAAATGGTCTGTTCCATTGGAAAGATCAACCTTGGTGAATACCGATCCTAACATAAAATACTACGATATTCACTCTCGAGAGTCAAACCTCTGAGTGGTATTGACACGTCATCTCCTGACAGGGCGAGAGCAAAGCGGCGAGGGATTTACAGCGGGCGAGCCGCAAAGAGGAGCCGATAATGAGCCGCGCTGCTCGACTTTCTTATCCTAACAAGCTTCTCATCTCGGCTCCAGAGTGTTCTTTAGTTCTGGTCAAATACCTGCGCTGGGGAAATGAGCCAGAGAGGGGGGGGGGGTCGGGGGATTCTCTCCGAGGCTCTTTGCGGCACCTCCGCTCATTCCATTTACCCTTCTCTTCTGCCGCTTCGGGACAGAAGCGGTACTTGTGTGTCCAACCACCTTCGCAGTCACATGAAAAGTGCCGAGTCGTGAAGAGCTTGTCTTGCTAAGCAGCATATTCAGCATATGAATCACTTAATCACACACTGACCGTGTTTTTGGGATATTATTTATGGTCCATATTAATTATAATATCCTGAATATTTTCAGAATGAAACTACGTGATTGTCGGATGCTTGCCCGCGTGAATATAATAACGGTCTGAACGGCTCAATTCAGATTTTCCGGATTCGCTTTCATATGTGGTCCGAGATCGGATTTTTTTTTTTTTTCCCCAATTTTTTTGCTTACATCAAGATGTCATCATATTGCTTGGAAGAGAAATCGTTTGATCGTCCGGGACTCTGGCTTTATATTTAACCTTAATTTATTTTGAGTAGACATTTGTGGTGTATTCAATCGTTCATTCCGATTTATGTAGAAATTCACCACCGTTCGAATATTAATTTCAGATTGCTTCATTAATAGCAGTTATTGGGCAAAGTCCCGATAAGTATTTTTCCTGCTGTGTTTGCCAGTCGGTCGTTTCCTTTCAACAGTAATTAAAGCAAATCCTGTAAATGAGCATCTTTTGTATGCTCGCTATATTGCACACGCAACACCCACATCTTTTTTTTTTTTCCTGGCAAAAAGTTCGATACATTTCTCCTGCATAATGAAGAAAACTCACTTGAAGGGAATTCACTTAGCGGGTAAAACATTTCTCTACTCCCCCCAAGTGAATCCCAACTCAACAAAATGCTTGTTTTATAAAAGTCCTTTTGGAGTTTGGATTTTTTTTTTCTTTTTTTCCCGTGGCTGAAATATTTAAAACTGGCACCGTGTCTCTCTGTCTCATGCTGCCGCTCGCTCCGCTCACTTCCATTCCCTTTACATTTTGTGCCTTTTATTTCCACCTTTGCTGTCCCTTCGTCTCGCGTCTCCACTCTCACGCTGCCTCTGTGTGTGCATTAATAAACGCACACTAATGCAAAGTGGATGTGGTGTTATAAATAAGGAGCTGTATGTATATTTGATTGCTTTATGGACCTTTGGCCATACAAAGGCATCCGCTGCTGCTAATCTTGGACTTTTGTGGATGTGTTGTGCGTTTTAGCTACTGTCAAATTAAAAAAATTAAAATAAATAAATAAATAAAAAAAAATTTAAAAAAATAATAAATGAATAAATTGGAAAAAAAAAATATATATATATATTAATATATGTTTATAAATATATATAAAAATATATGAAAATATATATAAATAAATATATATAAATAAATAAAAATTTCACGAGGCAAATTCACCGATGAGCTCAGATCGAGGTCGCCCTATTTTTTGCACTTTATCCCTTTCCTCAAATTAAATGCAACTTAAGATGCTTATTTTGGCTCTCAATTGCTTCTTCACACAGCCGTGCGTATCGGTTCCGTGTTTGTGTCACTCGCGCTCAGTTGAAATCTCCCTTAAAGGGTCAGTCCACGCAACTGCATCACAAGATTTTATTCTGCTCAGAGTGCAAATGTTTTATACACGCGGCGCTTGATTCTGTTAGGGATGATTAAAGGAATGGACGAAAACCCACTTCCGTCATTGCTTAGTTCGTCCTATTTAAAAAATGTCGGCATCCTCCGCCCAGCACCCCACAAAATAGTCCCGGGCGGACCATTCCGTCCTTGGAACGACATGCCCATCTCTGGTACAAGCGAGCTGTCCTTATAGTTGTCTGAGAACGGTGAATGCGTCGTTCATATGTCAGTGACAAGGCAGCGAATCAAATTCACTTTTTGTTTTTTCCAGAGAGCATCTGCTTAATGCATTTCAGTGTGTCAAAACAACTGCAGGGGTCATGCCGCGACAGTTCACAGGCATCCTCCTCATGTTTCGTGCTGCGAGCTGAGATGCTGATTAGGCGTTTAAAAAAAAAAAAAAAATTGTTTGGATGTTTGCAGATAAGTTTGCATGATTAAAGGCCACCTAATCAACTTGGACAAGTTTTGATGTCAGAACTTATTAGCTCCAATGCAATGAGCGGGTCTGGGTTGAAGTGAGGCCGGCGTACGTGTGACTCACGATGTTGAAGCGTTTACAAAAACAAAGATCCTCGTCGGCGGGTTGTTGTTCCGAGTGCATCGAGCGAGGAGCAGGTGGTGCTGATTGAAAGCTGCTGTGAGCGCCAGTGATTAGATATGTCTTAATGTCAGCTTGGAGAATAATAACTTTGCCCATTGATTAGATAACATATGCACTTGGTCATGTTTGTTTGGGAAGTTGAACTCCTTATGTGCATAGAAATGAAAGTTGCGCACACTTGGGACGTTCTTCTGATTGTTACTTGATGGAGTCGTGCATGTGCTACTTGAAGTTAGTTGGAATTATGTCGTCCAAAAAAAACTTTTTTTTCAAGAATGTTTTTTTTTTTTGTGTGTTACAGTGAACCCCCTATATATTATGTATGGCAGTGGTAACCAACCACTGGTCTGCGGGCCACTTTGGACCGGGCCGCACAGATGGAAGAAAAAAAACAAACTTGTCGTACTTCCGGTTTATTTATTATTCGAGACTGAAAAATATTGATACAACGACAGATGTTAGTTTATTTATCTCCCTTTTATTATTACAACGAGGCTACTGTCGGCTGCCGCGACGTTTTTAGTCACGAGTCTCAACCCGAATTTCCTCCGTCCGCTCCCTTCTCAGGAAAGGACAACAGGCGCTTTTGATGCGCTCTGGGGAATTTTCGAGATGAACTTTTGGCCACCTCGCGACCACGCCACACGCACGAAAAAACCCTTTTTAAAAATTTGTCGCCCACCGTCGCTGCTGTTCACTTCAATAAACAATTTGTCGTTGAAATCTTGACATTGCAACCAGTCCAATTTTCTTTTTGTCTTGCTTGTCTTCCATCTCCTTCCGTCCATCTGTCACTCTGTCATTATTCCTCTGGCGTTCCCCCTGATCTAAAATCGGAAATGTCTAAATTACACTTGCTAATAGGTCACGGCGGCACAGTTTCCTCCCTCACCTCATCACTCTGTCCCTCTCTTTTTTTTTTTTTAATTTACTCTTAGGTACCGAGAATATTTCATTTCAAACTGATGCCATTTTTCTTCTCGACTCTTGAAAGAAGAAGGAGAAAGAAAATGTCATCTCCTCTGCTGTGCATTGTCCTCCAGATGGGAACATCAATTCTTAATTCTCATTTTAACACACTACTACCCGTTCCCGCCTTCAGGCATGCCGACAGACACCACCGGACACTAAAGTGAACACACTCTCACTTTGCTTCGCCTGAACACCTTCGCAGAAATGTTGTCGACTCGTTTTTAATAAATACTCCGGAGACGCCAACTCCTCATTAAAAAGTACACCACGCTGCGCCAACAGATCAGCAGATAATTAACATATTAATTCCGAGCTGAAGGATAAGTGCTCCGAACAAACGAGACCATTTTTTTTTTTTTCCTTTTTATAGAATGTTGTGGCTCGTACGATGGGATCTCAGCGTTACCTCATCAAGATTTAGGAGTAGACATGTTATTAAATAGTTCACATTGTGTGTGGCGACGCTATGTAATATACAAGTTTCACGGTTTGAATTCAACTAGGCATAGACCGATTATCGTCTGTGCCAATTATCGACGCCGATATTCGGCATTTGCCTTTTTCCTTTTTTAAAAAAAATAAAAAAAAAAATAAAAAAAAATCAAATCTAATGTTCGATAATAGATTTCAAACTGTGTTATCTTCAAGAATATATTAAATATTCAATTAACTTGCAGCTGATCCTGGTAACTTGTTGCACCTTTTGTACAATTTTAACATTTGTTTTTTTAAATTTATTTTTGAATTTTATTACATTTTTATTTAATTTTATATATATATATATATATATATATATATATATATAGATATATATATATATATATATATATATATATATAGATATATATATATATATAGATATAAATAGATATAAATAAATAGATATAAATAAATAAATACATAAATAAATAAAATCAACATTGTGCAAATCCCCAAAATTGTTCAAGGAACGTATGCTAAAGATGAAGTTAAGATTTATTTTGACACCAATTTTTTACCTTTTACTGAAAATGAATTTCGGCGCCAATTATCGACTCGCGGCCTCCTTTACTACTAATAATTGGTATCGGTCCCCCCAAAAAAAAAAAACTAACTAAATTGAGCGACTGAAATAAATCAGCATTTCTATGATAATATAATTTATTAAGATGTGTTTCCTGCCAATTGACGATGCCTTTTAAGCACTTTAATTACCAGAAGTTGATATTGGCAACATACTCGTTCGGCATATGGTTTCGCTTCTGGTTACATGAGAATAAAACAAAATCGCAACTTCTTCAAAACTCAACAAATAAACACAGAATCCGATTGCCAGAAAAAACAAGGTTGGACCATATTCCTGTTTATTTTTAATCTTAGTGGGAGACCATTTCTCATAAACAACTCGCCTTGCCAGTTCAGTGAAAGGTATATTCGAGATTCTTGGCAAGTCATCATGAATATGCCTTCCACTTGATCAGAACGCTTTTTTTAAAATTCTTTTTCAGCCGAGGAGTCCGCAATGTTTTTGTACATTTTCCAGCAGCTTTTCTGTACCCTTACATAAAAGCGCTTCTCTTGACCGCGATAACGTGTCACCTTCACGTAAGAATGCTTGAATTTCAACGCAGGCACACTCAGTATTTCATGCATTGCTAAACATAAATGTCAGCGTGCGCGGAGCGTTCCGCAAATTGTATCGTCAGTCCCTCCCATGGCTGCGCGTCTTTGTGCTTCTTTCAATTTGTAAGTACATGAAGGAACAGACCGTACGCAAGGATTGTACTAAGTGAGCGGACATGCATTTTGCATGCGATAGCTTCGCTAAATGTAAATTCTGTCGCCACGCGTGCACCTCCCGTGCATGCTTGATGACTCTAACTCAGGTTGAACTGCGGTGCGTTCCGGCGGAGACGTTTTTGGGTCGAGGATTTGTTTTTCCTAATATCATCATTTCGATCAAAGGAATAATTATTCCGTTTTTTTTTCTTCTTTCGTCGCTTGCGCACGAACGTCTTGCACACATCGGGCTTCTATTCTTTGTGGCTCAGCAGTCGCAGGCTGACAGAAAAAGTCAGAATGTTAAATGCCGGGATTATTGTTTAGCTGTAGCAGACTAGTGTTGGGAAAAAAAAAAGATATCAAGAGACGTTTCCATTGACAAAACGGTGGCACGATGGGCTCGCAAGTGCAGGGTTCGATTCCGGCTCCGCCCCTTCCTGTATGGAATTTGCATGTTCTTCCTGAGCCTACGTGGGTTTTCTCCGGGTGCTCCAATTTCCTCCCACATTTCAAAAATATGCATAGTCGGTTGATTGCCCTCTCATTTTGATTAAAATTTGATTGGGATGGGTTTGTCAGAATATTCCGAACGGGGTGCGTACTTGAAGCATTTTAATTCCGATCTTTTGATCTGAATGAACGTAGCCAATAAACGACAGTGGACTGCTCAACAAGATCAACTGGATTTGCTTTTGCTTGAAAATCAGTCTTTGGTTCGCCATTAGTTGCAAAGAACGCAATTAGAATATGTCCACTTGAAATTCTCAGTTTTGTCCTCTCTCAGATTATGCGAATATTTGATGAAGCTGCGTGCGCGCCTTCACATTCGCCAGTAATATTCAGCAACTCACGTCGCTGTGCATAATCCCAATATTGATCTCGCGCCCCTCCCGCGTGTGCGCCGCCTCCCATCTTATCTTTCCCATCAAAAGCATCCGTGCGACGCCGTCGCGCGGGGAGGCGTGAATCTTAAATAAAGGCGGGATGCTTCAGATTAGAGCAGATGATAAAATGAAATTTTAATAATCCCCGTGAGGAAACTGGGTCAACGCTGAAGTGTGGCAACACAAGACAAGAATGGGGAAGGTAATGCGAGTAATTGCAATCAAAGCGCATTTTGGATGGTAGTGTGAAGGAAACAAGTTAAGATGTGACGTGCTGATGCTCTCCAGTCGGATTTGAATTCGTACATACAATATTTAGAAAAGCAAATGCTGTCATCTCAAATCACACCCACATTCATACCTATGAGGTCATTTTAGACTTTTTATTCATCTTAACTTCCATGTTTGTAGTTTTTGTAATCTAGTCCATAAACTGTGTTTTGTGAATTTGGTTTTATGCAATTTTATAATTTTTTTCTGTTTTCTCAAAAAGTGAATTTGCGTTTGCCTTTGAGTTCAGTGGGTAGATCAACTTAGCCTGTAGTTGTAGGCCGATTATCGTCTTGGCCGGTTATCGGTGCCGATATTTGTCATTTTGCCGGTTATCGACATCGTCCTTTTTCAAGGCCGATAAATTAAACGCTGGTTTATTTTGGCTCGTTACAGCACACTTCTCTCTCTCTCTCCTTCTCTCTTTGCTGTGCTCGTGGCCCTGCGTGCAGAAGCTGATTGGCCCGCCCACAGCACCGTCTGATTGCTTGTAGCTGCCAATCAGCAGTAAGATGCCGGTTTGCTTTTTAATAATAATATCGGCTTCACATATCGGTTATCGGCTTCGATGACTTCTAATAATCAATATCAGTATCGTCTATCAATATTACCATGGCAAAAACAAACATCATATAAAAACGCAATCATATTTGTCTCCAGTCTTTCAATTACTATTCTTGATCCTTGAGGCCAAATTTTGTGATTAGAGCGGCGACAAGCTATGCCGATGACATCGAAACACTTTTTCAGATTTGTTTGTCACTCCCTGATGGAGAAATTAATTTGGCTGAGCCGCCGCGCTCGAAGCATTTTAAGTCCTCCCAAGTCCCAATGAGTATCGATTTTGTATAGCGCCGCTTTCCTGTCACATTAATTTGCCACTTTGTGCCAGTGGAAAACAATGATTGCTGCATATTCAATTTAGACTCGGGGTAATGATTTAGTAAAGAGTTGGCGCATTCCATGACATTTTATCCCGCCGTTGCTTCAGTTTTCTAATTTGCTTGATAACAATTGCAAGACACAAACAAACAATCAAACAAACAGTGCCGCTCTGCTTCTGGTTGTCAAGGGCTGTCGTCGAATCTTAATCCTGTTACCACAAAAAATAAACCGGGTCATTTTTACCCCATTTTGTTCCCTTAATGTACCGAATCATGAAATGTGATCTTTGGCTAACCGTTACACTCTTGCGGACAACCATGACAAAAAAAATGAATGCATGGATGAAAAAAAAAAAAGCGCACTATAATCAATAACATCAGCTCCCGAGAACTTTTTGCCACTCGTACTTTTCATCCCGGTGTAATATCAAGCGAACCAGGTTGGCCTCCCTTTCCGCTTCTAATACTCCCACAACACGCACAAAGGCTGCCGTTATCTGGGGGAGAAATGAACTATGCGCGATTAGAAAATGAAAGAAGATTGCTTTTGATTAGCACTAGTTAATTAACTCAGCCAGCTGCCTGCTGCCTGCTCCCAAGCCAGCCCATCAACAATGCACGGCCCGTCTGCGTGATTAACCCAACGCGCTTGCACGCGGGTGTTTCTGAATGGCGCTGTTGCTTTGTTAAAAAAATGCTTTTGCCCTTTCTTCTTGTATCCAGCCCTGTCAGTTAATCATGAAAAACAAATTAATTTAGCGCGTGCACCTTTCTGTGCAAAACAACCCCCCCCCCACTCCTCCCAAAAAAAAAAAAAAAAAAAAGCAACTTTTCATTAATATGCATGATGGAGAGTGGCCGGCCTTCCCCTTATACATGATTAGCGACATGGGAGCGCCGATGCACCACGGCGCAGTACGCTGCCAAGTTAAATAGAACAGCAGTGAATGATTGATAACGTGGAAACGAGGGACGAGAGACGAGAAACAAACAAAGGAGATGGTTGCAAATAAAGTCAACGAGCATACGTTGGCATCCGGGGGAGGAGGAAGGTGAAGTTTAACACCCGGGTGTCCTCGGCCCACACCCCTTTATGCACTTCGGATGCTCGCTTGCATGTATCTGCAAGCACGGCTGCGTGAACACGCACTGCGGACGAGACAACGTGTCGCTTCGCCGAGTTCTGTCTGCTCGTACGCGTGTGTGAGTTTCAAAATCCAACATCCGCCGTTGAATGATAATGGGACCCGGCTTGTCGCCAGGGGGAAACGTTCCAGTCACACACACACACAAAGGATGAACGGCGGTATAGCAAGGGAACACGACTATCTGCATGTAATCTTCCGTTTGTAACCTTGAATCCGGATGTCCTCATTTGGGCACGTTGTATTTAAAGTCTCCGTTGCTGAAGAAAGTCGCAAAGACTAGTTCCCCGAACGCCGCTGTGCAAACTTCTGAGTGGCAGAGAAAGTACATTTTTAAGTGTCACGGAAAAAAAAAATCTCAGTGGTAAAATGAAAATACGATCAAACATTGCATTCATAGCATGCTCTGGATGATATCTTGATTCATGCGAACCATGTCTTTGCTCAAGAGAGCTAAAAAAACAAAACAAAGACAAAGCAAAATATACACTCAGAGTTTATCTTTTTTTTACGTTTGCCGAGTTGGAGTGTCCTCCAATGTCATGCATGCTCTTCGAAACCCTGAAATTTTGTGCGAGCATAAGTCAAAAATCAAAAATGAAGTGGTGCCCTGGCCACCAGGGGGCAGTATGAGATGTCTCTGCTCCTTATGGAGGATAAAGAAAATGCAATTGTGATTATATTGAATGTCTTAATGTGTTGTTGCACTATGTGTATTCTAATATCAGTATAATGCAGTATTTACATTTTCCATTTTGTGTCAGCATTAGCATTAAGCAAGGAGACTAAAGGCTAAGCTATGTGTGTGGAAAAAATAATTATTTTTTATATATATATATATAATATGTATTTATTATTTTTTTCTATTTATTTATTTATATTATATATATATATATATTTATTTATTTATATATATATATATATATATTTATATTTATTTTTTTTATTTTAAGGAAAAAATATTGTTTGAAAGCTCAATTGAGTTTTCTAAGACAGATAAAAGGAAGTACTTTTTGCTTTTTTTTTTTGCTCTGTGAGGATCCCTCATCCTATCAGCTGCTGTGTGTGTGATGACTCATGAAGTCAAAACCAACTCAAGGTGTCTCCTCTCATCTTTCTATACTTGTATGTCCGGCTCGTATCAACAAGCAGATCACAGCAGACAAGAAATGTCAGAGCTCATCAGTATTGGTCACACTTTCCGCTCTCTTGCGGGCTATGCAAGAAAAAAAAAAATACTTTGGAAAAACTCGTTTTATGGGGTTACACTGAAACAAATCTACTCCAAACAAATATAGTTAACCAATTGTTACTTTCACCTGTTTGCACTCGGGTTGAGAGGGAAATAACTTTGTGGGTTTCTCAGCCGTGACCTTTTTGTTTGCACTTTGGCTCTTATTTTTCCTGCGTTACCTCCCGTGGTTTGATTTGGGCATGGGCATGATTTACCACATTAGTAATCAATGGATACCTCCTCAACAATAATCAGACATCTAGACTTATTTAACTTTGACATATCCATTTAAATGCGGAAAGGTAAATAAAATAGACCGAAAAAAAACAAAAACAAATATATATATATATATATGTATCTATCTGCCCAAACAGATTTCGACACCACCTGAAGGTAGGATTAATGGTGTTTATTTACTTTGCTCCTTCCATAAGTCTTTTGTCCTGCAGCTGGTCTGAATATAGGCCTGTTGGATTAATCGTTCAATAGTCTTTCCACCTCTTAGTTCTTTATCTCATCTGAAGTGGGCGGCAGCGGATTTGGATTTTCGTTTTCGGAAGAAAAAGTCTCGCTATTGCTCATTATCTTACTCGAGTTGGACCAACGTCTCGAGGGGATGGAAACACTCAGGTGAGCATTCAATGGGGTGCAAGTGTGGGAATTGGAAAAGACCCCCCCCCCCCCCCGACGCACACGCACGCTCGTATGCATGCACTTGGTGCTCCCGATGCAACACATTGCTCATGGGCAGCCCAACATTTCATCGCGCACAACACAGCTGTTGGGGAATGACGCTCAGTTAGTTTTGTTATTACACACCAGCTGTCAGCCCAATTTTCTTTAGCCAGGAACATCTGTGGTGTCATTGCCTATTTCCTCGTCACAACCATCACACACACACACACACACACACACACGCCCTTCTTGTTTGTCCACATTACTTACACACTGACAGCGCATTTGACATTTTTGGGATTATTTCACCGAATGTCCTAAATTTCTGCTTTCGCGCCACTCTTTGTATCGAACAAAACAATGCCGCCGGGAGGGGGTTCTGCCGGAGGAGCGGTCGGCGCGGATGCCGCTCACCTTTCAATCGGTGATGTTCGTTAGTCTCAAGACTGCAAACAAGGCTCCGTTTTGACTCAATTGCCGCAAAACGGTAACTAATCAGCAATCAGTTCCACGCAGTCGGCACTCAACTCGATTCGTTCATTACGCCTAACTTGCGTTTGTCGTCTTTTGCCCGTCGCAGGTAACAAAACAGGCACACTTTCCCAGTGTGACACTACAATCACAATTGAATGCTGTCGAACATTCAACCTCCTCACGTTTGATTGACACGCTCAGTATCTTATCGCCACTCCGACTTATACGTTCTGATGAACCATCAGCGAAACTTTTATCCGCGCATTAGGGAGCCTTTAGACATGTTAAATTCCCACCACTGTCATTTAAGTCCCCTAATTTTCTCGGCTCTCAGAGCGTGTCTTCCCATCTCTCCCTTCAAGCTCCGCCGTGTCTGTCTGTGTCAGCGGGGCGTGTTGCTGTCGAAATTCCAAAGTTAATTTTCTTCTGCCGTGCTGAAAATCCAATCAAACCGTTGCCCACCTCCTCCTCGGCGAAGTCGTGTTGTTTTTTTTTTTCTTCTTCTCCACAGAGGCAACCCTGTTAGTTGATGTTTATGAGCTTGGAAACGACGCTTTAGGCGCTGCCACGATGACTTAAGCCTGTGAGCGAGCTTCGGTATTACAAAGAAACAACGTCGCTCGGTCTGAGAGGAAAGTCTGCGTAAAAGACGGCAATGAAGTCAAGGCGGGGACATTTATCATCTTAATAGAAATGACAGGAAGGGTGGTAAAAAAAAAAAACTGTTTGAGTTACTGACTTACATTGCGGCGTCGTGTACGTACAAAAGAAAAAGCGGATTTGTGCGCTCGGGATGTCTTTGTGCGTTTGCTTGTCGAGCCCCTGTGCCATTGTGTGCGCGTGACTCTTTAACTCCGGTGTGATGTTAATTCAGCGGAACTGGGATTGGCTGCCGGCGTGTGTATTACACAGACCTGCTCCCCGTGTGCGTCATTCTCTTGAATCTTGATCAAGCCGCTGTAAGTGTCACCAAGTAACTGAGAGGAGCACTGGCGCAAACGTTTTCAATCTAATTGTTGTGTGGGGAAGAGGCCTTCGTACATCAATGCATTTGTTTTCTTCTCTGGTTTTCCTTATTGACACCCTGGACTGGTTGCCAGTCACTTGCTGAATCTTTGTCCATTTGTTTTTTTTGAAACGTAGCCATCTCCGTTTTTCCTGTCTCTTGCAGCTCTGTCAATATTGCCGTCGAGTGATGAGCACGTCCCCGCCCCTCAGAGTAAACCGAGTAAATGCATGGGCGACATCGAGGAGTTGGCGGCCAGCTATGAACGCAAACTCATAGAGGTGAGTGTTCGCTGTTGTTACGCCGTACTACGTGCTGAGTCACGACTCGCGTAGCAGGGATGGAGGCAAGCGGAAGGCTCAGGTCAATGAAGTCACATTTGCAAATTCGTCGAGGAGACGGGATCGATATTGGAGTGCTTGCATACACATTGTTGGGTCTCACTTATAGTATAGAATAGTTTTCTAATTTTGCGTTTTTTTTTTTTACATCCTTGGCATTATATGAAAATGCACAAAAGCTCCGTTCACAAACTCAACTCGTTCACGAACCAAAGTCATTATGCCCATTTTAATCCATGGTAATAGAATTATTCGGTTCCAGAACCAAATTATATATATATATTTTTTTTTTTTACTCAAATCTTAATCTTGAAATAATTGAACCTTTTATTGTGTCTTTGTGGAGCTGCTCCCCCACGCAAGCATCATTCTCATTTCAGCAGGGATACGCCTCGGCTTAGTGTTAACGATCAATTGGGCTTTTCACAAATAGGTTTTCGGAGAATTTTGAGAAAATAACAGACTGGATTTTTTTTTTATTTAGACCAGCTTGGCATTACTTTATTCGTATGTGATTGTCTCAAATGTTAATTTAATCGTACAGTAATGCATTTATTTTCAAATTAGCACAATGCTTGGAACTGCTGCCTTGTGTGAGACGATGCGGCGACTTCATTACTTGTGGGTGGCGGCACTTGTGTAATGTTGTTTGCAGAGGATCCTAACTAGGATATTGGCGATAATATTTCCATATGCATGGTTAATTACGTGTCCTATTTGCTGCGAGATTGACCGCTGATGGGCCCGCTCCACAGAGAGAAATATGGGCGTTGAAGTAAGTGTTCTGGAAATAAATAGTTAATACATGGCGTTATAATTTTCAAAAATAAATCAATTCTGGTTGTTTTTTTTTTTTTTTTCAATTATTTATGCTCACGTCTTGGATTTTCAATGTTGTTTACCTAGTTAGTTGTTCATTTGCTTGGCTGTCAATCACAGAGTCAAAAATTCCAGGCCCTTTAGGCACCCGTGAATGTACATTTTGGCTTCTATACCCGTCAATGGCAGTGAATGACTTGGAATTGGGTCGCACAAAACGTAGGACAAAATAATCACTGCGCCGGGACTTGTACAACACAGCCAGCTTCTAATGGGAGCTCGAACGGAGCAGGCAGCAAGAGCTCAACTTGGCGTCGCTGGGACTTGTTTACAGCCGTTGAACCAAAATGTCCTAATTCAGAAATGATGTCATTTCCAACGGTGCCTGTCAACAGTTTTCTGATAACAATCCCCCCTACTCCCCCGAAAAAAAAAAACATGACTGACCACACTATTGATTTTTGGAAAATGTCACATTGAAGTTTGTTGGTTCCTAATGAGGCCTGCCAAGCCCAGATAAATACTCGACTGTTTGCCTTCATTTACTGGGGAAACACAGCTGTGTTTATGGACCGGGATCTGTTCAATGATATTTGTATGTCACGCCGAGGTTGACTTTGTAATCCCCGAGTAGATTAGAGAATGGAAAGGCAAAGGTAGAACAAACTTCACCTGACAGTGAATGCATTTTTATTATTTATGCCCGGTAGAAGTGGTGCACTTGAATGTAGAGGACATTCGACGTAACAAAGACTTCTTCATCTTCAGAAGCATATGCTTGCTAATTTTGGGGAAAAAAAAAAAAAAAAAAAGCATAATTAACCTAAGGTTGTGTGCTCATATTTATTTTAATGTCTGTGTTCTTATGAAAGTGTTTTGGGTATCAAAAAAAAAAATTCCAGCTTCATGCCTCAGCCTTAACAGTTACAAAGCGATTTATCAGGTGATGCATTCAGGTGCACGTGCATTCATCAGATGCGTTAAATCCCACCTGAGCTGCACCAGTTTTTGATCAAAAATTTTTTTTTTTTTTTTTTCAACTCGTTGGATCGTCGCTTGTCTCAAATGAGCCCAAAATGAGAAAAAGGCGGATGAATACACAGAAAAGAAAACAATTGACCGGAACAGAGAGATGACGGCGCTATTTTGTGATTCTTTTATGAAGGCTGTTTAGCAAACATATCAATAGAAAATATAAATTGGGAAACAATCCAAAGCAAGCATTTTGTGATGTTCCGCAAATACACATGGATTTAAAATAAATAAATAAATACTTTGCATTGGCCCCTTGCTTAAAAAAGTGCCCAAAAACAATTTGGTTTGCGTGAAGTTTGCTAATAACGTGGCCGTCTTGTAATTGGACGGGTAGCCGTTCACTTTGCGCCCCTGGAGATTGTCAAAGTGAGAAATTGAACACCTAATTGTGCCTGATGAATTAAAAAAAAAAAATCTAATTTTCCGCCCGAGCAGTTATAGCATTATTATATATATTTCTTTTTGAGGTCGATAATACAATTCCAAACTTCTGTCAGTAACTAGTTTTCCCTGATGTTGGAAAGCCAGTCAGTTAGCCACTGTTTTTTTTTTTTTTTTAATTGATTTTTTTGTGAACTTTTGGAGTCGTGTAACAAAGAAATAAAATGATTACAGAATGCAAATTCACACTTTGAGAACCAATAAACGCGAGTTTTATCGCCGCTCTTTTGTTGTAAATCCAACTCCAGCCACTGCGGCGCACGGCGGTGAGCAATCACGTAACGTCCGGAGCGCTACGCAAGATCTCCGGTGCGTCGAGATCTTGCCATGGAGAGATGACATCTCGCTTGAATGCGCATGTTCCATATTGTTGCGAATTGAAAGCTGATTGCGCTTAGAGACTTTCATTATTTTTGTTTTAATATCATCACGATATCAATCATCCTATATCATCCTTTTCTTTCCCTTTTTCCAATTTTTTTCATGCAAATCAAGTCTGCCCTGTGAGAAGCAGCGCAATTTATTTTTCCCCCCACCTTCTTTTGTTTTTTTTAACCCTTGTGCCATTCTGTAACACGACCGACCTCATCTCAAGCGTCTTTATTTTTGTTGTTTGTTTTTTTTGTGCAGTGGCTACAGGCTCGAACACAATTTTTCATAATTAATGTGAATAGCGTATTGCGTAATGTTGACTCACAATAAAATCCTCTAAATTTTTTCCCTCGTTTTATTTTTTTATTTTTTTTTTTTTACTTGTTTTTATACTCTTTTTGTTGGCAATCATATTTTGACAAATTTTAAGATCTGACTAGTGGGTTAACATTTTGACAAGTAGACACCTGGCAAATGGAAAAATCTTATCAGAGTGGGCCTGTAGTGTTTTTTTTTTTTTTTTTTTTTTTTTGGAACGGCCAACTCTGCCATTTCTAGTGGTCCATCTGCTGCTGTCATTTTTCGCACTTGACGCAGCTCTGTTCCTATGTAGCCGTTTTGTTTTTTTGTTGTTGTTTTACACCCAGCTTGTCATGTCTATATTGGTCCTCGCTCAGCCGCTTTCTTTTCCCTTTTTTTTTTTTTTCTTTTCCCTCCTCTTCCGTCATCTTCAGCCATGTTTCCTCCTGTTGAGGAGCAGATGTGCTGAAGTGAGTCACGCAAGTTATGAGAGTTATAAGCTACACTTGTATACGTTTTTAAAAAATATACTTAACTCATTCATCCTTTATCGCAATTTTTTTCCTAGATTTATTTGATAATTGATTAATTCACGGTGACACCTCTATAACAGACATTTAATTTTATTTATTTTTATTATTTAAAATTGTAATCAAAATTCACATAAGAAAATCACAAAATTTTAATAAAATATTTTCTCTTTATTTAAAAAGAAATCACAAATTTTGAAATTCCAATATAGTATTACTGACACATTCTTTGCCATAGATCACTCGATTTCGATTTTGTTGAGTTGGATTCTTTCTTTTTATTTATTTATTTTTTTTTAAAGCATGTTTCATTAAATACAAAGCGAACGCAAAAATCGTTTTTCTGCGGCCTGCAATATGCTAATGAGCATCTCAGCGTCTAACCTCTCTTTTGCCTAAAGTCAGATAATGGCCCAACGCCATAAAATTCGGAACTTGCACGAGGTTATTTCTTACAAATTGCATCATCGCTTTGCATGTGATGGATGCTTCCAGTTTGTTGCCGAGACAATAAACAGTAAAGATGGCCGCGTTAGCTGCCGCGCAAAGTACATTTGTCATGACTAATTCCATCTGCTGAGGATGGAGTGAGGTCATTTCTCCCCTCGCCATCCAATTTCAAATCCAATCTCAGAGCTCTTACTCTCACTTAGTTTAACTTTTTTAGGCTTCGTGCATGTCCTTGTGCCACTTTCTCTGTTCCATCGAAAGTGACATTTCGAAGACGCAATGAGTTTGTTCGTAGTAGTGTTATTATTTGCTTTTGTATGAAGGTGCTATGGCCGCTCTTCTTGGAAAGAAAAATCGGTCCATTTTTAAATCAGAGATGCAAGTAAACTTTTTCTTTTTTTGCGATGAGTGCTAATCTGCACTCGTTTTTTTTCTGAAGCACATCAGGTTTTGTGAATATTAATAATTAATTAATAATAATAACAATTCTACTAATGCAAGCTTTTATAGGTCCAACTCTTAATAATCTAAAAAGTAAATTTATGGGACACACAAAGCCATCTGTTATTTTCTTGGTAGCTGATCTATTAATTTCTATCTGAATCCAATGATCACCTTTTCATTGGTCTGCGTTGCGAAAAACATGAATTGGATTTAATTAACGCTGTTCTGATGCGTTCCTTTTCAAGTCGCGATGGTGAGACAACTTGATGTGTTTCGCACAAGCAAAACGATGTGCAGCTTGCACAAACCACGCGAGGAAAAGCAACAAAAGTGTCATGACCTGCCTAATAACATTTAGAATTGCCAACAGATGCGACAGATCGCGCCAAAGCACTACTTTTCCCTCTGCCGTTAGTTACCTCGAAATGCCGTGGACCACCCGTATAAGCAACCCGTGCGGAATTGATTCTTAAGTTTTATAATTGAACCCCCAGCCTATGAAATTTTCTTTATTTCCATATTTCCACGTTTGCTGGGTGTTGCTTTGACTCCAAACAGTTGAAATCGTATTTCCAAATCCTGCCGCACGGAAAGGGAGCGCGCCTACCTTGTCATTTTATGGCTGCCCGAGGAAATCGAGTCGTATTTGACAGAGGAGAGATTTAAGTGGCAGCCCGAGGACACGCGCATTGAGATTCTCTTTATAAGCTCTGAGCTGCAGTTAATAGCCATACGACGACAAACAAGGAATGCCAAAAATCAAAGCGCCGTCTCCTTGAGAAAAGAAAAAACCTTTTTCATGGCAATTGTTATGCGTGTGATGATGAAAGACATTATTTGGAGTGTTCATTAAAAGGGCGTACGCTTCCTAACGGTAGAGTATTACGCAACATAATTGGTTCTTACTTGGAAGTCTGTGTCTGTGGAGTTTAATTTAATGTGTTGTGGGATTTCTTTCTTTTTTTTTTTTGGTCTCAGAGTGAATGTTTAATTTCTGCCTATGATGTCAACTTTATTAAATTGATTAAAAAGAGTGATTGACTCTCAGCGTTGTAGAATTTGTGTGATTTTTTTTATTTTTTTTTAATGAATTAAATTGAACAACTAACTTTGGTCTTATTTAAAAGCAAACTAATCAAAATGAACGGTCAAGAATCGCAACTTGAGCTTGACATTCACCAATACTGTAGTTGTCGTCCGAGATTTGATCAATGCGGTGCAATATTTATGTTGCTCTTTAAGATCAGTTGTTAAAATTTTAGTTTTCATTCAGACCTGATATGAAAGCCATAAAAATCCTTTCCAGAGATAATAATGTTCAGTTTCAAAGTCAAACACGCATCACTAATAAACATGAACCCTGAAATGTTTGTCTAAATAAATAATAAACTAATGTAAAAAATATTCATATTTTATTTATTTGAAATGATTTTATTTTGGTTTAATAATTGGTTAAAATAAACCATTTTACTTACATTGTGAATTAAATCCATTCTTAGTAGCATTAACAACTTAAACATGCCAATATAGTATTGAATCTAATTTTGAAATATTTTGACTTCATTATCTGCTAAGCGTGCTTCAAGAAACTGAGCAGCTAAAAATCGATTCGCTCGGCTATCGATTTTCCCGATTTTTCAAAATGCAAAGGTGAAGCTACCACTTTCCTCCATCAGATGGCAGCACTGAGCAAATGTATTCATTCAGCAGAGTCACGATATGTCACGTGAATGAGCCAGTGCCTGAGCCACGCAGTCGGAGCAAAACAAAACAATTTATTGCTTGCGAAAAATATCAATAAGCGTGATATTAAATCGCAATTCGCAGTATAATCAATAATCGCGCAAGTAGTGTGATTTGAATCAAATTGTGCACTTTGTATAATAACTGGCAGGTAAAACACGCGCCCACAATAAAAGTTAGGAAAAGAATTGCCGACATGCTGTTTTAAATAATCTGTGATGTTGCCGCTGTTTGTCTCCCCTGCCAATCGCGTGACGCGGCCCCACAAAAGCGCTGGTGGCAGCGGGTGCCTCATGTAAAGCACTGTGTGCGCCACAGCTGTCAGTCACCTCACAAAGACCCGTCTGCGCTGTCCGGCCAGGTTAGGACGATGGCGCCTCGCGCACATACACACCCACGCTCTTTCGTCGCTACTATTTGCACGAGTGCACAGAATTGAGGAAAGCGCTGTCAAGGTTGCTTGGCGCCGAAGACAATTGATTAGCCGGCTGCCAGGATTCTGACTGCCAGGGCTCCAAAACCGCATTCGCCGCTTCACTCTTACTACAAGTGCGGCTCGGTCCCTCCACCACAGGATGGAGTTTAGCTGTTCTCCTAAATCTCCTCCGCTGTCAATTTTAATGAGACTCCACCTGGACTGCTCCTTCTGTGTGTGCGCCGCCGAGAATTGTAACTTTTAGAGTTTACAACTGCCTTTTTTAAGACAGCTGTGGGTTTTGTACTAATGATATGTTATGCGTGTGCGTGTGCGTGTGTTACAGGTGGCCGAGATGCACGGAGAGTTGATCGAGTTTAATGAGCGCCTATATCGCACCCTCATGGCCAAGGACCACCTCATCGGGCAGATGAGGCAGGAACTTATTGAGCTGAGAGGACCGGTGAGTTAATGACAACGCGCAGATGCCCCCTCGCAAACCACGCATTTCTTTCCCAAGACCCGCCCCGTTCCGCTCTCGACTCGGCCGGGCTGTGATTTCGATTCATATTTGCACTTTGTGTCACGGCCGTGTCCAAATATGGTCAATTCTTTTTTTTTCCCTCACATAACAATATTAATGGACCGTTCACCAATTTTTTATTATGATTTTTATGCAATATTAACTAATTAAAAGCAATGAAAATGACTTTGCAACATGTATATTAGAGCTCTTCAAACTGGTTGTTTTTAGACAATGGCGAGTGGAGATACGAAGGTTAGGTTGATTTGTTTTGATAAAAACCATCGCTGTAACGCTTCGGTGCAGAGAGACGCACACGAGCTATCGTCTGCGTTGCGTATTAATATCTGCTAAATACACGCGGTTAGTCGGCTGATTTATTTGGTTTTTTTTTGCATCGCTCATAGCTTGAGGAAAAAAAAAAATCTGTTAATTTGTCGGAATAATAAAAAAATTCCCAGAGGGCCTGCTCGGGGCCTAATTAAATGAAGGTCTTATCTTGTGTTTGTCAAGTTTGCATTCCGGTTTGCTCAATGTGTTCAAATGAAGCTTTATTTATTTATTTTTTTTTTTGACGTGCTGTCAATATTTTTTTTCCCCCCCACCTCAACGTAATGCACACCCCCAGCCCCCTCAGGATTTTGTACGTCAACGCCACATGACACTAACATCTGTTTACACGGAGAGCACCTACACACATACACACACACCATCTGTTGTGCGAGTTGATGCGCGCTACTAAAGAGTTGAAGGTCAACGAAGGTGTGGCCTCTTATCGTTTAACTCCAGCCTTTCCTTGCTGGACTGCTCAGCGTGTGTGTGTGTGTGTGTAAGCGTGTTAGCACTCATGTCCTTACAGTGCCATGCTGAGCAGCTTCAACGCGCTCAGGCCATGGTCAGAAACTTTTACACATTTCCTGTGACCTTCCTATCCACTGTGCCGAAGGATGCGGAGGGCTTCACTTGACCGACAGTAAACTCAGTTTCCTCAACATGCGGCAGCTTTCAATGACCGAGATGGAGCGATGACACACTTTTTTATTTATTTCTTTATTTTTTTAACCAAGACCGCCAACATCTGGATTTGTTCATGTGGTGCCGCAAGGGACCACCTGAATGACTGATGCAAATCATCACAAGCTTGATGGATTCACACACACACACACACACAGATTCTAACACACACAATCATACATTTGTGGGGGTCGGATTAGAATTACGTGTTCCAGGTGTTGACTCCAGTAAACAGTAACCACAACGTTTCACGTTTACATGTACAGATGTGCGTTCTTTAGCTGTCGACGTATGCTGGGAATGCAGAATGAGTCACCTATTTTTTTTTTTTCTTTAATTTTTAGGTCCCGGGAGATTTGAGTCAGACATCAGATGACCCCAGCCTCTCCGATTTTGAAACGTAAGAGTTGCGCAATTTCTGGGTTTAGGAAAGATCCAGATTAAAAAAAATAAAAAATAAAAAAAAAAAGAATCATTTTTTAAAAAGTTTTTTTCTTTTTTTTTTAATCCAGTATACTTACTTCCTCTAATTCCCTGGCATATGGGAAAGGAGAGCCACACTGCCGTTCAAAGACTTGGTTATTTAAACACACTCAAGCTGGAGCTGCTGTTGACCACAGCTCACACGCACACTCACTGATGCCATACGACACCAGTAGGGGTCCGCCTCTTAAAGACACACACGCGACAAAAACGTGTGGAATTTTCTGTGTATTTAATGCTTGATTTCTTTCAATGAATATCCCACGGGATGTAAAGACAAGCAAATGTAAGGAAGATGAAAGAAATTTAAAAAGCAGAAAGTAAAAAGATGCGTATGACAAGAGTAGGGCATGAGAGTATAATGTTTAATTAAATAAAAAAAAAACATTTTACAATGGCAACTAATTGAATTGTAATAAAATTCAAATGAAAATTTAAATAAAATATTTGTTTATCCTCTGCTCACTGTCCGTTTTATGACCTCAAATTGAGGCGTGCTTGATCCATTTTGACCACCCACTAAAATTAACACTTTTTTTTCCCCCATCTCTCACCAAAATCTTAATGATCCCCCTTCACTCAGCATGCTTTGATACGCGATGGCACGACGCTTTCTACATCTTTCACCGCTCTAAGCTTTAATGTGCCGGAGCTCACCGAGTGTGGCGCATCGACGCATTCTTGATGGTGATGATCATGACTATGATGATGGACGTAATCGGCCATAACGATTGAAGGCGCTTATTGTTTGTGTCCCTAAAGGGCCCATCGTGCTCTCATCAACGTGTGGATCCCTTCTGTGTTCCTGCAGGGCCGAGCTGCCAACGCCTACCACGTCTATCAGGTAAATCGCGCTTTATTAAATTGCCCGAGTCGTCCAAGGCAGCACTTTGGATGTATGTGTTTACGAACACAGCTGTGCTATATGCGCGCCTGTCCGTGATACATGTGGTGTCAGTTTTATGGTTCCTTGGCTCCAAGATGACGCAAGTTGGTGCCGAAGCAATATCATCATATTAGACCGTATGGCTGCACGATGTTTGTTGACTATAGCTCCGTATGTGGTCTGTTTTTTTTTTACTCATTTTGCAAGCTTGATATTAGCGTAATGCGACTACGAGGCCATCCTGATGTTGCTCAAGAGCCCATCATTGATGGATGTAACAGAGAGAAGCCGGTCACTTTTCAAAATAAAATATTATAAAATAAAATTTTCATTCGTGCAGCTCGCCAAAGTGGCCCATGGACCGCTACTGGCCCGCCACCCGGTGGTTGGAGACCACTGCGCTAGCTAATGTCCAACTATTGGGTGGTTATGCGCATTTAAGTTTGCATCGATATTTATTCGATATATTGTGCAGCTCGCCAAAGTGGCCCGTGGACCGGTACTGGCCCGGAAATATTTAAAAAAAAAAAAAAAAAAGATTTCATCTGTGCAGCTCGCCAAAGAACCCGTGGACCGCTACTGGCCCGCCGCCCGGTGGTTGGAGACCACTGCGCTAGATAATGTCCAACTATTGGGTGGTGATGCGCATTTAAGTTTGCATCTGACTGATCAAGTCTCGTGATATCGATATTTATTCGATATATCGTGAAGCCCTATTCGATACGGCTCTGGCCTGAGCACAGAAATAGCGAATATGTGCGATTTTTGAGAATAACGGTGGCTCGGTGACCAGTCCTTGGTGTACCCCGCCACTCAGCTGGAATCCGATGGAGAGGACACTCGCTCGCCGATTAAACATTGCGTTGTTTTATTCAGTGGAGTGAGAGCTAATGGGAAGTAATTGCCTCTTTTTCTATCACGCAAACCATGTCAGAGGCAAATGTTTGCCTTTTTGATCGGCTCCCCTGCGCTGTCACCTTTTCACGACGTGACAAGAAAACATTTCTTTGCAGCTCTTCACTCTTCACTTTCAACCACTTCTGCAATTCATAATGATGTCTTTTTTATTTATTTTTATTTTTTTTTTACGACTCTGCACTTTGACCCAGTGCCTCCAGAATAACTTGAGAACACATTCAAGCCGCACGTCTCAGAGAGTTGTCCGACAAACTAAACTGCTGCTTCTGCTTGCATCTGTCAAGTTATCCTGCAACTTTTAGCGTGTCGTTCACATTCACAAGGTATTAAACTTGACTCTTTGACACACGCACGCACCGTATTGCCAGCTTGTACCGCCGCAATGTTCGTCAGGTGAAAGCATCCAGGACAGTCTGAGACAGGTGACACATCCTCAGCGCTAACTGAACATCAGGGACGGCTTGCGAGCGAGCTCAGCCCGTCTCCGCTTATACATAATTGATGAAAATTCACATCTCGAGCCGAGAGCTGTCCGACGCGTTTTTTTGGGGGGGGTCTTAAATTAAAAGCATCATCGCATCAAGACAAAAGCATAAATCATCAGCCCCTTGTAATTTCAGAGAATTTACCCGATATTCCCGTCAAAATATACATACGGTATGCTGAAATAGATTCGGAACTGATTATTATTTTTTTTTTTGCACGTTCGGTCAAATTTGCAACGGACAGCAACTCACATTCACCCCCCCCCCCTCCAGCACACTTCACGAACAGCGACTCGTTCCCCGCCAGCCGGCTGCTCATTTATTCACTGAGACTTACAGGTGGGCGCACCGGTGATGCCATTGTCATGCTTTCAAAGCTAACGTACCCAGAATCCATCACAATTTTAAAAGTTACACCAACCTTGTATGAAAGTGCTCATTTTAGGTGGGAATGTTTGACACGCACAGAGATGTACTTCCACCCGAAATAGAAAAATGTGAAAGTAGACTGACTTGTGAGATAAAATACAAAGAGGAACTATAAGGAGGTGGAAAATGCAATATAAAAATAATAATAAACAATCAATCTGACATTATTAAAACGCATAATGCTGCTAATGTAACATTGTGGTGTGTTGCACTGATTTGGTATTATTGGCCTCTTCAGTGCTGGTCTCAGGGCGGCTGCTGTCCAGCTCTTGAGCCCAATAGAAAGTTCAGCCCATCTGGCGCATTGGAAACTTTCCTTCCCAGAGCTATATTCGTCTAATGGCTCCCTCCGGAAAGGGCTTTTGTTCTCCGACAGCCTAATGGATGGCCAAGGTTACCCGAGTCATTGTTGTTAAGGTGAGCTAGTTGTCGTGATTGAACACCCGGCCGGCTGTTTAAAAGACTGGGGGTGCTATCATGAGGGGGGGGGGGCTTTTTAAAAAATCCAATGTGTGAAGACTATTCCAAAGGTTCTCACGCGCACGTGCTTTCGAAATGGAGCGAGTTATGGGAGCAATGAACAATAGCTGCGATTTTATTTTATTTTTCTCTCTCTCTCGGCGAGGTTCGGTGAGTCAATGGGATTTTTGAAGCCCGGGCGTAAGTTAGGTCACAGCAACCTTGTGGTTTAAAATAAGCTCGCTAACAGCCATGTGCTGCTGCCGCTGAGAGGAGGAAAGCTGATCTAAACACCACTTCTCACATTTTACCTCTCTCAAAGTCTTTACAACTCGCCCTTATTCCCCCCCCCGCCCCCCTCCATCTCCATCATCCCCCATCTGTCTCCCCCCCGCCCCATCCACCAGCTTGCACAGCATTATGCTGAAGCTCCCACTCTATTTTTTCCTTTCTTTCCTCTACAGCCACTTTTCTCTCAATCCTTTTTTTTCGAAATGACTTCCACCAAGATCAACGAGGCTCCGAGATGGAATCGCTTCATCATCAGTGGCCGTTTCTCCTTTTTCCTTCCTCCACCTTCCCCTTTTTCCCGCCTGAACTCATAATGAGCACATTATACCGGGCGCGGTGTTCTCCCTCCTACAAAATCCCAGCAGTGGGGGCTGTAATGAGAGGAGGGGAGGACGCCTCATTTGTATGAACATCGACGAACATTCAACATTCATTTGTGTCACCTGTGCGTTTTTAGTCTGCTTCAGAAAACGCATGAGCCGCGATCGGTCGTTATGATGTCATTTTCAGTCGACAGAATTGACAAAATGGCCGCCTGAGTTGGACAAAAACGGGTGGATTTGACTGCTTAAATCATTTTCCACAAAGGGAATATTCATCAGAATGCCGTGCTTGACTGGTGAAGACGCCTAGAACATTTTTTTGCAAAGCTTTTTTCGGGGTTGACTTCCCCTTTAAGAAACAAGGAATTTGTTGGTTTCCTATTATCAGGATCAGGATTGTGGTGCTGACGACAAACGGTTTGCTACTTTTAAGTCTGAAGAATTCACATCGCATCGTTACGGCGGCACGGCGGAGGACTGGTTAGCATGATGGCCTCGCAGTTCAGAGGTTCCGGGTTCGATTCTGGTCCTGCGGTGCATATTACTGTGGCAGTTAAAATTTGAAAGATTTTGTCTGGGGAACATAAATTGCCAAATTATGCTTGAGGGTCCATTCCACTGTATCGTAACCCGAATTGTTGATGATGGATAGTAGACTTCCAAGATTATAAATCTATTTTATAATGAGGCATATGAGTAATGAGTGATGTCAAGGTGTCGCATTTCTTAACATGTTCGTTTTTTTGTTGTTTTTTTTTTTAACATGGTAAACGTGTAGCATCATCCATCTCGCGAATTCTACCCCTCCCTCCCCCCCTTCATTTTCTTCCCTCGATTTTCTCGGACCTCTCTTGTTAATTCCCCCCTATTCATCGTGATCAGATATGTTTGTAAGATGACGACGCCGTTGATGATTAATTCGGAGGCCGTGCAAGTGAGACCCTCCCTCCTCCACAGCAACCGTGACAACAATGAATCATGAATTTAACCTGGCGCTCCTTTCCAGACGGTCCTTTCATCCATTTTCGACACATAACTGAAAATGAGAAGTCCTCTTGTAACTGTTTTGTTGTTTGTCTTGTTGCTGATTTTAAATACCAGTGGTGGGCCCTCAAGACCTTCTCTGCTGGCCTATCATAATCAAGAAATTATGATTATATTCTGCACATTGATATCAAATTGTTGCCTAGTGTTGAATTTTTAGGTAGAGTTTTTATCCAATCAGAATTCAGCTCGCTCATGTTGCCGGGCAGATTTCATAAGACCAATACTACGCACTATTCGTCCGACGCCTTCCGATCCAATCGTGCTGGCGTCTGTTCTGTGTGAATAAGGGGCGACTGGCGACCGTTCAAAAATCTCAAATATATTCTTGCTTTTTTTTCAACCACAATGGCCAAAGGAGGCAAACGTGTGGATTTAATTGCAGATGCACTTGAGAGGCCAATTTCAAGACGGACCTTTCAAGAAAAGCATCCAACACTCACTCCGTAGTGTGTAAGTGTTTCTGTATATTATTTCTCCGCCCGTGATGTCAACAATGATGGTAATATGTGAGGGTATTCGAGTCGGACTAATATCGCACAGACTAAAGTGGTTTGGAATCAGTCTAATAGAAGCCCGTGCCTCATTATAGAAAAAAAACGGGATCTGATTCTTTGGACAACATTCCTGATGGCATGTCTTCATTAGAGTTGCAGGTAAGCTGGATTCTGTCTGACTCATTTTATAACGATGCAATTATATAGTTTGTAATCAACACAAATGCAAACATAGCTAACCTATTTCTCCATAAACTTTTAATTTACTTCACGTGTCATCCGGCATTGTCAACTGCTTATAATTGTAACCACAGTGAGGAAAAATAAATGCCCCTAATTAACCGCCATGGCATGACCAGTCGTGGGCTTCCCCGTGCTTCTCAAAGCCGTTCATATGCAGCCACATAAATAAACCGCTCTATGAATAATTGAGACATCCTCATTGGTACGTTTGTGATGCCACATGGACTCCCGGAGAAATTCAAAGCGGGATTCCGTCGGAGCGCCTTTAATTTACGTTTCAGGGTTCACCTCATGGACGGTGCGAGGCCTTCTGATTCACCGCAAATGATGAAAGTCTGACGAGTCTTTGTATCAGATTTCATTTCCAGCATATTTGTGGATGTTTGTGGGAAATAGGTGTTGTGTTTTTAAGCGCAACTCATGCTGATGGTCCTGCATGTGCGCGTGCGTGCGTGTGAGCGATAATGGTCAGGAGAATGATGAGTTGGTGACAGAGGGAGATAACTGTTATGTTGATGATTGTGATGATGAATGTTTTAGGATGATGATGACAATAATTACACTCGTCTTGGTCTCACATCCATCAGTCTTAGATTACACGTCCTCGGGAAGGCCGCTTGTTTTGCTGTTTATAGCAACGACATATCACATCGACTAAATTTACGTTACGTATAATACATTGTAATGGACTCAGTTACATTTTTACAATGAGATGGACTCACTGTATCGCTTAAGGCAGGTGTGGGCAAACTACGGCCCGGGGGCCACATGCGGCCCGTTAAATGTTTTAATCCGGCCCGCCGAACTTGAAAAAAATTAAATGAATAAACCTAAATACTGTGGTGTGTCAAAGACTGATATTGTGTTGTAAAGCTTTTGTTCATTTTCATTTAAAATTATTATTATTATTTTTTTTCCTCTGATGAGGTGAGGTTACCAAAACACTCCATCCATCTGCTCCTGGTCCGGGCCCTCTGTCAAATTTTGGAACCCATTGTGGCCCGCCAATCAAAAAGTTTGCCCACCCCTGCTTTAAGGCCATTACTGACATATAAGGGAAGATCCAGTTAGGAATGAGTGTCAAGTGGTCAGTTTGTGTGAATTTACTTTGCCTTCAAAAAAAAAAAAAAAAAGAATTTAATCTAAGCAACAAAAGTGAGCACACCCCTGAGTGAAAATGTCCATTTTGTCTTCTTGTGCGATATGGAGTCTCTACTGCTACACTGATTCGCCATCATTCTGGATTTTGAAGCTGTTCATGGGATTTTTTTATATGGTTGTGAAAATAGCCACTCTAGTCGATGCGTCACCCGGATTTGAACCGTCTACAAATCAACACAAAGGGCGCCCATTTTATCACGTCAACGGTGAGCCAGCCATCGGTGTGTCCCGGGCAGCTGCATGTGACGATGGAAAATGTGGCCTACCTTCGTCTTCTTAATTTGGCTGCGGCGATTTTTTTTTTTTTTTTTTTTTTTAAAACACCCTCATAATGCCCGATGAACTCTTGAGCTTGAAGTATAATTTGTCAATCAGCTCCACTCTCATTGCTCCTTTTTCTTTCTGACTGTCAATTTGGAGTTCCTCATTCTGTCTGGGCCACTTAATTGTCTGACTTTACCTCGCATGTTTAATCGTCTCATCAGTCAGCTTCACGGTCTCCGCCCCTCTCTGCCTTTGAGTCTCACTCCTCTCGTCTTTACATCACATTCGCCGCGACGCACTTAATGTCTGCTGCTTTCCTTAAGATGGCTAATCTTTGGGACTCGTTAGGGGTTCATGTGTTCTCGGGGAAGAAGGAAGAGATGATATCCTACAAAGCCTGAGCTTTCGGTCGCGAGGAAAAAAGGAAGGAGGCGACAGGGAAAGGGGCTGATGGGAATAATGGAGGCAATTGTGATAAAATATGACGATAAGAGCTTTGTCCTCTTCTTCCTGGGGCGCCGTGAGAGGATTTTCCGAGGTAGCCTCGAACTTGAACAAGTGCACCGTACGTGCTTACCACCCACTGGTCTTAAAGAACTTTAGTAATAAAAAGCTCGCTGTCTGCTGTATTGATGGCTGGCCGTCTTTTATGAAGGGAGAAGTACTGCGTGAAATAAAAGATTTTTCTTTCCCTCCTCTGGTCTTCCAAGCCATATTTCTCAATGTTTGTTACGATTGCACTTTGCCTCCTGTTGCTTTGTAGTGACGGGAGAATCTGTCGCCACTGTTCAGTCTGCATCACGTTTGTCCCCTTTGTTGGCATGGCAAAATATTGAAGAATGACTTTGAATGTGGAACCAAATATATATATATATATATATATATATATGTAGCAAAATTTCCCGTAATTGATCGTGATTAATCACATTTTTCTACAATTTTCTGCAAAGCTTGTCAAGTCATTTGTTTGAGTTAAATCTTGGAATTAGTTTGATCCCTTGCATAAGTTCATTTTCCTGTAAACTACAACTCTTGAATAACCCGCCAAAGACATAAAACAAATATGGTAATTTAATGGATTAATGGATTTGTCTTTGCAAAGTGGGCAAATTATTTTTACCTTCCCATTGAGCCATGAAGCAATTTTTTTGAAGTAAAACAAAATAAAAAATCTCTCCTCGCAGCCTGTGACGCTCCTCTAAATTTGGCTGCAAATTGAGTAGAGGTCAACTGCCACTGGAAATAAATAAAATTGAGTTAAATGAGTTAGAACATTTTTTTTTAATGCTTTATGAAATTGTAATTAAACTCCAATGTTAACGCTTTAATTTTGACAGCCGTATTATATACGTTCCTTTTTAAAAACTGCAACAATCTTATTTGCATGTTTGTTGTGAAATGTCTCCAAGGGGGGAGAGGGGGATAATTACTTGCAAAAAGAGTTTCTCTTTCCAAGTCTATTTTTTTTTTTTTTTTTGGCGAGAAATCAAAATAGCAATCAATAAAAGCAGCTCTCGCAGCTGGATGCCACCCTGAGAATCTCACCAGAGAGAGATCCAGGTCTTGTTCCCTGGCCGCAATTTACAGTGTACACCAGCGTTGAGCATGGACCTTTCGAGGGCCATGCGCTCAAAGTTTAAAATGGAACAAGAGTTTGTAAAACCTTACAGAAAAACATTTTAGTATATACGTCCTTGCACTTTGTGCTTCGTTTATTACGTGTGTATAACTAATGTCTTCTTGCTCAGCCTGCTGCCGTCTTATCACATGGCACAGGAGCGCAACAGACATGGCGGGGAAAGAATTTTTTAATTGTGGTCACAAAATGCTCATTTTGTATAAGCAGATATGACATGCATTCGCAATTTATTTATTTATTTATTTATTTTTTTCAAATTGTGACCATGAATTAGCTGTGGCTCCCTACTGCACAGTCGAGTAAGCCAATCAAGCGCTCCCTCTCTCGAAGCGATAAGGTGAAGGGAGAGCCTGGGGGACAAAAGATAATTGATCGAGATAGTATGACTGAATTTTATTTTCGGCTGGGTATAAAGCAACAAAGACGTTCTGATAAGCCTGGCGTGCGTCGCAAGCTCTTGACGGGAACGGAAAAGAAAAGGCACTTAAGTGTATTTGAGCAACATCCGGTTTGCAGTTGGGGTGGGGGGCGGGGTTGGTCATCATTTGTTTAACCAGATGTCCAAGTTGTTCTTGTGAGTGATTTTTATGAAACCACAAATTTGTATTCTGTGTATGTTAATAGTTATTCTTGTGTACGTGACGTGATGCCTATTTCGTGGCCATAAATTTGTTTTTTTTTTAGCATTTTGTGGACATGGCAGGATTTATTATTATTATTAATGTGTTACTATTTTTATTCTGACAAGGTTAGGTTAAAATACCTTTTAAAGGGGAATTCAATTCAAAACATTTATGTTTATTCATCTTGTGCTTTGTGGAATTTGAGTTTAAGCAGTAAAAGGAACCCGTTTGTATCAATCTCAGGGGGCGGCCATTTTGCTGTCGACTGAAAATGACATCACAGTTGCTCAGGGATCCACTAACGACCAATCATGGCTCAGCTTCCGAAAACAGGTGAGCCTTGAATGGTTGTCATCTGATCCCTGAGCAACTGTGATGTCATTTTCAGTCGACAATGACAAAATGGCTGACCGAAGTGAAGGCACAGGATATATTTTTTTATATATTATATTTTATTTTAATTTTTTTATTATATTATATTTATATTATGATATATTATTTTTTTATTTTATTGATTTTCTTTTTTTTTTTTTTTTTAGGTTAACCTCCCCTTTAAGTATAGCGTAAAACGTCAGACGGCTTCACGTCTTTTTCTTCTATTTATTTTCAATATTTTCTATGGAAGTTGTTTGAAAATCCGGAGCAATTTGAGGCTTTTTAGTCAATTTTGGCATTGCCTCGTCACGGCTTACCAACATTAAGCACTGGCCAAAGAGCGTGGTAATTAATAAATCTGCCAAATCATCGCTCTCAAATGCTCATTCACCCAAATCAACCGTTTTGTCGTTCCTACTTGATCTCGGAAAACTGCGGGCTTTGTTCCATAAGTTAGAGTACCAACCAAGGAGGACGCTTAAATGCCATCGCCCCCCCCCCCCCCCCCCCTCCCTCCATCGTCATTGTCATGCTTGTCATTGCACAAGGTCTCCTAACAAGCGATCATTTCTTGTTTCACCAAAAAACGAAACTTGTTTGCTGTGATTTCGAGAAGGATGGCCGAATATTTTCCGCCGGCATCCTTTCCATAAATGTGAAGTCAGAGAAAACAAATTCTCCCGGCGTCCTCTTTTAGTTTCAGGTGCTGCATTTTAATGTAACAGCAGCCCGGCAACAACAACAGCTGCTTCCGTGTTTTCACATTTTACAGACTAATGGAAGCAAAATACAGACGGTCTGTTTATGCGTTGAGCGCATGGAATATTCCCAGTGGGGAATGTTGGAGAAGCCACTTGGAAAATGCCAGATAAATAAGAGTCACTCGGCATTAAATAATGCTCTAATTTATGGAGAACGCAAAGCGGCATGTACATTTCAAACAACTTGTTTGTCTTTTTGCTCTGATGTGCCGTTTAAACGATACAATTGAATTTATTTGGTTGCCCGTCCACTTCGGCTCCGTGCTGCCAAGTGGAATACCAATAATAATCGCTCCGGATTATATTTGGACAGGCTCGGAAATTCGTGAGGATAATAGTCAAAGGTCTCAGCAACATTTTTGTGATATCGTCCAGACACGTCTCCTGATGCTATAACAGCGAGACATTTCCGGCGGCTCGCAAAACTTCTCACGTCTTTTAATGACTGTCGAAAAATGTCAGATTTGTTATTTGCACATTTCGTGCTCTATCGTGGAATGCGCACGCCGACAAAAACATCAGTGAGGAAAGTAACCGTCTCCTCATAATTAGGATTGAAGCTTTTCTATCATGTTATATAAAGGGAGGGGGGAAAAATAGTTTTGATAAGTGGAACACAATGCGCTGAGACGTGTGCGGCGCTTTGGACGGCGTTTTTCTTTGAAATTGAAAGAAAACGAGTTTGCGTTTCATGACGGAATTACTTCTAATTGTGCAGCCTTACATTGACGGTGTTAATGCGCAGTCACCGTTATGTAACCTCAAGATTTTTTTTTTCTGCTCGTGTCATTGTGTCAATAATTGATAATGTAGATTTTACGATATTTGTGTCACATCTTTGCAATGTGTTCTAAACCAATGGTCCCCAATCACCGGCCCACGGCCCGGTACTGGACTGCGGACCTCTTTGGACCAGGCCACACAGATGGGGAAAAAAAAACTTGCCGTGCTTCCGGTTGATTTATTATTCAAGGCTGAAAATAATTGCTAATTGTCTGGGTTGCCATTGCGCTAATATTAGCTCAGGTACGAATGCGGTGAGCACCGCCCCGCAAAAGTGGACTTGGACTTGTATGAACCGGTCTGCGGCGGAACAAAGCTTGGGGACTCTAAACAACCACATAAACTTTCCCTCCTTCATTGTTTAAACAGCTACTAAATCATGTCGGCTCATATCACTGGCCTGACGTGAGGTGAATAGCATCTGTCCCGTTGTTATGGCAACGCCTTATCATCTACTTTAGCCTGTCTCTATATGTCGAGTGAGCTCGGTCACGATGATTGCCGTTGAGCTAAATTTCCCCCACTGAATTATCAACTAATTGATTTAAAAAAAAAAAAAAAAATCTTTTTTAAATGTTATTTTAATTGATTACCTATTTGATTTTTTTTATTAATTTTATTTTAAATGTTATTTTAATTGATCACCTAATTGATTTTTTTCTATTAATTTTATTTGAATTTACCATTCCTCCCATTTTCATGCCATTGTTGTCTTCTCATATGTGACGTAAAACTGAATCACCCTTTTATAATGCCCAATCGAAGGTAAGACTTTGGAGTGAACCCCCACCCCCCCCCCCACCTCCTCCATCTCTAATACAATAATGTGTCTCCGTTGTTTTATGTTGTATTTAGCCTCAGGATGTCTTGTCATCAAGCTTTTCCCTCAATGCCTTAAATGCACCCTCTCCATCACATCAATGGCGGACGCCTGTCAGCATAACCCTAATGAGGGTCCATGCACCCATGTGGTCTAAAATGTGGACACCCCCCTTTGGAAAGGATACTAATAAATGCAAAGTGCCACAGAAGCACATACGAAACACACCCAAGTTTGATTGCATGTAAACCCTCAAGCGGGCTGCCGTCATGCTTGATGAACTTCTTGTAATATCCCTGGCACGACGGGGGGGTGCTAAGGAGTGACACGCTAACAGTCCGTCATCCCACCGGTGTCTTATCCGAGCATATCATTGACGTGCAAAACCGGTTCCAAAGGGACGCTTGCTGGCTTATTTCGTCAGCATCGCCGTTACTTCAAAGAATTGCACCAAATGAGGTTGAAATGAAGTCAGTGATGCTGGAACAGACTCACTCGCCGGACTTTCACGCAGTCCCCACTTAGTGGACGTGAGTCTGTCTTTGTATGTGCATTGTGATTGGCCGGCAGTGAGCTCAAAATGTGGTCTGCCTTTTGCTCGGAGTCAGCTGTGATGGGTTCGAGTACCCCTTGTCGCTGGATAAGATAATCTGTCCAAAAAATGGATGGTGGAGTAGGGATGTGTAATTAACTCATTCAATACCGTTGACGGATAAATACGTCAAAATCCTTTTTTTTTTTTACTGGGCTGGTCGTGAATGAGTTAATTGTAATTCAGTTACGATTATGATTATTACACTCAATGATTGCAAAATTACACATAATTGTAAAAGAAACAAACACCAAAAAAATATTATTATAGCTACATATATTTATTTTAGTCGATATATATTATTAAAACAGAAATTTACATTGGCTAATCATACTCAAGTTAAAAATGTGCACTTGGGATATCTATTAAAATTTTAATTTCAATTTGGCAACAGTTCAATGGAAAATCTTTTCCAATGGCAAGGTAACGTCAATGCACTATGTTTATACAAGGAAACTTCAATATATAGATTTGCACCTGTTTTTTTTACCCCCCCAACTTGACTATTATTCGCCATGATTCACACGTCAGCGCTACAGCCCACAACTTTTGTATTAACAGTTTTGAAATTGTATTAAAAAAACAAAAACGACAACGAAAAAAACCCCAAACATTTCATCTCTCACTCCCGATTTCCATCCATAAAAACAGAAGCCCATCTCCTTCTCTTTTTCTTTGTAATAGGCTCATTTTGTCTCCACTCTGCGCTCCCCCTCTCTTTTGTGAGTGTGAATAAAGCAGCTAATGGCGCATGGAAATGGTGGCAGAGCTGTCACGTCTAAAGACAGACTCTATCTCTGCGTGGCATTATGCTGGCGAGACCATGTGAGAACCCCCCCCCTTTTTTTCTTTTTTCTTTTTTTTCTTTTTACACCTCTGATTCCCGCAAGGCTGTATGAAACCGTGATGACAAGGTTATCCAACTCACGTTACTTTGCTTTCATGTTTATCACTCTGTACCTTATTCATGTTTCCCTCAGGTTTACATCCGCATCCTGGACAATGAGTGGAACGTGTACAGGCGCTACACTGAGTTTAGGGAGCTGCACAACCGCCTGAGGTCCCAGTTTCCACAGGTGGACGCGTTCAACTTCCCGCCAAAGAAAGCCATCGGGAACAAGGTGAGCTCACGAGTGTGTTAACCCAATCGGGGGGAGTTAATCGACTATTTTAGGTAAAAGCATTTAAAAACAACTCCCGACAACCGCTGCTTGCGTCGTATAGGGATCGAGCGTTGAATCGAAAAATCGTAGGTGATTATTGCCACTCTTCATTGTTTAAATGAAGCCACAAAATATGGTGCTAAAATGATTAACTAACATTTCAATCTAAATTTTTCATTATCTTAAAAAAAATGCACCCGAAGTGTGCAGCAAGACTCTCCGTCACAACCCAGGTTAATCTTAACTCCTCCCTGACATATAAATATTATCTTGTGTGCATTTTTGACAGACTTCCTTGTACTATTTATTTAGACAAGAGCACAAAAATGAGTTTTGGGTCCTGTTTAGGACAGCAGCGCATTGTACATAAAATTCGGTTTATTGAGCGTTGAAGAAGCAGGCAGTCAGAAAATTATGCTAAAGTTAGTCTGCAGTTGTTCTATTTCTCACAGACCAATAAAAAAATAAGCATTGTTGGATGTTCTGTTTCTCTACTCGTCTTGGACAACAAATTGTTTCTACATTTTTGCATAACCAGCCGATCACGTTGACGTTATTTGACGGTTTATATACCCGGAAATGAACACTTGGAGTGATTATTATGTCAGTTGTAAGTTAGGCCTCATTAATCAGTAACAGCCTATAAAATGGATACACATTGCGATACAAAGTCAATTAAATGGGGGTTGACGACCAAATAGTTGCAACTGGTACATTTGCTCATTTTCTCCCGTTTTTGACGCGCTGTGTTTACTGTACGTGCACACGTGCACGTTCATCATGTGTGCAGTTGTAGCCTGAGGTCCACATGGTCCTTCCCTGTCCTCGCTTTTCTCCCTCCAACCTTAATTCAGGTCTGACCTGGATGCTTCGGTTGGTTGGTTTTGAAGCTTCCATGGCCGAAAGCTGCGGTCAAGCTTGCCGCCTTCAAAGACTCGGCAGTTTCATGCTTGGAAACCTAAACTAAGTGAGATAAGCATGCATGGCGGCTGTGTGTCGCATACGTGCACTTTTTGGCGCACACGTGCGCGACCACATGCGAGAAGTGTAAAAGTCTGTGCAGCGGCCGAGACCGGCGCTCTCATTGTGTCCTCGGAAGCTTCCCCGAAGCCCATTAGACTGCTGGTTTGTGTGAATTATTGGTTTGCAACGTCCACTGGAAGTCGCCGGTCACGGCAGAGAGAACCCACCTGCATTTATCCGAGTCGGGGCGCGTCTCAATGTAGGAATCCTGCATGCTCCTGGAGAGGAGATTTCGCCAGTCGTGTATGGCCATGTGCTCCAACAGACGAGTTTTGAAGTGGACGGGAATATTCAAAGCATTGAGGCAACGCTAGGGCGGAATGATTTTGAATTGCTATTGCATTTCAATATATAACAAATACCAAAAAAATAAATAAATAAATAAATAAATAAATAAATAAATATATATATATATATATATATATTTTTTTTATATATATATATTTTTTTTTATATATATATATATTTTTTATATATATATATATTTTTATATATATATATATTTTTATATATATATATTTTTTTATAAATATATATATATATATATTTTTATATATATATTTTTTAAAATATATATATATATACAATTTTTTTATTTTACATGTATATGTATATATATATATATATATATATATATACATATATATATTTTTTTAATTACATAAAATACAACATTCATAAATAAAATTGTGTTGTATTGTAATTGTATTGTAAATGTGTGTTTTTTTTTTGGGTTTTTTTTCCTCGAAAGACCGAGAAAACCTCCTGTGGCTATTTTGCACCTGAGTCCATGCGCTGTGTAAATTTCTTTTATTTAAAAAAAAAAAACAAAAAAAAACAAATCCTACAAGCCCCCATTGTCCTCTTTGCCTCACCTACACTGTTAGCATTTGTTCTCTCTCTCTTTTTTTTTTTTTTTTTTTGAAACGCTTCAGTGTCCTTACAAATTCCCCCCTGCCTCTCTAGTGCTACAGAAACTATTTGTCCCACCTCCTCATCCCCCGCGTATCAGCAATTTATTTCCCAGGAGGTTAAAATGTTTCAACACCGACTGTTTTGCAGCCAGTTATTTTAGCCTCCATTTTTTTTTTTTTGCCCCTCGATCCTTTTTATTCTTCGGGCCAAAAGATGGCATGGACTGTGGACCAATCGCATGCTAATATATCGACATGTAGACATCATCTAATTGTTTTAAATATAAAATGGACCCCCAAAATACAAGTGTTATTTTTGCCTTATTAAATTTGCATTTCTAAAAATGATTCAATGACTCTATTAAAGCCTTTTAAGCAATTCTTTATATATATGTGTGTATATATATTTATTTATTTATTTTTTTTTTTTAAAGCAACAAATCTTGCGACTTTTCTGGACTCTGGGACTTCAGACTGCAAATAATTGTTGTGTGCATAAAACCACAACAGACTAATTTGGCCATATAGCCCATTATCGAGGACATATTAAGGAAAATTGACTTTTCAAGCGCTGGTATACAATTAACTGGGCCACCGGTTTGCCTGTCCAACCGTCGACTGCAAAATTGAATTTGAAGCTTTTATTTTATTTTGTTAATGTACAGTCCTGTTTTCTCCCGTCTTCTTACTTACTCGCTTTCACAACAGTCCACATATGCGCTCCCGCAGGGTCTCGCACGATTATGTCCATCTAATAACTCAGAAATGTAATGTCAGGCCGGCGAGCGGGAAAAGCTCCCGAGTTCTTTTATCTGCACTTTGAATTTGCCCGAGCGAGGATACAGTAGGCGCACGTCAATGCGGATCAGGCCGCTGTAAAAACACACATCCTTCGCTAACTCGATTACATGCCCGGCGTTCACGCGGCTTCATCATGCCTGTTAACACACGCGCACGCCTCTAGATGACTGACAGTGTCGAGCTACAAAGCCAAAGTTGTCAAGGAGCGTCTGTCCTGGGCGAAGTCGCACGGGAATGCTATGGAAACGTGTCGCATACATGTCACCAATAACATCGAACCGATGAATGCGCACACGTTTTTTTGGAGCTTATGTGCACTCACACTTCTCAGGCGTCTCGCACGCGGCCGCCCTGCAAGCTGGCTCTTCTGTTAATCTCCCGCCTTGTGCGGTGTCAGGGGTCATCAGGAATTTATTGGGAAGGGGGTGAATCATTGAGTGGGTCATGAAGTGATTGTGGTTTTAACTGTACACACCATGTCAAAAACCTTTTTGCCAACACTCAAAATTTGAATGTTATTGCGGTAGTTTGTCGTGCATTTTATTCGTAATCTGCAAAAAAAAAAAAAAATGAGTGGGTCTACTCTTGTTAGTCTAAGCACAACTAAGAAATTGCTGCCATCTAGTGGTGATTGGTGATATTACAACATTAAACTACAAGCCGATTTGAATTTTTGCTGATTTTTTTTTTTCAATATTTATTCTCATATTTTGGATTCTTCACGATTTTACTATGATTGTTTTTTCTGCCTTTCCCAATGGGAGTGGAAATTTTTTTATTGAATGTTCATTAGCATATTTTGCAGGCGTTATCACGTTTGTTAAATAAAATAAACCCTCCTCTGGAAAATCTCTCCCCAAAAAATGTATACTCTATATTATAGATAACACTATGTGAATGTAATGTACAAAATATATTATTTAAAAAAAATATATTGATTAATAGCTATTTTTTCCCAATACATTAATCAACACATAATTACCAAGTCTTTATTTTTTTTTATTTATTTTTTTTTTTAAATGAACACCAAAATGATCAATAGCAGCCGATATTCTTCACATTCTCATCTAGAGGACTTTTGTCAAGCTTTACTGAGCCAATAATATTTAAACCATAATTAGGGTTACAATTCTATGAATCCAATTATAACTTTTGACGGTGAATTTTTTTTCCTCCGAAATCATCCATTTAATTCTCATTTGCTTTTGTTGACTATGAAAAGTGTCGTACTCGGTATTATAAGCCGCCCTTTACAGGTTTCCACATTATTATTCGTGTGCATCGGACTGCAAGTAATTCAGGAATAAACCTTGTCGGTTATTTATTTTTTTCTAAGATGAGCGACTCAAGTCTTTGTGTTACGTATCTAACAAGAAAATGCTACAAAAAAACACAGGGAAGAGTTTGCACCTGCGATGTACCGTCGTTACCAGACTAGCTAACAGTTAGCATAGCATCTTCAATTTCACCGAGATCAATGCTACCATACGGCAAACCAAATCATACGGGCCAAGCATGAAGCACCTTGGAGGTTTAAATCCAATCTTTGTCGTGGTTTATTTCATGACGTTTACATCTTAGCAACCAATGCGATGATGCAAAAGACTGTCCCATTTTTTTTTTTTGTTTTATTAGAGTTAAACACAACCTGAGTGTTGTATTTTGTCATCAGTGTTGTTCTTGTAGTATTGATCGTCACTCTTCCCTTAAGTCCTCCTGCGTAAAACATACTATTTATGCCTCCAGCCTTCTTTTCCCAACGCCTGCTTTACTTTACGGTCCGACCCTCTCGATGCTCTTCCCTTCAACCGTTCCATTATTTCGAGTAGTTCTCTACGTGTGCACTGTTCTGTGTACCTAACTGATGGGAATTAATTGCCTCGCCAGTGGCCGAATTGACCTGTGGCCCATGTGTCCGTGGTCCCTTGCACAATTTGTTATCATCAAGCCCCCTTTTTTGCCTCATTTGTGCATCTCCATTGCTGATGATGATCTTAATAACGCACTGGTTCGGAGTCTCCTGGCACTTGAGGCCAGATTGTCCGGCTGTGGAAGTGAACAACGGTGTTTTACCTTACACGGACGCAGAGGCACACACCGCCCTCAGGAACTTCTTGCTACCTTGACTAGCTGAAATGCCGGGCAAGAGAGTTGGATCATTTTTGCAGACACCACAGTCTTTTTTTAAGTCTGTACAGTTGTAATGGTAATTTGAACAAATGGCACACCATTATCATCGGTCCCCGTTAATAGCCAAATCCAAGAACATGTGTTGGCGTTACTGTTGTAATAGCAGCTAGGTGAATAGGAGAGGACCTTTTGTGGAACTCTGCCCGGTGACTTATAACTCGTGTGCCGATATTAATGGTGGTTTATAAATAGAAAATGCCATTAAGAGTTGCAATGACAATCCTGTTTTATTGTTTTGATGTGGTTCCATTGCACCCAGTTAGGAGCGTTGTCATCTTTCAAAATTGGAGAAATACAATGCTTTTTTTTTTTACCCCATAATTCTTTTTTTTTTTTGGTCCGTATATCTCAAGGATTACAAATGATGGCACCAATGACATGTTACTATTTTTTTTTCTTTTTTTAATCTTTAAAATGCGACAAATGGCAGTTTTGAGGTTTGACGTTGGAAAAAAAATATGAATGTAAAAATCACATTTAGCCTTATTTTGCTGTTGTTTGTTTTGGCTAATCCCATTTCGGGATGCATGCAGAAGTGATCAGCCAATCATGCGCCACACTGATGATTCAATTATGAAATCTTTCACAGAAAGGCTTGTTTAAACAGAATAACTGTATGCCTGGTGGGATGTTGAGGCTGAGTGGTGATTGCAATGACTGATGCTTATTGACAAAATAATAGCGATGATTTCTCAAGTACCCGACGTGTCTATAAATAAAAAAAAAAATCAATTCAAGAGTCCCTTGAATGAACACGCTCATGCACAACCGTCATTTGCGCCAGCGCTGCCTTGATTAATTAATCAGAAACTACAAAGTGAATTATTAACCAATCTTAGTATGTTGTCTTCATTTTTTTATGCAATGCCCGTTTCACGCTTTTTAAATGATGACGAGTAGAGATTGTGAAGGTCTTGTACGCGCCTTCATGTATTGCCGGCGATGTTTTATGCATGGCCGAGACCTGCACGTTGGAGAGTGTTTACGTGCGGCATGGCGAGAACAGAATGTTCAGCCCTGCTGCCCACTCTCGTTTCATTCTCGGGTCCAAATCATCGTTTGTGTTGATGTTGCTGTTTGAAGAGGTGACCGGGGGTGGCCTCCGCTCTTTTGAGGGCTCGTCGCCACATGACATCCTGTCTATCTGCCAAACAACGACTAGGAGAAATAAATAAATTAATTAATTAATTAATTAATAATTAATTTAAATAGTTTCAATAAATAAAATAAATAAAATTACATTGAATTAAATATAAATAAATAAATGAATAAATAAATAACAAGAGCAATCTTTTATCAGAATAGGCGCTGCAGAATTTCTGACTGGATCAAAGTCCACTCATTTCCCCAAACTATCCCTTTTCCCTCCTAAAACGTCTTGTTGCCGGGCAACATTAAGTTCTTTAGATGAGCTATCAGGAGTGTTTTTTTTCTTCTCCCCTCTGCCAGAGTTGAATGGTGTAAAGCTGCCAGGAAATCCACTGCAGCATATGTGGCGACGTTGGAGCGTCTCATCCATTGACAGCTCGCCTCTTTAGCTTATCTGTGACGTGACATCCGGCATCATGTGTTTGTGTGCACTTTTACCTGTGTGAATGTGACACACCGGCCAGAGCGAGGCCTCGTGCTCCGAAGCGCTTTTCTCGACTCGCCGCACTCTTCATAAGCTTGATCTTTGCTTGGAAATGCAAATATCAAATGATCTAATTACATGGCAACGATTTTAATGAAGCTTGTAGCTCAAGATCTGGAGTGTCTTCTGAACACACTTTGAGCCCCTAATGCCAATTGGCACACCCCATTTTACTTATTGCGCTTTTTTTTTTTTTTACTTCTTTCATCACTTCATTGCTTTGAAGAGGAAAAAAAAAATGTTCTTTTGTAAACTCTCAATGAAGAATTTTGTGTGTGTCTGGTAAAAGTGTCTAACCATGTTTCCCGGTATCTTTTCGAAGTTGAGAGGAACATACATGTCAAGCCGTCCTCTCTCATACATCAGTTGATTTAATGTGCGTGATGGTTGGTGTCGCAGGCGTACGCTGACGGAATTAGGCCCTGAGATGTTTTCTTTAAGCTCTGCTCCGCCTTCATGTTTAATATGCGCTGGCACCTACACTTTAAATGACGGCCTCATCCGAGCTCCCGGGATCGGAGGAACCAGAGGGATGAGTCGCGCTCAGCGTTGCCGTTTGATGAAAGCAGATAGCTTGCTTGAGACACGCATGCCGTACCTGCGGCAATGCGCCACTTTGATTTGCGCCCTGCCCTTCCTGCAAGCAAGCAAGCAAGCAGCACCTGGAGAGGATGAATGTGTCACCATGTCCATTAGGGTTATTACTCCTCTGACGTGCATGAACGCAGTCAGGCTGTCCCGTCATGTGTTGGTAGAGCATGAAACCCACATTGGCATGCGCAGCCTAATCTGACACATCAGATTACGCGACTCGGATGATCTCTCTTCTCCTGGCGCCATCCACTCGCATTTGTGGTCAACTTACGGCGTCATCTGGACGGAGATCACAAGATCAGCTGCATGTCTTATAGTTCAATGAGAACAAACATCTCTTTAAAGTTTACTTTGGCAAATAATTTTCTTTTCGTTGTTACTAAGCTGACATTATTAAAATTTTGGAAAAAAGCAAACAGGTTACTGATGATTGGCTGCTACCCACTGCACAAGGAACCAATCCGATTGTTGCTGTGGGTAGGCTCATCTGCTTCTGCAGGCAGGGCCACGAGCACAGCAGAGAGTGAGAAGTGTGCTGCAGGAGTAAAAAAAAAAAAATGCTTTTAATTTATCGACATTGAAAGTTAAAGAAAAGCTGATAATCGGCAAAATGCCAAATATCGGCCCCGATAATCGTCTTGGCTGAAAATTGGTCTATCATTATTACGACTATTGTAATGAATAGTGCAGACCAACTTCTTTTAGGGTTCGGATTAGAGATGTAAAGTTTAAAACTGTGTTCAATCACACAAAATACAAGCTAGCGATAGAAGCAACATTGAATTTTTTGTATTTATTTCTTAATTTTTTTATTTATAATAACCTGGAGTGAAGCTAGTGAATTCTACCAGGTACTGTCGACTACTTGCGGAATGTGGAATAAAAACCACGTCATGTCACGCATGTGTGACGTTTTCTTGCTCAAGCTAATGCGCAATGTGAGAAAACGCAATGCAGCTCTGCTTACCTTTTGGCTTTGACATGTATGAGGACGAAGTGGTGAGAAATTTAAACGTGGTGCCACATTATTTGAATTAATTTTTTTTTATATATATAATACCTGCAAGTTTAATTAAGTCTCTTGGTCCTTTTGGTGGACCAGTTAATTTATGTTCCACATCCCCGGCACAACAAACGTTTCTTTGAAGCGCGTCTTTTGAGTCGGCTCAATGAAGTGTCCTTGGGATTTGGATTGGAGATCAAAAGAAAAGCAGTAGTTTCAATTTCAATTTCGCTCGCGAGGGCTGTTTGTCCCAGTAAAACCGAGCGTTGCCCAGGCTTTGTTCTAAGCCTTTTGCTGGACTACGATTAGCCATGCTAGCTCGGGCCATGTGGCTCCATGCCGCTGCCTGCAGTGGTTCTCACCATGAAGGACTTTGGGATGCGCATGTGCTCGTTTTTTCTTTCTGCGTCAGCGGGCAAATGGCAAAATAACCATAAATGTTTTATTTATTGTTGTAATAGTGAATTCGGGTCAGCGCATGTTGTCTTTTAAAATTCAAAACTTCACATTGTGTAAGTGTTAAAAAATATGCAGTTGTATTGATAAAGCTGAAATGAGGTGTAAAATTTTTATGATTATTATTATTTTTTTTTCGAGAGGCAAATAAAATTTTAATAACACACTTTTGCGTTTGTGTACGCAAGAGATGCGCATCGTCAGATTTTTAAGTCCATCTTCCCACATGCCCATTTTTTTTACTCGCCACCTCTCGGCGGTGTGTGTCTAAAGGATGCCAAGTTTGTGGAGGAGAGGCGGAAGCAGCTGCAGTGTTACCTTCGTATGGTCATGAACAAAGTCATCCAGACGCTGCCGGACTTCACGGCCCGTCCCACCAAGGAGACCCTGCTGTCTCTGCTGCCTTTCTGTCTGTAAGTGGACACACACACACACACACACACATGTTACATGTCTTGCTCTATACACACGAATCTTTGATCGGAGTGATCAGAACAAATTTTCAGATCATTAGAACCAGCGATTTTCTTTTTTTTTTTTAATCGGCATATGAACGGAAGCCAACCTCTTATCTCAGCTTCTGACAAGGAAGTCCAGTGCGCCTCTTTTGCTGTCTAATTTGCTCTGTTATTTCTCATTTCTCATCCATGTTTCTACAGCTGCTTGTTGCCAGGCAAAAAATTCGTGTACAACTTTTTTTCAAGTTCGGCGGGCCGAATTAAAACGATTAACGGGCCGCATGTGGCCCCCGGGCCGTAGTTTGCCCACGGCTGCTTTAGACGAAGCACCTCTTGACTGTGACTCAGACAGCGACTATCTCGCCGCGCTTCCCAAAATAAACCGATGATAATCAATAAAACAGAATGTCCCCCTCTGTCTAACACAGGGGTGTCAAACATACGGCCCGGGGCCGAATCAGGGCCGCTAGTGCGCTTAATCCGGCCCACAAGAAGATTTGGCCAAGTATAAAAATAAGTACGGCCCACGGGCATAAACGGCCGCCCCAAAAGTAATCAAATGGATATATCTGTAAACTTAATTCAGTGGTCTTTTACCATAGCCTCACATCTTTTAATATGTTTTGTAAAATTCAATGTGGCGGTCAATCCGTTAGCTTTTCGTTCAAAATGTCAGGCTTGACATTTACAAGCAATTCTCAGACGAGTTGATTAAGTTGAACGAGCAATTAGCTTGGATGGCTCTATTTAAAACTCAAGTCATGGTTTTATTGGAAGAAAAAAAACAAAATTGTGTCAACTACGAGAAACACCAGGACAGCATGCAAATAGCAATAATCGGAATAATATTTTACTGGCCCACTCGGTCATAGATTTTCCTCCATGTGGGCTCTGAGCTAAAATGAGTTTTGACACCGTTGGTCTAACACATGCTCATAGTCACACATGCCCCGTTCAGTACATGTTCTCTGACACACGCAAAACGTGTCTGATTCCTCCATGAGCCACCTACCTACCAGCAGCATCTCCAAATGACGTCATTTCCCATCAGCGTTCCCACCATTTTGCACTTGCTCCAAGGGAATGACCCGTCCTGCCGTCCAAGCGGACGGTTGACAGAGTACAGTCATGTTGGCAGTCATGCAGACTTGTCACTCAGCAGCCTGTTCCTTGAGTTCACCCGGATTTTACCCAAAGGCAATTCAATTAGATTCCACTTTGCGAGGCTCGGTTTGATTTTGTTCAAGTCGGCCTCCCTCTACAGGCATTTGAAAAATAGTCACGCAAGTGTAAAAATAATCTAACCACAAATGTGACTTGTGCCACAGGAGTCTGGAATCAACTTCTTGTTGCGGAATATTTATCAATTCGGTCTTATAAAGTGGACCGGATGAGCTAAGACGCGTCACGTTCTTGCAAATTTGCGAGACAACCTCATATGGGTGCTATATATTTTTTCGTAAATGCTTCAAAAAAGAACATGAATGGATTTGTTTTTTTCAAAGCCACTATGCAGTATTTCCTCTATAGATTTTGGGCTAAAAAAATTAACGTGTGTCGGGGGGGACCTGTAAGTTGTTAATTAAAATCAATATCCCATAGTAAAAAAATATCAAAATTAAAATGAGAGGGAGCGATTAAACCAAACGCATGACACTATTATTATGTAGTTGAATGGAAATGGGCCCAGAGGCCCTCCTAAACAGTCAACGCACAAAAGTCTCATTAGCTTATCCCAACGAGAGGCTCTGTAATTATATCTACTTCATATCTTCAAGATGAAATCGAAATGTTTCTTGATTGCAAACAGAGTGTGTGTAAAATGTCAAATTTCAACATTCCACACACAGCCGACAGCCATTGACGTGCTCGAAAGTTAGCATTAGCATTTAGCTTTGTTGCGATACTAATTGAGTTCCACAATGGGTGGCGATGTCACTTATTTTTATAGTTATTGCGCAACGACTAAAAATCACATAATCACAACGATAAAATTATCTCGTTAAGCGTCGTTATTTTTTTTTCTTCAAAAATGCAAATCCAAGGCACCATTACCTTTCGTGTTGCTGAGGGAAATGAGGGAACTTGTGAAGTCAATTGGTCGAGATTTGCAACCAGCGAAGAACTATTAAGCAGTCCTGGCCCTTTTTTTTTTAGTTCAATCAAAGAAGAGTTTAAGGAGCAGCGGAAAAAGACAAGATGTGAAGCAAAGAAAGATGAGACGCTTTCACGGGAGACGGAAAGTTCTGCACTTCCGACGTCCTGCTGAGGAAGTCGTTGCGTCACGGCCACCTGGACACGCAAACTTCTTAAGCGTGCTTCACACAGGATGATTTTTACCATCTTGACTGCTTTTTAAAATGTGCGCGGCCGGCCCCGCAGCCTGGGTTCAGTTCCCGCTCAGGGGCGATGCGCACGGATTCGCATGGTGGGTGTGTCACAAGTCTAGACGGGTGAATCACCTTTTTTTTTTTTTTGTTGCTCTTGCGCAACACTTTCAGGAAGATGAAGCATCGTCCAAGACGTGGAAGTTTTACTTCTATTTATTTTCCATTGGCTCGATTGTGATTTCCTCATTTGTTGACACCTCAATCCCACGTCGTCATCACGTCTGGACTCGCAAACCCCCGCCCTTGGCTTTTCTAGCATTTAGTCCGCAACTCAAATCGTTTATTCAGATGACAAAATATCCACTCTCTCGCTCCTCGTTGCCGCCTTATTGACTTGCTGCCTCGGGCAAAACAAAGTGTTGAGGACCTTTGTTTTGCTGTCAGGAGCAGTTTGACTAGAGAATAAGGATGTAACCTTTCATTGTGCCAGATTAGCCAAGTCTGCGTGTCTGCGTGTGTGCTTGAACGTGCAAGCAAAGTGGAGAGGGAATAGTTTATCCGGCATGTTCTATTTGCTCTATCCCACCTCTTCCTGTCAAGACAATCAATTAGATTGCGGCGCTATGTGTACCTGCTTGCTCTAATTATGTTACCCTGCAGTCAAATGAATAACATTTCAATGAGGCCCGGCAAAGCTGGTAAACCTGCTCAGTATTTGAGTTAATATCGAGCACAAACTGAGAAGCATAAGGCAAAAAGATAATGTTAAAAAGTCTGCATAATTTTTATTTATTTATTTATTTATTTATTTTTTTTTTAACCTCACAGACTATGTGTTGCTTGTTTCACATCTTCAGCGGTGTACGTACTCATTTTTTACAGTTTGAACCCAGAACACCAGACCCAGAATATTTCTCCCGCCAAACCAAACATCGGTAGCAGTACTAATTCTCACCTGCAGGAGGCAGCATCCAGACGGTCAGAAAATACGAAGAAGAAAGCGTAGCGAGAAAAGAAAGTGAGGCCGTCGCTCGGCCATGCTCGTTGTTCACCACATAGACGAGGATTTACATGTTTAGTTTAATATTTACGATTGTCGGGCCAACTATTTACTGAGACGATTGGAGTAAAAAACTTCCATTGATTTCAACTGTAAGTAAAGTATTTTTTTTTTTCTGCAACCGGGTGTTGTTGTTATTGATGTGTGACAAAGGACAAAGAGAAATGAAATATTAAATAAAATTAATAAATCATAAAAAGTCTTTTTTTTTGTTTTCCTTCCGGTGCTAATGGTAGTAAAAAGGCTCCACACGGATTCAATGAGAACAACTTTTTGTTTCCTTCCTCTATTTGTTGCCGCCATCTTAACATTGACAGCGATGCCGGCGGTGGCGAAAACTTGGGAAAAAATAAATAAAAGCCAACAAGGATGTAGGCAGCAAACTCAGATGCCACTTTCTGATCTTTTACATGCAGCCAATGTAAAAAAAAATATATATATATTACTGTTTGTTTGACTAAAGTCTAGATTAAAAAAAAAACAACAAAAAAGGAGTCCTTTCCAAAGGGAAATGATTTGGTCCAGCAGATGTCGCAACATTTGTTCGTTTGACTAACAAGCCTCAGCAGATGTTCATTTAAATTCTCTTTTCTGCTCGCATTTTAGGGACGCGCCCCAGACCAACGACGGCGGCCCCAAGACGCCCCGCTCCAAAACGGCATCCCGCTTCCCGAGACTGGGTCGCGGCCACCAGCAGGAAGCCAGACCCGAACCGCAAAGTGGCGACCTCTAACACACCAAGACTTTTTTTCCCCCCCAAATTCTTCTTTTTGGTCACTTTTTGTCATGATGCCGAGTTGAGGATCTCACCTGCGTCCAACTTTTGGCTGTGAAGACTTTGAGGACATGACTTTAAGTGTGAGCCACGAGTACGGGAGCGTATTTAAATATCGGGAATGCTGAACGAAAAGACACCCAAGAGGTCGGACCAAATCACACAGCAGCTCTTACCTCACTGAGACGAACTGAACTGGCGCTATGAGATGCTGGCTTTTATTTCTTACTATGCTCATTTTTGTAGTCAAAGTGTGTGTCGTCGCAGTGCCTACCGTGGATAGAACGGCTGCGTTGATAGCAAGCGTTTCATTTTGGTTATTGTCTGCTTGACGGTGCCATGACATGTTGAGCTAATTCTGCTTCACAAGTGAGCACAACGTCGGGTGGAATTTGTCCGTCTCCCCCATGCTTGTTTTGTCCGGGTCGTGTGAATGATTGTTTATATGTGCCGTGCGATTGGCTGGCGAGCACGCCGGGGTTTACCTTGCCCCTCAAGTCAGCTGGGATCATCTCCAACCCGCCCGTGGCGCAAATGATGACGAGCGGTATCGAAAATTAAGAATCTCTGCTGTGGACCACCAGGTAATGTATTCTTTGTTGTTTTTCCTTTTCATATTTTTTTAAGGGGCGCATTATGCATCATAATGGCCATTGTGGCCTAAAAACGCCTTCACTCTCAAAGATTTTTTGTTGTTTTTTTTTTGTTTTCATTTTATTTTATTTTTTTTCCATTTAATTTATTTTAATTATTATTATTATATATTTTTTAGGGTTCCACACCACTGACACAACAAATAACACATCATCCGAGCCAAGAATAGTTAGCTCATTACTGATGCCATTGAATTGCAGGTTTACGCCACTCCAGAAATGTCTTGTTTAAGGATTAGGGCTAATGTTTCCTAGCAGGATTTAACACAGCGGTGCATTGCAAATGAATGTCATAACGAAGACTAAACACTTGAAGTGAAGCCGAGCCGCTCGTTAGGAGTGCAAGGAGAGCGTCTGCGAGCCGCCAAGTGTGTATAATGGGGGGGCTCATACATATGTAGAGCTCTCCCAAGACTACCGATTCACGAGGGCAGATCGAGTTCCGCCGATTCTACTCGGCGAAACTTGTAGCCGAGGGTCACTTGTGTGTTTTTTTTTCGCCATCTGAGTGGTGGTGAAACAACAAAAGTAGCTTGTTCTTCGACGCAAAGTGTCACTTAGATTTGACTACGCTGCTTAATAAAGACAAATCATATTGTGATGAATGTTTGTATTTTCTATTTTTTTTTTTTTACCCTCACGCACTTGACCATATTTGTTTTGAGCGAAAAAGAAGAGAACGTGATATATTTTCTACTTTCCATATTTTCACAGATTTGGCCGTAAAGCGCGCAAAAGGTTCGACCATTATCGCTGATGAAGTGCGAGCAGCATTATGGCGCAAGGTGCAGTCAATGTCACTAACCAAATTCTTTTTGCAACGTATAAAAGATCAGAATAAATAATTACAGCGGGTTTTCTGTGCAAATGCGAAGGCAGCTGCAAACCAGGCGCGCAGTGCGATGATCACAACGTTTTTGAAATGCCAGAAACAAAAATTGACCCCAAAAAATTCAGCAATGCAATTTTGGAGCTTCATAATGATCTGGGCTGCTTTGGAGCCAGTCCCAAGGAGGAGTTTTGCAACACAACTCTTTTCTGCGTTTCCTGTACATTTGATGTTTTTTGCACTTTGAAAATTAATGTTGTTGGATGTTGGATGGAAGTTTTTCATGTGTGCAGCCCCAAGTTTTTATTGCAATGCTACACGCGATTGGCACAACTATTATAGCCACGACAATCCAGGCTGCGGTGCGCTTGGCCAATAATTCCCTAATAAAGTGGCCTTAGGTTTGCTGGTTTTATTTTTAACTATTAACTCTTGTCTCATATGCATTTAATTTGGCAGCCATTTTTGCACCTGTTACAAATAGTGCGGGCAATAATTATAAAAGTTGTACATTTTAATCTTATTATTGAAAGTGTTTATTTAGTACGCCCCCCACTGGCTAGGTCTTGCTACTGCACTTAAAGGTGTGCACTCCTTGCCAAGGTCAAGGGTTAAAAAAAAAGTAAGATGGCCGTCTCAGGTCTGGTGCATGTGTGTGTGGACTCAATGAAACGGGCATTAAAACGGGCCTCCCATGCCTTATTTTGATGCTTTTTGTATTTTTTTCCAAGCTTGAAAGAGCCGTATAGTTTGGATCTCATCAACTATTCAATCCAGCCGCCGTCCGTAACCTTTTTTCCTGACTTCCTCGCATGGACAACAAATGGTGAGTGAATGCATTGAATCCCCGCTGGGGGCTGTGCCTACTTTTGTATATATGAATTTGAAACAAACATTGAAGAAAAAAATGATTAAATGTCTTTTTGTGTGCTAAAAACTTAAATCTTATTCAAACCTGGACCAGTTTGGGTGTCAAAGTCGTGTGACTTGAGTCTTCTCTGCTTTTGTGGCCTTGATGGCTTTTCGAGCGCCTGGACAATCAAGTACAACGTGTACCATGCACCTGCGTTACTATTAATGTTCATCCTTCGCTCGCATGCAGTTCTGCTTTGTGTGAGTTTTTGTACTGTTTGTCACTTTGTGCATTCAAGCACGTACAGCCACGCTATAGCCGGTGCGTACGTTAAATGCCGAAAGCAAGAGCGTGTCCTAGCGGTGTTGCGGCGCTTGCGTTTGAAATGCATAAATCTCTGAAAAGTACGGCTTCTGTAAATGACATCTCTGCCGCATCTGAGGCCCAGCATGCATCTGCTTACATCTTCAGTCATTATTCATCCTTTACTGCTTCACAAAGCAGCCTCAGAGCTTTAATCTAAACCCCGCCGCCTGTATGTTAGGTTTCTACTGGACTCCCAGGCCGAGACAATGGAGTGTGAAGGCAAAAAATGATCAGTGGCTGCTGACCAGAAAATTGTGTCACAAGCTGGATTCAGGATGTTGATGTCGACTGAGCTGTAAAAACAACATATTTGAAAGCCCGAGAGCCTTCATGTTCCATATCCCCGCTTTCAATGAGTCAGAAAGATTGACCAAAAGGATGCGAGGAGCCGCTTTGATTGCCGGTGAGACTAATCAGTTGTGTTCACACCCACAACGGCGGAGCAACGTTCTTTTTGAAACGCTACACCAGCTTGTATGAGTCTGTGAAAATACCCGAACTTAATTTATCCTGCCCCTGCGTAGATTTACTACACACCTTGCACCACGCTTGCTTGATTGGCATTTAAATAGAATCCATGGTCTGATTATTTCAGATGTTGGATCATCACCAGACTTGGGGCAACAGATTTGCCATTGTGGATCATTCTTGTTCAATCTTGTATACCACCCCCGCCCTTCTCGCCTCAGGGACATAGAGCTTTATCTTGGCTCTTTCTCTTTTTTTTTTCTTTTTTTTAACAGAACTGAACATAATGACCAAGCTCTTAGCGTTGCACGGGGAAACATCAAGGAGACAGGAGGGGCTCCTGGATTAAACAAGGTCACTGTATAAACAGCCTCCCTATCTGAGCAAGGCACAATGCCGGCCTGCATCGTAAAGCATCCTCATTATCATGATAAAAAGCAGACTGTACTGTACATTTAAAATGACATACGCACCTGTATATAATTTAACGTATAGTTCTATTAACATGATTGAGCTGCATTTCCCTTCGACAGTAGATTGAATTTATGATTATTTCATATCATGCGCTAACAGAGTTGTAGTACAATTTGTGTTACTCTCGATTAACGTGATTAGATTATATGAATCTATAATTGTTTTCTTATTTAATCTATAACATGTATTTATAATATTTATGTCGCCACTAGTTACGAATGGATTAATTTAAAATCTAGTAAACCTTCTTTTTTCTGTGTTGTAGCCTGATTTTGATTCATGTCCACAACAAACTAATAGAACCCGTTTTGAAATTGGAAGTCAAGAAAATTTAAATAGTGTTGTTAAAAGTGAAAGTAATTTTCAATAATGGTGCAGGGTTGGGCCCCATCAAATGGTTTGTTGGCCCAGATCTGGCCCCTGTGCCTTAAGTTTGACACCATTGGTGATTTAGTGATCGACTTGCCTTGTGTGCAGGCAGCGTAGGATCAATTCGCACTCATTGGTGGTGCGAATTGTGGATAAGCGCTATCGAAAATGCATGCATGCATGGATGGACACATTTTCTTGATGCAAAATGTTTTTTCTCCCCTCGCCAAGATCCCTGACGTCTCAGCATTTTTGTATCTCAGATTGCACTTGATCCCCCTGCTGCGGTGCAAGCAGCACCTGCAGGTGTTCTCATCATGCTTGTGGTTTGATCAAAAGTGCGCCTTGGGCTACCGCGAGCGCTCGGGAATGTTTTGCGATGACACGCGCGCAGGGGAACGCTTTCAGTCGCTGACCTGCAAGAAGCGATAAGTAAACAAAGTCAAACGAAAGGACAAAAAAATTTAATAAAAACAAAGCTGACTTGATAAATGGGAAGCGGCAGCTTAGCCTCTGAATCGCCTTTGATCGATGTTTTATCAAAGAATACCTCGCGGTACGTGTTTGTCGTGATTAATTGATGAGGAATTGAGAAATCGTCTTCTGCAAAATATTGTAATCATTTTAAGATAAGGCACACTGTTTATTTCTCTACATTTTCCCAGTTGTAATTGTAAGTAGAACACCCGCAACCTAAATTAGCGATCCTGGCATCGAATCGAAGGTGAGCCCACGCATAATTTTTGCTCTTTTTAACCACAGGTGATGTGAACTTTACTTGCAGCAACAGGAAGGAGCCGGCGATCAATCTGGAGTAAATTGAAAAAAGATGAAAGGGCTTGGAGGGGAAAAACTCTGAAACAATCAATTTTCCAGTCAAGCGTTCCAAGATTCCACGGCAAGTAGAGCCGCTTCGCTTGGCGTCTCGGTCCTCGTCGGTGAGCGGCAAATAAATGTGCCGAATGAACAGAGTTGCTTACTAAAAAACGTTGGTAGGAAGTTGGCCAGAAATAAATTTAAAAATCACAACGTGCCATTGTCGCTTGAATTGAACGAGATGTAGAAAGGTACTGAAATGATTGTTGGTGACAAGCGGAGGAGAAAAAGAGCTAGTGTGTTGTGAATGATTGGAAAGTAATTGGCAGGTGAAAACACAAGGTTGCCGCCGTGACACGTGGACCACCCAAAGGACAACACAAATGGCCATTCCAAGTCAATAAGAGCCCCTCTGCTGACATTCAAGAGGCAACAGAGGAAATTGTCCTTCTCAAGTAGCTGTGTTAAATACACACCCGTTTTGCTTCCACCTTTTGGACAAAAGTTTTAATTCGCTTAAAGGGGAAGTCCATTCCTGCTCATCCGCAATTCAGCAACCTCATTTATCCTCTTGTCTGGTGTCCTTTAAAGGGGAAGTCAACCCCAAAATTTTCTTTGCAAGAATATGATCGATGCAGGCTCACTAGTTGAAACATAGCATTCAGATTAAAATTGCATTTGCTGAATATGCGTTAAGGTGTAAAATCCACCTGTTTTTAGCCATCTGAGGTGGCGGCCATTTTGTCAATTCTGTGGTTTGAAAGTGACATCACAGTCGCTCATGGCAGGCGAGCCGTGATTGGTTGTTACCAAAGCCCTGAGCAACTGTGATGTCATTTTCAGTCCACAGAGTTGACAAAATGGCCGCCGCCTCAGCTGGCTAAAAACAGGTGGATTTTACATCTTAAATTATATTCCACAAATGCAATATTAATGAGACTGTCGTTTTATTGCAAAGAATTTTTGGGGGGTGGACTGCCCCTTTAAGATTGTGGTCGGTTTACCAAACCATCACATCTCTATGTGGTATGTGCTGCATATTGCGATGTAGCTTTTTTTTTTTTTTTTTTAATTGGAAATCAAGAAAACTTAAATATCATCTTTGAGTTATTTAAAGTGAAAGCAATTTTCAATCATGGTGCAGGTTTTATTATTTTTTTTAAGCAAGAAATTGATGAACATGTGTTGCTTTAATAGGCCCCTTCAAATTGTTTGTTGGGCCAGATCTGGCCCCTGTGCCTTAAGTTTATAAGAAATCAACATCAACATGTCGTTTGGTCATCACATTAGATTCATTGTCCCGGTTTATGTTAGAATAGACTAAAATAGAACCACTGCTCTGTATTAAAAATGAAAAATAAATGAGAGAACGCTGTTGGTGTGCCCCTAAATGCCGAGTCGTCACCGCTCAGGATGAAACCGTTAAGTGTCACAAAATTACAGCAGAAGACCGCCCGCCTTGCCTCTCTGCTACTTGTTGCGTGCGATCAGAGCACGTGTTAACATCCCCGTGTCAGCAACGTCTGGCACCGAGCCATTTGATCATTGAGCTTGTCGGCTGGTACCTGCCGCACGATTCAATCAAACGCCGAAGAACAAATCAACAAAAGATGCTTTGTCAAAGGCTCTTTCACACTCGTTGCTTTCCCGTCAGAACGAGACCTTCAATGGTCATTCTTTTCCACCAGTTATAGTTACATTAAAAGTGGGCCGGACTGATCTGGACAGCGTGATTTGAACTCGGGCGATGATTAAGAGGAAGCGCCGGAGCTGGAATGGGATTGTAATTGGACTCTAAATCATGGGAAAAGATGTTTTACAGGCAGAAATGATGAGCCTTTAATCGAAGTGATGGTGTGCAGTGCGGCCACACTGGCCAAGTTGCAAAGTGTTGATTTGAAAATTAGAAAATTCACCGTTTTATTTTATTTTTTATTTTTTTGTGAGAACTGTGACATTTATCACTTCACAGGAAGTGACTTGCGTTTTTACTCAACAAGTTTAGCAAATGAGATCATATGAGCAGATTAAATGTGGACTGATTTGATCACGTGTAAATTATTTCAGGCATAATAATGACTCATGTTTGGAGGACTTTAAAACAGTTTGACCTACATTTGGTCTGATTCCAGGTTGTGCAAACTTGGACTTTTGAGGTTTCACTGCGTTTTCTGCCAGTAGAATGACAATTAAAGGGGGAGTCAACCCCCCAAAAATTTTTGCAATAAAAAGGTCTATGCGCCTTCAATAGTCTAAACTTGGCATTCTGATTAATATTATGTTTGTGGCATATGAGTTAAGCAGCAAAATCCACCCATTTTCGCCATATGAGGCGGCGGCCATTTTGTCACTTTCTGTGGACTGAAATGACATCACAATTGCTCCGATAACAACCAATCCTGGCTCACTTGTTTTCTGAAGCTGAGCCATGATTGGTCATTAGCTGAGCTCTGAGCAACTGTGATGTCATTTTCAATTGACAGAAGTGATAAAATGGCCGCCCCCCCCCCTCAGATGGACGAAAACAGGCCAATTTTACTGCTTAACTCTTATTCCACAAACGCAATATCAATCAGAATGCCGTGTTTTGACTAATGGGCTTGCATAGAACATATTCTTGTAAAGACAATTTTGGGGTTGACTTCCCCTTTAAAGGACACCAGACAAGAGGATTAATAAAAGTAGAGGTCGCTGAATTGGGAATGAGCAGGAATGGAAGCGGAGGGAGGATTACAAGCGGCTCCCTTCTCTGAATATGTCCAAGCGGATCCCTCTCGTTTGCGTCCAGTCAAGGTTGCCTTCATCTGTTTTGCAAGTCGGTTCTTGATGTGACGTGACGAGAGACGGCGGGGGGGGGGGGGGGCATGATTCAAAGGAGACAAATTGTGGGGGATGGGCGATTAAAAAGCGTCAGTGGTGGTGAACACCAATCATGACTAATGTGGTGTTGCTTCATATGTGAAATAATGCACTTCATTTTTTCAAAGAGAGCGCCACTGCTAACTACTGGAGTGGATGTGCAATTACACTTTATTGTAGTACGGCGGGGAAAAAAAGCATTTTCCCCAGGGTCACACATGCCCCACCTTAGCAAAATAGTAATAATAGTGAACAATCCAAATAATATCTTCTATATTGTTGCTTTAAGGATGCAACAGTTGCACCGCCCACTGCTACTTTAAAATCGCTGTACTACTTGTGCAATGCAAGAAGGTGAGAGAAGCGCTGAGTCAGAGGTGCAATCCTCCTGATTGGGTGCCTTGCTAAGCTGTTGATCATCGCACCCTTTAGAACTGTCGATTCCCTCGGCGCCAGCGCGAGGCTTCCCGAGCACGCAGCAGGTGTCTGCGCTCGTGTGCGCACATTATTTTATTGCGATGTATTATTTGAGTTGCAGGCGAGGGTGTGAATTTGATTGTCTGCTCATGTGGACAAATGCTACGTGTGAACGTGCGTATGTTGTGGCTAATTACCTTTCTTCACGGTGGCGCCTGCAGCTATTTGAGAGGCGCGACATCACGCCGTCTCAGTTTGGCGGCGACGCGTCACCTCCACGCCGCAGGCTTTGCACACCTTTTTTGGACGGCGCCCGCTTGTTGAGTTGCGTTTTGAGCAGGTTGCGACTGTTTTTGCCGAACGAGTGTCATTCTCACAAGTAGCGTGCAGGTGAGAAATATTTCTCGGATATGTCTGGCGACCACTATGCGTAACTGTAGAGTCGAGGAATGTTTGGTTAGTCGGGCCTGAGAAAAGGCCGAAGCACTATGATGAAGTGGTTTCCAACAGATGGTCCGCGGCCCACTACTGGTCCATGAGCCACTTTAAACCGGGCCGCACAGATGTAAGAAAAAAGAAAAACTTCAGTACTTCTGGTTTGTTTATTACTTAGGGCTGAAAAATATTTTATTCTGAAAAATGATCAGTTTCTCTTCGTTACATCACACACTAGTCTCGGTCGCATTACGCTAATATTAAGCAAGCTAGCAAAATTAGTCCAAAAAAACCGACCCCCCCCCAAAAAAAATTGGATTCAAAGTGCGTATTAACCGATAGTGGAATGATTTGTGATTGTAAATTCTGTTATCGAGTGTGAAATTGTTGACCTTGCCTATTTTCTAAAGCAACCAGTTCTATCTCATGTCAAAAAAAACAAAAACGATTGTATGCTGAAAGCAAAACGCCAGTGCTTGTTCTCCGACGCAACAGAAAAAGGCTCGGCCTGCCAAGTTGGAAGCGTACCGAAATGTAAGATTGCTAATTCTTGCTCAAACCCCGATTGATTGATTTTTGTCCTTTCTCACTCCAGTCTGTGAACATAATCTAAACATTTTCCCGAGCCCTCGGGTTGCTTCAGGCCATGTCCGTGAATTGTTGTTGTAGCTGCTCGAACCCGACTGCCTGATTGTGTGTTTGCATCGAGAAGACAAAATAAAAGATGGAATGAAGTGCGACGGGGCGAACGACAGGGAATTAGTGATTTTTGTTCCAAATGATCCTGGCAGCTTCCACGCCTCTGCTGAGTTTGCACACGTTTTGTAGCGGGGGAGCAATTAAAATGAGCCGAGGTGTCGAGGATGTCTCCCGTTTTGTGTGATGTGCATGATAGCCGTTGCTCCATCGTGAACGGGACGTGTGTACTGCGACGTGGTGCTCGAGATTGCTGAGGAGGTGGCGGACACTTGCGGTCAAAGACAATTTGTTAATAGACATGTCAACAGGGGCAAAGCCGTTTAGTTTACTCGGAGTGGCAGGCTTGTTTGCCCACACCAAAACACGGCTCTTCAATCCTGTTCCTGGAGGGCCTCCGCCGTTATTTTTCCATCTCTCCCTAGTGCAACACCTGATTCAAAGGATCGGGATTGTCATCCATGGTCTGCAGACCTTGCTGATTATTTGATTATTTGAATTAGGGAGGGATGGAAAATAGACCGGACAGAAACACTTGAGGAACAGGATTGGAGACCCTTGTTTATTTATTTATTTTCTTATTTATTTATTTATGTATTTTTTTTTTATTTATTTAATTTATTTATTTATTTATTTTATTTATATTGTTTATTTTTTTAATTTGTAATGTGACAAACCTCAAACAAATAAAAGGAGATGACACTGCCCAAGACAAGAAGGACCAAAAACCACAATGCAGTGGTTAAAAAAAAAAGAAATCTTCATATCATCATAACAATAATTATGATAAGAGTAAAACAAAATGTAAAAAAAAAGTATTTATGTTGCGAAAAGAAATTGAGTTTTTCTAAATTCTATGAACGTCTCTGTTTTGTAGCAGTTTTATATTGATATTATAATAGATAATAACATACAGTAGTATGGTGCATGATGGAAAAGTAAAAAAAAAAATGTGATTATAAGAATTGAATATCTATGTTAGGGCTGCACAAAAAAATTGCGATAACGGCTTGTTTAATTATTATAAATTAATTTCAACTGCATGGGATTTGCTATTTATCCGACCGACTTTGACCAATCAGATGCATCGCCATTCATTAGGAGAAGCGTATCTCGGGGCATGACTGCTGTATCGACATTGCCCGCGCCGATTTAGTGATTCTGTCGGTTTTCCAGCCGGCTGTCGGAGTTGTGTGGCTTTTGGAGTATACTGTAGTTAACTTTCTGGATTGATTGTGTTAGGAAGGCGAGGTCTGTGCCTGAACTTGCTTGACACAGACTTTTCTTCAAGGTCTACCTCGGCGTAGATATTGTGACTTCCACTGTGGCAAATGAGAGTGTTGCCCTCTTATTTTCACGACAACAGAGTTTCAAACTCCCGGAGGTCGCCGTTCTTCTCGCAACTCACACCGAACTGGACTATCTGTTTGTCAATCATCGAGTGAGTAGACAACTACTGACTGCTCATTAGCACCGCACACCGAATGTGGAGTTTTAAGTGTGTCAATTTTGCCGAGGGAATTTCCTGCTGTGTTTTTGACCACTGTTTACATCCCCTAGTGGGCCGATTACACTGCAAACTTCATGATGTCATCAGTTTGTTGGAGACGGCTCATTCCGACATTGTTCTCACTGCTGCTTGTGACTCCCCCCCCCCCCACCTCAGCTCCACCAGAACCCTGAACTGGAGTTTGGTTAGCATCCCCGCATAGACGGGTGTACCACAAGGATGTGTTCTCAGCCCCATCCAATATTCTCTGTTTTTTATGACTGTGTCACCCAAAGAGATAGCATCGTGATACTTTAGTGGCAGGGTGGGAGTGGTCTACGCGATGGAGTGGGGGGGGGCCGCACTGGTGTCACGCTGTGAGAATAATAACCTCACCCTCAACACAAGATTCCTGCAAGAGGGACTTGAAAGCCTCGTAAGCGCATGTCCGCATAAGGGTGAAGATTGGACAACTTGGAGGCAGTTAATATTTGGCTCTCCAGCTTTGATGAGTCAAAAATAAAAAAGACATTTTCTGATAATGAGTAATAGTGTGGCGTTAGTTTGAGTGACACACTCCGTTATGGCGTTAAAACGATTGAAGAGAGGACTTCACATCGGTTTTGCTGTGGTCGGACCAGTCAGCTTGAGCTGAAAATGTTTTCCCCTTACCATGTATATGTCCAATTTTTGTATTTATTTTCTATTTAATTATTTAATCTTTAATGATTGTATTTTATATATTTAATGAAATTATTGTACCTGACTGGAGCGGGGAGCTCTCTAATCTCGTTGCACACTGAGTGCAATGACAATAAATGGCGTTCTGATTCTGTATGTGACGAGAAAGATGCCTTCAGTATTTTGTGGATGGGTAGCTTGGAATTTCACGAGGGTCACAAAAAAAAAATTGTGATGTGATGTAACTCGCTGCAGTTCTCCGGATAATGTTGTTTGGGCCAGCTCGGAGACAATTTGACCACAACAGAGAATGAATGACGCAACAACAAAAAAACTATTAGAAATGATGTGTTTTATATATATATATATATATATATATATAAAATCTGTGATGCAGTCCTTCCAATTTGGTATTTCACATCTTCGAAAAATCACTCCAATGTTATTTCCCCCCTCGCGCCTATTTATGTCGCAAATTGAGTTATCACCATCCACCCAACCCATCCTGCGGTTGGAACACCAGGATCATTGTTCCAAATCATACCACGGTGGGTATTTTACATGGTCTTGTGCATAATCATTAGTTTTATCTGCCTTTTGCTTTGGGTTTCAAGCCGACCGACACAGCTAAAGAATCCAAGCTTCGAGGGGAAATAATGAACAGAAGCCCCATAAAAAAACGAGTTGCATTTAAAAGTAGTTTATGGTTATGACTGAAGGGAATGACGCTTTGCAGTCACTATCCCCCAAAAAATCGCTTGGTAAGATTGTGAAGTGTGAGTAGTAACTTTTTTAAAATAATAATGTCTTATTCAAGAAGAAATGGCCTGTACCGTACAGTCAGTGCGAGTCATTTCGAATTGTTTGTGAGGTTCCGACGCACATTTTTAAGGGGATTATAGAGGGCAGTAAATGCTGCTGTGTTAAACGACCTTTTGTAATATGAGGAAAATATGAGTTGTCAACAATATTTCTTTTTTTTACGTTTTCTATAGCACCAGAGTTGCCAGTAAAAGGCGGCGCTGCTCATTTTAATTACCAATCAGAATTTCTCAGGACCGAAACCATTCGGTGATTTATGGACCGGTAGCAGAATTTTCCAAACTGACTTCGAGCTAAAGCCTTTAAAACCGGAGTAATATGTTCTGTTCTCTTTGTTCTGGCCAGAACCCGAGCTACAGCTGTTTGATGCTCTTTTGATGGAGTCCAGGCTGAAGATCAACAACAATAATGACATCTACTGGAGATAAAAATTCTTCTGGTCCACGTCTTGATATTTTTTCCCGCTGGTAAGAAGCCACCAGGCTGCCTTGTTAGATTTTTATGACGTGAATATAATTAGCCTAAATGACAGTAAAATGAATTGAATGATAATACGTTTCAAATTTAACGATCATTTTCTTTTTGTAATTAAATTAATGTCAGAATGTGTTGTAAGTGATTTGATGATCATTTATTTTCATTCGCTATATATTTGAAATACAGTTGTGGGAGAAAAGAAAAAGACATTTCCCTAGATCAGGGGTGGGCAAACTTTTTGATTGGCGGGCCACAATTGGTTCTAAAATTTGACAGATGGAACGGACCGGGAGTAGATGGATGGAGTGTTTTGGTAACTTCTCCTCATCGGAGAAAAAAAAATGCATTTAATTTTGAATTAAAGTGAACAAAAGCATTCGCAGGAAAATAAAACATTAACAAGGTTTATTCATTTAATTTTTTTTCAAGTTCGGCGGGCCGAATTAAAACGTTTAACGGGCCGCACGTGGCCCCCGGGCCGTAGTTTGCCCACCCCTGCCCAAGATCATGTTTTTGTCAAGTATTAATTCAACAATATTTTGTATTACTCTTTGTTTAGTAGCAAAATCAGAGAAACGGCTCTCGGTCTGATGCTTTTTAAAAACATAAGTTTTGATACAGTTCAATTTTCTTCGGATTTCTTCTAACAAATTTGAGGAAAAACATCATGTTGATAAATTCGGAGTTCGACATTCTCTTCTTCATCACTAAATCACCCCGTTTGTGTGTGTCGATGCGTGAGTTTTTTTTTTTTCCCCCACTCGGGTGTCACTGGATGTGTTGCGTTCGGGAGCTCTATACTCAATATAAATGTTTAAAAAAATAAATAAAAATAACTCTTTCACAGTTATTAAATCAGATTTTTATTTTTTATTTTTTTTATTGCCGCTGCTTTGACTTCCCATTGATTAAACTTCTCTTTCCAGCTGGACTTTCCGGCACTTAAATTAGTTTTCAAATAACTCCTGCGCAGTCTATAAGGAACGGTGCATTCGAGGACTTTGCATACTGTAGGTTTTATGCGGCGTTTCCCCCGAGTGACACAAATGCGCATGAATGCACAGAGGCAGCCGCAAGAAGTTTATGGTCAAACTGCCTAAAGGGCCACTGAGACCTCTCTCGGGAAAAAGATGGCCGTCTTTACATCCGTGTGTTTGTGTGTATGTGTGTGCGCGCCTCGCAAGAATTGCATTAACGTCAGCCAGATGTGTTTATGTGGCGGTTGGAGTGGCTACTATATGGATTTATTCTATAGAAATATACATTAGACTCTATCCCTCTTTTTTTTTTATAATCTTAATATTTAAAAATTCTACATGTTAAATTCTCTCAAATTGGATAAATTTTTTGTTTTTTACCCTTTTTGATTTACTGACCAGCATTTTAATTTATATACCGTGCCTGTACCTCCATATAAATTGTTCCTTCACTTTTCGAAGGTAATGCTGAGTAGAGCGTTATTTATTTATTTTTTTTGAGGGGTATTGTGCTTCTACTAAACATATACAAATCTCCCCTGACGTTTCCCAACCCTGTATACGATATTTACATTTAATAAATGAACATTTAGAATGCACAAGACTTTCTTGCTTTTGAACATGTTCAAAATTTGAAACAGATTTTCATGACGCAAGGAAATTTTGAATCAATTGTATGTTGTGGTGATAGTTTGACTGTTCCAGGAGCATTTTTTTGTCATGGAGGAGTTAGCCCGGGTTGTTAGCGGAAATGACGGCAAGCCCATTTTAGTGATTTATACTGTCTTGCATTTCGGAATGCACAACTTTCGTACGTGAGCGAGAACCAGGGAAAGTGGAAAAAAAATAAAAATGTTTTTTTGCTGGCATGTTGACAGTTTTGCGGCCCCCTTTATCAAAGAGAGGGAAATTATTCCACCCATTGCTGTGGTGAGCCCAGAATGAAATCTGATTTCCCCGTTTGGTTTTAATTTGCCTGGTGGAGAAATTTTTTGTTGTGTTGTTAGTCCTTATTTATCCAAATTTGACTAAACTCTTTGAGATTTTGCCCTTTTATCTCCATAAGGCACAAACAATAAATGTAGATGAGTGCATGCGTGGCGCCATCGGATCAATGTCAAGAGCACGGATGCAAAGTAAGCCCAAAAAAAACAGTACATAAACCCTCCCAGTGACGACACTCCTCAAACTCCACTTGCGAATTTGAAGGACCAGCTGCACCTACACCGGGCTCGACCCACGCCCCCCCTCCCCCCCTCTAAACCTCCCCCCCGTAGGCGCTGAGATGGAGCTTCTACGCTCAGCTCTGTCAGCCCTCCACGGCTCATTACAGTGAAGCCACGGTGCGCACTGCTGCCAAGGACCTCGGGAAGCTGTGTTTATCTCTAGAAGATTGAGACAGATTGAATATGTAAAGCAAGCAGCAAGTGGAATCCCATCACACTGATTGCTTTAGACCAGCTGAGAGTCTGAGATTGATTCTAACAGTTGTAGAGGGACAGCAGTCAGTGTGAAGGGGTGTGTGTGTGTGTGCGCGTGTGTGTGTGTGTGTGTTTTGGCTCCAATTCATATGCATTACATCCACTATTCTCATGGACCCCTAATGCAGACATTACATGACAGCGCTGCGAATGGTTTGCAGGTGCAGTGTGTAATCGTGGTTGCAGCCAACTTTTTCTTTTTTTTTTTAATGACTACTCAAGGTGACCAATTGTTATTGGGCACGGTTGTCAAAACTATTGTTTTAAACTTCAGGCAATCCAAGGCTGATTTATTGTAAAAAAAATTTATTTTTAATTTTTTAATTTTTTATTTTTAATTTTTTTTTAATTTTTTAATTAATTTTTTAAATTTTATTTTTATTTTTAAAGTTGAAGTCATTTTGTTCGAATAAGAACTTAGTGATTTCTTTTTAATGATATTTTTAACCAATGTGCTTGAAGAAACTCGGCTCGAAGGTTATTTGTAGCAACTTGCAAAAGTTTTCACACCCGTTCAACTTTTTGTGTCAATGCGTAACTCAACAGTTTTTTTTTTAAGTTTATAATGGCTTACTTCAAATTAATTCTGGGAGTTTTTCTTACTTTAAAATCAACCGGTATCGTGACATAAGAGATAGCTGGCGTTAAACGAACCCGTTGTCTCTGATTTGGCGTCCACATGTCAATCTTGCTTCGTGTGTTGCTGTGATGGCGTGAGAGGCCAGCGGTGAAGTAAAAAAGGCAAAACTGCCTAGCTGGGCTTTAGTGAATCACTGCTTGACATGCGAATTGAATGCTGCAAATATTCAAATACACGCATAACAAATCAACAGTAATTGGTCGAATAAATTTCGTGATTTATGGTGTATGCTGCAGGTTTTTACTCTTCTGTCAAGGCTCATGTGAAAACTTCCTCAAAGACAAACTCAAGGAGACAAAAATGCTCTCAGAAAGGAATTTGTCTGCATTCTCTTCTGTGAGCTCAAACTGAAGTCAGTGTTAGGGAATTCCATGGATTTTTTATTTTTTGACATTGATTCCATATTTTTATGACGGAATTTGAATTTCTGTAACAGCTAGGATAAGAAAAATTTATCTTCATTCTCATATGCACAGATGCCAGCGCGCACGCATTTCTAAACCAACCAAAGCCTGCAGGCTTACCGGTTGCTCATTTTCTTCCCTTGGCTTTGAAAAGACTGAATAGCAGATAAACATACAATGGCACAAATAATAGCGCTTTGATTAGAATTGTTACCTTTTTTTTTTTTTTTCTTTTAAAAGCTAGCTTGATTATTCATCCGCAGGAGAAATTTGCCATTTGTCCTACTTCTTGAGTGAGGAGGCAAAACATTTCCTTCACCGTTCAAATACAGTCAACAGCAACGCACAGCGATTAATTAGAAATTTGTCTCAACGAGGGGAGGTTTGGGAGGCAGGCAAATCTGCTGGCCTAATTAGAGGAATTTAATTTCTCACGCGACTCAAACCTTGATCATGCGTTTGGAGCCTTAAGGGAGGGGGAGGGGTGAGCGACGGATGGAGAAAGAGAGACAAAGACGGCGCGAGTGCCCTGTCGCTTGTATTCATAGATGGTCCCGAAGTGAAGTGCAAGTCGGTGGAATCATGGCATGTTGTCACATATCGGCTTGCTAAGTAAGAATCTAAAATGCAATCGAATTAAATAATCAGAGCTGGGCACTTGACCCTTTTTTGCCAGTCAGTCCCCAGCCCTTCGGCTGCGACCTCTGCACCGTTATTCATAAAAATTGTCGCCCCGAGATGGACTGCCCAGCTCTGTACATAATGAATGGCTTTGTTTAAATTGTGGTTCACGTGAAATTGTCGGTGGCAGGAGTAATCCCATTCTGTACTTTAGTAGAATTATGGATTTTTGTTTAAAAAAATAAATAAAATTAAAAAATATATAAATACAATAAAAATAAATATAAATATTTAAATAAAATAAAAATAAATATAAATATCAAAAATAAATAAAATAATAATAAATAAATCTAATTAAATTAAAAATAAATCAAATTAAATTAAAAATAAATCAAATTAAATAGAAGTACTGCTTTAATTAAATGTACTCTTTTTACTGTTAATTCTCTACTAGGCCCTCTCTCTATTTACATATATTTTTGCATTTTGTCGTCATCCAGGGAGATTGAAAAAAACAGTAGCAAGCTTATATAGACAATGTAGGGAGTAGATAGTTCAACAAATTTAAAGTCACCATGAAAAAGAAATAGTCAAGTCAGGTCCAGATACCTAAAAAATCAACTTAAGTACAGCAATGTAGCGTTTTTATTTTATTTAATTCCCTGGACTGTATAAAATAAATGTTGTGGGAATGCTTCGGCAACTCTTCGGCGAGCAAATTAGTTGAGAGGTCCAAGTTGCTGCCGCTTAAAGGCTATTTCTTTGAATAAACTGCTTTCAGCATTCAATTTGTCAATCTTTAATCTGAAGTGAATTAGTCTTGGGTAAAAGCCAAAGAACCAGCGATGCTCATTAGCACGGATACAAAAAACGCTTGTTGACTGAATCAGCTCCGTTGGACAGCGGTGACAAATATTTGCATTGTCACGTTGAGGTAATTGAGAAGTTCAAGTTTGGATTAAAATCTCAGCAGGAGTTGCAACCTCTCTTTGTTGTTTTTGTTTATTGGAGTAAATGGCTTGAATGACGTCATTCGTCATTTTGACAACTGATATGATCTAAAATTTCTTTCATTATTGATGTCGATCTGCGCATTGTAGTTTTTTTTATTTTATTTTATTATCAGCAGCAACGGCAGCCTCCAGACTTTTGTCTATATTGCATACGCGGCGGCTAATGTGTTCTTGCTTGCTCTTTCATTAGTGCCAATCCAAAGACAAATTCCTCCATTAAGAAGCCCAAATCTGTCTGTCTGCTTAATTCCTGACTCACTTGCGTCAGGTTTATGTACTCTGACCAAGAGGTACGAAATGGCTTTGTCAAAGTACAGCATAATAAGCCCGTCAAAAAAAAACCCCACAAAAAGCCAATGTTAAAAGAGCTGGATGTTAACATGCTGTGACCAGAAGTATCGACAAACGCATTATTGAACAGAAGGGAACACGATTGAGCATTTTCCAGCTAATGGATGCGAGTGTGATGTAACATGAGATTGGATTTGAGTTTGAAACAGCAAGACTGAAAATCCTCCGTGCCGTGACATTAGCGCCTTCGGAGAGCAAATGAGAGCAGTTAAGAATTAGCCTGGCGCTCAACCAGCTTTGTAACGTCGTGCGTCAGCTACATTACAGAGGCTGTCTTGGCGAATTTGCGTTGATATGCATGTGGTCAGGCAACAATCGGAATGTGTTGAGGCAGCAAGACTAAGTTTGAGAAGGCTGAAACTGGTGGCTTAATAACAATTGCAGTCCCTGACGAGATTATTCTGTGTTCCAAAATTGCAGTTTTATCATAAGTGGACAATTGCCGTTTGCAATGTTGATTATGGAATGAGCACGGTCCTGTCTTGGATAAAACAGAACATTTACTACCGTATTTTCCGGACTATAAGCCGCTACTTTTTTCCTAGATTTTGAACCATGCAGCTAATAAAAATACGTTAAATAAATCTATTTTATTTTATTATTATTTTTTTTTTGTAATTTAAAAAAAAAATGTTTTTCATTTTTTTTCTCTTGGGTCAGTTCTGTTTTAATTAGCAAAGTTGTTGCCGTGTTAAAAGGCACTGTATATTTATTAATTTGTATATTTATTAATTTTATTTATTTATTTGTATTTTTATTTATTTTATTTATTTATTTTATTTATTTATTAATTTTACTTATTAATTTTACTTATTAATTTTATTTATTTATTAATTTTATTTATTTAGTTGTATATTTATTAATTTTATTTATTTATTTTATTTATTTATTAATTTTACTTATTAATTTTATTTATTTATTAATTTTATTTTATTTTTTTTACTTTATTTTTTTTAGGGTTGCTTATATACAAGTGCGCCTTAAAGTCCGGAAAATACCGTGTGTATGCATTTTTTTTTTTTTTTTTGTCACACTACACATGCACACTCTTCCATGAAGAGTCTTTAATTGAGTTGGTAATTATAGTTTTCAAGAAATGTTCTGTTTGAACAAAAGGGTCAGATCTCGCTTGGTAATTTGTTTGCTTACCAGAGCGGATAAAATGTGCCGCACGTCAAGCTGCAGCCAATTCAATCGCTGGATTAGTGTTTGAGCAGTGTCGGCTAGTTCTGATTTAGGTGCGTGTGGGTTAGATGGTGGATGGCAATGTGGGTGGGGTATGATTGGTGTGTGTGGGTGACGCTGGCGGTGGCAGGGGCTGTCTAAAATAAAACAATGGTGTCTGAAAGAGGGGGGAAAGGTAGCGCTCACTCTTAACTGAATGTGTGAACATTTCTCCGTTTCTGCTTATGTGGCGGGACGCAAAACAGAAGGATTTTGAATTAGTCAAGGATTACACGTCTATTTTCGCATCTTTTGTCCAGTCAAATGTGTTGCGTGGTAAAAATGAAGGAGGCCCAAGTGTGCTGCAGCATACTTGGCGGAAAGCTGGAAAAAAATATTTAGAAAAATAAGAGAGAAGCAAAGTGCTTCCTTGGAGACAATTCAGACAAATGTATTCATGATTTTTTGATGTCACTGTTAAAAATAATAATAATAAAAAACATTTTCAGTTGCAGTGTTAGAACCGCTCAGAGCACCTGTTTTGCATCCTTCAAACCTCCTTTGAGGGGCCAGTTTCCATAGAAACAAGGACTGGGAGTGTGTATAGTCATGGAAAAAAATGTAGAAAGAAAATCCTGACAATGCTAATAATGTTAGGATTGCTTAAAAATGAAAATATGGTGTCGCTCGTTTTACAGTCCAACACGATGATTTGAAAAACAAACTCATTTTGAACTGACCCGGATGTAAATAAATCCAACTGTCTCCAGGTTCCTTTCACTGAATTGCGATTTAGATCAGGCTGGGCCCGTCTTTGCTAGTTTTAGCTTTTTGTTTTGCGGCATTATCCTGTTTGAGGAAGCTTCCGAGAGAATGTTGTACTCGTAGATGAGACAAAGGTGGATTTTTTAAATTTATTTATTTTTTTGGGCAAGGCAGACGACTAAAATGAAGCATACCAAGAATAGAACACTATCCCTACTGTGCAGGAGACTTAGTCATGATCTGGGCCTGCTGCAAGGAATTCTGGAGTTAAATGTGCAACTTGGTGTGAGAAAGCTTGCTCTTAGTTGCGTGTCATGGTTTTTCCAAAACACAGCGTAGCTAAGAACAAAACATAAAAAAAAAAAAAATGTTCCAATCAGTTTTGCCCGGATCACTTCAATTGGTTTGTGAAATAACACCGTTAGACGACCAAAAATAATCAGTGCCTGATTTTCATTAGGAAACTTTCATTACGAGTTTACTGATTATAATTTTTTTTTTTTTTAATTCAAATTATTTCCATGATTATTTTGAGCGGTAGCGTTTTTATTGTCATAAGCCTGTGTGTGCCCGGCTTAACCTGTTGCGTGATGTGAAGCGCTTTGCTGCGTCGCATGCTTCAGCGGACACAACTGCCAGAAGGCGAGAACACAGTTCAGCTGGTATCTGCTTTTGAATCACCATAGTTATTTATTTGCACACGCTTGACTGACGCACACATTGCACAAAGTATTTAATGCAATATTATGATTGGGACATAGTTTTTTAAAATTAATTAATTAATTTTTTTTTTTAATAAATTTATTTTATTTAATTTATTTTATTTATTTATTGATTTATTTTTGTACCTAAATGGCAAGCTTTTAATCCAGACAGCATTTTATTACTAGCTCTTTGGCTAACTTTGTGTCTGAAAAAAATCCCTTCGTCTCTTCCACCCACTTGGTGTCCCTCATCCCGTCGTTTTTCCACTCGTGTCTCCCACTCATGGTAACGTCTGTCTGCGCATTGATGAATCAGTCCACCTGCCATGGATCAAAGTGCACAAAGCACCGAGATGCAAGTCGCAATCGTTGTCATTTGTCCACCTGTCAGTGAGCACTCCCACTTTTTCTCCTGTCCTCCGCTGCCCTTGATGACAAAACACTCAAGTCAGAAATGGGGAGTCAACCGTGGATGTTAAACAACAAGCGTTCACATTCGTATTCACATTTCTGAGTCTTCAGTCAACTTCACGTCATGATTCGGCATTCTGCGCCAATTTCTAAACTATCACGTAGCCATTGTTGACGTGTAGAATGGCGGAAAATGCACAGCTGGAGTCATTTTGGGACTTTAATTTAATATAAAATAATTTCGAATGACTAATGATATACTGAAAGCATTTCAATCTATAGCTTCTCTAAACTTTGATAATAAATGGATTGCTAATTTTAATCATTAAATTGGCTAAATATTCCGATCTGGAGGAGGAAATGAGTTGCGCTGAATCAGATAATGTCTTAATGAGCTGTAATGTGTGAATATGTGCCTAATTGCAATTTGGATGTCATCATGAAAATCATATCAAGGACGCTTGTCTGAAAAGTGAAAAACAATGTTTTAAGCCATCGTGCTGCGAAATTGCAACCATTTTTCCCAGTCCTGGAATCTTTCTGACACACCCGTATTGATATTAAGACCGCCATTTGGCAGCGTGGCGATTCGATAAACGACAGTGGCGAATGGAGTCGATGGGTTGGAAAGTTGTGGAATGTCAGTGAGGGAGAAGCAAAGTCAAGATGAGTGGGATTGGAAGGTTGCTTGTTGGCTTGATGGAAAGAGCCCCTCGTTCGTTGCTAAACGGAGCGGAACAAGTTGGCCCAGCCCCTTTTTGAGCCTGGATCAGCACAAGCTTGGCACGACGCTGTCGTAACCTGCTGCCACTTCTGCCAGGCCCAGACGAGATATTGCCATCATCACATGACACAAAATTAGCTCCTCCCCCAAATGTGCCTGTCTTACAAAGTCAGACTGAAATATGAGTCTTGAATGGAATCGCACCAACATCTTGGTGTCGGCGAAATGATTCTCGAATCAATTTGCATCTTTTCTGGAAAAAGCCGCTGTATTTGCAACTTGGCGCTAATCGGGAGAATATTCAATCCTATAAGTGGCTATAAAATGTCTTCCAACAGTCAAAATAAGAAAAGGAGAGAAAGAGAGAGAGAGAAGATGCTAAAATCTTGACTGAAGTTCCTATGAGAACTTTCTTTGTCCAGCTCTTGAATTATTGAAAAGGAGAATTTGGTTATTGCTGCACATTTTTTTGGTTGGTTATGATAGTGGAGGAGGAAGATTAGGATTTTTTTTTTTCGGCATTAACAAAGCTTAACATCCAAATGAAGGTTGCAGATATTCAAGATTTTTTTTTCTACGACTCACTTCTCTCCTGCTCAATATTCGGTTGCTTGTTTATATGCGCGACCTGAGTTGTTTTTTTTTTGTTTTTTTTTTTAGTGTAGGTTGGCTGTGTCGCCCCTGACGGGGCAGACGACTGCTGGTGCAAATAACAGATGTTAAAGCAAGCCTTTGTAACAATTTTACACGATCAAAGTCATTAAAAAAAAAAACGAGAATCTCATCTCTGCCATTGCCATGACCATTCCGGATGACCTTTTTGATGCTTTTTTTAAATTGATTTTTTTTTCACATTACTGTGCCTTGTTAGTTTTCCACCTCAAATTAGTACATCCAAATGAGAAAGCAAAAATAAATGACAAGGAAAGCCTACTAGAACATCTTGAATGCATTTTGAATAATTTAATATATTAAATAAATAATTATATATATATATATATATATATATATATATATATATATATATATATATATATATATATATATATATTGCAATAACTATTCTCTTATTTATCTAATTTATATATTTATCTGAATTATTGTTGTATTGCACTGGAGAGGGGAGCTCTCTAATCTCGTTGCACACTTGAGTACAATGACAATAAAGGGATTTCTGATATATATATATATATATATATATATATATATATAATATTTAATTTTTTTCTCATGTATTTGGATTAAAACATAATTTCAAACAAAATATTGCGGACAAATTTAAAGCCATTAATATTAAAAACAAAAAAAGAAAAATCCGTCATTAATTTCACAATGATGACATGTTAAAGCCTTGACCTTGTTTTTCTCTTTCTTGCTGTCTTATGGGAATTTTTGCAAAATTATTGGCTATTATCCCTTTTCCCTTACAAAAGTTTTACTTGTGCACAGTTTGAGTCGCCTTTTAAAAAAGACATTTAGAAATTCAGCAAGTAGAGCAGCATGCATTTTTCTTAGCTAAGAGCCGAATGACTAATACAAAAAAAAAAAGTTATTTCTACCAGGGGAATGTTTCCCTCACAATTGATTCTTCAAAAGTGACCATCGCAAGACTTTCCGTTGCTGTATACGAGCGTGATATGAGGACCCGTCACTGAAGACTTTGATTAGTTTTCTTCCCCGCCTGGAACGCCTCCGGTTTTAACGTGAATGCATTTTCTTCCGCCAGCGAGTTAGCGTATTGAAATATCCGAGCATAGATCTGTTAATGAGTGAGAGCAGAGTTATTGCCGCCTTCCTAACCTGCCTCCTTCTCTGGCCCATTTCAGCTCCACGATGTACGTTCCCGTTCCCTAATTACCGACCTGTGACTATCCTAATTGGCTTAGCGCCCCGGTTCAATCGGCGAGAGTAGCACGATTAAGATCGCCACTGCAAAGTTAAGACCAAACGACAGCAAGAGTCACGACCCACGACATCATCGGTTGATCGGTTTTGTAAATGGCAACAAAGTACTCGTGGCATTTTTAAGCCACCTCTCGCGCACGTGAGCACTTAATGATGCGCAGTTTTATGACGAACGATAGCCGAGTCTCTGATTTATTCATTGGGGACTGAAGCTGTACAATAAATATGGAAATAACTCTTGGCCTTTTCAGACCACTGCTCGGGGGAGGATCGCCCGAGCAGAATATGAATTTTGGATCCACAGGGTGTTGATGTCTTTTTTTTTTTTTTTGAAAGTGGGCTCATGATCGCTTGTTAGAAATAGAAATAGAAATAGAAATCCCTTTATTGTCATTGTACTCAAGTGTGCAACGAGATTAGAGGGCTCCCCTCTCCAGTGCAATACAACAATAATACAGACAAATATATAAATTAGATAAATAAAGAAGACAGTGCAATGGAATTCAGTACTGAATAGGGCATATAGAAACACATCACAATGCTGTTTTGCGAGGTTAGGGTGGTCTCGTGTGTGTGTGAGAGTTCAGTATGGAGATGGCTCTCGGAAAGAAACTGTTTCTCAGTCTATTGGTCCTTGATTTGATGCATCTGTAGCGCCTGCCAGAGGGCAACAGGTCGAACAGGTGTGAGTTTGGGTGGGTATTGTCATTGACGATGTTGAGAGCCCTTCTGAGGCACCGGGCGGTGTAGATGTCCGACAGTGGGGGGAGAGGGCAGCCAATAATCCTTTGCGCTGTTTTGACTGTCCTCTGGAGCCTCACTCTGTCCGCCTCAGTGCAGCCGCTGTACCAGGTGGAGACACAGTACGTCAGCAGGCTCTCGATGGACGAGTGGTAGAAGGCCAGCAGCAGCTTCCTGTCCAGGTTGAATTTCCTGAGGACTCTCAGGAAGTGCAGACGTTGGCGGACCTTCTTTACCACTGCTGTGGTGTTGTGACTCCAAGAAAGGTCATCGGAGATCTGTACTCCCAGGAACTTGAACGTGTGGACCCTCTCCACACACACGCCTTCGATGCAGAGGGGGGGCGGCAGCGTCTTGTTCCTCCTGAAGTCGACGACAATCTCCTTTGTTTTAGCAGAGTTAAGGTGCAGTCTGTTGTCCTTGCACCAAGTTGTCAGTCTCTTTACCTCCTCTCTGTAGGCTGTCTCGTCACCTTCCGAGATCAGACCGACCACTGTCGTGTCGTCAGCAAACTTGACGATGGTGTTGTTGCCGTGGGCCGGGCTGCAGTCGTAGGTGTAGAGGGCGTACAGGAGAGGGCTCAGCACGCATCCTTGGGGGGAACCGGTGCTCAGCATGAGGGTGGAGGACGTGTAGGGGCCGAGCAACACAGTCTGGGGTCTGTTGGTCAGAAAGTCCTTAATCCAGATGCGTGTGAGGGCAGGGAGGCCGAGGGTGTCCAGTTTGGCGACGAGGATGTCTGGGATGATCGTGTTGAATGCCGAGCTGTAGTCCACAAAGAGCATCCTTGCATAGCTCTGCTGTCGTTCCAGGTGGCCCAGCACAACATGCAGAGCAGTGTCGATGGCGTCCTCAGTGGATCTGTTAGCCCGGTATGCAAACTGGTAGGGGTCCAGAGTGGGAGGAAGGCAGTCCCTGATGTGCTGGAGAACCAGCCTCTCGAAGCACTTCATAATGACTGGTGTGAGAGCAACAGGACGGTAGTCATTCAGGTGGACGGCTGGTGACTTTTTGGGGACAGGAATAATGGTGGAAGTTTTCAAGCAGGAGGGGATGACTGCCTGAGCCAGGGAGCGGTTGAAGATCCTGCAGAAAACATGTGACAGTTGGTGGGCACATGCTCTGAGGACCTTGCCTGGTATTCCGTCGGGTCCAGTAGCTTTCCTGGGGTTGACCGCCAGGAGCGCGCGCCTCACATCGTGTTCCTCTACGATGAGTGGGGGGGAGTTGGAGCTTGAAGTGCGGGGGTGTGACGGTTGGGGCGAGTCAAAGCGAGCGAAGAAGCAGTTAAGCTCCTCTGCCAGCGATGCACTCGGGTCTACAGAGGTCGTGCTGCTGCCACGGAAGTTGGTGATGCTCCGTAGACCCTGCCACACCTCCCGTGGCCTGTTACTGGCAAGGTGGGCCTCCAGCCTCCCCTTGTAGGTTGCCTTGGCTAGCTTGATGCCTTTGCTCAGGTCAGCACGAGCCACCCTGTACTGGGCTTTGTCGCCTGACCTGAAGGCAGCGTCACGGGCCTTGAGGAGAGAGCGAACCCTGCTGGACATCCAGGGCTTCGCATTTGGAAAGGTCCGTATAGTCTTATGTTGGGACACAGTTTCCATGCAGAACTTGATGTAGTCCAGTACACAGTGCGTGTAGACATCAAGGTCCTGATGATCAAAGAGGTCCCAGTTTGTGTCATGAAAGCAGTCCTGTAATTCACACATGGCGTCGTCACGCCAGGTTTTCACAGTCTTTGTGGTAGGCCTGAATCTGCGCCTGAGAGGGGTGTACGCAGGTGCGAGCTGCAAGGACAGGTGGTCTGACTGGCCGAGAGGGGCGAGTGGGAGGGCTCTGTATGCGTGCTTGATGTTCGAGTACACATGGTCGAGAGTGTTGTCTCCCCTCGTTGGGCACTTGACATGCTGGTGAAACTCTGGGAGTACAGTCTTTAAATTGGCCTTATTAAAGTCTCCCGCTACTACGTGAACGCCATCAGGGTGGGCCCGCTGATGTTTATTGATGACGCACGCGAGTAGCGAGAGCGCCGTGCTAGTGCTAGCGTCTGGAGGGATGTAAACAGCTGTGACAATCACTACCGTTAGCTCCCTCGGGAGAAAATAAGGCCGGCATTTAACGGACATGAACTCGATGTCGGGGGAAGAGTGCTTCTCGACGATCGTGCTATCGCCGCACCAGTTCTCATGCACGTAGACACAGAGCCCCCCGCCCCTCCTCTTACCGGTGTCCCTCGTCCGATCCGCGCGATGTAGCGAGCGCCCGGCCAGCTGGATGCTAGCGTCGGGGACGTCTGCGTGCAGCCAGGTTTCCGTGACGACGATCACACTGCTATCGCGCACATAGCGGTTTCCCAGGATTTGTAATCCCAGGTCGTCGATTTTGTGGACCACGGATCTGGCGTTGGTGAGGTGCAGACTCGGTAGTGGTTGCCTATGGGGCTGCCGTCGCAGCCGTTGCAAGACACCGGACCTGCAGCCTCGCTTCTGCTTCCTCTCTCTAGAGGGTGGCTGCATGTAGAACTAATCACTAATAGATGACAGTTGGAATTATTTGCTTGATTTAATTTCACAAAATGTATGTGCATCATAGTTACAATATTTTTTTTTTTTAGTCCACCATTTTTCTTTTTCTTAGCTCTTCTGAATGGCACACCTCAGGGTTAGACTCTAGGGCCCTTAATCTTTTCTTTCTGCAGTACATCCTTCGACCGTGGAAACCTTTCTGTTTTTCAAAATGCAAATGACAGTGAGATTCTTTGCCTTTTTTTTTTTTTTTTAATAATAATAATAATAATAATAATAATTCCCTTTATTAGTCCCACAATGGGGAATTCGAGATTCGAACCCAGGCCTCCTGGGGAGACTGGGTCCTGAACGCGGCGCCTTAGACCACTCGGCCTCCCTCTTTGTTTGTACCTTAAAGTTCCTCCTCAGAATAAGATTTTTATCCTGTCGTCCAATCTCGAGTCAAACTGTTGCCATCGTAAAACAATTTACCGAAGCAGGCAGTTTATTGGATGCAACATTTGAGCAGTCTGAAAGTACACAAAAATAAGCACAATAATTATTGAAACTTTTTCTAGATGTTTGGGTTACCAAAGCCAAGAACTAAAACGAACCCAGAATGAATATTTTATTGCAAACCAATACACACACTTTTTAACATGAGAGCATTTGCATATGAGAATTTCTTTTTGCCCTTGGTGGAAGTGTGTTGACAACTGAAGGCCATTCAAGTTTTTCCAAGAACATTGTGATAGTTTTATGCCAAAAAAAAAAAAAAAATCCCTCTTTGCAGAAATGGCGTGTGATGTTTGGCCTCGTCATGGAGGCGAAAATATTTGTGATGACATCTCCAGGTTACAAGTCATGTTTATTGAAGACCACAAGGAGAAAAATAATAAACTTGGGGCTGTGCAGTTTTTAAGAGACTTCCAAATTAATTGCGGGTGCTCCAAATTCGGATGTAGGTAATAATGTGTCAAATTTACTCAAGATACCTTTTGGATGAATTTGTTTTAATTTTTCAGACTTGGGTGCGATCACATGACCTCCATTTCGCCACTCAAAAAGATCCAGGTAGTCACATGACAGCACACAAAGGCCCCGCGCTGAAGTTTTTAAAGCGATTCTGTTACATGGAACAACGACGGAAGGAAAATTAAAAGAAAATGAAAATGAAAAAAAATGAAAAAAGTCATAGATGAGCTGCCTCGTTTTTGTGCTGTTTCACAAATGTAAAAAAAAAAAGTCTGTGTCGGAAAGGAGAGCCACTGTCACTAATAGCAAACACAAATAGAAAATCACTCACTAGGCCACACCCCCTAAAGGCGCTTTACTACAATGCATGACTACACATTATAAAACCAGTTTTATATGCTCATTTATATGGATTCCAACAACACGGTGCAATTTTTCATTATAAAAACAACACCAAAAAAAAAAAAACGGTTGTGAGGAAGTAATTTGCAGCCTGTTGTCATACTAACATTAAATTCTGCCCATGCTCCGGTGAGATCCCGGCATCACCTCACTGAACCTTCTCCCCGGTGTCTCTCTCTCTCTTCAAGTCATCTTTCACGAAGCTTTGAAGAATTTCCATCTGTGTCTTTATTATTCTCATGAATCATGTTGCATCACGGCAGCCTTTCCGTGGCACGTCTCATTCGCGACTCTGCAACGATCTCGTGTTTATCTAGCTTAGCTACACTTGTCTTTGCATGAATCCCCGCAGAAAGTGCGTTCCCCGCAGTCATTTGCATTATACGTACGGGGGGGGGGGCTCGTCTCATGCCGCCGTGGCCTGCCGAGGATTGCCTCCGTGTCTCGTGCGGGCTTTCTTCTCCCAACACATCTCGCCATATGTCTGGGAATGAATTAGTGCACGCTCAGTCACATTGTTGGGGCGCTTTACGGCACAACCCTCAAGCAAGCACACGCCCACTTTGCTCCCCTTTTGCCTCGGAGGTAATCTAAAAATTAATTCCGTGTGTAATAATGCCAATCCAAGCTGGAGTGTGTGTGGCGTGTCCTGCGGGAGCGCCGCCTCGCATGTACTGTACATCAAAGCAATGATGCACAGATTGGCAGCCGGGCGGCTTGTTGCGTTGTCTATATGCGCTCTTTGGAAAACAACAAGTTCCCATGTGAACGTCCTGCTGCATGACGAAGTTTGTGCTTTGATTGCGATCACATGATTAGTTTGTTCTCCTGTATCTGTATTAACTGCAGTGATTTTTTTTATTTATTTTTTTGGGTGAAGGAGGCCTTTGTGCAGATGCTTGTGTAAGGATGAAGGCAAACATCCATCGTTCGCTTGAAGAGTTTTACTTTCATATTAAAATGTTCATGTACCAGCTGGAACGGGGGCGGCGACCAACAGGCCGGAGGGTCGAGGCCGGAGGGCGGGGGACTGACCGGCAAAAAAAGGGTCAAGTGCCCACCTCTGGTAGCTTGTAATACTTTGCAGTTAGGCAAGACAAATTCTCCTACTTGTTTGTGTACCGTTGCCCACGACAACTACTAGCTTTTTCCGCTGTTTATATTCCGACATTACACGTTATAATGTGACAGTACGGCAAGTAAGGAGGGAGGAATTTTTGATTGGCGGGCAACAATGTGTTCTAAAATTTGACAGAGGGGCCGGACCAGGAGTAGATGGATGGAGTATTTTGGTAACCTCACCTCATCTGAGAAAAAAAAAAACATTTAATTTTAAATCAAATTTAACAAAAGCATTACAACAATATAGATGTCTTTGAAAAACCACAGTATTTAGAAAATAAAACATTAACAAGTTTTATTCATTTAATTTATTTCACGTTCCGCGGGCCAGATTAAAATGTTTAACGGGCCGCATGTGGCCCCCGTGCCGTAGTTTGCACACGCCTGGTCTAGCCACTCCACAATGTGACTGTTTCCTATCTTTGCTTTGTTACAAAGTAACACATTAAAGTTGCTGGCTTTGCTGATTATTTAGTGTTTTGTTTCAATGCTTTTTAAATTAAAAAAAAAAAATAAAAACATCTTTTGGTGGGAACAACACACCCACACTCGAGTGTAGTCCAACATCGTGTGTTGCAAAATGTGTACATTTTTTTCCCAATCATGTTTATGGTAAAGGCAATCATGATTTTTTTTTTTTAGAGCAACGGCTGCTAATGGAGGCGATACTGTGAGTTATGGATAATGGGTGGATGGATATTAAAGAGCACCTGCAAAAGGAATCAAAGATAATTAGCGAGCAATGCCTTCAGAAGTACAAACATTCAACATGTTGGACGTACAACAAAATAACTCTGCTTTGGTTCACATACTAAAAAAATAAGACTACATTAAACAGATGCAAGCGCTCCAGTGTCTCGCAGATGGAATTTGCCTATCTGCATTGTACTTGAGAAATGAGGCCGATTTAGATCTCTTCCCAAGTTCCCCGTCTCCCTAAATGGGGACAAATCCAACTGTTGCCCCCCTCAGCTATGGACGACCGTCTGTGTAGGATACGAGCCGCCGCCTGCCTATCTCCCAAACACCCGTGATCGTCTCGCTAATACCTCGTCTCCTCCTGCACTAAGAAGGCGCTTTAAAGTAAATACAACGGACAAAGATTCACTTTAGATTTTCTCATTAATTGCTTTTATCTGAGGCTCTTTTCCGGTAGAAGTGTCGCGACGGATTAACTAAGGACCATGCACAAGATGGATTGTACATAATTAATGAATCGATGCTGGGTGTCATTATCATTATTCATCAAATGCAAAAAATAAATAAATAAATAAAAAATACTAATAATAAAAAAAAAATTGAAAAGTCATTGCAAAACCAATCATTGAACTGCTAATTTAATTGACACTTTAAAGTTGCAGATTTAATTAGTTTACTAGTAACTCCAGAAACAAATTCAAATCTTTGGTTTGTATCTCATATTCATTAATTCTTCACCACAAGGGGGAGTTGGCGGCAGCAGCAAGTGTACAGAAACCAAAACCCGAAAAGTAAAATAATTTCACACTTGAGGGTCAGGCAGGTATTTTTCAGCCGTCCATGTACCGTATTTTTATGGCCAAAAGACGCGCTGTATCTAAGGGCGCAGCACCAGTTGAGGGTGCTATTTCTGTATTTACTGGGCGCGCTGCACTACGAGGCGCATGCTAGCTGGCGCGTGCTAGCTGGCGCGTGCTAGCTGGCGCGTGCTAGCTGGCGCGTGCTAGCTGGCGCGTGCTAGCTGGCGCGTGCTAGCTGGCGCGTGCTAGCTGGCGCGTGCTAGCTGGCGCGTGCTAGCTGGCGCGTGCTAGCTGGCGCGTGCTAGCTGGCGCGTGCTAGCTGACGCGTGCTAGCTGACGCGTGCTAGCTGACGCGTGCTAGCTGGCGCGTGCTAGCTGGCGCGTGCTAGCTGGCGCGTGTTAGCTGGCGCGTGTTAGCTGGCGCGTGCTAGCTGGCGCATGCTAGCACTCATGCAAATAAGCGATCGCTGCCAGTAGCAGCTCCTCAGACCTTATGGTCGTGAAAATACCGTATTAATTTTTTTTATGTACAGTAAGTGTTTGAGGGGGGTTAGATCTCCATTTTAGGTTTGTGAAGCCCTTTGAAACTCTTTTGTGATCAAATAAACTTGATTTGACTACGTCAATGGCCGATGATTATTACAAGTAAATGTTACTCATGCTAATCCATTATTGTGGTTATGAATCGTAACCACTGCTGCGGTATCGAAAATTGGTGGACGGTGAGAGTCGTAATCAGCCCGCTGATCTCGTCTCCTCATTATGTCATCCTACTGGCGCTTCGCTTCAATTCCACAATCCACTCGACCTCCATCCATATGCACATAATGCATCTCAATATCTCCGTTGCACACTTTAGCTGACATCGATGACTAAAGAGCGTTGACGGATATCTGTGGCCAAGTTGCGGCGACACATCACATCACGCTCCAGCGATTGCGCCGCATTTCATCATGCACGCGCCTCGTTTGGTGTCGGTTGCAGTCGACGAGCAGATAAATATTTAGCGGCCGCAACGGGGATTGTTGAATGATTGGATACGGGTGCATTGTTGATTCACTGAGCTGTCAAGGAAGCGAGTGTGACGGGCTGGACTCAGTGTGAAGATCTACTTTTTGCTCCATCAATTGATGGAAAATGGAGATTGCTTGTTTTGCTGCTCGCTAGTTTGTTGGTGAAGGAAAGCTGTGCTCCAAAATAAAATTGAGCAAAGTGTACGTTATTTGTACACTAAATACTCATCAGGAGTGCTCGCTATCACTTGGTTTTTATTTTGCTGTGCAATAGCCAGGCCTTGCTTGTGCTTTATTGTAATTTCTATTCTTCTCTCCTTGCGTTTTAAATTCTGCGTCCTTCGGCCAAATTTCCAAAGCCCTGCTCTCAAGATTGCATTGTTGCTCGGTCAGAATGACACTCTTCTGAAAGTCTGTGTTGAATTGGCTCTGAAAGTCAGGTCCGTAATTACTTTGGCTAAGATCAGTTTCGCCTTTGCTATTGTTAGCACTGTTGATATTGACAGCACCAAAAAAAAAAAAAAAAAAAAAGCATTGAAGCCAATGCAAAGAAGCATCTTTTGAATTGAATTGTCCTCTTCCGAACACACCACAATATATATATTTTTTCAACCTTTTTGTTAATGACGCGACAAGACGCATTGCTGACACATGGACCACAAAACCAATAGCGCATCGCAACAGCTGCCTTAGCGAAAAACCCGCAAGCGTTTCTGACACACGTCACCTGTGTGAGCGGGAGTTGTCATAGCATGCATAGCTGCGTTTTGTAAATTGATTTGACGAATGACCGATTTATGTGCGAGGCTCAACACTGCCACAATATTAATGTCATTGATCCATTTTGAAAAGCTCTAGAATCCAAACATAAACAAATATGTTGCCAAAAATGGTCAATATTCAGTTTTGTTCACATTTGGATTTTTATTTATTTTTGTACATTTTGCAAAACACTTTCATACATGTAATGTATCGATTTTTTTAATCATTTTTTTTATTTTTTTATTTTTTTAACTTAAATTTTATCCTGCTTGAATTCTGAGCGTCTGCATACTTCGCATTTTAATTTAGAAAACCCTGACTGTGGGTGATAAAAAAATAACTTCTCAGTTGACAAAAAAAAAACCCTCAAGCATTTAATTTGACCACCTATCGGCGCTAATATTTTGCGTCACCTTCGCTACTCCAGTGAAAAATTACCAGCTAGGCCCCTGCCTGTGTTTCTGCCACCACAATGTGTACATTAAAACGTGCGACGACTCCAGCTGAAGACGATTCTCCCTCTCTTAGTCCTCCACGCATTTCTCCAACACGCCTGCTTTAGGTGTTGAAGTCTACAGTCGAGTGTCAGGTGGGTTACAATTCACAAGTTAACCCGATAACCCGCCGACAACCCTCCCGGGACTTCCTGTCACAATCAATTACGCCACCTGAGGCTATGTGTTTGTACGTGGAGGCAAGGGAGAGAATGTGCAAAGTGCTGCGGCATAGATATGGTGCCGGAAGGGAAGAGCCTGATGGTTTGCACGGAATATTATGTGTGCCCGTTGCTGTCTGTGAGCGCGAATGAAATGCACGAGGGAAAAAAAGAAAGAAAAAAAAAAACACTGTTAGAAAGTTAATGTGATTTCCTCTGGTGCTTTTCAAGTCCCGGGCTCATCATCCCGCCATGTTTGACCCGCGATGAGCAACGTTCTCGTGTCATATTTCCCCTGTCAAATGGTTATGTGCGATTTAAAAAAAACACTTCATATAGCCTTTGACATTGAAGAATATCCCCTCGTTGGAAGCGCCACTGCGAAAGAAGCCGCGCTAACCTTCAACTGTTAACTTCACAGCTGATGAAAATGTGTCCTGTGGGTGTTGCTTTGTGTGCATACTGAAAGATGCCCTCGTTCGTCCGCTTTGTCGAATACGGTGGGGATTGGTTAAGCACTTTTGACGTCAAATTGAAATGTGCGTAAAACAAACTGGGCAAAAAAAACAATATTTGGATACAAGCAAATGAACGGGCGCTATTTTTAATCCTAATTTGCATCAACTGGTGATTCGGTTTAGCGTGCTGCACTCCAGTAGTGACCTTTACTGTAAAATATTCACAACTTTATATTTCTATGATTTGTGCTGTCACTTTATCACTGGGCCGTGTCTTTGGATCATGTCGTGAGAAGTTCTGGTTGGTTTGTTTCAGCGAGGCAAAAAAAAAAAAAAAAAAGGGGTAAAAAACTTTCCGTCTACGTTTCTATCTGGATATGCTTTTAAACACACCCAAAAAAAAATAATAAATAAATAAATAAATAGATTGTCAATGTAGTTTTTTTTTTTTTTTTTTTCAGAGCACTACGGGTAATTGTCATCCCCACACCTCGTCTAAATAAAAGTTTAATAAACCTTAAGATGATGCATCGCAATTTAATTTAATTTGCATCACTTATTTGTGCGGTGCTTTGAGTTAATGATGCTATTTGTGATAGAATTTTTCTGAAGTAAAATTGCATTTTTTTTTTTGCTTATTCATCCTTCAATTAAAGGCTACATTTAAGTCTTTGCTAAAAAAAAAAAAAAAATGCGATAATCCTCCTCTGGTGTGCATAGGATTTTTGTCCGTGTCTGCATCAGCGCACGCACACACTTGGCAGGAATTTACAACATCCCCTACAAGTTTGTCAGGAGGTGGTTTTGCAGATCCATGACAACACAAAACAAATGCTTTCTCCTCCTATTTCCCCACAGCCGGAGAATTACAAAATGACATTGACATATTTTGCTGGGGTTTTTTTTCAGCAGCGGAGAAATGGGGATTTAGTCATTAATCTCAGGTTTATCAGGTTTATATTTCATAATGCTTTGTTATATTTAAAAAAAAAAATGATAATGTCACTGTCGAACCCACGTAGATGAATTTCCAGTCTGGAATATTGCCTTTAATTCTTCTCTGTGAATCCAGCCTTTATGGAAAAAAAAAAAAATGTATAGTAATCTTCTCCAATAGTAGTCGAGAATATTGAACATAATGCTTTAGATAAGAAAATCTGGGCTAAATGGTGCATGTAACCTACCATAAACCAGATTAATAAATAAATTAAGAGTCATAAGGTCAGAAGTTTATAGAAAAGCACTTTTGTAGACTAAAGAATCCAAATGGCATGGAGCCAGCTGGAGACACAAAATTCAATACAACTTTATTTATAGTGCACATTTCACAATAGCTGGAGCTGTAACAAAGCTAAAGGAAAAAACTATATATATATATATATATATATATATTTTTTTTTTATTTTTTTTTTTTTATTTTTATTCTGAATATAAAAATAGAGGGTAACATTCTTAATTCAGAAAATGGTCGCCCTCTTCCAGTAGTAAAAAAGTCCTTTCTCGCAAGTGCGGTACAAACTAAAGATCGATAAGAATCCTGACACAGACCAACACATCATGCTGCTCCCTCAATACGGCAACAGGTTTAATATTGGACTTTTCTCATAAACGTAGACGAGACATACCGATTTGGAAATGACTAATCTAATCGGAAGTTCAGTGAGTGTGTGTGTGTGTGTACGTGTGGGAGAGAGCGAGAGAGAAAGGGAGAGACCCATCTGCATTATTAGTGCATTACGGCATTCCAATCTAAAACGGCTTGAGCCAACCTAAAACGATGTAGGTGCGTGTTGCCATGGCGACAGATGTGCGCCGAGCAGAAGCCGAAAAAATGCTCCACGCGTTGCTGCAGTCTGCATCTGTGTGTGTGTGCATTCCAAAGCAAACTGGCTCGCGTCGCTGACGATCGATGAGCTCTTTTCAGAACGTCTCCAGCCACACAATGACCGCGCGCTTTCATAAAAATCGGAATTATCTATTCAGTCTAGACACAAAAGGCTGAATCATCGCATGTATTTTGGATTTCACTTATAGTATTTACGTTTTGGCCATTTTCCGCGACATTTACTACCACTACAACCTCCTGACTCGGTGCCATGTAACAATATTACAAATGCACACACACACACACACGCACACACATACCCCTTCATAATTGGACAACGCAACAAAAGAGTGTGTGCGCGTGTGTACGTGAGGTCAGCCCCTTCTTTGTTTGTGATAAAGCCGTACTCGTTAAAAATGACGCCGTCATTGTCTTCTCGCCGTCTGTGTCCTTGCTTATGCCCCTCCCCCTTCACTCGCAATGTTTTAACGGTCACTTATGTTCATGTCTGTGTAGATGAAGTCAAGACAGATGCCGTCTCGACAGCATAAAGCTCGATAGCGGTTATCGGTCCTTCTGAAATGTCAAACGGGAGATGTCGAAGCGGCGAGAATTACGATTGCCGTCTCTGTCTATCACAAGAAAAACAAAATCACTTGGTTGCCTAAAGATGAAGCAAATTCAGAGCTGAGCGACTTTGGGTTCAGAATTATTCTTTGTGAAGTATGGAGGAAGAACCGGTATGTTGAAATGATTGAACTGGACTGAGAGTTTAGACTGGGTTGTTAGTGGAAATTCTGAGAGGTTTTTTTAAATCTTATTTTTATTTATTTTTTTTTTTTTAAATCCAATCATCTACAAGCCATTTTGGTTTAAGAGAAGTGTGTTTGAAACTATATTGACGTATTTTGGGATGATAGTCATGTCATCAGTTAAGAACATTTTTATTTATTTGGGTCACAACTTGGCAACAATCCTAATGATGTCTACAACCGAGAAGCACAGCACTAAACCTTTCATAATCGTCAGAATGAACAGGGCCTGCCTTACTTTCTCGACAATATCCAGCGAAAGTTTGAGGCCGATTGCCGAGCGCTGCTGTCGAACACTGACAAGAAACCTCTGCAGACCGAGGCCAAATCCTATTATGTTCCTCCACTGCTTCCCGGGGACTCCAACGACCAAACCAGAAGACATAGTTTGGTTCCTCAAAATTCAAACTACACAAGAATGACTGAAAAAAAAATAAAAAGCCAAGCACGTTCTCCAATTGCGACACAAATCGCATATCACCCTGTTGCGATGGCTCTTGTTGTAATCTTTAACGTCTAACTCCGAATCAAACTAACTATCCGGTTCTATATTAAGGGCGAGCATATGGAGGCAGCGGGGAGCAGAATGAGGTCTCTCATTATCACCGGATCTGACTGCACTTTTACCCCGGCTACTGGCAAAGCTCATTAAAAGTGGCCAACAATGAAAGCTGCCTCCGCGCCGCCTTTACACCAAACCAGAACTCGCACATTCCACTGTCAGATTCCTTCCTTGCTTGTTGCTGCAGTCAGAACGCGAGCTCATTTTGCATCTCACTCTCTCACTTCGATGCGCTGCAAGAAGCCACCGCAGTATTTCACATATTCATCTACAGGTATATAATAACAGTGTAATTACGCGATATAACAGTTAATGATGTGGCGTTATATTGGGACGTGTCCCAAAAAAAATGATCTCAGCATTCTTGTCACACATTTGGCCATGAGGATCGTTGCATTGCCAGCATTTGCGAGGTTACTTTACTTATTCATAAGGCTACTCATTGAATTACTAAGTTGTGAGAAAAAAAAGAAGAATTTTAATAAGACGTGCGTGTGTGTGTGTGTGTACAGTACCATGCGGTTTCAAGCAGAAACAACAAACAGACGGCAAAAAAATAAGAGAAAATGTAGGTCTAATGTCTTGCCTTTGCAATCTTTATTGCCAAGAACGTGCCATTACATCTCTTTGGATGTGAGTTATTTTGGGGTGAAAAAGAGATTGTTGGTTGATTGAAAATAATAAGCACGAGAGGAAGCCAATTTGGTTTTAGGTGGAGGTTGATGCATGTGATTTATTTATTTATTGTGTAACTGCCTGCATCCAGCCACGATCATATTGATTCGACAAAGTGATCTGTCTTAGTGGCGCAGCCGAAACAGGCTGCTGGAGACACTGCTGAGTGTAAAAATAAATAAATAAAATAAAATGTATTTTTTCATCGTAGGCAGCTGTGAAAAAAAAACAGTTGAGAAACAGCCATCCATTCCTTCGTTTCATCATTGCTGTCATGCAGTTTATTTCAAAGTCAGCCGGTCCTCCCTCAAGTGTCTCCAGTTGCTCCAAAATACTGCCTCCTTAACTGGAGCTCGTAGGAGTGAGCACATACCGCAAACGCCTCCCTTGTACATTTTAGAGTTGTTTTTTTTTTAAGATTGTATTTAAATCTTTAAATGATCTTGCTCGACCTTACCTCTCCGAGTTCTGCCACCTCTACGTAGCAGTCCGATGCCTTTGGTCAACCGACCAGACGCTACTGGCGCTACTGAGGACAAAGAGGGGACCAAGTCATTTTGAATCTACTTTGTGCAAATGATAGAATTCTTTTACGGAAGTAAATAGTGGTACTGTATGTGTCAGTCCTGACAGTCCCGATATGTTGGATTAGGCCTCTTTGGCACGCATAATTAAATAGGTGATTTCAGCTAGGCCGTAATCGCAAATATCACCTTTCCACTTCCTGTGACCTTGGGTGTGGAGTTACATATTGTACAGTTATAGCAGATTGTCGAAATGACCCAGTCACTAGAAAATACAGAAAGAAGGAATCATGCGTGACACAGCATGACTCCTTCTTGTGACTGCGTCACCGTTTAGTTCATTTTGCAGACGGAGTCGTTGGTGTGCCTCAGTTAGTCAATCCGCTTGCACTTCTGTTTGAGGCATGAATGAAATTATTTTGGCATGTGGTAACCTTGATTATTTCTTAATATTAGATGGAAAATGATAGATGAGAGATGAAAGCGACCTTATCTTACGTTTGTGTTTCTCATGAATGTGCAAAGTTCAGTGTTTGTTTGTATTTACATTTGAGGAGTTTAAGCAGAGTGATATCCCCCCGGCGTCCCGCTTCCACCTCTCTCCTAATCTCTGCCAACTCCCAAGCGAGATAACGGAACTTACTGACATTTAAATATCCCGACTGCTCGCCTGGAATATCAATTAGCGCCGAGGCGACGCTCGCAGCTTTCTCCCGTCGTCGCTCTCCCGCCGCGCTCGTCACCCCGGCGGCCCGATTGTGTCACACTTCACGCGGCCCAAGTTTTTCGTCAGGTTGACGACCTGAGGTGATCCATTATTGTTGCGCCCGCTCGAGTCATATAACTGATACCTTGCCTTTCAATGCCTATATGAAGGTGGTAATCTCATCGGATTCAATTTCAATCTCTAAACTTGCCGCCACTTGCGCAGGAAAATAAATTGAGCCGCGAATTTGAGAGGAAACTGATGAGAAATTTCCTTTTGCATTGAGTAACAAGCAGTCCGGATAAGCGAGGGTTGCATAAATCTGCATACCCAAGCGAATGTAACCACGAGCTTGCTGCAATAAAGTCATTCATCCTCTCTTTGTCAAGACACTCTGTCAACTCACCGCTCGCCGGCCTGGCAAGAAAGTAAAATTATTACATTATTCATTATATTTATTATGGTGTAGATTGAACCGCGATGGAGCCTCTTTGTGTTTTTCATCTTGCACACACTGAGACACTCTCACATATGCTAATTCCAAGAAAGAAACACTTCAACAGTTATTCTTCCCCTGCTAGATTTATGCAGTCAATTCAAACACAGTGGGAATTAGCCAAGCCCCGCAGCAAAGCAAAGTTATCAAAATGACTCCAATATATGTTTGGAAATTCCACTTTGGAACGCCAGAACCTTTGGAATTGGTTTTGAGCTTCAGCAAAAGCTGGCGGCGGAAGACCAGCGAGAGGCAAAAAAAAAAAAAGGACAATGGGATGCTCAAGGGACGTATGGAAGTGAAGTGCGATGGGAGGAATTGTGCTTATGCGTTGTTGGGCCTGCTGGATGGATTGGTGAAGAATTTCCTTCAACATGAAACGTGGTGCACTGTGGCTACATTTTTTCTTGGATTCAAGTCTTGCTGAATTTTCCCGACAGTCAATCACGGTTTGGCCGGCGGTTTACCTGGCTCGTCACAATTCTCGCATTGTCAAGCATGGATGGCAGGCAGTTTGGCATGTGTGGCCCCTCAGAGGTAAACTAAACATCCCGATTTGGCCTGACTCCAGAGTCGGCATCAGCACAGGGGGAGACATCCAACTTTTTTGTCAATAAACAATTCACTACAACATCTCTTGTACCAAAACATGCCCAACAGTGTTATTCACATACGCACTGCTTGCTGTGGTCACATTGCCAGAAAATTGTCTCTCTCACTCTTCCACTGTCTCCTGCTCTCGCTCTCTCACTGTGAGTGTTTCCCGGGAAAATCCCATCCCCTCTCCCCCTACAGAAGTGTTTTTTTTTTGTTTTGTTTTTTAATTAGATTTTTCTTTTATTGTATTTAAGTTTTAATTTTTTCAATTTTATTTATTTATTTTTTTATATTTGTTTATTTTATTTATTTATTTATTATTTATTTATTTTTACTTTTTTATGATTATTTTATTTTTTTATTTTATTTAATTTTTGTGTTTTTTATTTTATATTTAATTTTTTTAATTTAATTTTTTATTTTATTTTTTTATTTTATTTATTTTTTAACATACTATCAAGTTTTCCGGTCGACTTATCTTCGCCCAGTTGAACTTGCGTTTCTCATCTGCAGCGTGACTGCCGTGCCAAATGTTTTGACAAATTAAAAAAAAAAAAAGAAAACTCGCCAGGCATCCACCTGTTGACTCACGGCAATTCGGTCTAAAATGCCGTGGCCGTGGAGCTTTCACTCTCGACTCCAACTCAGCCGTGACTCATGTACCAGCCAGGTGTCCCGTTATGTTTGTGCACTTTTGCGTCTTATTTTATTTCATGTTAGTTATGCTGCATTGGAGTCTTCTGAATGTTTATTTTTGATGAGTTTGCCACTCTGCAGTCAACCAGCATACAAACAAGGCAGATACAGACAGAATAACAAAGCACCAGCGCAAATCTTTTTTACGTTTCATACAATTCACCATCCAGCTCCTCGTGTTGTTTTTTTTTTTCTCTTCCTCTTCTCACATTCCTTTTTCACTCCTCACCAAGTCACCTCTCCTTCATCCATCCATCCATCCTCCCCTCCCTCGTCTTTCTATCTACAGTAGTTGCCTTGGTAACAATACAAAGAGATTTTCTTCACAGCGCTGTCACCGTGGCAACGGTTGGCTTTCCTCCAGGCGGTTTTTGGGAAGTGCGCCGCCCTTCGGTGCACTCCAGGCTGCTTGTAGTGACCAGTGTGCGATCAAGGCCGTGCGTGTCACTCTTACGTGCGGCTGCTTCCGAAAGGATGCAGATACTCCGTCCTGATTGGTCCAGAGTTGTCAAACAGCATCTTAACTCAAACGCTTCAACGCCATTTGTTTCAAGCTCGGCTGCAGTGGTTATCAAAGAGTTTACTGGCATGCTTTCGTCATTTGTTTTCTTTTGCGGTTTCACTCTGCACAAACCAATTGAAACTCACTGATGCAATTTAAGGAACGAAACACTGCCTGGAGTCAGAAGTCCGCATCAACTGCATTCTTTTTTTTTTTTTTTTTTTACATCTTCCCACGCTTGCCGATGATTTTGATCTGCGTAGTAAAAAACTGTTTTAACTCTCATTTTCAATCTTAGTTGGTTTACAAAAAATTTGAAACATTTAATTGTCATGTTAAGTCAGCATAAGATTTACTCGAATTTTATAAAAGCAGCACATGAGGTTGTAAACTTGCTTGGTTCTATGGTTTTTATCACAAAAACACTTTAATAGCAACAAATAATAATAAAAAAAAAAAGGGTGAAAAGATGCGTGTTTGAATTGATGAGGTAAATGTCATGATGTTGTTTTGGAGAGAAAAAAAAAAAAGAGAGAGAGAGAGAGCGAAAATCCCAGAATTGCTCGCCACACCCCTGCTGATATTAGGAAGAGATCACAGCAGCAACATGGGATGTGGCATTTTCGGTTATGATGACAGCGTGTGAAATTTACTTCAGTCGTGGGATTGTATTTTGTATTTTGGCAGCCTTCAGTTTGGGATTTTGAGGGGATTAAAAGGCCAAAATTTGGCACCAGGCAATTGTTTTCTCTTTGATTAATTTCACATGTAAAACTGCAATGTTTGGTCAACATCTTTGATCGGAAACAAAACCGCTCCAAGAAATGCTGTCGAGTATTGAGCATATGTGCTTGTTTTTGTCATTTTAGAAATGTTCTCAAGTATAAGGATAAGCATTCATACAAGAAAAATAAAATAAAAATGTGCAATCTTTACAGCCAATGCTGTTCCACTCCAGTCCTGTAGGTGGTGATGTGTAATTCAAACTGGTGAACAAAAAAAAAAAAAATACAATTATTGATACTCGACCAAATAGAGACATGATTGTGTTGGAATTTCCTGTAGGAAAAAAAGAAATTTTTATTTCCCCAAGTTAATGTCAATTTGCGTCAGTTGTGTGACTCCTCCTTACCATGAAATCCTTCCTTCCCTCGGAATGTTTTTTCTTCTCTCTTCATCAAGTGACCTGTTTCACTTATTTGCCTTGTTACCCAGCAGCAGGTTGGCCGACTGTTGACTGACCGCAAATGATAAAGGCCACGCTATTTGGATCAGGGGGCCTCGCTCAGGCGAATGTTTGTCAACAGCGCATTGTTCCTTTGCCGATATTTTCTCGAAGCTTTTCACGACATGAAGTTAAACAACGGTCAGTAAACGCATTTGTTCCACTGTGTCCGCATGATGTGGCATGTTTTCAATAGAACAGAAATCGGCTTCTTTCCTTTTTAAAATGAATTTGGCCCTTAGTGATGTATTTCCTGGTTGAGAGGACAAAAGAAGACCTGCTGATGAACCATCTGGCATCCAGGTGGATCTCGGCCTTAGTTTCGCCGTTTTCATGCGTGTGTATTTATCCGTCTGTGTGTTCCACTCTTATTATGTTAGTCTTCACTCTTGCCCCAAGGCAGCTTCCGACCCCTGAAGGCACCGCATTTGTCTCCCTCATACATCAGCCTGTTCAACAGGAAGCATTAAAAGCTCCGTTTTGTCACTGGCCATCATTCCTCTCCGAACAGGGGTACCCGACTACTCGGCCGTGACCACGGATGAAAGCATCTCATACATATTTTTTTTTTTCAGGGTGTGGATAATTCAAGATATTTGTCCACTGTGTTTATGTGGCAAAGCGAGAAATGAAGAGAATAAAAATTCTTGATGCATAAATGCTAACGTCACAGTTCAAGCTAGCAACTCAAATATTGGTGATGCAGTAGAAAATATGCAATTTTGAACATTTAAGTATCATAACGAAGGGTGGGGTGATTTGTGCAAGCTGACTAAAATGTTTGTTTCAGCTAGCGTTCCCATTAGCATGGCCATGCTAGCACTGGTTGTCAGCTAATGCTAGTTTGAAAATTCAAATGGTAATGCGGTCTAAGAAAACTGAGTATTCTTTTACTTAAATACTAGATTTTGAATATGACCTTTTCCCACTTTAGATGAAAAGTTCCCTAAATGTCTTAATTCATTTTTTTTCTTTTAAATCTGAGAACCTTCTTTGAGCCTTTTCTTCTGATTTGAGACGGGCAAATTTCTCTTTCAGTTATGTCTTGATTTCAAGCGATTAGATGTTCTTTTAAAATTGCTTCATTTTCCGACATAATAGTACCGTCATCTTCTGGACAACCTGACTCACATAACCTATCCTCTTTTTTCCATCCATGTGCAAATCAGTCTTTAAAAGTATGTGGGCTCCAATGCAGGCTGAAATACAAACAAGTCTAACTTGTAAATAATAAAGAAATTGCTCTGTGGAATATATCAAATGTGATGCAAACAGGATGAGGAACGATAGAGTATTTCCAATGTTAGAGCTGCTAGAAGAAAGTGCTCCTTTGGATGTGCGGTTCAAACAAACGGTGGTACGAGACGACAAAGCGAGTCCCCGCGTCACTGTCAGGGTTTCCCTCTAGGCTGTACATCACTTTCTCTTCACAGATAAGAAGAGCCCGACTCCTCCTAGTCTGGAGCTACTGAGGAAATGGTTCATTTTCGCAAATGCTGATTTGGCGGCCCTGGGCCATGAAAATATCATGTGGCGGGTGCCAGCTTCACTTTAAAATGCATGTGTGGCGCTGTAGAATGTAATTCCTCAGCAGTCATGGGAATGTTATTTTTTTATTTTACAAAATACGGAATGAGCTGATTAACTCTGAGGGGAGGGGTATGACATACACTCGCGGGCTGCAAGTCATCAATGAACCTTACGTTTGTTTTTGGGATGTTGAAGGAAGATGACTGCTGCTGCTGCTGCTATTTACTGGTTGAACATACAAGGTTGTAATCTCACCTATAGGCGTTGTGCTTGTGCTGCCGTCGATGATGAAGCTAGTGGACCAGCTCCATATGAAGAATTATTTTTTGGGATGGTACAACAGACAGGACAACAGAGGGTAGAAAGCTTTGTCTTGTGTTCAGTTAACGTGGATTGTTTTCTCATCCAAAATACTGGCAATGTGTATAATTAGCATAAAAGTGCAAATGCGTGTGGCCACTGTGAAGCTTTTTCTTGGCCCTGAAGGCACCATTGGCGTACAGTTAAAAGAGAGCCTTTGGTATTTCCTTCCTCACTCCCCCTCTTTTTTTTTTTTTTTAATATACCTTGCACGGTTCACTTCAAGGTAAAAGAGTAAAACAATTTACAACCAAAACAGTGGGTGTGATTGAGTGTGGCGGGGATGTTCTCAGTTAGGTTCAAAGATAGTTCAACTCTCGCTGGCTTTCCATTTGCTTGCATGGCGCAAAGCAGCACGGGAAACATGAGAAGACCTCCACTTCAAATATTGGAACGCTTCCAAAGTAGTATTCAACGTTACGCTTGCCGTGTCCAATTTAGCGATACGTTGCACGATACCTTCTGTTGACGGCTTTACCTGAGTCAAGATTTGCAAATATGATTCTTTGGAGAGAGCATTTTGACGCTTGAGTGAAGTAGCTGTAGCCTCAACGAAAAACAGCTCGTGGGTTAACGTGTGCTAAATTTATTTCGAGATATTTTGTTTAACATTGAAGAATGCAGAAAATCAGTTAGACCATATTGGTAATTTCGCAGGCTGGTGGATCTGAGAGAGGGAGGTCTGCGTTGCTGTGGGAGCGGTCACCGCCAATTTCAATCATGGCAAGTCAAAGCGGCTCCAACCATTGTGCGTTGCGCTACTCATTGCCGCCTCGACATGCCGTGAAGAAGGCATTTGGACTACACACCCCCCATGTTCATGTGTCTGCTGAAGGTGTAAAAGGCTGCGGAAGGCATAAAAAAAAAAAAAAGAGGCAAATAGAAATCATTTTTGCAGAAGTCATCTTTTTATTGCCACGTAAGAAAGTTGTATATAGAACAATAGTAATATATTGTTAGATGGCAAATCAACAACAAAAAACAGCCCCAAAATATCCCTGTGAACCCCAACCCCCGCCCCACCCCCTTTTGTAAAAAGGAACCCCCCCCCCCAAAAAAAAATCATCTCAGGAACACTATGGTACTATATTTTGTGACTAAACATCTGCTATGTCTTTTTCTAACAATAGTCGAGTAGTACCAAAATACATCTTTCTCATAACTTCATTTCACAGAATTCAAAGTCAGTAAATGTTAAAAGGACAACAGAGCATCACGGTGCATATTAGAAGCTACGGTGCAAACAATAGTGGGAGATGGGCTTTTGCCATCCAAAATATGCTTTTACTCGCAACATGTAAATGCAGTGTCAGGGCCATATGTTTTCATATACACGTATGCAGAAATACCGCAAACTGCTCCGCACATAAAAAATATGAAATTGAATCTCGTATATCTCGTTCTTCGAGAAAAATTAGCTTGCTCGTGGATCGTAATCACCCCTTAAATAGTTTATCGATTCTGCTGCAGTTATGGGAAATCCCTTGGCTCTGGATTTGGCACGGGTCAATAAGTGGGGTTTTGTTTTTTTTTTTGCTTTTTTTTTTTTTTTTCCTGTTTACGCTCACAGAAATTATACATAGCATTGTTTGCTGACAATCCAAAGGAAGTGGAGCAAAAATAAATAATAAAATAAAAATCTGTTTTTTGTCATGTGTGAAAGCCAAAAGTGAAAACAATGCGCATACTGTACAGATGGCGGCTATACAAACTTGTAAACATTGCTGACAAGACCCCTCATTTGATGTTAAGAGGGGGGCGGGGTTTATTTATTTTTTTTATCATACAGTAAGATGCGTTTAAAAAAAAAAAAAAAATTGTTTGAGCCCTTAGGAGTCACCACCATTCAGATTCCTTCTATTTTACTTTCTGTCATAAAACTGGTGATCTATTTTTTTTTTTAAATGACAAATATGGGTGATTAAGTTGAGGGGGCGTGTCCTCTTGACAAGGAAATTAATATATACAGACTACAAATATGTTAAATTACATAGGAGCATGGAATACCAAAAGAAAAAAAAAAGTCTAATTTTTATAGAATTTGTATATAGAATAATTATAAATCATTTTAATTTCAATTTTAATTTATAATATAAGAAAAAATATATTTAAAAAATAATAATAATAATTCTGAGAGGAAATAATCAGTCAACAATTAATTCAAACTGTTACAATTATTTCTTTAAAAAAAATCATGAGATTTACTTTTCCCTTGTATAATTTTGCTACGTTTTTGTGTTCAGTGTGCTCCTTATACTCTTTGCCTTTTTTTTTGGTCTGTGATTTAATGTGCTGCATCGGCGCACCTCATGCATGTCAACAGTCATGTCAGATTCCCAACTTTCCCCGTCGAGCTGAGTGTCTCTGCACCTCCAGCAGTATCAATTATTCAACGCTTCCTCCCTATCGAGAGTTGACACTGAGTCCCTTTTCAGTCTTGTGTTGCCACTACGGAGTTGCGGCGCAGCCTCTTGTCAGTATTTCTTAAGGTTTGGGTGATTAAAGATCACAAAGAGAGCTCCTAATCCCCTCTGGCCACAAGTTCCTTTTCCGCTGGACTTATTGAATATCCCTAGCGGGTGTTTCGCAGTGTGTTGCTCCACACAATGATAATGCTCCATTTCAGCATGACAAGTCAGACGGGAATTGTGTTTTGTGTAATTTGATTGCTCTTCAAGCAAGAAGAAAATTGGACCACAAGATCAGTTTTCGGACGAATGCGACTGAACTGTTATGTGCCGCAATTAACGTATTTTCCCCTAGTTTACTTTGGGGTTGAGGTCTGGGTACTGAACTGGCCATGGGAGGAGTTTGATGCTGTGTCAGGTGAACCATTTCTGCAATCTTCAGTCTTCAGAGTTTCCGGTGTGTGCGCTTTAGGTGCAAAGAAAGTTGGGCAGGTTTGCGAGGTGTTTGCTTCAGAGCTTTTCTTCAATCTCCTACCATCCCCCCCACACCTCCCCATTTGTGCTGTTTGCTTTTGCACGTGCTTTATTATTGATTTGACACAACTCGCCGTGCACAGGCTCAGCAAAAGAACTTTGCGTTTGTCGACTTAAGTCGATCCAAACAACTCAGGCTGAATCAAGAATGAAAGCTATTGAGGCCAGAATGAGCGTTATTATCAAGATTGCTGCACTCCCAAAGTGTAATGGCCGATGTAGATGGAGTAGTAAATTAATTTAGTGGCAACCATTCCCCACGCCATCGTCCGGTCTGCAATTTAGTGTTAGATTCTCAATCATCCAGCTTGTGGTAATCGCCAAAGGTTGAATCAAGGCAACGGGCGTGTTCTTGTTTTTCAACGATTTTTTCCACCTTCCATCCAAAATGCTTCTTCGTACTTATGAATGCCTTAGTGGGTGTGTTCCCTCGGTTTTAAAACTGAAGTGGTTTATTTATTGTATTTAACCTTTGCAGATGACTTTAGGTATTGGTAGAACCGGGTGATAGACAAAGCCTTATATATCATCTTGATATGTACATGAGCATGCCATAACATTATGACCAGTCCCACAAGATAATGATATGCCCCAAAAAAATTACATCGGTTATAATGTTCAGTTTTAAATGACGCAGACTAACTGACAGTTTTAAGCAAACTCATTGCAAAGGCCGAATATTTGAAAGACTTTGTGCAGTGGATATGATGACATGGGAACCTTTATTAGTCCCACAATGGAAAAATTTGCCATTGAATTATGCAAGTGGTGTAAATGTTGATAATCTGAATATTTGAAACCGATTTTGATTTTTACCAAACTTGGTGTGTTTGTTGATAGAGATGTCATAACACGAAATCTTAAATTTTAGGTCAATTGGAGCAAGGGTTTGGGAGCTACACCCCACAGAACGTTGACATTTTTTGTCAAAAAGGGGCGTGGCCGCCTTTTTTTGAACTCTTATATCTCAGGAATTACTGGGCCAATCTTTGCAAAACAGGTTTTGTTGGAAAGGGAATTCCACAAGGATTACAACTATGCACTTGGAAGATTAATTATTAATAATGATAAAAAAATAAAATAAAAAAATTCATGGAATCTCTAGAACATATCAATGTTTGAGATTTTTTTTTTTGTTTAGCAGCACTAATGCTTTGTCAAGGGCAGAATAAATTGAAATGCTTGTTTGATCTTTGTCGAAGAAGTGAATGTGTCATTATTACATCCCACCTGGCCGTTCGGAATGACAGTTCTGCTTGGTACCGACACGCTTGGTGAGCACATTGCGTCGTAAAGCGGTGTCCTATCATGACATTTTTTGGTCTGACTGACTGATAGGAGAATTTCCAACATGACTGCCTCCTGAACCCGTTCATCTGCGGCCATGACCCTATCCGCTGTGACCCGTTCTATCCGCACAACCAATTCCAGCTGTCGTGCTTGTATTTTTTTTATTTATTTTTTTTTACTCTGTGATAATAATGAGGGATGCATTTATTAATTTTTTTAGCCAAATGCTACAACCGCTCTACCCGCTTCACAATAATTTCCGCGGCTGCTAGTGCCAAATGGTGAAGCAATGGAAGTTGGCAAGCGGATTCATATTTCTGGATTGCCTGATTAGGTCCTTTGGCTGACCTTCTGTGATATTTTTCTTCGCAAAGTCCTGAATATAAAATCTGAAAAGGTAAAGAAAATTAGATTAAAATAACTGCTAGTAGTCAAAGGTGTGAGATTTAGAGTTGAAATCTTCAGCGAGATAAATAGCAAGCGGAAAAAATCAGCAGTTCTCCAAAGGAGAACCACTTGTAAGCAATCATTTAAAATGCCTTCCTTTATAAGCTCTTAAGTGGCCCATCCACCCTGCACATATCCACAGAGGCTCGTCTCACCTAGATTTATTAGACCATCGTACAAAAGTTCGCCATTGTATAGCTGATGCTAAATTTGGCATTTTGATATTTTGCTTTTGTGTGATAAAATGTCCAAAGTTGGAACGTATCATTTTAAAATGTGCACCTGACTGCATGTCCACTACCCGCTCGTCTTTAATTTTACTAATATTGTTGTTTCACTGCAGTCCTGAGCAAAACTGGTTCAATTAGGTTGAAGCGTTTTGATTACGAGGTCAAGATGATAATGGTGCAACGCTAATGGGGCTTGCATCGTTCCAAAAAAAAAAAAATGCAAATGGCTGAGAGAGGCACTCGAATGATCTGGCCTATTTTTTTTTTTCTCCCCGGTCATGGAATTCATTTTTGTGTTTGAGTCAAATAACCCAGATAGGATATTGATAGGAATTGAGTGTAAACAGAGTAACTTTTGTATGTAGCAGGCAACCTTGGAATGAACTCCATATTTCGTTCCACTTGAGATTTAATTCAATATGTAACAAATACGCACAGATCACAGAAGCAAACATAGCAGCAAATGAGTTCTAAAAGCCCGATGACTGACATTTCTACAGTCTGGCCCAAATCTTATGCTTTTGCGGATGTGAATCTTTGTATGTGCACTGGAGTGCGATTATGGAAGAAAGATGCTGCCGCGGCGTCCCGATCCCACCTCACTGCCTCACCTCTGGGCCAGCTGCCAGCATGCAGATGAGGTTCTGAAGAGCAACAGTCCTACTCCTCAGCCCAACAGGATCTGTGCTGGAGCTGCGTTTTGAGAAGGGTGACCTTCAGCTGTGACGCTTTTGAAGAGGCTTCTGAACGGCCTCAATACAAAAACCTGCTGTGAATACAGTCCAAAGCCCAGAGCCCTTGTCATATGTCGGTTGTGAACCCGTTAAGAGATTCTCGTGGTAAGACATACTGGAATGTTGTTTAGAGCAACCGTGTTTTGTGTAACAGACGTTGTGACACTTGGCATTGCCTGGCTGATGTCATCGGATGCCTTATATTGCTTCTTGGGCTTGCTTCCCGTCTCTTAATCAGCAGGTTTCCATTGACTTTGTAATGCTCGTGTCGCTGTAAGGTACAACTTTGACAACTTGAGACGCTTCATTGTTACGGTTATGGTCACCGACCTAACCACAAACGATCGACAGATATCACCGGTCCGTTCAGTGATGGACTCCCTACATGTAAAAAGTGACCGAGCAGACATGTCACGATCGCCAATGTGTGGAAACCGTTTACGAGTACCAGCAAGCTTCATGGCACAAACAAACAGACCAGCAGATTTTGGCCAACTCTGGTATTGGTGTCCCCACTCGGAAATTACTCGTCACCATTTCACATGCATTCTTTACACTTGGTCCTCATGTCCTGGCTCACACGGTCACCTCGGTCTTGCTGTTGGTCACAAAGTAGGGCTGCGTGGGGAGGAAGTGTTGGCTGTGGCTGTGGCCTCTGGTGCCGTGGAGCTGGTTGGGCTCCAGCACCGTACACTGAGGCCTCTTGTGCCCGTAGGTCTTCCTTCGGCCCACCGTCTCTGTCCCGTCCCAGCCCCTTAAGCCCATACCCACTGTATGCCCAGACGAGATGGTATTGGAACTGTACCCCAATGGTCGACCCATTGTTGCAAAGCTGGAGCCAATGGGGGTCTCGGCGACCCTGGATATTCCGAGGGATGTGCCCCCTGGCATAGTACCCCCCATGTGCGCCAAAGAGGTAGTCCCCAGTCCTGGCGGCTTGCTACTGTGGCTGTGAAGGTGCGTGAGGGCACTGTGGGAGCCGTGGGCGACGTGGCCGTGGTTGCTTTTAGGTTTCTGGCCATTCGGCTTTAACGACGTTACTCCAACGCCGCGTCGGTCTGTTGGGAGGGTTGACACGGAGGAGATTCTGGGCATCTCGGTAACATAGGTTGCCACTGGCTCTGGGGTCAGTGGCCCCAATGAGGTCATTGGCGTCATAGAAGTCATTGGGGCAAGGGAGGTCATGGGCGTCATAGCAGTCATGGGGGTCATGGACGTCATTGGAGGCATGGAGGTTATGTGGTTCATGGAGTGGGACGCCATGGGGTTCGAAGGAATCGGGTTGGTGCTCATCGACGACATGTTGGCCATGGGGGGTCGGGAGTTGCCCATGGGTTGGAGCGGGAGTCCGCCTTTTGTCGGGAGCTCCACCACAATCCTGCGCTTGTTGTACAGATCACCGTTGTATTTGGCAGCTGTCAAAAGATGGACACCAAATTATAAGACAATCTGTAAAGCCGATTCAAAGTCAACACGATTATTTTTTGGGCAAAATTCCAAATATAATGAAATGCATTTTATGATATGAATTTTAATTCATTTTTTGTAATACAAAACAATTTGTAGAACATTTTTCTATACATTTCCGAGTGGATCAGGAGTCGCAGCAGAAACGATTCTCAAGCAACACACGCATGGCCAATCTTGGAATAATTTTTTGCTGCCTTGCACGCGTGATCAAAAGAGCACTCTGTTGCTCCTGTGCCTCAGCGGCTTAATTACAAGTGCTGGCGGACTCCGCTCATATTTTTGAACATCACGCTCTGCAAGCGACAGCTGAGCTCTCGTTTCTGGATCATTAAAAATTATCGGCACGGCGTTGGTTTTTAACCTCACCTGTGAGGCGTGTCCCCATCTCGAACTGTAAACCACTCCTCATCACTGAGATTTTCCTTGTATACGCGCGCCTGCCTGCCTTTTCCAATGCAGTACGTCATTGTTTTACTTTGTCCATTGTCCGTCTCGTCGATCCAACATGGAAGTACTATGTTGTAATAAAACTGAAATAAATCATTAAGGAGGTGTATTTTTTATAGCTCTTATCTTGATCCAATCTAAACTAATTACTACCGACACGTAAAATTAATGAAGCCTCCCTTGAAATTCGAGCTCCCAGTCAAGATTTGAACACAACTCTTGTCAAGGTTTCACTAAAATCAGGAGCAGATGGGTGGCGTGTTTTGGTAACCTCACCTCATTGGAGAAAAAAAAAAATAATTTTAAATGAAGATGAACAAAAGCAATAAAAAAAAAACAAAAAACAACAATATATATGTCTTTGAAAACCACAGTAGTTAGAAAATAAAACATGCACAAGGTTTATTCATTTGATTTTTTTCCCAAGTTCAGCGGGCCAGATTAAAATGTCTAACGGGCCGCATGTGGCCCCCGGGCCGTAGTTTGCCCACACTTGGTTTAAGGGCAAAAATTGGAAATGTAATTAGGGTTTTACTATATTGCATTAGAGATGTATTAAAGTGCAATTCAGACTTTTGGGTTAAGTTACTACTGTAGCAGCAGAGCTCTGTAAACTGAGTGGTGCGGCAACCAGTTGGCTTTTATATTTTAATTTATCTCCAGATAAAAGCTGCAGAAGTTCACTTTTATTAACAATCCAAGAGAGGGCGTTTTCACTCTTAATTTTTTGCCAGTAAATAATGCATGAGTCTTCATGAGGAAAATCGGGAAAATACAGGAGGCGCAAAGGCATAAAAGTTTGGTGCTGATCCAAATGAGGATTATGTCTGTCTCGGTATTATGAAGTTCCGTTTACGGCTTTTGGCTTTAATGCTCCACGTTTACTCCTCTCTGTCAGTCACCGTCGCTGAGCTTGTGTGTCTTATCAGTATGAAATGTTTTCTGTCGTATCCATGTTCTCAGGCCGGTCATTCCTCTTCTGCCCTTGTTGCCTCTGTACCCTTGGAGATAAAGTTAACACACTCAGCGAGTTTTCTCGACTATAGCGGCTATAAATCTCCTTTATCACAGTGAGAGCAGGAGAGAGACAAGCGAGGGGGCCTGCGAAGCGATGGTGAGGTTAGCGGGTGAGATTCAGGAAACGCGGGAGGGCAGCGTCTCACCCGCTGAGACGCTGCTCGAATGGCTGCCCGCGGGGGGATCGAACTTGCTCAGGCGACAGGTGAATCAATTGGGCGCCAGTCAGCGCAACGGTGCGCACATCCAGCGGCGTACGTGACAGGAAACAGAATATGTCGCTGTTACGCACAGTGGGCTCCGCATGCCTCTGTCCATGAAAGGCCAGCGTCGTGCTGAGACTCAAACAATATGCATTCGGGGAGGGGTCGCGGGGGGGACCCCTGTGGCCATCGGTGTCGATATGAAAAATTAAAGCTGCAACCCGTGATAAACAGCCCCCTTTTTCATGGCCAATTCCCAAAATGATCATCCAGCTAAATGTCGGGGGAAAAAAGGCGACACGGTCTCACTAGTAGAAGTAAACTCTGTCAGGTGTGGGCAATCTACGGCCCGGGGGCCACATGCGGCCCGTTAAGTGTTTTAATACGGCCCGCCAAACTTGAAAAAAATTAAATGAATAAACCTTTTTCATGTTGTATTTTCTAAATACTGTGGTGTGTCAAAGACATAAATTCTGTTGTAATGCTTTTGTTCATTTTCATTTAAAATTTAGTGTATTTTTTTTTCTCCGATGAGGTAAGGTTACCAAAACACTCCATCCATCTGCTGCTGGTCCGGCCCCTCTGTCAAATTTTAGAACCCATTGTGGCCCACCAATCAAAAAGTTTTCCCACCCTTGCTCTATATTATAAATGGCTTTGTGTGACATATTCTTGTGCTGCTGCGCAAGCTAGTTTGTAGAATCGAAACGCCAGACGTCGGGACGGTAAAACTGAGGGGCCGTCTCAACTGTTTCCCTCATTAAGGAAGATGTGTTGTCCTTTTGAATATCTGGCTTAGGCCATGGAATAGCGATGGTTTTCTTGTACTCTAGTAATTAGCCCCACGGGAAGCATTAGTGGTCATTATATCTGGAGAGGAGAAAAAAAAAAGCGGTCTTCTGTTTGTGACAGTATGTTAATCCTATTTTCATTAGTAACACGCCAAGGAGAGTTGCAGTGCATCTGGAATAAACAAACGCCTATATTTTTAATTACTGTCGCTTTGCTCAATGGATTATGCTTAAAAAAAAAAACATCGGATTTTGCATTCCAAGTACGAGTAGGCATCTGTTCGATCAGACGCGTGAGGATTTGACAATGCATAATTGGTGAGTTGTACTTGCAGCGGCGACAGCTTACTCCATCAAGCGCACCACATTCAGCTCCCTTTTATTAGTTAGTTTTGTGCGCGCGTGTGATTCGATGGAGCGGCCTTATGCGGATGCGCAGGGGGAGGAAGTGAGATGGCTATTGATTGACAAGAGTGCTGCTTATCAGCTGTATGATTGGCAAAGTGACAGAAGCAATTAAAGGGGTTTGTAGTGTTGTGTGGGGGGGTGTTGATCTTAGACATTGATGTATTTCATCAAGAGAGAACAAGCATTGACTACTATTACCGAGGTAAAGAAGAGTCAGTCGTTTTGCTCAAGATTAGCTCAACCGATCCCCCTGCTTGTTCTGCCGAGCTTCTGCAGATTTCTAGCTTCCAGGTCGCTCCACAGGAACATCTCTGAATTCCAGTTGTCAAGCAGAACTCTGTCAAGCAATTGTAACTCAGCTGATGGTAGACGGGCGTCGAAAGCGATATGGACCACAATAAGGAGGAGAGGCTGGAGATGAGGTGCCTGATGATTCTTCAAGCAGTGATAGGGATCATGATGGATTGAAGGGGGCTCAGCGGTGGATTGGAGATGGCAGGGAGAAGGGGAGGGAGAGGGTGGGTGGCTGGTTGAGGGCAGTTGGGAAAGGTGAGAGGAAATCAAAGTGACAACATTAAAGAAAACTAGCTTGTAGTTACACAAGGGACAAGAGAGCCTTTTTAAGGGGGGGGGGGCTTGTTGTTGGTTGTGCCTGGCAGTAATCTGTCGTTGTTCCCAAATAAACCTTCCGGAATGAAGCGGTGTTGCCGTATTTATTTATTCATTTATTTCCTCCTATGTTTGATTGCCGACAGCCCACCTGTGTGAGACTACAGATGGGATGAAAGTGATCACATATGTTACGCATAATCAATTACAGCAGCGTTTGATGTATTTGTCTTGATAACAGCATCATTATAATGTAGGTATTTTATTTTTCATGTTTCGGGTTGCAAGTCTTTTTTGTCTGTGGGGAGGGTCAGGTTGCCCCGGCGGATGCGGTTTTGAATATTGCTGAGTCTGTTGGAGCCTTTATGTTGATCACATTTATCGAGTGTGCATTTATTACACAGTTATAGCAAGAATTTTTATCTTTGTTTTATGTCGACGAGCTATCGATTGTCAACGGAAATTCTCTGAGCAAATCTGAGGCCATTTTGTTGAATAAACTCAAATCGAGTGACTCTGGCAAAATCCAGCCCGTTTGCAGCGATGTCACATGCCGCATTGTCATTATTTCAAATGGAACAAAGGCAAAGGCCTCTTAATGCCACTGCCTCACTTTAGAGTTAAGTGAGTGATTAGAATAAGAATAGGCTGTAAGGTGGTCAAAGCAGGTGAGAGGATGAGAGCGGGGAAAAAAGACGAGTGGGGGGGGGGGGTGCGAGACGCAGCAATCGTAGGAAGGTGAGGAAAGTCAGGAAAGGGTGACGATGAGAGAAGATCCGAATCTAAAACAGGATAAAAGACTTTTGCTGTCTGAATGAATCCACTTTAGTTGAAGTTTTTTACTGGACTTTAATCTCACATGTTGGAATATTTGGTCATTGTTGATTGCTTTTCTTTTTTTTTTTTTATACTGCATCAGGGAAAATAAAAAAAAAAGAAATGACAGTCTTTATTGGTAGCGAAACAATTTTCTCCAAGCAAACACAGTTGGAGCCATTCCCGTATAAATAGTAAAATCCTTCTCAGCATAAACAATCAAAGATAACCTTGACAGGTGTGTGGAAATGCGCCATCTATCTTACTCGCATGTCATCAAAATCCTGATAGATATTTTGCGTGTGAGCTGAATGTGCCCAACAAGCTTTCAAACCGACAAATCAGGATGTGACACAACGGCGCCTCGGCCAACGACACGCGGCGGGCAAACAGCATTCAAATCAGCGAAAAATTGCTATGCGAGTCCCGTGAATTTGGTGGCACGTGCAAAGCTGTCACACAGCTTGATAAACAGCCGCTTTCTGTTTTACAGCGTGTCAGCTTTGGTGCCACGATCAATAACATCTGTCAAATCTGCGCGCAAATCTGCTACGTCTTGTTCCCGCGCACCCACATCTGACCCATCCGGGGTCTGGAAACTTGAGTGTAACCATCAGATAACACCTGCAATTTATTTATTTATTTATTTATTTTTTTTAATTTTTTTATTTTAGACAACAGCTGTGATTTGTTATATAAAGGATTGCCAACCAGGGATTGAGTGTGACAGTGATGCTCCTTTCTCCGAGCAAACATCTTGCAGTGCAATGATCTTTGAATAATTACAAAAAAAAATCTTAAAAGGTGTTACGATGATTGGCACTCACCCACAGCCTTCAGGGAGGCGTATTTGTTGAAGTCCTTGTTTTGCTGCTGCAATTGGAGTTGCTGTAGCTGCTGTAGCTGCTGTTGCTGCTGCTGCTGCTGCTGCTGCTGTTGCTGTTGCTGTTGTTGTTGTTGCTGCTGCTGCTGTTGCTGCTGCTGCTGATGTTCGTACACATGAGCCAACTGGCTGAGGGCAGGATACGGGTGCTGTTGGACGACATTTGACACCGGCCCCACGTTGTTGTTGATCGGAGCACTCTCTGCGGACAAAGACACACACAATAAAAAAAAAAATGAATGTACTTTTGGGCGTCTATACACGTCAATGGCAGTGGATGAGTTTTAAATGTTAGCTTAAATCAGGTGTGGGCAAACTACGGCCCAGGGGCCACAAGTGGCCCGTTAAACGTTTTAATCTGGCCCGTAGAACTTGAAAAAATGAAATGAATAACGCTTGTTTATTTTTTATTTTAGACATGTATATTGTTGTCATGCTTTTGTTCACTTTCATTTAAAATTAAATGTATATTTTTTTTCTCTGATGAGGTGAGGTTACCAAAACACTCCACCCATCTGCTCCTAGTCCGGCCCCCACTGTCAATTTTTTTAACCCATTGTGGCCCACCAATCAAAAAGTTTGCATACCCCTGGCTTAAATGTTAGATGAAACTGTCAGGAAAATATGACGCAAAATACACAAATTTAACCTAAATTGAGACGGCGTGTTGTTTGAGTAGTTTGCAAAGGTTTATCCAAATGACTGGTCAGTTTGAAACTCATAGCATGCTCGTCATTGATCAGTCTTCCTCCACACTTGAGTTATGCAACAGCGTAACGCCAAAAGCTTGAGACACTCTACTGGGATGTTGCCCAAGTTGGCGATAGAACACACTTTACAAATATTAAGTGCACTAAGCGGTGATTGTAGTGATGGAAAATCTTGTTAAGAACAACCAAATGTCACAAGTAATGTGAGAAATTTTCACTTCAGCTTTGTTGCTGCTGTCCAAGCCTGGCAGATAATTGCAAAGTCCTGTTGCTGATTTCTGAGCCACACTGTGTTAAGAGCATCCTGAGATAATTTTAGAAGCAAGAAAAAGAGAGAGACAAAGCAATTCAAGTGCGGGATTACGAAGATGCATAAAGTAAGAACGGCAATTTTGCAGTATGTCAGGTTCACTGAGTCATGACGCATGAAAATGAACATTCTAAGAACAATTTTTTTATATATTTAATTTTTTTTAGTTGCTTTTGTGCACATGAATAGGAGATGCGATCATTTCTGGCATGCAAGCCAACAATATTGATCGTCTCCGCCGTTTTTATCTGTTGTTAAAGCCAATGCATTTTTGAGCCATGCGAACGTGCAAATCACGCACACGCAGTCGCCCACAATGTGTTGGGAGTTTCTCTAATTATGTGAATGAAATTTCGAGCTTTGATTTTTCTGGATGTGATCAAACATTTACACACTATTCCTAGGAACGTGTGCCAATTTGGAACGTTCCAGCGGGGGGGGTTATTTTTTTTTTTTTGGAAAGGGAGATCGAGGGTCTTCTGTAAAAGCATTTAATTGAATTTCTCATTCTTCAACATTTACGGCAGCCTTGATGCGGTCAAGCAACTCCTTTACGTTTCACATGAGGCCAAAATGGACAGCGGCCACCAACCCATTTTCTTTGCACAAAATGGATTTCATCCGACTGATGCGCACCATACTCGAATTCCATATCCTATCAATGCGCAAGTGCACCTCCTCACTTGGCCTTATTTTCAGGCACTCCGCCATCAACTGATTTGAATCCGCGAACATAAATGGAATGGCAGCAAAGAATTGCAAAGCCTTTCAAAACTCAATTATAAAGAAATGGGCCACATACTAAATCGGCCATGAATATGGAAAAGCGGTGTGATTATGTTTGAATAGTCACAGACTAATGAATTGAACTGGTGTTTTTCTTTTTTCTTTTTTTTTATTTATATAAAGCCGCTTTGGCAAGGTAAATGTGACAACTGGTGAATGATGTAGTTTTCCAGATATTGGAGAAAAAAAATTTTTATCCATTAAATACAAAATTCAGGCTGAGGACTGTTTTTCCATTTTAATAACTGCCTGGAAACGAGAATGAAATGGCAAAAAAAAAAAAAAAACAAGCGCCTGATATCATCATCTCGTTGTCTTGTAATGCTAGCTTGCTTTGAACCGAAATGTTGGTGCGTGCCTCGTGGCAGTGGACTCATTTGCATAAGGTCCAGAGGAAGCCAACATTAAGCAGGTCACAGAGTTCATAGCAGTCCGGATTGCCGTTATACCTACCATGAGTAATCAGCATGTCGCAGCGAGCGGCCTAATAATCTCCTATTTTATTTGGAACCATGTTATCACATAATGCCTATTTTTATTCTCTGACCTTTTGCCTTTAATGTGTCCTGGATCAAATTTAAATTATACAGCAGCACAAACGAATGGGCTCCACTCTGTAGAGCTGATAAGAAACACAAATATATTTAACAAAAGCATTACGAAGTCAGCCTCCTACGGCGCGTGAAATAAAGTGGATGTTTAATTCTTATAAAATTTTTTTAAAAAGCCGTCATGTTCATTGTGTTAGCTTCTCTAACTGTGTCTGTCTGAAAATGAGGCTGACAAAAAAATGCAAGAGGATATCATGAAACGTCAAAGAGGTACGACCCAAACGGGCAAATTTAGTATCATTTGATGGTTAAATTTTTTTATTTTTTTTTTTTTACAGTTTTTTAAAATGTCAGCGCCCTTAGCTTTGTGAAAATGTCTCTTGAGGTAATGGAAGAGGAAAGACGTATTAACTCAACCACAGCGGCTGGCGTCACAATTTATTTCTACAAAAGCTTTTAGACGACTGCCGCATGGGCGAAGGGAGAACTTTTTAAATGGTGGCATTGGTGAATTTGTCAGTGGATGATACTTGGTGAAATTCGGAACAGCCAGATCTGAGATTTGAACCCAACAACCGCCCTCCCGGGGTGAGATGCGAACCACCTTGCTACCTTGTTTAAAAAAAAAAAGTTAAAAACAACAAAACATTCTCTAACTCCCAGTTAACTTCAGATAAGTTGCGTTTGATTTCATTTTTAAGATTTAACAATAACTGTCACTGAAGTAGCTAAATGCTCGTACAATTGTATAGCAGCTAGCAAGTTAGCTAGAATGCAGCTAGCGCTCATATTCATTAACAGCAAGAAAAGATTCAGGGCACCTGTGACAGAACGTGCAAATTAGTTTCGTGAGTCCAATTTAGTCAATGGAAACAAAACAGGAAGTATAAATGTAACAACATAGAACCAGTCGAAGAAAAAACATTTTAATTTATTTATTTATTGGTGTTCCTCTTCGACTATTGTGGGGGGGGATACTGTGCTTGGTTTTCATGTTTTCTTCCGGTAGATATTCAACTGTCGTTCTTTTAGAAAAACTCACAATAAGCCCAAAGAAAATACAGGAAATAATCCTTTGAAGCAGGCTGAAAGGAAGTTTACTGAGGTGTGCTGACTGCTTGTGGGATGGCAGTTTGTTTTTTTTCCCCAAATGGTTTCCGTATTAAATGAAGACTATATGGTTAGATAAGAAAATAAATATCCACCGGGATTTACTTGAAGTGAGGAAGTTTAAATATGTGATTTATTATTTTAAACATACAATGAGACTAATTTGCATGATAATTGCCACGACACTGCAGTTTTCTGACCATGACTTTCCTGATTGGCCGGGCGAAGATCTACTCTCACTCAAGTGGACGACACCGTCTGAGCCACTAAGTCAAATGCAAACATTAGAAAGTCCCGTATCGAGTTTTGTTGGCTACACAGATTAGCATTAGCGAGAACCGAAACTTGATTGCGCTGTGAAGTTGCCGACAGGTTGAAAATTAAGAGTGGTGGTGCAAACATCTGTGCACTAACTGACAATTATAATTGGTGATAAATCGCTGACTCTACGAGTGCAAACAGTCTTTACGTGACGCTCACTTTATTTCAACACTGCGGGATCCGCTTTCGCTAGTAGAAGCTGCTTCCTTGCCTCATTCCATCCCCTTTGCGCCACGCCTGGTCGTCATGGTAATGAAAAATACACCCATCACTTGCCCAGCAGTACATGGGGCAGGGAGAACAGTCGCTCTCATGCGTTACACAGGACAGCCCGCCCAAAACGGGCTGAGTGAAAATTCTGCAGCATTTCCACACCCTGTGGCGTGAATTTGACCAAAAAATGGACACTACATGTAATCACTTTCATGATGGGCCCCGAAACGGCTTCGTTCTACCAATATATGCTAATTCCATTGTAACATGTGACTATATTTCTATTGTGTCCCAAAGCTGATTGTGTTTGACCTTGGGGGTTCCATGATATTCCGTTGAAGAAATGAATAGACTTGCATTCCTTCAACGTGTGTGTTGTCTGTACGAGGAATATAAAGGAAACGACAGAACCACATTCTTCCAGAGACATAAAGAGAAATCACATACAGTGTATGTAGGAGGCTCCTGTCTCATACTTGGCGAGGCTCCATCGCTACTGGCGGTACAGTGTAATTCCTCCGTTTATTTATTTTTTTATTTTTTATTCTGGGCTGGAAAAAAAATTGCAAGCAGCTGACTCATCTATTATTCCCTCTTTTTCTGCACTCTGCAAATGCATAAACCCTCGTCTTTTCTTTATCTGCAAAACTGCTTCTCTGTCATTACTCGCGCCTCTTCATCTCTCGGCTCCTCTCTTTTGTCATGGCAACAATATTTTTTTTTTTCCTCGTGTAGTAGTTCGCATTGTCGTGCAGTCACCCACGCCCACATATCAACAGGCAGGCAGGCAGGCTGGCCGCTACTGTACTGAGAAAGTCGTTGTTATGCAACCTATGTTTGTTGGGGTTGTCAGTTTGTCCGTTCCTCTCCCCTCCAGCTTTGCTTTACATATTAGCGGCCTATTGTAGCTCAAAAAAAAAAAGAAATGTGCTAGTTTTGGTCAAAAAGCAATTTTCAGAGTCATCCAGCTAAGCAGAATATTTTGAGGTTGACATAAAAGTCTACACCGACGATGAAAAACTGTAAATAGTGCCTTGAAAAGGCTTTTGTACATTTTTTTTTCTTTCTCTAAAGCGAGTCCAAATCGTTGAATTCGGGTTGCAAGGTTCACAGTGTACGCCCTTATGCTGCGCGTTGTGTGTGTGTGTGTGTGTGTGTGGGGTCCCTTCTCTGTGTCTCTTCATAAGGATCTTTAGTCACACTTAAACGGTAAGCAGGTTATGTGAGAGTCCGCGAGACACGGAGTCAAGTGGCTCTTATTTGGCCCGCTGTCTGTTTATCTGTTCGCTACACCAGATGCGTTGCATCTTTCTGTTGGTTGCTCTAGTGGTCCTCATCCTTTCTGTCCATATCTCGCCTCCGCAGCATGAGGACGTTTAGGATCACAGAAGAGTAAAGAGAGGCCTCACTATAAGACACTCCGTACGTGGCTAATGGCTATTGGAGTAAATAAAATGATTCTGATTCCCTGTGATAAAGATAAGATGCTGGAATGAGGCCATTAGAAGTAATATATATATATATATATATATATATATATATATATATATATATATATATATAACTCAAGATTAATTTTATTTTTAAAAATCACGCGATTAAATATTTTAACTCAGTTTGATTTATTTCAAAAATAATTTGCATACTTTGTGAATATTGCACCATATTAGCCGTACATCTTTTTTAGCACATCATCTCAGAACAAAACTCCCCACTTAAGTTACCACTCATCCTAGCAAACCAACACTGCTGGAGTTTGGTGCTCACACCTAAATGTTCTGTAGAAGTTTGGAGAATTGTTTCCAAAAAATGCCATTTAGCTTGTATTCAAGGATCAAAGAAAGCTATTAGAACCGTCTTTGATTTCAAATACACTTTGTGATTTTGTATTAATTACGAGTTATCATTCGAGTAAATATCTGTTAAAAACTTCACAAATAATAGTACTGAAAAATTGCAATTAATTACATATTTTTTGCAATTAGTTACAGAAATGTAATAGCTTGACAGCACTAATATATATATTGCAATTTCTTATACGCATACTTTACGGTTTCTGCTTCCGTCGTGTCAAAGATTACACATCTCTTGTGCGCTGAATGTATTCAGCTGTGTTCATGCCCACAACTGCGCAAACCGCCCGTTTGTAACCGCGGAAATGGGTGCGTACGTACGCTTAGTGAATAGGGGCATCAGTTACCTAACAAACCAAATTCCCATAGACAAACTCCAAAATCTTGTTCAATTTTCTCCCAAAAGCTTAGAAGCTTTATAGCTATTTGTCAAGGTACTGGGCACAACAACTCTGGATTGCAGGAATGGATAATGTTGTGCGACAAACACAAATGACTTGAGCAACCAAATGGAACTTTGAGAATGATCCTCTTATATGAAAGCCATGTCATTGGCACCCGCTTCCATTTGTGCCCGGACGCGACGCCTTGAGAACTTGAGGATACAGGGCCCTGAATAATACATGATATGCCGCTTAGCCCAAGGGCCGCTGTTCTTAAATTCATTGGACAACACTGTCTGTTCCTCGGAACATGCCAGATTCTGCACCTCATATGCAGCCCTATTTTGTTGAAACGCGGCTTGTCTCATTATCGTCACCATATGTCACCAGCTTTGGCTTCACTCATTAACGTGCCACTGTGTTCCCATTTTAAGGAAATGCAAAAGCGATACATGGAAATGTGCTTTAAAGGAGCCAACAACACCGACCGAGGCTTTCGCTAATCAACCACGCCACCCTCCGAGACTGCCATTAAACACACAGGACTGAGATGAGGAAGAAGCAATATTGAAAAGTCGACCATGGGAAACGGCTTGGCGAGATTATAATAGAGGAAAAGCGGCCTAATTGTTCCTTCTTGAGCATTTCAAAGCACAATGGCCTCGGGTGCGTCCTTTTTGCGTTTCTACTCAGATGTCATGCCGTTGTCATTTTTAGATGCTATTGATTACGATTGTACCGCCTCCATTGTTTTCTATGATCAATTGACTTGAGTCTCACAGGGCGTTGTTAAGCCCGGCAGCAGACTCAACAGTAAGAAAACTTCCTGACATTTATAAAACTTGACAGCTGTTTAAGGCAAGAAAAAAAAGAAAAATCACAAATCCAGTTGAAAAATGTTGCGATAGGAACTTATGCTTTCCTCTGAGACGCCAATATATATATATATATATATATATATTTATAGTTATTTATATTCATTTATATATATATATTTATTTATATTTAGATATTTATTTATATTTAGATATTTATTTGGATATTTATTTATATTTATTTAGATATTTTATTTACTTTTTAAATCCCCCTCCATCGCCAGACAACAAATGGGGCAACCATTTGTAGCGGCATCATAATGTCATTTCAACTGACTTCACACTCACGTTAAATGCAGAATGAATCAAACTCATGGCATCTATCGTGCGTGAGTGATCGGAAAAATAACTCGCTTGTGAAGGGCAGGCGAAGCAATAAACATGCTAAGAAAACGACGAGACGGTGCAGTGAGGAATGACTGTCATTTTGTGTTGAGATGACATCATCAACGGACGTCATATTTTAGCGTTAATCAGCCGTGGAATGCGCTCACGTTGGTGAATAAGCAATGACGGACACATCGGATATTATTTCATGCATTCAGCTCCATCTAAGGTGACGCCGTTTAGCATTCAGAGAGCCTCCGAGAGGGTCAAACGCAGCAAAATAATCCCCGCTCCACTAATGACTGCCAATTGGTCGATGATGGAGCACCACTCAACGAAAGACGTCACAACTATTGTGTGTCTCAACGATCTTCTGTCTCATTCACTCAAAGAAGACTTAATTAACTTTGAAATATTGCTCTGCTTAAAAAAAAAAAAGCAGTGAAGCATCTTTGTTCCTTCACCATTCTTCTTAGCCTCCTCCCACAAGCGCTGCTCCGAGTTAATATTTGTGATTGACAGGATGCTAACGCCGCAGCTTGCTGTCATTCGCTTGTACCTCCGCCTAATGGGTTCGTCGTCCGTACGGGCTTCCCCGTCCGACGTTATGAGTCAGCAGCGGGAGTGCTGCTGCTCCGTCAACCGAAGACGACATCTCGCTCGAGACAAAGCGACACAGACGAAGAGTGGCAGGTGGGAAGGGGGCCGTGATAAAGGATGCGTGTCTGCACCTCTGACAAGACGTCAGCAGGTGTGACCCACTTACCACTGTCGGACAAAGATTCCCCTTTTTTTTTTTTTCACTGCTTGACTGACACTTATGTTATTAGCACTTTTGGAAATATACGCAACATGATGACATAATCGTCTATGGTGTCAGATTATGGACAGGACCTGAAATGGACGGGAATCTACCGAAATCCCCAATGGCCACCACCACACCTGTTGCTCCACTCCAAACAATTTGAATTATTTATTTCCTGTCTGCGCGGCCCAAAATGTGGGCGGAGTCTGCTTATTCGACACATCAGCCATAGGACATTAGTGAAGCGACGACGGTAGAATTTTTTTTTTTTTAGCAGTTTTGTGGTTAATGTAGTTTTCAAATGAATTTTGAACATTGATGCAAATGTGTCTTGCAAATGCATTGTGGAAGGAAAACAGGATCGCATGAGAGAAATAAGATAAGCACGCCAGTTGCTCATGGAGAGGATTATCGTTATATATTCAGAGAGGACATTATCAGCGATGTGCTTTCAGTGATTTAGATTAATTTAGTTTCTCTGGTGAGCTCACACCAAATAGGGGTGGAGCAAAGGGGCGTGTCCATATTGCAGAACAGAAAGGGGCGTTATTGGTCAAATTTAAAATGTATGATAGTTTTGTTTTCATGATAAAAAAAATACAGTTTTTTTTTTTTTTTGTTAAAAATAATGTACCAATTTTTAGGCACCTTTTGGTGGGATGTTATAATTTAGAAACTCTCCAATAACTAGACTAAAAAAAACAAACAAACAATTACTTCACGTAGCTAACTTGGCCTCACTCCGTTAGTCGCACCTTCTAGTCATGTTCCAGCATTTCCTGTCATGCCGTTGACTCGTGTATGTTCTGACCCTGTTCTTTTAATCATCTTGCCTTTTAGTCTCGTGACTGCTTACCCATGTACCAAAGCAATCCCATTATTAAATATCATGTTTTTTGAAAGACTCTCATTTTACCGGTATTTCAACGACTTCAGCATTTGAATGTCTGGAGCTGGAGTGATTCAATTAAAACACTTTTTATTTTATTTTTTTTTATTCCTCGAAAAAAAATCACTTTTGTCCCAGCTTCATATTTAACCCAGCTATCTTTGTAGTAACAAAGCAGACAGACTGAAGGCAGAATGCTGATAGTATTTAATTACCTGCAGCCATCCCACTGCAGTATTTTATAATCTGCTCCTCTGGCTCTGCTGAAGTGAAGCTTTTGTCTGTAAGCTTTCGTCTGCTGCACCTGGTCTTCACACTGAATGCTTGGCAGGTGTGCGGATGTTGGAACTCGGCTGTGAGGGGTTTTTCCCAACCTCCGAAGACAAAGACGGGGGGCACAAGCCAGAGTTCCCCTTATTCACCGTAACCCCGACCGACACGCACACACAGCCTGGCAAGTAAAGGCAGCGGCAGTCGCATGTGGATAACAAAAGCATTGTGCTAATTAGTAAATTCAAGCGTTGACTATTTGCATGTCATATCAATCAAATGAATCCTAAATTGCAATTAACTGATTGTCTCGTGTTTTGAGCTAGCATAAACGAGAATAGTACTCAAGTGTTTTGCGTTGTTAAACAGCACGGTGCACTAGTGGTTAATTTATAACGCCGTCCGAAGCATTATGAAGCATAAAAGCTAAGTAGCGCTATAGCGCTAGCATGTTAGCTAACAGTGTAATGAGTCTTAGCTTCTGATAACCAGCTGATAGTAGTGAAGGTTTGTTGCTGTCCATGATGATTTGTGTTTGGTTATATCATGCGCCACAATGCTACATTAGTTGATGAGTTGAATTCCGTCGACTGGCCATTGAATGCTGCATTGACGAGCATGCTAACGTTGTTTGTTTTTCTCTTTTTTTTTTGTCCACTCTGAGCTGTTCCAGTTTGGAATAATCATCAAATTGCTAAGTTGTCCAAAATACAAAGTGAGGGTTTCTTTGATTAAGCTTGGTGCCGTAATTTCCGGATGAGAAATCGCACCTCATTGAAAGCGGCAGTACCTGAAAACATGGAACTGCAGAGATGGATGCATTTATGGCACTCGTTCCCTATGCGTATTAAACTCAATTCAAGATGCTTATTTCTGCTCAACTATATACAATACCAACACTTATTAAAATTTTTCATTACGAAATTAATTATTAAAAGCGGCAGAGTTCAAAATTTGGGGGGGAAAAAGTAGCAGTTTATAATCTGTAAAAAATCCGATATTTGGAGTGATCGCTGTATTCTGCTTCTCTTTTGCATTCTCGCAATATGCTTTTTTTCATATCTGCACATGGCAGGCACGCAGCGCTTATCTATATGGTTATTTATTTGAGTACAGGTTTATCCTGCGTGGTGCTTTCCTTTAATCGTCATCTCCCTGTATGACTGCCTTCTTGGCCAGCTGCAAAACAAAGGCCAGTGGAACTTTACTGCACCATTGACACACACATCCGTTTATTGGATACCTTTCCCTATCTTCTCCCAGCTCATGAATGATGTACAATTTGGAGGAATGGAATATTATTTCAGGAACCTCGCAAAAGGCCCAGAGGGACTCCTCCTCACTAAGAGATACAGATTAGCCCCGTGGTGAATACCACACTCCACTGAGCGCGCCTGTCTGTTCCGGCCGCAAACACACATCGGTGACGTTCTATTATTAGCAATGTAAACTAAACATGGCACGTATTGATGGCCCTCGATGCGGTAATCGTCTTGGGCAAGACATCCATACTCCCTTGGAGGGACGAGGCTAAAACGGAGAGGGGAGAGGCAAAAACTAGGTTATTGATGGAAGGAAGGATGCTTCGCTTCATTTGTGGGCAGGAGAACACAAGCACTGGCAGGAGGTATGGTGTACAGTGAGTGTGTGTGTGTGCACGTTATTGTGTTCCATGTGGAAATGTCTTTGTGGGAAAGACTATGACTGGAACTATCAACAATACAAACAGTGGCGCAGTCTACTTTACTCTAGTTGTGAGTTTTGTTTTTTTGTTTTTTTTTACGGGTTTTGGGTTAGCCTATTGATGCAAGGGCTTAGCACAGGTTTCTGTGTGAATACCTTTTGTGCTTGTTACAGAATGACTTGTCACATGGCAACATTTTCATTCAAATTCTTGCAAGGCAATTTAAATCCACCATATGGTAGAGTTCATATCAGCTCTCCAACGTATGATTTGGAGTGGCAAAGCTTCATTTGCTTTTACACTGAAAATAAAGGAAGGGTGGAGATAACTGTATAACGGGTGGATTTATTATATTTATATATATATATTATTTATATTATATTTTTATATATATATATATATATATATATATATATATTCATATTATATTTGTGTATATATATATATATTTATATATATGTTATTTATATTTAATGAAATTAAATTCAATCAAATGAGAACTAAAATGATTTTAAAAAAAGAAAACTAACTGAAGCTATATCATACAACGTTGTATATGAAAATATAATTACGTTAGCTTTTGGGGTTCATTTCAAATGTATTTCTATATTTATTTTATTTATTTTTATTAAACTAAAACTAATAAAAATTCTAATAACTAAACTAAAATTATATTATTATTTTAAAATATATACTAACAGCTCTAGAAACCAATTAAAACTGACTAATTGAAAAAATTAAATAAAAAAACTGCATAATGAATGTAATAATACTGAATTAGACAAGTGATAAAAAATGGATCATGATAACTTTTAAAGCACAACAAATTGCCTGTACAAGCTGAACCGAGGTGTAGCGCTTGGTGGAAACTGAAAACGTCGTGCCATGGCAACAAGGAGTGCGGATGGACAAAGATGCCCCCCTCTGCTTGATGAATGCTGCAGTGCACCGAGGCACACAGGCTCCTCTGCAGCAACGTGAGGGTAAGAAGTGGGTCACTCGGAAATCCCATATGGGTAACCCCCAAACCCCTCCATCCAAACATGCGACCATTCATTGCCACTGGGCCTGACTGCACTGCCAAAAAAAACAAAAAAACTCCCAAACTAGCCCAGAGCCAGGGCAACAATATTTACAAGTTCTCACAAGGGTGTAGCGTACATATATCATATTTAGTTTCTAACAATATATGCACAGTTCACCAGACAAGCAATGGATACATTATAAATAATATACAGCGTGAGCGTGTGCTCGCGGCGCCCGTGCGCAAATGTAAGAATTCTGCACCGGCGCATGTCTTCCCAAATGAACGACATAAAAAAAGTAGTTAATAATGCAATTCATTTTAGTCCACACCTTTTGGGTAATAACTGCTAAAAGCTGCGTTCTAGGGATGAAAAGTATCCTTTTTAAGGAACGTAAATTCGCACGCATCACTCCCTTTAGTCTCTTTTGTTACTCCCTGGTTCTTTCGGTCTACTGCTTTCTATCTCCGAGAGTTGGCGGTTGGTTTTGCTACAGTTTCAGTTTTTGGTTAGCTAACAGGAGTTGGAGGTTGGTTTATATATAAAATTTGACAGAGGGGCCGGGAGCAGATGGATGGAGTGTTTTGGTAACTTGTGAAAAAAAATACATCTAGTATGTAGCAAAAACATGCTTTAATTTGAAATGAAAATGAACAAAACCGTTACAACAAAATGTGTCTTAGAGTGCGCCTCCTAGTGGGGACACATGAGAATTACAGGAAAAATAAAACGGAACAAGGTTTCTTCATTTCATTTTTTCACGTTCAGTGGGCCGGATTAAAACGTTTAACGGGCCGCAGTTAGCCCATGCCTGGTTTGGACTCAAGTAATTATTTAAAGATGTATTTCAGGCAAGTGTCAGACACAATATTGGGAAAAAAAACTTTAACATAATTAAACAGTCTATGAAAGTGTTATTTTCCGTCTGCATCTGAGTTGCTTGACATTAACAACAGTCAATTGGCTAAATAAAACTCTTTCGCAATCTCTCCAAACATGGCTCTCCAATCAAGCTAGCATGCATCTTTTTGGGTATGTGGGAGGAAGCCGGACTACTCAGAGAAAACCCACGCGAGCACAGCGAGAACAAGCAAATTCCACACAGCAGGTTCAAACATCAGAACTGTGAGATCTCGCTTAAATATTGGACAAACTCATAAAACGGCGGCTGTGCTTTTTTTTTTTCTTTCCCGCTCACTAGAAGGAGATAACCGTGTTGTTTTCACATCGGCAACGTATCCTGAAATTTCTGTGAGATGCATTTGAGTTTAGGCACCAGGAGATAAATATTGTGGGTCAGAGGAGGCAGTCACACATAAATCAAATCTGTTGCGCTGCTGCACGCAATGAATTATGTATCATTTATAACAGGGGTGGGCAAACTACGGCCCGGGGGCCACATGAGGCCCGTTGGACGTTTCAATCCGGCCCGCCGAACTTGAAAAAAAATGAAATGAATAAACCTTGTTAATGTTTTATTTTCTAAATACTGTGTTTTTTCAAAGACATATATTTTGTTGTCATGCTTTTGTTCATTTTCATTTAAAATTTTTGAGGTGAGGTTACCAAAACACTCCATCCATCTGCTCCTTTTCGAACCCATTGTGGCCCGCCAATCAAAAAGTTTGATTTATAACTTTTAACTGTTAATCTTAGCATGGTAGAATCCATTGGAATTGGCGAGAAGAAATCTCAGCTCGTTTTGGGCGCGCTGAAGATTAAAATCAATACAAACATGCAGCCGGACGAAATGGCTGGCACGGGCAAATAAAATCCAATTTGCTGCCAGTGTAACATGAGCGGAGACAGGCCAAGGCATTAATCGTTGAGCATGATTACCCTCGCATGTATGCAGAATGTTCAGCTTCAGCTCCTTGCATTTGTGAATTTTTCCAAGCGTATTAATATTGATATCATCCGATGATTGCCATCGTATCACACCTGCCCGTTTTATGTTTCCACCCTGGAGGTGGACAACACCACTGCAGGGTGGCACACAGATCTGCCGATTTATGCCGAAGCAGCTGCGACCATGTTTGGAGAGGATGCCGTTCACACCGGGGGAGGTGAATATCATTCTCTCTACATCTAAAATTAAAATGAATTTTCCCTGGTCGTATATTTTCCCAGACCGCACGATGGGATGGAAGTTTGGATTTTCAAGGTTGGAATCTCTTTGCGTGCTCTCGCGGTTTTTTTTTTCCTCCTGCATTCCTTAAACAAGCTTGCTAGGTTCAGTGACGACGCTATTGATTATCAATTAATGGATGATTGATTTATGAATTGAATAATCGTTTTGAGCGAGGGTCCGCAACATCGGGCCGTGGCCCCGATACCGGTCCACTGGCCGCACAGATAAAAAAAAAAAAAAAACATGCAGTACTTCTGGTTTATTTATTAATCGAGGCTGAAAAATATTTTATTTTGAAAAGTGACCGACTTCTTTCTGTTCCATCCATTGATAATGTACTCAAATGCTAATTGTCGGTCGCATTTCGCGACTGTTAAACGCGCAAGCTAGCAAAATTAGTAAAAAACAGACTACGTACAAACGGCGTTTTTGTTTTTTGTTTTTTTTTATCCACTTCATCTTTGGTGATTCATGTTGGCAAAATAACATTTTAACTGATAATTCGATTAATCGATGGGGCAATTGAAAAGTATTCAATACAATCCAATGTGCTTCTGGATTTCACTCCCAGGTCCAAAAATAATTTTCTTCACTGCGTCTTCTTTTTCCTCCATTCTTTGTTTAGTTTGATTTCTTTTTTTCTTTTCTCAAATGTAACAATAATACAATGATGGGGGAGGTGGTGAACAACCTCGATGCGTTCGATGCATTAATTTAAAAGACGTGTTTATTTCTTACAGCAAATGGGAGCGATTTTTCATGTAGAAACAATAATCCAAGGTAAAAAGCACAACTGATTTTGACGCTTGGGAGGAATGAATCCCAAGGATAAAAAAACGAAACCGCAGTTACAAGACAAAGGAGAGCTGAAGCAGGATGAGAGTAATAAAAAAATAAATACATTTGAAAAAAAAAAAGGGGGCTGTTTTTGTGACGGTCTTCCAGGCTGCTAATCTGCAGACGGGAGCAAGATCTGTCGAAGCAAAAAAATAAATAAAAAATAATTCCCGGCATCATGACGCATTTCCACCAGCCACATGTCCCCTAGCCACGGGCCAGAACCCGGTCGGGTTGGAGGTGGTGGTTGTGTTGTCCATATGTATGCAAGAGAGCAGCGCCAACGTGGACTTTCCTCCTCCGGGCAGGGTGGCGCATGAGCCAAGCCATACTGACGCCTGTGGGCAAGAAGGAGGTGGGCGGCGCCTCCTCTCCAAAGACTTGGGCGCAATAAACGCGCCATGCGAATAGGAGGGAAGCTTCACAAATGCGCCCCCAGCGTGAGCTTTTCCCAGCCTGTGCGTTTTTTTTTTGTTTTTTACAATGCTGGTGGCATCAAGCAGCTATCCAGGCAAATCTGCCGCTTGCCCCCCAGGCTGCAGGCCCAGGAAATAAATGCGTGCATGTTGCCGTGGCACATGACTGGGCGCTTTTTGGTGTCATCTCAGATATATTGGCGAAAATGGCCCAAAAAAATAAATAAATGGCTTTCATTTGTATCGCATCGTTGGGAGTTGCTTCATATATTTAATAGGGATGTTATTATGGAAAATTTACTTTTTAATTGTTTGCAGACAAATAGTTGGGGCACTGCTGTGCCTGTACACCCATAAAGTGGGAAATTACATCACCAATTAAATGTGAGCGCTGTGAATTGTGATATCACATATTTTTTTTTTTTTCATAGTACCACCATGACACAGTTCGGCTGGACTTCGTTTGTGGTAAATGCACCAATGAAGATCTCTGGTCACCTGTTTACATGAGAACTGGGCACTTGACCCTTTTTTGCCGGTCAGCCAGCTTTGGAACTCGAAGCAGATTACACGGCATGTTCGATAGTCAGCGGTATTATCATTCACAGGAACGTTGCAGTTTGATTAATAAAGATGCCCGCGTTCAACTTAGCAAACACATCCAAGCAAATCAAAGCCTCGACTCCAAGCTGTGTTTCCAGCCATGTTTTGATGAATAATTAGCTTTGCGCTTGACTTATTGTGACAGAAAAGTGTCCAAATATTTGTAACTCGTTTATTATATCAGACCATTAAAAAGATACCATGTAGCAGTTAATTACAAACCGGTGGTGATAAACACCTGTTTAAACATACAGATGGGAAGTCTTTCAGCCGATTCGGTGACAGCCTGGCATACGGTAAACAGTGCTGTGGTGCGACAATTTATGCAAATGAGGAAAGCGATAAGGAGAGATGGATGCGATTTAGCTGTGTGCACTCAAAAGATTTGACTGAGGTGCACCGCAGGGTCACGTGCTTGACATTTGCATGCCCGAGCGTTCGCATTAGTGTACGTACTTGGACACATGAACACACTCTTGTGCATAATTACCTGTCATGTGCGGGGCAAGACTTTATCACGGTAAATGAAATAATTAATATTCATCTTGAAAGGATGGGGGTGGTGGAAGCCATCATGGGCTGTGGCTCGATTTTTTTTTTATTTTTTTTTTTTTTATTTCCTCACTGAAGCTAGCTTGTAGCTGTGTAAAAAAAAAAACAACAACTATTCTACGATACTCCTCTTCTTCTCATCATCTGCTAACACGACAATTCCTTCTCATCACATAACTTGTTTTTGTGTTGGCAGCTTTCCTGTCCACGGCCCCTCTGCGCCTCAACTGAGTGGAATTTCTGCCATCAAGTTGATAGCGGCTGTGCGGCACCTCGGTTCTCGTAAACGGGCGTCTAACGGGGTCTCGGGGATGGTGAGGGGCCTCACGTTAAGATAATTACCACGGGGGGGTGCAGGGAAGAGAGACAGAAGATGCTGAACAATGTGACTTATTGTCTTGTCTTGTGGCCAGATAGTCTCCTCCAATTTGACTCCTCCCCCTTCATATGTAAATAATATATTTCCGATAAATGGAACAAGCACAGGAAAAAAAGACTTAAATACTGTACTCTGTCTGCCCCCCCCCCCCCCATCCGACTGAGCTCCAAGCAGACGGCACTACAGCAAAGGCACGTCACAGTTAGCTTGGTCCTGCCGAGTCATGTTCCCTTTCACACTCTCTCTTCGCCGATGTATTTTCAGCCTGCCCTGTGAGTCGGATCTGTAACTGAGGCCCTCGCTTCCGCTCTGACACTCTGCAATCTGATGGGGAACAGTGAAGGCTCCAGTGACAGCGGGGGACACAAAGGTCACACTCCTTTTTTCCACTTTTTTTTTACAGGGTACACCAAGCTTCTTTTTGACAGGTCTGCGCTGTGCATTAAAAGGAAGGGAAAAAAAAAAAAAAAAGTACAGCACACACTGACGTGCGCTTGGCCACTTCCACACAAGTGAAATCGCAGATGAAGTATTTTGCCGACACGGACTTTCCTCACAAGCAATTACCTATTAAAATGTTATCTTTCCCATCTCGGAATGTTTAGGAAAAGATTACAACTGCTGGGGGAAGATAATTAAGACGGCAAATGGGGACTTGCTTTGTGAGTAGCGCGCGCTGTGCGCATGCGGCCATCTCTTTTGTCTTATTAAAGCGAACCGTGCACCTGAAGCTCTAATGTGAGACCCCCGATGTCAGATACATCACTGTCAATATTGATTATAGTGCGAGAAATCAGACCAATGATTCATTCAGACTAATATACAAAATTAGCCTGTTAATTAAATCTGACCGGGATGCATCGCTGGTTTAACTCTTGAGCAGTCAGAGGATCTATTGCTGAAGATTTTTTTTTATTTTTTTTTTATGTGTGTTGTAAAGCACATTCCGGTAATATTTTTGCACATGTACAATTGGTAACATCACCTACAAGGATAGAAATTTATGTCCACGACTGTATACATCAGGTGTGGGCAAACTACGGCGCGGGGGCCACATGCGGCCCCGTTCAACGTTTTAATCCGGCCCGCCGAACTTGAAAAAAAATTAAATCAATAAACCTTGTTAATGTTTCATTTTTTAAATACTGTGGCGTGTCAAAGACATTTTGTTGAAATGTTTTTGTTCACTTTCATTTAAAATTAAATGTATTTTTTTTTTTTTCTCCGATGAGGTGAGGTGGCCAAAACACTCCATCCATCTGCTCCAGGTCCGGCCCCTCTGTCAAATTTTAGAACCCATTGTGGCCCGCCAACCAAAAAGTTTGCCCAACCCTGGTATATATCACCATTTGCCACTAGTTGGCAGGCAAACACTTGTGCTCATAAGTTTACACACCCCCTGGGTATGTCAACTTATGAGCATGACTCCTGTCGTAGATTCATTGCTGTTGGAATTTCTACCTACTGTAAATAATATATAGTGGCGCAATGATTTACAATTTTTTTTTTTTATGCGTGTCATAAAAGTGTCATTATAGCTCATGAGGCTTCCATGTTTCATTTAGGGCAATTTTAGTTTCTCTTTGGAGGTTAAATGTTAAAATGTCTATATGACGGCATCATGGAGTTTCCACTATACTGACTTTTCACTCTGAGATGAAACATGATTATTTCTAGTACCCAAAAAAAAAAAAAAAAAAGAGCATTTGATATGTATCCTGGATTAAGTCTAACTTGCCCTAGGGATTTGTGTGCATACACGCCTTCGTCCTCAATTGCAAAAGGAAAGCCTTCAGAGCTTTCTGCGATGGCTGCTGCCGCCAGTGTGAGTGTTTGCCACTAAGATCTTTTTTACTCCACACATTATGCTGTTCCCTCTCCCCATTCCCACTTCCGCTCTTTTTTTTTTTGTCTCTTCAGCTCTTTGACGCTGAAAGTGAAGCGCTGCAGGATTTTGAGCCTTTGAGGATTCAAACCGACGCTATTGGGTATTGAGACAAAGTCAGCCAACCAGTCGGTCCAGCTGGGGATATGAAAACAAGAAACTTGTCCAGGCGCACGAATCCCCAGCATTGCAAATGCCGCAGACCATCGCCTTATTGATTAAAAATTGCATGTCTTCCCTCCCCCTTGTTGTGCACATTGTTAAAAACAATCACGGACACAGCAAAGCATGATTGTGTGCAGTTCTGAATCCCGGAGTACGCACATGACAAAACAGCGGCCCTCATCAGAGATCTATTCACAGAAAAAAATTGCAATCGTTAATTGACATATGCTCAAAAGGAATTCTTTTCCCCTGAACAGGTCGGCAACGAATTCCCAGACCAGCTCCATTGACGCCAGTAATAAGGTAATCATGCCATAAGCTTTAATCAATATGTGTGCCAAGAATAGATTTTCCAGCACAAACCCGCTATATGGGAACAAATGCCCTTTGTGCCGCGCAAACGTGTGGCCCATTTAACCTTGGCACTTATCTTTACATTGCAATTACCAGCCAACCATTATCCTCTTCCTCTTCTCGATGCACTCACACCGACACGATAATGCCCCTTTCAGTCCATGCGTCGTCTGATAATCATTTAAAATAAGAACAAAACGTTTATATCCTGCAAATCCATACCTAATTCCTCTCCGAGCCAACTTCCCCTCTCTGCCCCCCCCCCCCCCTTGTAATGAATAGCCACCCATGCCGGCGGAAGAAGCCCTGAACCAATCCGGGCTTCCTGTTTGATACAGAGGCTTCTTTTCCCGATCTCAGAGGTTAATAACGGTCCACATGATTACCCACAAGCTCGAGGATTAGAGGGTTCACGGAGTGTAGATTCCGCGCTGCAAATAGTAATCGCCATTTCACAGCAGCGTCCACTCAGGTGATAGGCCACCCCACTATCTCGTCTCTCCCGCTGTGAGGACGGAATAAAGATGCCCACTCGCAATGAGCAAAAGACGGCAAGTGTTATTTTTATTTTTATTTTTTCAGTACGTTCAACCTGTTTTTTTTTTTTTTTTGTCATGCTATTTCTCATACTGGAATTAATTTGCTGTTAAAAAAAATCCTATAGTTATTCTAGATCATATTTACAAGGCACACTACGACATTCCCACGTGTGTGCTGGCTTGTGCAACATTAAAAGCTCGAAGGAAATACAACTACATGGCACAATGAACACGAATCGTACAACGAAGCGGAAATCGTCGGCCAAACATGACAAATTGGTGTCGGTTGTTGTTTTAATGACTTACAACTACTTTGAAGTGCTTGGACCGCTGCATACTAATAGCGCTTCATCAAGTCCGTTCATATTTGCATGTTCATTTTTGTTTGATCTCGGTTGTTAAAACACAATGAGGCTTGGTGGTACAGTAGCCTTCGGGATTCCACATAAATGGACGGCATTCTGCTAACACCGCCCCGCCCCCCTCCTCACACAGCTGCACGCTCCTCCCCAACCCACACACCCACTTTCTTTAGTCCAGTTACATCATGAGGTTGTGATGCATATAATCTGGTCAGTTCAATGACAAACTTGCTCCAGCACCAGAATAGCCACGTTCCATCCCCCCAGGCCCCCCCCCCCCTTTTTTTTAATATCCTGACAAAAAATAAATAAATAAATAAACTTACGAAGGTTCGCACCCCTGGAAACATAATGCTTGGAATGCATGCCAAGGGTCTCCTCCCCTCGATACTGCTCACCTGGGCACCCGCCTTGCAGCACACTGGCCACCGCCCTGTAAAACATTTGGGAGGAAATAGGATTGCATTTTTTCACCTGTTTTTTTTTTTTTATTTTTAGCTGTGTGGTCATCTTATTTGTTCTTAATGAGCATTTGGATTCATGTTTCCATATCGTAGCACTTTAGTGTACTATGTGTTCAAATCCCCTCATCGTTCCCACAATGAAGTAACACGTGCGTTTATGTGTGTAATTTGATTATTCAGCTGAACTGCACGAGGCCTATACTACGCAGCATCTTTCTATGCGATTGGTTGCAAAGCCGATTGCAAGATTGACACCACGACTATTTAGTTCAAATGAATGGACGCCCCCCGATCGTTGCACATGCTACAGTTAAGCTCCTATGAGAGCATTTGCAGAAATGGAGCGCGATGCCTTACTCGGGTGAAAGAAAACGCCCCCGCCTGTTGAGAGGAGCGTGGCTCACGTAATGTTATGCCACAGCACACAGTGGATGCAGCTGGGAGAGGGGAAATAGTAGCCCACTCGTCTCGTTTTGGATTTTGTATGCAAAAGGTGCGCACAGTCGAATTGGAGCGAAATTTGCAAGTTTACCAAAAAAAAAAAAGGAAGGGCTTATTTTTTTTTTTATTTTCATTTTTTATTAATTTCTTTTAGGCTAATGTGAAAAGGAAAAGCATTCAACAATTACCTGGTCATGTTCTCCCTCTGCGGTCGGTGCGCCTTTTCGAGACCCAATTTGGTGAAAATCCCCACGAGCGCCATAATAGCCACAACTCCACAAATGATGTAAACAATTAAGTTCGTCTTGTCTTTTGTGCTGTCGTGCATCTTGTTGATTTTCTTATACGGGGTCTGGCCGGTCTTCATCCACAGTGGGGTGTCATAGTTTTTACAGGTGCTCTGATCCAGTCGAGAATGTTTGTAGGAGCAGCAGAAGCGGAAGCCACAGGTGCCGCAGCAGTATAAATAATTGCCCGTTGTGCAAGTAAACGGAGGGTCCCACTGGCCCATCACGTCGTAGTAGCCCCGGCATTTGTCCTCGGTGTGCGGGGTCTCCTCGGACACGCTCTCCTCCTCCCTGGATCCGTTGGAGGTCGCGATCATCACGAAGCCCCCGAGCAAGCCCGGCTCCCCGTCCGCCTTGCACACCAGAGCGGTAACTTTGAGCAGCAGGAAGCCGAGGAGAAAGGAGTCGCCTCTCATGGTCGCTTCCTCCTCCGTTCAACTTCACGCTGAAACGCCGAGACTCGAAGAGAGGACTCGGTCATGCCACGCTGAAAAGTCAAGGAACATACACCCAAACAGCAACGCGCCTTCGTCCGAGCTGATGAACATCTTAACTAACATCATCTAAGAGCATGCGAGATTCAAAGCACTGCTTGCTTTGTGTGTCTTATCTGGAAGATGTGTTTTTTTTTTCCCTCGCAAGGAGTGCCTCGCTTTACGCATCCATCGGCGCGCTATTACGCACCACTTGCAGCACTGACGAGGAGAGCGCAGTGAGAAATGTGGTGCGAGAGCCTGGTGCGCAAGAGAGGAGGAGGAAAACAGGCGGAAGGGGGAGGGAGAGAGAGAGAGAGAGACTTCGAATAGAGGTCCGACATTATGAAATCGTGATTTGAAAAAGAAGTCTATTGATATGCAATTTACAATGCTGCGCCTGGGTCAACGGCAATTTTTAATCAGAGGTGGATTTGTGTGTCCCTAAACGTATTTTGGACTCTAAATTTAAAAATAAAATGTCTTTACATTTCCCTTGTACGTCATATTTTTTAGATTTTTTTTTTTTCAAGTTTGACCAGCTGCGCAATACGGATTTTACCATGCCTTGTAATTTTTTGTTTCAGAAAAAAAATACACCTGTTGATGAACATAGCCCTTAATTCTTAAAAATTACTGATTATATCCTATATTACGTATTATCATATTTGATGTGGCGCTCAAAAGAAAAACAATGGAAAGGTAAATAAATTAGTACACATTTGTTGCAAATAGTAATGACGGCCAAATAAGGCCACCCCCACAGCCTTTTTATGAGGCCCATTGAAGCTAAATTAAATTAGTTGCTAAATTGATTGATTTTCATTTTGGTAGAAAATCTGTTTGGAGAAAAAGTTTTTTCAGACCTTTGCATTTAAAAGGCTATATTGCAAACCGCATCTCAATCTTGAGCCCACCTCAGACGACGCAGATGAAGATAGTGTGGTCTTTATTGGCGCAATCCTTAAAAGTACCACTTGATTTCCTTTTGTTAAAACTTGTACTATAGTTGTGAATACTAAGTATCCTCGACTCTACCTGAATCTTTACAGATAGGGAAGAGGAAACTAATCGCACATGTGTTGCCATTTTCAGCGCCATCATCCAAACAGTGAATTGTTGGGCATTTCTGCGCTTCGTCGAACTGGGACAGCCTTTGCGTGGCGCAAATGATCCCACCACTCGACAAATACAGCCTGTGAAGGGTGCAGACCCTGAATTGAGACACAGCAACAGAGACAGACAACCATTCACACTCTCAGTGAGTGGGAACTGCACTCACGCTGGCTGCAAGAAATTCAGGCTAGTGAACCATGACACCATCAATGACTTCTCACTCTATTTTAATCTCCATCAGGCGACCTTAATCCTTTATTTTCTATTCTATTTATGCTCATTAAGGATCGTTCAAGTCAGTTTCTTTACTGATTTAGTACACACCCTGTCCATGTTGCTGAAACCCCCCTTTGTCCAACAAGCTTGCTGAACAAGCCTCACTAAAGTCGGTCAGAATAAGATCTATTTGAAAAGTGTGTCAAAGCATACAGGAATAACGCCAGTAATTTGAGCCACGTTTAGCAAAAAGAACATTTCGGACGAAATATGCGGTACGGTGATCGAATGTAAGGACATCATGAGTGGGAGGGCCAAGGGGAAAATGAAGTAATCCAGTATTAAAACACAGTGTCAATTACACAGATGAATCTGAAAGTGACCAGATATGTAGTAATAGATTGTGCAAATGATGCATAGAGTCCTTGAGCACTTTAAAAGTGTAGGAATCGTGATCAAAGACCACTGCAGTTGCTATGCTCGGTTTTGGTTCCACTACAAGGGGTAACAAAAAGTCACGATAGTTTGAAATTCATCCTGCACCGTTTTCGAGGGTCCCTGCCTGACTGCAACGGCAAAACGACGAACATTTTATTTTAAGATATCACTGCACTGCAGAATAGAATACAACTGACTTGAATAGAATATAAACTATTGCACAATCTTAGTTGTGTCATGAAATGTAGCTGCGTGTGAACGCCGCGCAGCAGAAGACGCTGGCAAACAAAACAGGCATTGTAATCGATCACCGATCGTCACCCCGGTTAGCTTCAACAGCAGCCGGACAACCACCGAGACTGGAGGCTAGCTCGGCAAATAAATAATAACACAGGCTTGGAATAACTCTCGGACGTGAAAAGCCAATGGCTGGGACGGAGGATATTTTCCTCCGGGCAAAACATCGGACATTCATTGGGCTCGGTGAAGGTAATCGCGCTACGTTGGCTTTTAGCAGCGGTTATGAAACTTGCAGGCTAACTGTTTAGCTCTCCTGTCATTTGAAGAAGTTGAAGTCGCCGGTTGTGCAAAACAACTCCGTAGCTTGTTTTAGTTGTTTTACCAGTCGATCCGTCTCATTTAGAGCCAAGTTAAGTGGCTATTTTATTTACTATCTTTAATTATTAATAGTACTACTAATCACCACAGTACATGTCATCGATTTTTCGATCGGGAATATTTTATCATTCGATGGTCGCCTTATTTGTGTTCAATCTACTTTCGGTTACTGTGAAACTGAGCTATGAAGCGCAGGGGAAGGGGAACTGAAACTTCCAATGCGTTTTTACATGCATGTTATCCAGATTTTTAAGTTGCTTAACCTAATTGTATGTTAAATCAGATTTCAAGTGCATTCAGGTGAGGTTGGTCAGTGATTGCGCCCATAACGTCACCTGCGTAATGAACATTCATTCATTTGTGAGCACAAAAAAAATGTGTTTTATTGTTATAGTTATGTCAGGAAACCTACATACAATATTAACTTCACTGTTGATGAATTAGTTTTTCGGGTGTAAGCAGACTTTTGTAACTTGGCAATACCAATTATTTAATATTCAGAATATTGAGAGTGATTATATTCTAGGGCCCTGTTATATCATATTTGGATTATGCAAAATACAATACAATTTTATTTATATGGCACATTTCACAACAGCTGGAGCTGTAATAACGCGCAAAACCACTCACCTTTACCTTTCACTCCCTCCGACAGAGCTTTTTGCAATTTTTTTTTTTTTTGCAATTGTTACTCGTGATGCATTTTTGTCTAATCATCCACAAGTCATAACAGGCGTGTTGGGTAAATATTGATTTGAGTAGTCCATGGCAGAATACGTCCACAACAGGCCTCATATTGGAGCTTGAATAATGTTGTGAGATGTGCTCTGCAATGTTTTATGGATGTAAACTTTGGCCTCAGTATACTAAATTATTTTAACGGTTGTCTTACAGAAAAACCAAGCATTTATTTATTCTATTTTTAATCAAATACATTAAATACCAAATAAATATATAAAAAAATTAGGCAATATTTAGCTCCTAAATTGGCTCTTAATTTTCTATATTTTTTTTTTCTCTCTGCAGATAGCGAGCATGAGTGGACGGGACCATTCTACTTCATCCAGGCTGCAGACCCCCAGCTTGGCTTGATGAAGGCATGGCGAGAGGGCGACTGCAGCGGTGAAGGAGATGAATGGGCCGAGGAGGTTGAGCTCACCAAACAAGCGGTGGAAGCCATGAACCAGTTGTGTCCACGGCCGAGGTTTATGGTGCTGTGTGGCGACTTGGTCCATGCCATGCCAGGTAAAAAGAGACATTAATTACGCTTAAAAAAAAAAACAAATAAAATAACTTGATTAACATTTTAAAGGCCAACGGTTTCAAGGCAAACCTAACATCTGAACAATTCTTTTATTCTATGAAATTCCAGCAATGAAAATGTGCCGCCATGTTTTAAGTTGGCCGACTTTTCTCCGCCCTTTCCCATTTTAAATAAAATAAATAAATAAATAATTGACAGCAATTGCCGGTCCTCGTTAGACATCCTGCTGACGGCATTTCATGTCAACGACGCTCAAAGAGTTTAAAAAGAAACTGCAGGAGTAATGCGCATATATATGCGTCAGTCTCTCTGAAACCTCCACTAACAACCCAGGCTAAACTTAAATCCTCCCAAACATACAAAGGCAGTTCTCTTAGTCGAGATCTATCTTTTTCAATGTATTTCTTTGATATTAATAGAATACATTTATATTGAATTATTATTTATTTATATAGTGCGTTTCACAACTGCTGCCACGTTCCTATTTCGACTGCCAGGCTATGGCGACCTGTTTCGGCATCTTTGGGCATTTTAGAAAGAGTTTTTCAGCAAATAGCTGTGGATAGGTGCCACAGAAGAAAACATTTGGTTGATTCTTAAATATCATTCTTTAAAGATATGCTGTCCTTATATGCACACTTCGATCACAAATTCTTGTCATTGTTCCCTCCCTTCGCTTGCATTGTTCTGATGAAATGAACTGTTCTGTGTCGAGGCGACGGAATGGTTCAGTGATGTAAAATATTCCATGCCAAGGAAGGTTGGAGCCTGAGCCTGCTCTGTTTCCCAGCCAGTCTGTAAACAACATCCTCCCTCATGACAGCAGCTGATATTTATCTATGAAAAAGCACAGCCCTCCTGGCTAGTCTCTGCAAGCTTTAGTTTCTATTCTGAAGAAGATTTTGCCGTTTGATCCGGCCAGATTAGCTGCAATTTTCACTTTAGTTACCATTGGGAAGCAAAAAATAAATAAATAAAAATTCTGGTCTATATTATAAAGGTTCCAATAATAAGGCAAGGTCAAATTTGGCTATTTTGAATCTCACTTCGGCTGCACCCAAAAGATATATTATATTAACATGTTTCTGATTTTTGACGTCTGTAGCCGTCAATGGTAATAAATGTGTTGAATTAATCAAAACCTAATGTGAGTTTGAAAGCTCCTCACCACATGGAGACAAGCAAGAAGCTGCCTCAACCATTTTGTTGTACCCTGTTACCGTGAATCTTTCTCTTTCCGCCAGCCAATAACCTAGAAATGGTTTTAAGTAGTTATGAACTGTGTGTTCATCAAACAACAAAATAAAAATTAAAAAAAAAAAGGCTTTAAGCCATCCACCACTGCCGACTACCTTTGCATGCTAATGAGGGAGCTAGCACAAGGCGCCAGTCTGGCCCTGAGCAGCGGACACAGGAAGTGAGTCAGGACGCGAATCCGTCTGTCTCGCTCTCTCGGCGTGTACTCGCGTTACTTTCGTTATTCTGAAAATAAGGCGAGCTCGTCATATTTTCATCTACTGCCCACGTTAACTCATTTGTCAACTGCTCATCGTCCCAAAGCAAACTACTTTAGGTCCCTTAGAATTCTACGAGTCGGTCTAATAGTTCGAGCGCCTCGTTGTTCCCCCTAAAAATATTTGCTTTGCGGTACGAACAAGCTGTCAACCGTCGTCGTCGGCGACGCTTGCCTGTTGGTGACAGGAAATTGGCAACTGTATTTCTCTTCTCGCATATTTCCCTCCATGTAGCTCCTTTGGCTCGATCTGACATCTCCTCTTTGCTTCTTTCCTCAATCTTGAGGAAACAGCTGCTGTTTGCTATCGCATACCTCATTTTGACATCTGTCATTTAATGACACAAACACACCTGCGGGAATATCCCGCTTCTCATCGGTCTTTGCGGCGTATCCGAGGCAGTGAGTTGCGGCATTCGATGGGAAGGAAACGAGGCGGGCAGATTTGTGACCTTTGTTCACGAGGCACAATGTCATCGACCCAATCGAAAGTAGAATGTCACCTCGTGTGATTGAACTGTTAACGCAGATGGGGGGGGGGGTAGTATTGAGCACATGATGGTTTCTGAAATCAGCAATGCAGCAAACTTCAATTAAAATTTGGAGGGAGGGGTCAGTTGCAAGGGATTTCCGAGGCAAAGGTTACGACCTCCGTCCATCCATTCTCGGGCTTGAGGCGGCACGGTAAAATGATTTTGTTTCTAATTGACATGAGATGCATGTTGAGAGAATCTACCCAAGCACGGGGGAGTCGTGCATGTCTAGTTTTTAAAAAGATGCTTTTATCTTTACACAGGGTGGATTAACACTCCTGCTGAGTGCTGCGTTTTTGTCCAAAATGACTTTTGTTCTGCGAACAAGCCCCCAAAACGACACAATTTGTATTCCGTTTCTAACCCCCCAGAGCCTCCTCTTTTTTTTTTTTTTTATTTATTTTTTTTAAACGGAAGTTGCACTGCAGCAATATACTGTGCACAAACTTGTTTACACAGCGATCATCAGAGCTGGCGAAATGAGCCCAAATAGCTCTGGAGTTCTCTTACGGAGATGCATCAACAACATCAGCCTTTTAAATGGGCTCTTGATAAAAAAAAAAAAAAATTGTAAGCTAATTTGCTGGCCAGTTGTCTTCATCTTTGTGACATGTACATCGAACCGTGCTGTGCCTATGTCGTTAGGAATGATTTCCCAAACCTTAAGGGTAAAAAGCTATTATAAAATCCACTCTTTTATTTTTTTTTCTTCATATTTTCAACTTTAGCGGTGAGTGGTAGGACGTCATATTTGAGAAGTTTGAGATGTCGAGCTGATTAAATTAGAGTTACACGCTGGACATAACGACCTCCTAATGAGCACGACAAAGGATACAAGCAGCGTCTCTGGGGATGTGGACGGTATTTTCCTCATGGTACAGGGAGAGAAGCGTCGCAGTCTCTTGTCACGGGCGTGTAAAGCTCACAATATGAAGTACGGATTACCTTGGGTCCGCTCGCTTAAACACAAATTGTCGAGTGAATTCAGTTGAAGGCTTTTTTTTCTCTCCCTCATATTAAAATCCAAAAATATCTGTATGTACAACTTCAGGCAATGACACGGAGCAGAATGAGAGAAGGATGTGTCAACGGAACGTAAATAATGAATGCTAAACATTGTATGTGCGGATTTGAATGGAAAACTGTAGATGAAAAAAGTTGGGTTTTTTTTTTCCAATTTGTTCAGTCAACGGAGGTTTTCTTTTCGACGCGCAACTGCCATCTTCCTCAAGTTCTTTAAAAAAAAAAAGAAAGAAAAAAAAGTCGTCTATTACTCAATAACATAGACGAGATGGATTTCTTTTTTTTATTGGACTATACACCCAGAAGTGATGCCACCTGAAAGTGGTTGGATGATTAAGAGAACTTTTTTTTTAAATTTAGTTTAATTTAATAGTTTATTTATTTAATTTAATTTTAATTTTAATTTTTAAATTTAAAATTTTTCATTTTTAAATTTAATTTTAAATTAAAAATTTTAATATTTTTTCATTTATTTTTTAATTTAATTTAATTTAATTATAATTCTCCCAAAGAAGATGGCAGTTGTGCATTGAAACAAATACAGGTATAAAAAAAATTATGCCATCAAACGGAAGAGCATTTGAATTTTTTTGCCTTCCCCTGTCACTGGCATTGGTAGACAAAATTGTAAAGAACAAATTTTAATGTTTGGACGAATAAGGCAAAATTGGATCATTTCCTGAGACACCCCCATTTGATCTTTGGTTTGCTTTAACAGAAGTGAATGCGCAACTTTTGTCTTCGACTCTGCAAAGGGAACTCCTTCTGACCGCTTGTATTTGCGTATTTGATTTTATCCCCCCCCCCGTCTTCAAAGTACCATGGGTGAAGACGAGAATGTTGATCGACTCGTAGATCAAAAGCTTCAACCTACAGGCTTAGATCCCTCTTCATCCTTACAGTCCAGTGAAGCCCCTTTTGCATTACTGCTGAGCGCGCACAAAGTTCGAACCACCTCGTTGTCAGTTCTCCCAATCAATTTGACGCCACTTGCAAAAAAAAAAACAAAAAAAACCTCACACTCGGAAAAGCTGAGGGACTCTTAGATGGCCGCGTTAATTCACTGCTGTACTCGAGGCAGACAGCTGGGAGGTGTGAGCAAAACAGACGGCACCGCAGCTTCTTAAAACCTCCATCTGGCGTTTGGATTTTTTTTTACGTGACGTTTATTCACGGAGAACTTTGCTCGAACTGAGCCCGGTGTCACATTTTCACACCTGTTGGATGGGAAGAAAAAAAAAATGGCTTTCCAATGATGACAAGGTGCATTGGAAAAAATATTATTCCCGCTGTGGAGTCAAAACATCAGCGTATTATGCGGACTTTAAGCCAATATGCTGAATTGCGCTACTTAAAATCCAAACGTGTGTAACGACGGTGTTATTATCGAGCGAGACTTGGTTCAGCATTTCAACTTGTGCGATTTGGCCCTATCTTCCATTCCAGCTTCACGAGTGCGACGCCCTCTGCTCCGTAGCAGCGGACAGATGCGATGGTGAAATGATACATCCGCGTAGTCAGGATTGCAAATTGGGCCACATGCCTCGAAATAAACGCAGGAGACCTCGTTCTCCTCCACTGTTGTCGTGGATTTGGAAAAGCAACTGCTCAAAACACAAACAAACCTTATTGTCTGCAAAGAGCGCCGTTGCGGCTCTCCAACTGAAAAGCCTCTTGTGCTTTATTTTTGTCTTTTTTCTTTTTTCTTTTTTTTTTAGATTCAAATTGCTTACGTTGGTCATTATCTATTCGGAATTTCTGCGCTGACATAAATCCAACCGTAACGTAATAGCAGATGTGTACACTCAGTTGCGCAACCAAGCTCTTCAAATTCTTTACCTGATGCACGGAAATGAGATCCAGTCACAAGTGGCCACTTTTGCTGGAATCACATAGCCCCCTTTTCTTTTTTTTCTTTTTTTTCTTTTTTTTTTTTTTTGGCTTTCATCTGCAGGAGCCCCTTTCAGAGAGGATCAGGAGCGAGACCTAAAGACGGCATTGAAGGGGACAGACCCTTCCATCCCACTCGTGTTTGTCAGCGGCAATCATGACCTCGGAAACACGCCAACCGCTGAAACCGTGGAGCAGTACTGCGGCGCTTGGGGAGATGACTACTTCAGCTTTTGGGTAAGCAATTACCGCTCGATTATATGATGCAGTGTGTTTTTTTTGTTTTTTTTTTTTTAACCACTGATGTGTGGATATAAGTCCAATTTATTGAACAGCCATTTTAAAATTGCATAACGGATCACTTTTAACTCATTCACTGCCATTGACGGATGAAGATGTCAAAGATCGATTTATTTATTTATTTATTTTTTTCGGCTGGTTGTGAATGCGTTAATCAATAGTGAGCAAGTGCAAATTTAAATTTGACTGCAAGTGTGAGATGCAGTGGAACCTCAAAAGTTGAATCCCAAGGTCGTAGTTTGGTCAATATTGTCATTAAAAAAAAATATATTAACGATATTTCCTTTTTTTTATTTATTTATTTATTTTTTTAAATACCGCGATATATGTAAAAAGGTTTTAACATGCTTCACCTGTTTCCGTTTTCCGATTTGTAATTTGTGCTATTTTTGTCCCGTTCGGGGGGTTAATGAAGGTTTAATTCCGACTTGCCACTCAGTGGAAATTGTTAATTGTGCTCACGCAGGAACGTCTAATGAGTTGCCCGCACTTTTACCTCTCCGCTGGCTGTCGAGCTATCAAAATGCAGATGAGCCGACGTCATGGACGTGACATTTAAATGTTTATCAGTTTGCTCCTCCATTACGAAGCGGCGGGTTCGAACTAATGGTTTGGATGAGTGGTCGTCAAAGAAATAAAATGCGCAGAAGGAATTTGGTGTTTTGGTTTGTGCTGCGGGACAGACTGTCGAAATGTTTAATCAATTAATTGCTTGTTCGGAACGGAGCTATAATAATTTTTTTTTTTCATTATAGCTCATTTTTATTTCGTTTTGACTTAAATTTTATAGTTTTTTTTTTTTCGGTTTAATTAGCTTTCAGAGCGAGTTTGTTAGTTTTAGTTTTAGCTTTATTTTTTTGCATTTATATTCCTAATAAATAAATTTAAAATGCATCTCAAAAGACGAAAACGAAAGACATTTTAGCGGCAGTTACAGGTTGCTGGAGTTCATTTTATAAACGCCTCATTTTGTTGTTTCTGTTGTCTCAGGTGGGTGGCGTCCTCTTCCTGGTTCTGAACTCCCAGTTGTTCTATGATGCGTCCGCCTGCCCTCAGTTGAAGGAGGCTCAGGAAACGTGGCTGGATGAGCAGCTGAGCAAAGTATCATCTTCCTCTGTAAATTGTGCCCTCCGCCACTTATTCATCGCGACCCCAAAAAACGGACAACGGAATCATCAGAAGTTTGTCTTTGTTCAGGCACCCAAACACATCGTAGTGTTCCAGCACATTCCGCTGTACATAAAGAAGCCCGATGAGGAAGACGACTACTTTAACCTACAGAAGGAAGTCAGACAAAACCTGATGGAGCGATTTAAGAGAGCCGGTAGGACAACTTTTCCTGTATCGGTTCAATTTTATTGGTTGTTTTTTTTTTTTTGTGGAAAGGCAAAGCAGCTGCTTTTAAATTTGATTTTGAGCTCTAGCATCTCACAGTAACATCAGCAAACTTCATTGAAAATGATTTCATCCTTTTGTTCTTTGCCCGCCTAAATGAAAGCGCTAAATCTGATTGTAAACCACCCTGTACTCTAAAATATAATACTTTAAGATGATTTTCGACATCTGAAATCTATTGTCTTGACACTTCTTAGCTTTCTGTCAGCCCTCCTCATTGCCGGCATATCTAAACGGTAGCACACTTAAGATTCCTTTCCCCCAGAGGAATCATACGCCGCTCAAAACCACAGGAGAGGATTATTTCGCATACATAGAACATCCACAATTGATTTAAATAATGGCTTCCTCAAAGTCATTCCTTCTTCAAATTCCATTATCATGGACTTAGAACAGTCTGTAACTGCTCCCGAACACTCAAGGACAGGAAGTCTTGACTGGGCGCACATACACACACTCGCTCGTCACGCTATCGGGGCGATTGGACGCAGCTGATTGACAGGGCTTCTTATACGGACACGCACTTTCTTCCCAATCATTCATCAAGGTGACTGTTGGGAGAGTATTAATGAAATTACCTGTCCATTACGTCTGCATGTATTTAACCATGTTGCCCCGTTTTGGTCTGATGACCCTTCTCGCTTTATAGATTCCTCCTTCACCCAAACAGAAGTTGATGATTAAAAAAACAACACTGGTTTTTCATATGCCAAAACAATGAGCGTGACTTCAGATGCTCTGTCAATCTGTCATCCTGAGAGAAATTTTACATTCATAGTGCATACAATGCATATGCTACAGGACATGCAATCCATACACACAGAACAATCAGTGATAAATATTGATGACATTCACACTACTGCTGACTTTCAAAACTGTGTACAATATATCTTGCTCACGTCTGTCCTTGTCCTGTTGAAGCGCTCACATAAAATAAGATTCAATGTGCTATTTTCAATCAATGTCTAAGATGAGAAATCCGTGTTTCCGTCGCTGTAAGGAAGCCAATGTGGATTGATGGTGGCTGGCTTTTGTCGCCATCTAGCGGTGGAGCTCAAAAGCGCAGACCAAGCGCAGATTTTGAACTGACAAAAAAATATTGGTCGGCTCGTATCTTGGAAAAACGGCACACGTAGCGTATGTCAAGGTTGCACTGTAGTTCTATTTCCCTAAAAGGTTATTTGCCCCCCCCCCCTTCCCCTTGTTTTAACTTAGTCACGCATCATGTCCCTCCCATGTGTCTGTTCTTACCACTGCACCCTGTGATCTGAAGCCTCCAGATGTGCTCTTGTACTCTGATTAGTACTGTCATTGCCGTAAAGGGCAGCATCATTAACCTCACATGCGCACGCACGCACTTTTAGCCGCCCAGGAGGATTCAAGTACATTGCGGAACAATCAAGCACTAAATCGTACATGACTGCATATTCTTTTTTTTTTTTTCTTGGGGTGGCCAAGTAGCGATACCTGATATTGGTATCGGGTTGATACCGGCCTTATTTTTAAGACATTGACATTTTCATCGGCGTCAGAAAAAAAAAATTGGAAGGGGGGGGCAGTTTGTTAGCTGAAATTCTCTGCATTAAATGTACTAGCCGTATCGGTACTCGGTATCGTTGTGTACGTCAAGAGTGAATTAAATGAAAATTCTCCATCCGTCTGTCTTGATTCAATAAAATTCAAATTAGACTTTACAGCGTGAGGTCATGACTGATAGGAAGATCACCCCCCCCCCCCTCCAACAAGTAGGACTAAAATACAGGAAGTAGTTTTTTTGTCTGGTTTTTTTCTTCTAGGCTGTATCAATTCACATGCGAGTATCTATATTTTCTCCCGGCGCCGCAGCTGCACATCGGAAAAAGGCACAACACCAATTAGTCTTCGTCTGGCTCGTCGGAGTGAGCGGTTCCACCGCGGGACTGTCGACTGCATTCCAGCTCATATTAATGATACACTGTTTCCGCGTTATGACCCCCTGTTGTGCTAATAAAGCATCACACGGTCCCTTTTTTTAATTGCACAAGCGCTTACCGTGGGTTGGGATGTGACAGTAATTTGTCGGATATTAAATCTGGCCTCTCATTGTCTCGCGCTTCACTTTGGCGTTTTCTTCGTTAACGTTGAATCGAGCCGTAATCGGACAATTAAGACTTAAGTTTAAAGTTACAGTTGTCGGTATTGTTTGTTGGCATCGTTCCCAAATTGATCTGACGACCCCAAAGGAAGTTCCCCCGCTATCATACCTGTAATCATTGTAAATAAGGCTCCCTTCGGCTTTAGCGTTGCTCCACTCAACTTCTCCGTGCAATGTGTGCAGTTTAGCCAGCATTTTTTGTTGCCGCAAGCAGAAGGAGGAAGACGCGCGCTAAAGTTTACTGTCATATTTGTCGAGTAAGTTTGATCCACTTCTTGATGAATACGGAAACCCCGTGGCTGGGGACCGGTGCGTCTTATTCAAGAGGCAATCGGAGTAGCAGGAATCCCACTAGTGCTCTCAGCCTCGCCTCTCACCATGCTGTAGAGTAGATAGAGGAGTGTAATTAGATTTCGATGCCCCCCCCACCACTGCCCCACCTTTCACTACCTCCTCTGAGAGTTTCGACTCCTCATCTGGAATATTTTCATCATACAAGCTCGCGCAAATTGGTTTTCCATACGGCGCTACGCCGTTGGAGTAAAAACTAAAAAAAACCCAAAAAAAACAAGTCATTGCGATTTCCAATCTTGCTCGTGGCTACAGAGCAGTACATCCATTAGCCAATTAGTCACCAAGATAAGGCGTGTTCTGTTCTGCCGAGTCTCTGTTTCTCTTCCTTTGTCGCTCACTCTCTTCTCACTGGCTCTCGTTATCAGCAAGGCTCTTCCACTTTTCAAAAATGAAGGCACATTTATCACCCAGCAGGGATTTGATAAGAGGCCACAGCGAAGCCTTTAACCCCGTTGTTTTAATGATGAGGTTGAACAAAGCTTTTTTTTTTTTTTTCTGGGCTATAGAGCATCTCAGAGTATCAAGGAATAGAGTATCTGTTGTGTCCTTGTGCGAAAAGCAACAATTGAAATTAGCCATGATAAAGAAATGAGTTTGGGGAGCAATAAATGAAAACCACGTTCAGTTAGTGAAATACATGCCGGGAGTATTTCCGTCCGTGGGGGTGACATCATCGTTTTCAGCGTATTGAGACTGGCGTGTGCATAAACAATAATTTTTTTATTTATTTTTTTTTAAAGATGGAAGAACGGTCACTCTTTTGAGTTTGTCAACTAAAAGAAAATATTTAGGATTGTTGCACACATTGTGCTGTCAACAGTTACATACATAGCTTCAATAACTGCGTCAAAAATAAAAAAAATAAAAACTGATTATAGGGCAGTAAAACCTTTATTAGAAAATTTATTTTTAAGATTATTACTTTAAATTTAAATGCTCGATAAGATAGTCCAAAAGTTTGTCTTTATTTTGTTTTTTTTAATAAAATAAAACTTTTTAAACGTCCCTGTTAAAAACGCATTTCCGATTAAGTGGCAAAACCTGCTCAATGTTAATTATTAGAAACTCGTAATCTAATATTGTTACTTTTTTAACTGAAGTAATCCGTAAAGTTACTTTTTCAAGGGAACTACTTATGTCTTAAGGCCCCCAAAATTAATTTTCTTTAAAAAGAATGACTTCATAAATTTAGGAGGATTCACAACCATGATCCAAATGGCCCCAAGCCATGTATGCCATTCAGCCTTTTTTTTTTTTTTTAATTTATTTTTGTGGGAGTGTGTGAAACCGGAGGACATGGAGTCGGAAAAGCCATGCTCGGTGATGACTGATGGGCCGCCGTGATTTATGGGAGGCTGTGTCTGGAAGACGCTCCATCATTTTGCTTCCCTCTGTCATGCAAATGACCCAACACCATTTCAGATTTGTAATCATTTCGCCCCACTTTGACGACAATGGCTCCTCCCGTGCAAGCGTCGCCGTCTCATAGGAGAGGAGGACAGCGTTGAAGGCAAACGTCTGTAATATCTCACAAGGCGGCTTGTTTGCACAATTAGTCAGTCCCATCTTGTAGCTGGCAAATCAGTGACCAGCAGATGAAAGGGAGATGAATTAAAAAGGCCGCGTTGAAGAAAGGGTTGGAGGTATTAAACATAATTATATGCGGGAAGGGGTTTTTTTTTTTTTTTGGATTCCTTTAATCTCTTCTGTCATTTGGTCGCCATTGTCAGAAGCAAGAACGCTTCTGCAGTTGTGTGATACATGGTTGCAATCAGCCCTACACCAAAAAAATAAAAAATCCATTTTAATATTTGAAACGTGCTTTGCTCTCATTTATGTGAATTCTCTCACCCATGTAAGAATTCAATTTGACTTCATGTAACGCCTGCCGTCTCCCTTCGCTTTCTGTATGTTTTCATTACTGTGGCTGCTTACTCTGGACTTTTTTTTTTTTCTCTCTTTGAATGCACAAACAGCTTTCTCCCTCCATCACTCTCGCTCTTACTAGTTAAAGCTAAGGCCAGCCCCCACGTGGGAGTGTTTATCATGAAAGAAAAAGCACAAAAGAAGCGGGACTGTTTTGTGGCTTCCAGGTAAATAGGGATTTCCACAGAGACCCAGACAAGACGAGGAATTACCAGCACAGCGTGTGCATGTTTTCATTCGGGTAGCTCCCCCACTCAGCAAGAAAAGTGTTCTTGCCTCGCCCTGTAGCAAGAACCTTACGCCGAGTGTGGTTGAACGGCGTATTTCGCAGCACTTAATTGTTTTTTTTTGTTTTTGTTTTTTTTCCCCATGCTATCGTCAGTAAATGAGAGCAATTTTTCTCCTTGATCTTGCTTGGCTGACTAGAGCAGCGACTCGAGCGTTTTAAAGGTTTGAAGTCCCAGAAGGGGCCGCCACCCACACCAACTGCACTGCGAGGCGCTTTGATAACAACGCGTCAAAAGTGGCCGATGCCAGCGGGAGAAGTGAAATGCGTTGTTTTATATTTTGTCTTTGTCAAATCGAGGTTATTTTCCCCTGAAGGGAGCCCGGCTGTCATTAACCTCGAGGCAGCGGTAACCTATAGGAAAGCATCAAAGGCCACCCGCTGTGAGGCTTTCAATCCTGCGGAGAGTTTCCGAGTGCGAATTGCAATGATGAAAGTCTGGAACAATATTATTATTTTGCATGTTTTTTTTTTAATTTGTTTTTTTTTAATGTGCTTGCAACATATTGTGTAGAGCGGTCTTTGCACGTCGTCTATTTTTTATTTTATTTTATTTATTTATTTTTTAACTCCTTTTGCAATCTTGTGGGCTTAAAATTAGCGTAAGGCAACCAAGATAATTAACATCTACATGCGTCAAGAGTGAAGTAACGCAGAGACGGCAGTGATTTATCGAAATAAAATATTGTAATGAATTGTGTTGTGTGTTGTTGGCACACTTGTGTTGTTGCCGAGTTTTCGGAATGCAGCACGAGCGGGCAGACAGGAAGTTCCGTGTGACTGTTGACTAAAAACGGTTGTTACTTCATTGTTGACGTCGGCTGCATCATATCTTTGGAAGACGATACAATATTTTTCAGACTTGAATAATAAATAAACCAGAAGTACTGCAAGTTTTTTTTTTCCATTCTTTTAATCCCCGAAATTTCCACTCGAGGAAACCCCTCAATTCCAGCGTATTTCTGGATTTTAACTGATTTTGCGAGGCCAACAGAATATCGTTTTCTTATGCTATAAAAACACGGAGCTATGACGCAAAAAGGCTAAGACGTATAAATACGTCTTTGGGAGGCGGGGACTTCATTTTTAAAAACGTATGTTTTATGGATTTTAATCTGTGCGGCCCGGTCCAAAGTGGCCCACGCACCGCTGGTTGGGCACCCTAGATCTAGCGCACACCAGAAGAACCCGTTCACGATTTCCAAATATTTTAAAGCGCAGACAATAAATCTGAACTTAGTTTTCACTGTTTTCGCGATTGAGGCTTGATTGTTGGGTAGGTTGTGGCTGATTCAGTATTTGATGGGCCATCGTGTGCGCTCTCAGGGCAAGATTCTTCTAAATTAGGTCACCTTCGTATTCCGGGCTGTTTGATTATGCATGATGATTCAGAGCAATTTCATCGTGCTGATGCGTGTGTCAGCAGTGGTTGCGCAAGAAGATCCCTTGTCTTTATTTTCGGGTAGATCATGCTGTAGAGTGGCAGGTGGTCCTCCGATTTTTTTTTTTATTTAATTCATTCATTCTTGTCCTGAAATCACTTGACACCACTCACTGGAAAAGAATTCTACAGATAAACACAATTTTCAGCCCTCGTTCAAAGTAAAGTTTGTTCCACACGTAATTTCGCATGGCCACAGTGACACGGCGCCGCCGCTGCAGGGCTAGACCAACCTGCGCCGCTCTGATGAGAATGTAGTTTGTAATTGAAAATAAATTGGAAATCCCGACTCCCTAATGCGTGTCCCTGTTTTGTTGGAATATTTAAGTGGAAGCTTGAGAGAGCTTCCATTGTAAATGATTTTTTTCTCCCTTCCCACTTTCTATGGCATGACTCTGTCTTAGTAGATATTAATAATTTCACCAATGGCTTATGAGCTTCACGCAAATATCACTAATCAAAGAAATTAAGCGCGCTGTACTTCTAAGATTTCTCTGCAGCTGCGGAACAAAAGCATACTTTTAAAATCAATAATGAAATAAATTGACATATCTGTGTGCGCCTTTCTCACTCCAGGAGTGAAGGCGGTCTTCTCCGGCCACTATCATCGGAATGCGGGCGGTTGCCACGGCGGCCTCGACATGGTGGTGAGTTCAGCCATCGGCTGCCAGCTAGGCGAGGACGTCCACGGCGTCAGAGTGGTGGTGGTGACGCCCGACCGGGTGGTCCACCGGTACCACAGCCTGGAGCGGATGCGAACGGCAGGGATGGACGAGGACCTCAGGAAGCTTCTGCAGGCTTGATGGTTGAACAGTCTCTTTCTTTTCTTTTTTTAATTCATCAGAACATGAATCTTTAATGCCAACTTATTTTTATTTTATTACAGTGAAACCACTAAAGTTGAACGCTATCCATATGTTTGATTAAAAATATTTTTTTTCTAATAATCATTTTCAGGGGTGTAAATCAGCACTCGATCCTGACTGATTTCATTGAGCAATATTAACTCTTTTAAAATCACCAAAACTGAGATTTTTTTTTTTTTTTTACGGATTTTTTTTTTCTTCAAACGTTAATCTGTTGAAGACCGGTAATATAGTGAGTGATTAAGATGATCAACCAAACCATATAATTTGGTTAAACGTAACATATTGTCGCTGTCCTGTGAAAAACACGTCCAATTTTCCTTTTTTTTGGGGGGGGGGGGGTTAATTTTCACATTAATAGGATGTCTGTAACACAGAAACCCAATTCACGGAAAAATAAAAATTCTGATAATATGAAACATGCACAAGAAGCTCATCAAGTCACGCTAAATATTGATGCTTTATGTCATAGCATGTCATGACAGTTTTTGTTTTACATGAAGTGCAGCTCCAATTAACTTGCAGCATTTGGCGCATTTCTCTTGATGTCTGCAAGGAAGTAAAAACGCAATCATTTTAAAGAGAAAATCTAAATTGGAAGTTGTATGTTCATGTTGACAAATGGGATTGAGCTAAACTCCCAAAGAAATGAAATGATCTATGCAATATCGCCCCCTAGGGGTTATGAGCGGCATTGAGACGATGTCAGAGCAACCTGGTTGGTTGATCTATTGTTGCTTTTTTTTTTTTTTTTTTTGTCCATGATTATGATAACTTGATGCTATTACACACAACAAGCAGGAACAATTTGTTCTACTTCAACATTTTTTTTTGTCTATTGCACAAGTCAACATTAAGGATTTATAACAGTTTATTTGTGTCCCACTGATCTGTACTAATCTTTCACGTCTTGTTCTCCCATTCTGAGCAAATAATCCCCCCAGAGTTAATTTGTTTTCTGCGGTGAGGATTACAAAGCAATTTCTTATATTTAGTGCATGATAATGAAAATGTTTTTCGTATCCTTATCTATCTTGCGACACGTAGCACCACACCTCTCCACTTCCTGCAAAACAACGTCAAGTGCGTTTTGTTGTGAGCTACGTGCCATTGACTAGATTTGAAGTGGAAGCCCAGCTTGTCGCATGCAGTCCACCTCGGTGAAGGTGCTGAAACAAACGCGAGTCCCCAAATGTTTCCGTTCAATTACGCGCGCAATCACCCCGACGTGCTTAGATGACGTTGTCATGGCAACCTTTGAGCAACACATCTGTGCATCTTGAAGAAACTGCCAGAAAGAGTGTCCTTTTGCTTTGTGTGTTTGTGTCCGTCTGCTGTCAGCTTGGTTTCATCGCTGATTTTTTTTTTTTTCCCGTCAACATCACTATCACTGACCTCATTTCACACTGACAGTTTCTGTCTTCTTCCCTTCCGAAAATGTCAGCAGGTGATGGGCGGGTGAAGCGGGGAGGAATGGCTAATAAGCAGCATGTGTGGCAGAATCTCCTTCATTTCCTGCCTGAGAAAGAACCTTGCATGCTTTTTATATTCTTTCCTCATAGCCGAGCACAAGTCACTTGAATAATAGCTTCGCCCGGTGTCATGGTGGCTGCCACACATTTGGGACGTCTAATTGTAATGAATGACCATACAACTCCTGTGATCTGATTGGTGATATTTTTTATAATAAATGTTGATTTATTTTATTTTTCTGAATGTGATTGCTGTTGCACATTGTCATATGTAGATGTCTAATTTCAATTCAGGTTGCCAGAAAGCAAAGCATGGAGAGTCTCTGTCACCGAAATGCAAGGCGTTCCTAAATATCCCCACTCTTTATTCTCGCCCGTTTCCTCATGTTTGTGGCCGGCCGCTTTTCCGTTGACAATCGCACCGTGTTTTTGTGGTCCAATTAATAATCCATTGCAGCGCCTTAACGCTTGTCAACCAATAGTCACCGATTGTAATTGTTTTTACGATGGTATACTTCTATTTATTTTGGACTTATTACTCGGACCGTGTCCACTTCATTTATTGATTTTGTTGCTTCTCTAGACAGATGGAAAAGTTTGGGGAGAGCGGTAGTTTACTAAAAAAAAAAAAAAGAAGGGGCGATTTTTGGTACATTTCACCAGAAGCAACTTGGACTTTGCTTCCCGAGAGCTCGGAGGTGT